>NW_023270889.1:105287-705287 GCF_011800145.1 Mirounga leonina
ACCAAACCAAACCAAACCAAACCAAACCAAACCAAACCAAACCAAACAACAATAAAAAAGAGGAAAAGGGACTTGGCTAATATTTTATGCTTCCATAGTCAAAGGGAGCAGCAGTGAGAGAGGAGGAGAAGCTGGGTCTGACCACCATGTGCATCTCTAATGCAGACTTCTCCACCTACACTTTTGTTTTAAACCACTCTGTTAAAAGAAAGCCACAAGCCAAACTAAATAGGAAGGAAGAACACAAGTAGATGCATGGATCAGTTAGGCTATGCAAAGTTTGAAAGAGTTTTGGATTCTTCTAGGTGACTGATTACATATTCCCATTATTTCCTAGTCACAGAGATGACCTTGCCTCAAGTGCTAGTGCTACCTCTTGCCCAAGTTCACTGTTTTTCTGGTGTTGTCTGATGGTTGTTAACTTCCCTCAGAAAGGAGACACTGGGTTTTCTCTCAAGGTCATGGTTGTGATAACAAGGCTCTGGAGATCTGACGCCTAAGTGCCAGGATAATGAAGCCATCTCCAACCACAGCCCCCATGTAACCAACTGCAGAAACATACTTGCTCTGGAAGAATCCTCCTTCAGGTCTCCCCTCATATCACAGATTCTTGAAGGTGCCTTGACCCGGGAGACGAAGTTACAGTGTGAACCCCGCAAGCCAATCACTGCTACCCACCAAAGAAACCATAGTTCTTCTTTTTTATTTTTTTAAGAAACCACAGTTGAGGGTGGAGACACAAGGAGAAAAGAATACTTCAGGATATGCACAAGAAGGGGAAAACTCTGAGATTTATGTCTTTGGGCCACAGTAAGAAAGTGACCCAAACCCAGTATTATAATATTAGGTTTACAATATTACAGTTGCAATATTGTACCAATCCATGGTAAAACAAAAACAACCAGAGCTACAACACTACAGCTAAGCCAGCAGGAACAGGACAGCGCAGAGGAAAAATATCCAATATTCCATCAACATAACTGTAAAACAGTTAACGACTTGTCTCCTTTATTGTCAAAGGGATATGGAATCAACCTTAAGAAAACCTTTTTTCATTTGCATTTATATGAGCGCTCACTGAATACCTCCTACAGATAGAAATAACATTTGCTGACTTGGGGTTGGGCAGGGTGGTGACAAAGCCTAAAAGACAATTCACCCCTCAGTTTATAACTGCACTAGAGAGAAAGAATACAACGTAAGGAGAAGTAAGGCAGCATGTGAATACGTACAGAAAACAACTAACTATGCCTTGGGTGTCTTCAAAAAGAGGATGTTAAGTTCCCTCTTTTGACTTTGGCCTTTGAGTTAATCAATCTGCCCAGAGCCATCTCATTCCATTTCCCATAGTTTTGCAGTATTTCTTGGTTTCACTCCTATTGTGGAGGGGTGGCAGCCAGGGTCTTTATGACGTATCTGGCTTTATTAGGCATGCAGCAAAGGTGGGATCTGCCTGGTGGGTAAAAGGAACACAGACAACCCTGCTGGGTGTTAACAGAGTCCAGAGCGAGATCTGGCTGGATTTCCTCACCGCGCTGGGGTTAGCAGTGCCAGAGAGCTTTGAGGCTTTCTCAGGATACGCACAGTCTGAAGTTGACACCACTCCCTGGGTGCCAAGAGCCAGCAGAAGCTCTCTGGGAAGCAAATGGGAGAAGAAGGACTGCAAATCAAAGGCACGAGGGATGCCAAATCTTCGGTGCTGGGCATGTGGCTGGAGGCATTAAGGTCTCTAAGGCAGGGGCGGGGGTGGGAGGGAAGCTCCAGATGCTTCTGGTCTTTTCCCCCACTCCCAAGAAACCAGAGTAGAGTCAAGAATCCAGAACTAAAGCCCATATTCCTAAGGGCTTAGTTAAAAGGTTAAGTGGTGGACATTTGAGAATGAAAACTGCTTTTCAAAAGAGTTACCATAATGTTGGGAGCACAGCATTATCTGAGGGCGAAGATATGAACTCCCATAGATAAATAATAGGGAGAGTAAATGTAGAAACGTGATTTTAAGGGTGACTTTATAATCCAAGTAAATAAGGTCACATCTAACTAACAGAAAATATTTACATAGCATCTTTATAAGATTGAATAAATATTAGCTATTTATTTATCATACGCCTAAGAAACGCTGGGTTATCATTCACATTCCAAATAAGTGATTCAAAGGACACGTTTCATGCATACAAAAGCCATCAAATAGACATAAATATAGTCCTTCAGTGATAATTCTAAAGAGCAAGATAAGCATTTCACTTTACAATTTAACCTTATTAATTCAATAGTCAAAGATCAAAAAATAGGGATGAAATTAAACAAATTCAGGTCGACCACTGTGACGTGTCCTGGGGGCCAACAGGGCATTTAATCAATGCACCTGGTACTCGAGGGCATACTTAGTAACTTCATCCTGGGCGGTGAGCATGTCTAAAAGAGAGGCACTGCTTTGTCGGGACCCAGGAAAAGGGTGGCCCACTACATCTGGGAGTCCCTGTCACTTCCCGCCCCGGGTAACACTCCAGTGTAGACACCGCCCCTCTCTCCTCAGGCCCTACCTGGGGAGTGCACAGTGGACTCCCTATTCTCAGCATCTGCATTTCTTTGGAATCCAGAGAATTAACAACCTAACTGCCCCCTCCTCAAAGTAGCCTCAAGCAGTGACCGGCGAGAGTTGGCATGTATGGTCTCAGCTCCTTCACCCCTTGGGTGGGAAAATTCCAATGTACAACTTCGACACTGGCTCCTATATAATGGTCACTGGCTTAATGACGCACCCTTTCTTGGCTCTCCTCCTTTCCCCATTTCACTTCTTGAATGCCCTACTGGTGTTTTCCAGGACCCCCCGACTCGCAAGTAAACTCTTGGTCCCTGAATTCTTGTCTTAGTGTATTTCGAGGGGCGCCTAAACTTTGATACTCTGAGCTGTCTTCATCATCTCTGGGCCTAACTTAGCCTCCTCCCAAGACCGCTTCAGCTATCAATCACTGCTGGTGTCAAGGGACCGGCAGTTTCAACTGAAGACAAACAGGCAGGGTCATGGCTGCTTCGGGGTGAGGGTGGGCTCTTCATTCCCGAGGATTATTAGTAGCCCAGAGCCGCACAAAGTAGAAATCTTGTGGAAGGTCATCATGGGAAAGGAACAGCAGAGCATGGGTCAGGAGGGGACGTCAGGTGGCAGCCGCCCCCTGGGACACCATAGGGCGGCAGCGGGTGGGACCCCCTTCCTGGGAGAGATGGGGAAGAAGAGCAAGCCCAAGCCACCTGGCCTTGCCTCTCCTTTGTCCCTGAAGGTGCACTCCGAGCCTTCTGCCTTAAAGCCCACTGCTGGCTTCTCTGCCCTCTCCCTGAGAGCCCGCCCTGTGTCTACACACTTCATGGCCGGCTTTTGAGCTCTGTCTCCCCCAGTTGAGTTTGAGGTCCATTCCTATACCACTGGCTTCAGCCCCGGGTGCTCTCCCAGGAAGGACACTCATTCCCGTTCCCGGGAACAGCCCCCAGGCAGTGGGAGACTTAAATCCCCGTGCAGTGGGAGACTTCCTGTAAGTGCCCAGCAATCAGCCCCATTCCTAAACCTGTCAAGGAGCCCTTATGCCTTTGTCTGGAAGGCTACGTCCCTGCGGAGTTCTTCGAAAGTTACAATCTGCTTTAATACACAGCCATCCATCTTGCCCTCCACTCTCAGTCCCCTGCCACTTCAATTATTTGTTTGTTACCAGATCCTTCTTTCTGTTTAAACATCTTCTTCACGGTCTGGCAGGCAGAGCCATCCCCAAGGCACACCCCGCAGCGATCCTCCGTGGCGTTGGAGCCGATTTCGTAGTCACAGCCGACCATCTGTGGGGAAGAGAGGCTGAGGGTCACCGACACAGACAGGGGACCCCACACCCGCCTTCTCCTTTTCCCCTTCACTCTTGATGAGATCGGGGCTGGGGACAGATACAGGGACAAACGGTTCCTGTCCCTGGGGGCAGCCAGAGGAGTAACCACAGCATCCACCGATGGTAAAGGCACACTGAGTGGGTCTCTGGTTTCCCCTGAGTCACAGCCGGAACTGAACACCGTTCCAAACATTCAACATCGAAAATGTCTTGGGGGGCGCCTGGGTGGCTCAGTTGGTTAAGCGACTGCCTTCAGCTCAGGTCATGATCCTGGAGTCCCAGGATCGAGTCCTGCATCGGGCTCCCTGCTCGGCAGGGAGTCTGCTTCTCCCTCTGACCCTCCTCCCTCTCGTGCTCTCTGTCTCTCATTCTCTCTCTCTCAAATAAATAAATAAAATCTTAAAAAAAAAAAAAAAGAAAATGTCTTGGAATCACAGCTGCTGGAACAGTAAACCCCCTTCTGATGTGCAAGCCTCATGTCCCCTCGTCTCTGGTGAGAATTCCCAGGGATGATGGAGTTACTCCGCCTATAAAGTGGTGGTCCAATCCCTTGCCACGCCTCCCTGGGGTGATCCCTGCCTCCTGTCTGAGCACAGCGGGCGAGCCAGTGGCCACCAAGAGGAAGGGCTGGCTCGATGCTGAGACTCCGTCAGTCCCATGAGGGGTGACATCTCTGACCTGTGGACCATCACCTGATGCTCTGCAGCCTCCTAAGACCCAGCCCCCACTGCACCTCACACGTAGCCGTATCCCAGCCATCATGAGCTTTCTCCCGTGAGCCGAGACTGACCTCGCCCATGCTCTGGACAGGATCCCTTCCCAGGGCTCTGCCCATCGGCCCTTCTCTGTCACCTTCTTTCCCTCGCCATGGATCCTTCTCCTCAGCCAAGTCTTTCCCACCCGAAAATCCCCATGCTGGGAAAGGAGAGCAATTAAACTGGGGCTGTTCAGTAGCATCAGAAACCAAAAAATCATGACACTTAGACAGAAAGTCACGAAACACACGAGCCTCCCCTGGAGGTCTTTGTTGCTTGCTCTCTGGCCAAAGAGAGAGGGAAACTGGACCATATTCTACTAGTCAGACTTCTCTGCTTGCAAAGAAGTGTGCCTACGCAGTTTTATTTTTATTTTTTTCTCCTTCAAGGATAATTCCCTTCCTTGTTTTATTTTTTATATTTCCAAGTTTGTGTTTTAATCCCATTAGAGTTAACATGCAGTGTCCTATCAGTTTCAGGTGTACAGTAGAGTGACTGGGCACCTCCACAGAGAAGTGGTGCTCATCACATTTCCTTTCTTATTTTAGAGCCAACTCAAATTGACTGAAAGGAAGAACAGTTTGGGTTTTTAAATACACCCTCCCTCCACCAGCTGAACAGAGAATTAATGGCCGGTGACAGAGAATACCTCCATTCCTCAAACTGTCTCTTTAGGTCCAAGGATTGTGTTACGTGACCCAGTTGGGAAAAAAATAAAGTGCTAAGAGATTTTTAAAAAATTAATCATGCTAATCACAATAAGAAAAAGAAACTGTCTGGATGTGTACTCAGTGGTCATGAGTAAAATGTCAGCCCTTCACAAGTGATATGTTTACATCAAGCTTGAGCATACTCTGATAAGCCGATCCTCACAGGTCATACCCCCAGAGACTTTCATTCCTTCTCTCATTTGGGATGAGCCAGGAAATCAACTGGGAGACACAGTAAAGTGTTTTTTCAAATCTCTACCAGAAGAGGATAGATACAAATGTGAAGAATAACGTTAAGAAAGCCAGGAAAACAAATACAGTGAGCCCATCTTTCTCTCCAGCAGTATCTGTCTGCATACTTGGGGCTGGAGGTGGGGGTGGGGGAGGGAGACAAGGCATATTCACTGTCCCACAGCAAATTAGAGGGGTTCTTGTAGAGGCGTCACCTCAACTGCTTCTCCCATCAGCAGCACCCAGCACAAGCAACACTGCATCCAGTGTCTAACACGAGACCTAGGAAGACATAAGCCAGTCCCCCTTGCTGCACATAAAACATAAGGGCTCCCAGGGGAAAGCAAGCAGATGTCACTCTGCTTTTTCGTGCCATGTACTCTGGCAAGGGGGCCCACGACAATATTGTCTTTCCGCCTTCAGCAGAATCAGAGGTGGCTTTCCCGCAGCTACCAAACGCGGACAATGAGTCCAGCAAGGGTCTCCTCAGGTGGGACTCCTCACATGCCTGACTGCCACTCCAATGAGCAACATTAAAAAAAAATAATTTAAATTTCCCATTGTATAACTTCTTTCTTTAAAAAACAGCTTTATTGGGGTGCCTGGGTGACTCCGTTGGTTAAGCGTCTGTCTTCGGCTCAGGTCATGGTCCCCGGGTTTTGGGATCGAGCCCTAGGTCCAGCTCTCTGCTCCGTGTGGAGCCTGCTTCTCCCTCTCCCTCTGCCTGCCGCTCCCCTGGCTTGTATGCACTCTGTCAAATAAATAAATAAAATCTTTAAAAAAAATACCTAAGGGACTTCTGTGAGTCCCAATTTCCTCATCTTTAAAAAAACAAATTAATTAAAATTAAAAATTAAAAACAGCTTTATTGAGGCATAGTAGATATAGAAAACACTGTCCACATTTAATGTGAACAACCTGATGAGCTTGGATTTACACAAATACCGGTGAAACCATCACTTACCATCAAGGTAACAGGCATAGCCATCCCCCCCTCACAGCTTCCTTGTGACTCTTTCTGTGTGTGTGCTAAGAACATTTAACAGGGGATCTAGGCTCTCAACAAATTTTTAAGTGTACTATACAGTATATTAACCACAAACACCATATCCACAGTGATGTCTAGGACTTGGCATCTTGCCTGACTGAAACTTCATACCCATTGAACAACAACTCTCCACGGTTCCCTCCCCTCAGCCCTTGGCATCCCTGTTTTATTCTTAGCTTTTGTGAGGCTGACTATTGCAGATTCTCATGTAAGTAGAATCATGTGGAGTTTGTTCTTCTGTGAGGGTCTTGTTTCACTGAGCATAATGTCCTCCAGACTCATCCCTATTGTCACAATGGCAGGATTTCCCTTTTTTTAAAAGCTGAATAATATTCCATAGTATGGATACAACATGGTATATACCACATTTTCTTTGTCTACTCATCTGTTGATGGACATTTGGGTTGGTTTCATAGGTTGGCTGTTGTAAATACCGCTGTAATGAACATGGGAGTACAGATATTTCTTCAAGATGCTGATTGCAATTCTTTTGGATACACACCCAGAAGTCCCACGTCTGGGTCATATGGTAGGTTTTATTTTTAATTTTTTTGAGGAAACCTCCATATTGTTTTCTATAATGGCTGCACAATTGTACATTCCCACCAACAATATGTAGGGTCGCCATTTCTCCACATCTTCAGCAACACTTATCTTTTGGTTTTTTGAAGATAGCCATCCTAACAGGTGTGAGGGGATATCTTATGGTGGGTTTGATATGTATTTCGATGTTCAATAGTGTTAAACACCTATTCATATACCATTTGTATGTCTTCTCTGGAGAAATATCTATTCAAGTCCTTTGCTCATTCTTTTAATCGGGTTGTTTTTCTGCTATTGAGTTGTAGGAGTTCCTTACACATTTTAGATATTAACCCCTTGTCATATATATGGTTGCAAATATTTTCTCATTCTGTAGATTGCCTTTTTATTCTAATGATTATGTCCTGTCAGAAGCATATCCATCAATTCTTGACCCTGTCATGTGGACTGAAGTGCACACTATCTTGAGTATTAGAGATTTCAGGTTCCAGGCTTTCATCCAGGCCTCCAGCTCTGTTAGTGAATGCGTAATATGTATTCTTAGCAATTCTCACATTTTGCTTATGAGTTAACACTGTTTTACTTTGTAAATTCTCAGGGGACGGAGAAGACCTGAAATAACAACTGGTGCCAAGACCCGATCCACCTAGAATGTCATCACTGCTCCCTATAGCCCCTCGGCAGAGGTAGACAACGGAAGTCTGCCTGGTTCTAAGATGAGACTTGTTCTTAGCTGGTGAAACTCCAAGTGTAATAATGGGGCAGAGTTACGCTTCCCTGAAAAGAACAGGTAAATGATACTGCCATTTGATAAAAAGGCTGTCCTCACCATAACTTTGAAGGTTAGGATCTGGCATTCTGGAGAGAGATGTGGCCCAGACAAACTGATAAGGGGATGTTCCACAAATCACTGAAATGGCCAAAATGGCCTGGAGAGAGAGCAAAGCAGGTTCAGGACAGTTTCTGAGAGAATGAGAGAGGGGAGCTCACGTAGGACAGGTAGAAAGATATCACGTAAGGTGGAGGACTAAACTGGGATTCACAAAGTTGATTTTTTATTTTAAGATGTATGCAGTAGGCTGAGCCTAAGAGCAGAAAGGGGTTGGGGTGCCTGGGTGGCTCAGTCGTTAAGCGTCTGCCTTCAGCTCAGGTCATGGTCCCAGGGTCCTGGGATCGAGCCCCGCATCAGGCTCCCTGCTCATCGGGAAGCTTGCTTCTCCCTCTCCCGCTCCCCCTGCTTGTGTTCCCTCTCTCACTGTGTCTCTCTCTGTCAAATAAAATCTTAAAAAAAAAAAAAAAGAGCAAAAAGGGGTTGATCGGGTCCAGGGTCCTGGGGTGAGAGGTGGATAAAAGGCTAAGAGAAGTGTGGGAACAGCTGATGCGACAGATCAGGGCATCCGGGCTGCTTGGGAAGGAAGTGAAGCCAGAGCCATGCTGACTGGGAGAAAAGGGGAGAGAGAAGAACCTGAAATCAAGAGCTGGTTCCCAGGAGAAAGGGCTGGGGGCAGGTGTGGGAATACCTGCCCGTAAGTTTACAAGCTTATTCCATGTCCTGCTTGTGATTAAAAATGGGAGATAGGGGTGCCTGGGTGGCTTAGTTGGTTAAGCGTCTGCCTTCAGCTCAGGTCATGATCCTGGAGTCCCAGGATCGAGTCCCGCATCAGGCTCCCTGCTCAGCAGGAAGTCTGCTTCTCCCTCTGACCCTCACCCCTCTCATGCTGTCTCTCTCATTCTCTCTCTCTCAAAAATAAAATCTTTTTAAAAATTAAAAACAAACAGGGGCGCCTGGGTGGCTCAGTCAGTTAAGCAGCTGCCTTCGGCTCAGATCAGGATCCCAGGGTCCTGGAATCGAGCCCACATCGGGCTCCCTGCTCAGCAGGAAGCCTACTTCTCCCTCTGCCTGCCACTTCCCCAGCTTGTGCTCTCTCTCTCTCTCAAATAAATAAATAAAATATTAAAAAAAAATTAAAAACAAACAAACAAAAATGGGAGATAGCCTGAAAAGTCTAAGTTTAAATTCGTATCTTTGATAAACAAGTTTAAGAGTTTAGTACAACTTTTTAAAAAAATGGAGAAGGGCAGCAATAGACAGTTTACCTCCTAGAACAAATTCACTTCTGAGCAAGGCCTGCTGACTCTCTTGACAATGGAATCTGCAAATCTAACAGGCCAAAATGATGGCAAATATCATCATTTCAAAATAGCTGAATATATGAATAAAAGCAAATTCAATGAATGTTTATGTGAAGATAAGCAAACATATTTTCATATTCACAAAGAAGATGGATTAGACACTGCATACATATTTTTTTCTGATGGTGTATCTTTTTATTTCAATATATGTTCAATGCCCTTTGAAAAAACTGTAGTAAATCAGTAAGAAGACTAACAAAGCTGAAAATAACCACAACCTAGATCCTTGGAAGGTAAATTGTATTTAGGCTATTAAGACAAATTTGATTTGACATAATTTTTCAGCTTAAAATCTTGCTCAATGTGGTAAAGAGAGAAAGTGGGTAATTACAGCTTCTAACAAGCCCCAACTGGTTTCCAAAAAGAGGAAGTCAAGCTGAGAGACTCCAGCTTATTCTATTAAGCTGATTTAATTGGTGTCAAGAGAGATACCCAAGATCCCTTATGTTTTGTTCAAAGCACCTGTGTTCTCCATCATATGCTAAAGATACCGTCTCTGTGCTTGCAAAGGTGTTTAGGTCTAACAGAGAATTTTAGCATCGCATTCATTTCTCAGTGATTAAGGTCCTCAGCCCTAGCTGCATATGACAATTACCTGGGAAGTTTTTAAAATGTCAGTGCTCAGGCCCCGAATCCCAGAGGTTCTGAATCAACAGGTTTGAGATAGAGTCCAGATATCACTAGTTTTTTTGTTTTTTTTTTTTAGATTTTATTTATTTATTTGACAGAGAGACACAGCGAGAGAGGGAACACAAGCAGGGGGAGTGGGAGAGGGAGAAGCAGGCTTCCCGCGGAGCAGGGAGCCCGATGCGGGGCTCGATCCCAGGACCCCGGGACCATGACCTGAGCCGAAGGCAGACGCTTAACGACTGAGCCACCCAGGCGCCCCCAGATATCACTAGTTTTTAAAAGCTCTTCAGATGATTCTAATAGGCAGCCAGGCCTGAGAACCACTGCCTCTGGACGGTGATGGGGCTGTTTTGGCCTGAATTAGCTAGATAAACCTCTTCCCACTCTGGAGAACCGATCTAACCTCAATACATATTAATTACTTCTGGCTCTTTGTAGCTACAGTGATGATTAGTAATGAGTCTGAAAGAGAATTTTGCCTGAGTTCTTACAAATGTAGAGTATGATTAGGACTTGCTTTTAACTCACCCATTCCCGGGAATTGTCATGTTGCCTCCTATGCTTTGGTCACTACTGGAATAAGTCAATAGGCAACTTCAAGGTGATAAATATATCTTTCCGGGGCAGTGAACATTTATGGGCAGGAGCTTTCCATGACAGCAATTTAGTCCAGTGGAAAAAAAATTACGATAAACATTTACAAAAGGAAATAAAATGAATTAGAAGTTTATTGTGTGTCAGGGGCTCTGTTAGGGGCTTAACATAGATGTCTGTCTTTAATCTTTTGGACACCAACTAGGAAGTTACATTAACACTCCAATTTTAAGAAAAAAAAATGAGTCTCAGCAAAATATACAGAGTTATACAATTGGTACACAACGGTATTAAGTTCAGATTCTAGAGCCTGAGCACTAATCATTGTGCTTTCCTAACAGCTAATTAGAACTTTTATATAACTTCTCCTTCATTGATTAAAAACACCTTTTCTTTAAACAGAGATTTATGCCTGGGTGTTGGATCACAAAACTTGTTCATCAGTTCCTTGCAAACTAAACGGCAAGCACCGGAAAAGAGTTCTTCAATGGTTGTGCATATAAAAGCACTGACAAATCAGGTCTCAGTCATTTCTGAAAAGGCGGAGTTGATTAATGGAGTCAGTGTGGAAAAGCTAAACAGAAATCAGAAGACCTGGCTGAAAACTACCTGTCATGCCATCTCTCTTCCTAAGGTGGATCATGTTGGTAATCAATGGAGAATTACATGTAAAAATGCTTTGCACAAAACACTACGCAAACTATTGTTAATTTCAGCTTTTTCTCAAGTTTAAGCACTCTGCTGGCATGTAACCAATAAATAATTTAATACCACAAAAATAATCAGGGTCGTCTCTTCCTAATAATTCTTCCTTTAAATTGCTTCTTCTTCAATTTTACTCTGTTCTAATGCCTAAAATGATATCACAGAAAACATCAGTAAGTCAAGAAACAAAGACCACAGCAGGAGGGAAAGCATTCAGTTCCAAACTGTTGGCTCTGATCAAAACTGTAAATTCCTGTCTCACAGATCACATATAAAAACCAGACCAATGTGAGGTTTTCGTGCCAATGTCATGAAAGCAAAAGCTTAGAACACCTGACTTCCTGAATTAATAAAAATCATGATTTTTATAAAGTTGTAGATTAAGGAAACATACCCAATACCTTACATATGCCATTAATACAGACATTTCTGCTGTTGCCACCTTCAAAGCAAGGGGTACCATCAATGACAGCATCCAGCATTTTCTCGGAAAACTGGCCATCTATGGGTCGGCAGTAGAGCTCACAAGGATGTGCTGGAGTGAAAAAGAGACAAATCCTTGCAAGTTAGCTTTTTTAGCTCAGCACCCTTCCTGCAGGATTATTTTTGTACATACTACCCCCCAAGAGTCGTTTATCTGGAGGTTCCCATCTTTCACCTTTCCTGTGACACATGCTGAAAGGCAGGCTTTTTTTTCTTTTTCCAGTTAAAGGGTTCTACAACAAATTAAATCTAGAAGATTGTTTAAAATGTTATGCCCTTTGTTATAAATGATGAGACCTTTCAATCAAACACTGAACTGTGCTTCTAAAGAGAAGGTGCGGAGCCTCTGGTGTTAACCTAGAAACGAAGTAAAAGCAACCACAGGACTCCAGACAAGCATGGCGCCTGCCCACTGTTTGCTGCAAAGTAAGTAGACCTCTAGGGAAGAGGCAGTCCCCTCCCACGGGGCCAGGTCTCTACGAACACTGCCACCACTATCATGACCCCACCACCAACGAACATCTTCCTTTGCTCTCCTCAAGTCCAAGAAGTCCTTGGACACAGATTTACAAACACAGAGAAACAGAAAGCCTGATTTTTTGCTGAAGCTGAAGCCAACGTGCTTACCGTAATGGTCTATCCCATTATGCTGGGTCCTACAATGAATATATTTTAGGGTTCAATTTTCTACTCCCTTGTGAATGAGGATGGGTTGATTTCCAGCACAAGAACTGTTCTAAAGATTTACTTAATAAAATATGTACCTATACATAGGTAAATACAGTAACCAGAAAGATAACTTTGAAAGCATAAATTGCCTTAAAAATTTTAATAGGTAATACCTGTGTATGATATGAAGAATTCATATAGTAATTTCCTTGTGAATGTTACATCTTGTTTTTTTTTTAATTGAAAAACCTGAGAATGTATTTTTCAGAAAGGTCTTTCTTGTGGGGAATCTCTTTTGGATCTGTTTATTGAGGAAGGACTTGAGTTTCTGGGGGGGGTGACCAGCTGAGAGCTCAATGAGACCAGCCATCGACCATATGCCATGGACCCACCCAGTGTGGATGCTAATACAAATACCCAGCTAACACAAAGCCAGAGTGTTCAACCCTAGGTATGGCTGCTCAAGAATGCAAGATCCATTTGGTAAAGAAATAAAAGTACAAAACACAAACATAACTAAGAGCAGAAGTTCTGGGCAAACTTGAGACAGAGGTCAAGAGCATCTGTTTAAAGCTTAGAGGACAAAGGTAAAAACAAAGGAAGCATACTGACTGATGTTATACAAAGAGCAGTGGATAAGTTGTCTGAGGAAATGAACAAAGTCAAAATGAGTTGGAGAGATCACAGCACAAAGCACCAATGGAAAAGGACCAGAAGACCCGGGGACAAAGCAAGACTTGGGATTATTGTAAACCTTTATTCCTGGCAATGTGATTAGCTCTGTCACTGCCTGAACCAGAACAGAAGGGACGTAGAGGGAGCCCCCTGGGTGCAGCTCTGCTCTCCTGGAGATGGGATCACCCATCCAGGTGTGCTGAGTCTGGGGAATCATTTCATGAAACACTGGGCTATTAAGTAGAAGGATGGAGGCAGGGGAAACACTGTTAAATAAGACTTTGATTTGAGCTTTAGAATTTGGATTTGAGATTTTGTATTTGGACACATAAAGCACAAAGAGAAAGCAGCTCTGAGTAATTCTGGAGCTTTTCTAAAGGAATTATCTGTTGCAGCCTGCTGGGAAGGGCTGGGACTAGAAATGAAGAGGCTGCAAAATTTAAGATGGTGCTCACTCTCAGGGGTTGTGTATAAATGGGTCCTCCTAGCAAGGAAATCCCCATCCAATGGCAAGTGTTGTACTGAATTCCAGACTGGTGAAGTTCCAACGGTTGCCTTAGTTTTACTCCCTCTGGGCTTGTACTATTTGACTCACTCCCTGAAGGAAAAAACTATCCAGAGACTTTCACTAGTCTTGTTTATATGGTGAGTTAAGAGGAATTTTGCTTAATAAAATAACAGCCAAGGGCACCTGGGCGGCTCAGTTGGTTAAGCGACTGCCTTCGGCTCAGGTCATGATCCCGGGGTCCTGGGATCGAGTCCCACATCGGGCTCCCGGCTCAGCGGGAAGCCTGCTTCTCCCTCTCCCACTCCCCCTGCTTGTGTTCCTGCTCTCTCTGTCTCTGTCAAATAAATAAATTAAAAAAATTAAAAAAAAAAAACAGCCAATATATCATTTGCACACTCTTTCCCAGATCTTGTTGTGCTTCACAGCAGTGATCTCTCATTTTAACAGTCACAACCCCCCTATGGTGTTAGTTCTTTTATTATCACCATTTCATAGATAAGGCACAGAAAAATGGAGTTTCCCGAGATCTCACAGTGTGAGTGGTAGAGCTAAACCTGGTGCTTTAGCTTAGAGCCCACTCTACTATCCCCTAACCTACAGGCACAGAATTTTCTTTAACAAAAGCTCTCTGAAGTATCTACTCTTTAGGTTATTAGGCAATGCATTTATTTACAGCTCATATCTGAGGTGAGAACTTGGTAGAATTCCAGTGGGACTCCATTTTAATATTCTCTCACAGGGCTTAAATACAGAGAATCACCAGCCTCTGATTTCTACAGGGAGTGTATGTAAAATTTTAGCTCATGAAAGTCCAATATTTCCTTGAGAAAGTTACTAAAGCTTTCTGTGACTCAGTTTCTTCATCTGAAAAACGGGGATAATAATACCCACCTGGCAATGCAATTGGTGAGGGTTAAGACAGAGATCATATGTTGAGCACTCTGCATGGGATCTGGTATAACAGTAAGTGCTCGACAAATGGCAGTTATGATTGTTGTTTTCACCTCTTTACCATAAACTCTAGATGAATTCTAAAGGTCTTGGGGTTGCCCCACCATGCTATGCTTCTATCATTCCAATCTTCTCCCATAGCAGCCAAAAGACACATATTTTGTAATGCTGGTTCAGTTCTCCTTCCCACACAGACAAACCTTTCCTGAAATAGCCTCTTCTCCTTCAGATTATTCTGTTACACCACTTCTAATCAGTTCTACACTAAATCCAGACTTTGTGTTACTATTTCCTAAACAATTTCTGTCTTGTCAGTTTAGCATAAAAAATTCTAGATCCCTGCTAGATCAGCAGGTGGTTCCATGACTTTCCTTTACTGCCACTCTGGACCCGGTTCAAAGATGTTCTGCTCACACAGTAACTACTGAGGTCTTCACAGCTCTATGCTTTCGAGACTATGGATTTTACAAGCTCCTCAGCCAAGCTGCAATGTCCTCGAGGACACTTAGATCCTCTGTGCATTGACCGGCCATTATTGGCCAGCTCAGAATGTGGAGGAGGAGCCGTAAGACATGCTTGTTGAGGACTCAACTGCACAACAAAGGTGAGAATAAGCACAGTCCAGGGGATTCTGCTTCACACAGCTTGAACATCAGATCTCCAGGGATTCCAGTCTCGGCCCTGACCCCTACATCTCACCCAAGGCCTCCTCGGTCTCTAGTCTGAGCAGTGGGCTTGTCCGAGAATGATATTAAAACCTCTAATGGGGTATCTGGCACAGGGTGGTTGTTTAGATGTGGCAAGTTATTACCATTAACCTTTCCCAATGAATACTAGCAGACCGTTACCCCTAGAAAAGGCTCCTAACGCATGTTTACTAATTAACAGACATGACAGAGGTCAACACTGTTAGGGAGAAAATTTGGGACCAAGTGGCAAAGAGATCATCTCGATCCGGAGAGAGAATCAACTCAGTCATAAAACTGAACCTTGACCTTAGTGATAGAAGTCAAGGGTGTTCATTGCAGCATTAAAGGTTTATCCAGAGAGAAAAGGACGGATCAATGAAGTTGCACTCATATAATGTTGTTTAGTTTATTCACAGACTCAGTATGCAGTCACTACAAGGAATGAAGTAAGCTGTAATATTATGACATTCTGCTAATGAATAAAGAAAGTTGCAAGACTAGCAAGGTATGGTTTCATCTTGTGTGCAAACTAAAACCTGCTGTTAACAATGGTTGCCTCTAAGGAATAAGTTAAGCATGGTGGGATAGTAATTTATTTTTATTTCATTCTATTATGTACACTTGCATGTTTTTTAAGGAAACATACATTCCTTTTAAAAATAACATCTTAGTCATCAGAAAGGATGACTACCCACCATTTGCATCGACATGAATGGAACTGGAAGGGATTATGCTAAGTAAAATAAGTCAAACAGAAAAAGACAATTATCACACCGTTTCACTTATTTGTGGAACATAAAGAATAGCATGGAGGACGTTAGGAGAAGGAAGGGAAAAATGAAGGGGGGGAATCGGAGGGGGAGACGAACCATGAGAGACTATGGATTCCAGGAAACAAACTGAGGGTTTCAGAGGGGAGGGGGGTGGGGGGATGGGTTAGCCTGGTGATGGGTATTAAGGAGGGCACGTATTGCAATGAGCACTGGGTGTTATATGCAAACAATGCAAACATGGAACACTGTATCAAAAACTAACGGGGTTTTTGAGGTACTGTATGGTGACTAACATAAAATAATAAAATAAAAAAAAATAATGTCTTGGCTATCCAACGAGAACACTGGAAAGGTCTCCTTTCTTCTGTATAATAACACATCTCCATGAAGAGAGGCCCTCCTTTTAGGACTTCTTTTCATTTTCCTTATGTAACACATGACTAATATATCCTTCAAGGTCAGACAGGTTAGTTCAAGTCTACTTCATGTAAGAAACACAAATTTCTACCGAATCTAAGCACAGTGGTCCATGGAGTCTTAGGAATAATCTAATAAAGAATCTCCTCTGGCCTTCGTCTTCCATGGTGCTTTGGGTATGTCATTAGGTTGGCCTAGGACATGGGCCTCTGCAGAAGGAGACAGGAGTAGCAATAGATGCTCTTAGTTCTCCATGGTCATCATGAGTATCAGAGAGTCTATCCCAACCTCATGGATTTCAGAACATCCACAGAGTTGAGTATTTTCACTCAGATTTATTCATCTGCCCTGACACACCCTTTGGATCATAAGATTTTTTTTTTTTTCCTCTACCTTTCAAGAGCATTCAAATCCATTTATAATTCAGCTAAGGGAAGAGTCTCAGACTCATTTACTGGTGAACTCTCAGCCTCACACTGTCTGATTAATCCTCTCCAAGGAAGCTTAGGTAACTGAATGAACCTACTGAATTTTTGGTTCTGGTGAAACAGGATGGCTCAAGATTTTCGGATAATGATTTTAAGAAGTGGTCATTAGAAGCCAAAGGTAAAACTTGGTAAGAAGGGAAAAAGTATTTCTTAGGTAAAGGAAAACTTTTGATGCATTTCACATTTTGTAAGTTTGCTATTAGAGTTTCACCATTTAAAAAAATCCAGTTTCTACATTCCATTTTCAGGCAGGTCTCCACGGGTATGAGCCCCAAAGCAGTTGGCCAGGGCATCACACTTGATTGAATGCTCTGTGTCACTGTCTTAAAGCTCTTAATTTTCTTTTTTTCTTTTTTTGAAAGAGAGAGAGTGGGGTTGGGGAGCAGAGGGAGAGGGAGAGAGAGAGAATCCCAAGCAGGCTCCATGCCCAGCACAGAGCCTGACACGGAGCTGGATCTCGCAACACTGAGATCATGCCCTGAGCCAAAATCAAGAGTCGGACACCTGACCCACTGAGCCACCCAGGCACCCCTTGAAGCTCTTAATTTTGTACTTGAACTTGTGTCTTATAGGTGAGATCTGATGGGACAATGAAGTGTGCATGAGCAGAAGACAGGGTGATATGCACATCTGCTGTTCCTTGCCAGATTTTAAGAAATACTAAACCTTAAGCAGAAGGCATAACTTAAGATGTTTTATTGTTGTAACAAGTAATATTTAACTTAAGAAAGAAACTCATTTTAATGACTAAGCTCAGATCAGCTTGAAGGAAAAAAACATATGAAAACTTCCTTACCAAAAATCAAATAATTGCTAAGATCTGTAACTTTTGGCTGGTCTAAACTGATACATTCTTTTACTTTCTGATATGGCAATATTATAATCCCCAAATATATCAAAATATACATTAGCCAAACAGAAGAAGGCATTAAAATTAATATATTCTACAATAACTGTGGAGCTATAAAAACAAGAACAGAGCTAATTTTTTCAAACAAATTAAACCTATTTCACTGATGTTGTAGGTGAGGCTAAATGTAGTAATATTTTCTGTTTGCTATACATTTTTATGTTCTGTCTTTTGATTAATGTGTTTAAGAACTGTGATTCTACCTTTGGAATTACAACTTAAATTATTTAAGAACAATTTTGTCATAATGCTTAAATGTTTAGAAACACTTGGTTTTCAAGGATTCAAGACAGATCAGTTTAACAAAGCCAGCATTTGTCATAATGCAAACAGCAGTTGGGGCTCTTTTCCCCCCACCAGAGTTCCTTGGCCATGAGATCATCTGTTCTTAAAATAGGAACGTCATCTTAGGTAAAATTCAAAATGTGATGCCTGGTTGTTAAGGACACAGGCTTAGCCCAGTGTCTGTTTTACTGGTTAACATTTAGGCTACAGTCAGGCCTGGGCTAATTCCTCCTGGCTCTACTCTATAGTCTGAGTTTGGGCAAGTCACTTAAATTCTCTACATCTATCAGCATATCTGGATAAATTGGGTGAAAACCCTACATTTCCCCATACGATTTTCTTGTAGAGAGAAAAATCAGGAAAACATGGTTATATAACATGCTGAGTGGAGGGCCTGGCACAGAGCAAATACTGACCTAAGTCTAATATAAGCTCTCCCCACTATCAGGATAATCACACGGTTTCACTTATTTGTGGAACATCCGTTAGAAATTAGTTTCACTGGGGCGCCTGGGTGGCTCAGTCGTTAAGCAACTGCCTTCAGCTCAGGTCATGATCCCAGGGTCCTGGGATCAAGCCCCACATCGGGCTCCCTGCTCAACGGGAAGCCTGCTTCCCCCTCTCCCACTCCCCCTGCTTGTGTTCCCTGTCTCACTGTATCTCTCCCTGTCAAATAAATAAAATCTTAAAAACAAAAAAAAAGGAATTAGTTTCACTGCAAGTAGCAGAAAATGTTGCTTCCTTGTCTGTAATAGACAGGACTTTATTTTCCCCCACATGATAGGAAATTCAGAGGTAGGAGTTTACCTCCTTCCAGTCTTCCTGCTCAGCCACTCGGCAGGGAGTGTCCACTTTCTGGCTGCAGTGTGGCTGCTCTGCCCCCCCGCCCCGCCCCCCACCAGGCAGCCGGAGGGGGGAAGGGTGAATGGCAGAAAGGCGAGGGGGTGAAGGCCAGCTCGGTTGGTACCATTAAAAACCTTTCCAGAGGCGCCTGGTGGCTTAGTCAGTTAAGCATCCGACTCTTGATTTTGGCTCAGGTCCGATCTCAGGGCCTGAGATGGAGCCCGCGTCGGGCTCTGCATGTGCACTGGGCTTGGATCCTGCTTAAGATTCTCTCTCTCCCTCTGCACCCCCACTCGCCTCTAAAAAAACAAAACAAAAACAAAAAACCCTCCCAGAAGCTTTACCCAGTGGGGCCTCCATCTTTATCTCTTTGGTCAGAATTGGGTCTCCCAGGAAGATGAGTTCGTGAGTCTTTCCATTTTCCGTCTCTTACTGTAGAGGAAAGTGAGGGCCAAGAGGGTTGGGACTGGCTTTGGGGTGTCTGCAAACATCATCCATATTATTCCATCATTTCCTCTCTTGAAGCCTCAGATTCCTAATCTGTCCAATGAGTGGCTTCTGGCTAGAAGAGCTCGCAGGTTGCTCCCCACACTTACATTCTCTTTAAAGGCTGTTTCTATCGAAAGCCCAAGTATTACTGTAATAAGCTCTGTGCACACCACCCAGGCCCCCGGATGTGGGCCTTAGCCCTCCAGCTCGTGGGAGCACCGCCTGCACTAGCCCCGAGCTGTCACCGTGGCTTAAGAGCTTCCCCACCCAAGGACACTCACTCCGTCCCTAGGCAGACCACACCCCGTGACCGGTGGAGCCGGGGCATAAGGGCTGGCTCTCCCGCCTCAACCTGGCAACTCTGAAACTCTGTGCCGGTTGCAGAGCTCCCCGTGGGGTGGGGTACAGCCTTTGCTGAGCTTGCACTGCAGCACAGCCTCCCCCCTGCACACTCCCTCTGCCTTCCCTCTCCTCTTCTTCCACAGCTGCTGAACTTCCTGCCTGCTAGTGCCGGTCTCGGAACCCTAACTGCAACAATTCCTGAAAGATGTTCCTGAACAATCCTATTCCACGAGGAGCAGATGTGGTCTGACTTCGTGTCAGATCCCCCACCTTTGCTGGAAACCTCACTGGCGTCAAGCATCACTAGGGCTTAAATATCTGGAAGCAACAACTAAAAAATTAGCCTAAATGAATTTGGGCTAAATTGGGTGTTCCGAGAAAGAAGAAAATCTAAAAAGAAAGATTCCAGGAAAGTGATGACATTGAGACCAGGCTCTGGTCATTTCCTAATAGAAGATGCAGGATATAAACACATTTCTATTAACACAGGCTAATAAAGTCCCTGAGAACCTACATAAATTAGTTTCAATCTATATTTATATCAATCTATCATCTATCAGCTTTTTTAAATTTTATTTTATTATGTTATGTTAATCACCATACATCATTAGTTTTTGATGTAGTGTTCCATGATTCATTGTTTGCGTATAACACCCAGTGCTCCATGCAGTACGTGCCCTCTTTAATACCCATCACCAGGCTAACCCATCCCCCAACCCCCTCCCCTCTAGAACCCTCAGTTTGTTTCTCAGAGCCCATTGTCTCTCATGGTTCGTCTCCCCTTCCGATTTCCCCCCCTTCATTTTTCCCTTCCTACTATCTTCTTCTTCTTTTTTTTTAACATATAATGTATTGTTTGTTTCAGAGGTACAGGTCTGTGGTTCAGCAGTCTCACACAATTCACAATGCTCACCATAGCACATACCCTCCCCAGTGTCTATCACCCAGCCACCCCATCCCTCCCACCCCCCACCACTCCAACACCCCTCAGTCTGTTTCCTGAGATTAAGAATTCCTCATATCAGTGAGGTCATGTGATACATGTCTTTCTCTGATTGACTTATTTCGCTCAGCATAATACCCTCCAGTTCCATCCACGTTGTTGCAAATGGCAAGATTTCATTTTTTAGCTTCTTAGTCAGACTTATGCTTCAATTCCAGCTGTATTATGTAAAATCCTGTCACCATGAATAAGTTATCGTCTCCTCTGAGACTAAGCTTCTCTACCTCCAAGGATGGGAAGGGGGTAAGTGAGAAAATATAGAATCGCATGCTTATATAAATACTGGCTCAGAAAATGCAGTTGATCATGGCAGCTCTTCACACTGGTACCTACATGGAAGTGATCAAGGGGAGTTTGGATAATTTTTTTTTGTCAGGAGTGCTGGAAAAGAAAATGTCTATCTTGGAAAGGAAGTTGATCTAGATTAGTAGTTTTTAAATCTTTTAAGTAGAATAATTATTTTTCTTTTTTCCAACAAGATCTTGCAAATAAAGCAAGGATTTAAAGTCAGGATTTTATTAAGCAAAATTTTGTAAGTTCAAGGATATAATGGCTAAAAATAAGTCAGTGGGATCGAAAGAAATTATTAAGATGAAAAGGAAATTTTGAAGTCAAGTTATGGATGGCAGTTACAGACTTGATGGCAGCATCTAATTTTTTTCTGAGTTTTTTGGTTGCACAGTATTGAAAAATCTTGACTCATACAGGAAAACAGTTACAAATAAGAACAGTTTAGAGCAACTCAGCCTGCAATCTCAGGATATTTCTCAATTAAATTGTGTTGACAGGAGACTTTTTTCCAAGATCTGCAGAATGCCAAATTAATTTGTGTAAGTCAGTGCATTGGTGGTCTTTGGTATGTTAAAATTTGAAATATAATATTTTTTAGTGTAAGCACTGTTCTTTATTGCACTTTTATTTTTAATTATTATGTTCAATTAGCCAACATCTAGTACATCATTAGTTTCTGATGTAGTGTTCAATGATTCATTAGTTGCGTGTAACACCCAGTGCTCATCACATCACGTGCACTTTTAAAGACTAGTTTAAAAAGTTTTTTGAAAAATGAAACTAGAATCAAGCATTTTTGGAAGCCCTGGGATTCCATGGAATACTACAAGATTTGATGGAGATTCTATGCTTATTCCAAATGTTTAAATCTATGATTCTTCTGTCATTGGCTAGTTAGCACATCTGCCAAAGGTCACTCCCCAAGACACTTCTCACTGTCCACTGAGTGGGTTGAAAACCCTGCTGTACGTTTGCTTTATCCTCTGGTGACTTCTAATGATAAGGCTGGGAGGGTAAAGTGCTCCATGCCTGGCACAGAATTAATGCTCCATTCACAGTTGTTGACATGAACGACCTACTTCTCTCCACCAGGGGTGCCCATCAACCAAGCAAATAACAACTCCGCAGGTTAGAGTTTAATGAGGGAAATAAATCAGTGTGTTGGTCAAGGTATTAGCTTTCTGGATTAGCAGCTAAGTTACTATGCTTCAATAATGGCTCCTGAGCCAGCAAGAAAGCCACGAGGACGGAGGAGGGAGGCTTACAGCCCAGGTGGATGGTGAGTTCAGCAGATGGCACTCAGCTGAATTCCCTCCTCTGGTTTACACAGCCTCAATATCAGTGACAGATGCAAAACAATCCCTCCAAAGTGAGTGAAGTTTATGTCCACTTTTATGACTCATTTCTTTGGTACCTATTGCTCTGCTATGCAATATGTAGGCATACAACAAACTCTTTGTAAATGAATGAAAACCCAAGTCAAATCAGATCTTCTTATTCTAGGTTCGGCTATTGGAGCTGTCAGAGTTCAGCTCAAAGCCCCACCCTGCATCAGACAGGAGGCGGGCCCCAAACTAAGCCCCTTTCACAACGCTGGGGCAGCTATGCTGTCTTAGTTCTGGAAGGTTGCTCATTCGGGGTCTACAGTACTACTATCCCAAATAATTCCAACAAAATAGAGAATGTCCAAAATATAAATACAGATAGTACTGACTGGATATACCTTTCATCATTAGTTAGTTGTGTGTGTGTGTGTGTGTGTGTGTGTGTGTGTGTCCACATGAGTATATACACATGTTCTGCTGTATTCAAATGCCTGGGTCAGGAAGCCGAATTGCCCCAATAACCAAATGACTCACTCCCCTAGAGCATGAATGATGCTCAGCAGTGTGGGAGCAAGGAGCAAACGTTGCCCATGACAACCAAAAGCCATCAGGGTATTTCCGAGACCCAAAATGGCAAAGCACTATTGAGTCTTATTTTTTCTTTCAAAAACAATCGACTCTATAATTTTTTAAACAGTCCAAATATGTAATTTTCATTCACACAATTCCTCTTGTGTTCTATCACACTGAAACTTCAGAAACTTAAAAAAAATCATGAAAATTTTGCTTATTCTTTACTCCCTTGACTCAAATTTCCTTAGCTCAGGAAAATCTTTTCTGTTTCATTCTCTACTTGAATAATAACACATTGCACAGATATTTTTGGATGCTAATCTGTACCTAATGGTTGATGATTCTTCTTCAGTTTCAGAAGAGAAGGTGTAACTGGCACTTACACAGGGGAAACACTGTCAAAGCTGATGTTCCATTCATTCTCCAGCTCAGTTTTGTCCCCATCTCCAGATGTGCATCCTTTAGATGCTTGATTTTACTTTTTACACTTCTTATACTGTCCTGTACAAACAAAATATTGATTTCTGGCCCAGTGCTGGCTCTCATTTATTTCTGATGAAGGCATTCCTACCATCCTGTTTTTCCTTGTGCTTTTCCTCCTGTCAACTGGAATGACTGATTGTATTTTAAATGCCTTCCCTGTTCCTTCTTGCAGTAGAAAGACCTCTCATGCTTAACAATCATCAACACTTCCTTAGCAGTCTTCTTTGAAGGGACTCCAAACCTACAATGACCTTCTCTGAATTTCCGCCAAAATTACAGTCAGTTCACACACTCATCAAGGAGCACTTTGATCAGCAATCCAGCACTGAATTCCTGCTTGCCCCACTGACTGCTTAGCTGCACCTCCGCTGTTCTGAACTGAGCCACCATGTTTGATAAGTGTCTCTTTTATTTTCCACAGAACCCTTCAACGTGTACTGATCAACCTAACCCAGCCAGCGTTTCCACTTCTAAGATCTAAAACTCCTCCTGGTGCAATTCACTCTCTGTGGAGCTTGGCAGGGCATCCCAGACACCCTGACGCAGCAATCTGCTCTCTCATCATGGCTGTGGCCCCACCTCTGGAATATACTGTCATAGCTCCTTACCTGGATTAAAAACTGGAAACCAGCGGTAGAATTCGTTCTTGTAGGGAACGGTGTCAAACTCACTGCACTGCATCTGCCGGAAGGTGGGCGTGTCCGGGCGGCAGGGGTGGACGTTGCACAAACGGTAGCGCTTCCTTTCCCCGGTGCAGTACTTCCCGCCAAACTTGGGTCTACGCAGGACACAGACAAGCTGTTCGTTTCCTTTCCTTAGAGGCTACCATTTTTCCTTCAACATTCCTTGCCATCTGGTCACGCCTGTTCTTCGCCAAACCACGCCCTGCTCTACCCTCAAAACTCACCTTTTACCTAAATTCTTACAATTTTATACATTTTTTGGCTGTTGCTGTTGCCCACGACCATTCAGGCCCAGGTCTATAGTGGCCTAATTTGAAACAGCGTGTGTATCTTTTCTGCTTGTATATCTTCCCGGCCTCTCAAACTCAAAATATTTTTAGTATATGTGCTGCCGAAGCGAGCACTCAAACTCAAAATATACGCCGAGAAGGGATACATCATTTTCCCTCCAAAATCCGCTCCTTCTCTAATTCCTGTTTAGCAAGTTAAAAGTGGTCAGACTGCAGAAGCCTCCATCCTTTGCCTTCCTTTGACCCCATTGTCCATCAGCTGCCCGATCATCAGTCATGTCTTTGCATTTGTTTCCTCCTCCTCATTCCCACAATCACCAAACTAGTCTAATCCTTATCTCTCCTCCTGTCTCCCCTCTGCCCATCTTTGCCCTCATTCAATCTACTCTATGCACATCTGGCTAATTTTTATGATTACCTTAATTACTTTAGTTTCTTGTTTAAAAACCTTTCATGGCACCCAATGACCACAGAACTGAGTCCAGCCTCTTCAGCTTAATATTCAAGGCCCTCATGATCCTGACTTAATTCATCCTAACAACCACTTCCTACCAATGCTTTCAGGACCTAGAATAATGCTATATCTCCATTATGAACTCTTCCTGGATTTCTGCCAGAAATACACTCTTTCTCTTTTTCAATGACACCTGATTGTACCTACTAGATGCACTTCCTATACTTATCACTCCAAAACACAGTTCACTGATGATCCAATCCAAGCTCTATGTCATCTATGGTCTCTAAGTCATACTTTGAGTACAGAAGGCTCTTAATAAACATTCAATCAATAAATAAGTTAATCTTATTTTAGAATAATCCTTCTCAACCTTTTATTTCCTTTGCAATACACACAAGGGCAATAGCAACCTTCCCATCAGGATCAATTATTCACTCAAAAAGGGAGGAGGAAATATAGCAGAACTGCTGTCACAGAAGAGGAGGAACTCTCTGTCCTTTAACAAAGCTCCAAGCAATCTATGTATGTCTTCTTGTCTCCACCTTGCTGCATCTGAAATCAGGAATTGTGTCTACTTTTGCAATGCAGCATAATGGGCTCAAATAGCTTAGGGTTTGAATTCTGCTTTACTTTGTATTATTAGTTAGATGATTTTGAACAAGTTATCTTATTTCTCTGGGCCACAATTTTTTTTTATTTGTGAAATGAGCATAATAGTTCTTATCTCACAAGATGGGAGGACTAAACGAGACAATGCATAAAGATTTAGTAGAGTAGCTAACACAGGGTAAGAGTTCAAAATGACAGCATTGTTGGATTATTATAAATAATAATCAACAAGTATTTATACAATGTACTCAACATCATTTCCAGGGAGGACAGAGTCCAAAAAAAGGTCAACCCATGCCCTGTGTCTCCTAGAAGCTTATAATCTTGAGGAGAAAAAAAAATCATCTATATAATAAATAAGAGAAAATTTAAGAGCAATTATGTATCCCTGACTGTAAGTACAATGTGAGTTTGAAGAAGGAAGAGAATAGTGGAAGTCAGGCTGATTGGAAAGAACTCACGGAACTGTCCTGGAGAATGGCCTTAAAGGATGGATGGAAGTGGCTTCTCAGTGAAAAGGCAGAAAGCATGCAAGTGAGCAGCCTAAATGAAATAATATTCTAAAGGCACGGGAAAGTAGGACATCTTCCCAAAGTGCCCAGCTGACAGAGAGCCAAGATTTAAACCCTTATCTGCTTTAATCCATAGCCTGAGCGCTCATCCACTGTTTTATTGCCGGACCATACAATCTAGGGGGACAGAGACCTCAAACCTTGGCAGTTGGGTTCATTTCTGGTTGCAGTTGTACTTCTCGTGAGGTTCTGCTATACTTTGCTCTCCTTGAATACCTATGAGATTTTTCTATACTTCCCTCCCTCCCTTTCTCAATGTGGCTTGAATAGGCTTCTGTTCCTCGAACATAAAAGAGCTTTGACCAAGACAGTTCACTTTCACTGACTCCATGTAAAAGGTAGTAAGAATTGTCCATGATATCTGAGGTTAGATCGGTTTTCTATTCATGATGATAGAGTGACACTCTATGACTCAGCACCTCTCCAGTTCATTTCCATCCAACAAACATCACTGAAAGCCTTTTACAAGCCCTGCTGGCTTCTCACTAGACACCTGACCAACATCAAGGGTAGAGTCTCAATGTCAGCTGATCATGCACTGGCCTGAATCTATAACCTGAAGCACACAACTGAATCTGAGGCTGTTTTTCCATTGTCATTGTTTTCAACAAACTTAAGCAAACCAGCTACGGAGATCAGACTTGGTCACTCACCTGAGAAGACTCTATGACAAACTGTGGTCTCTAAGATGGGTGTTAGAACCATTTTTCTCATGAGGCCAAGTTAGAGATTCATCCTACAGTTCCTCAACAAAGATGTCCCTTTCTGACCACCACAGATTACTGACCATCCTCCCGAGAGGCTGTAGACAGCGGTGACTGAATACAGAGCACTAACAATAGGTCCCAGAGCAAATCGCCTACATTTCCTGATCTCTAAAATGGAAATCATATTTCTTATCACATGGAAATAACCCATAAAATGAAGATTTTCTGCAAAAATAAGAAATCCCTGGCTTCTAATTTCTGAAGCCACAGAAATCTTGTATTTAAACAAAAGCAACTTTTATCAAAGAGTAAGATTTAAAAACAATTTCATCCAAATTCCTCAAAGGTACACTTATATGTGTGGTAAATGAGAAAAGATATAATAACTACTATAATACCTACCATTTATGGACAATTTAATGTAGTAGGTATTGTGTTAAACTCTTTATATATATTAATTTAATCTTTAGGAGAAATTTATTATGTATTTTTATTAAATATATATAGTGATGTGTATATATACATGCACACATATTACATATAGTAATATATTTATTAATAAAAAGGAGGAGTAATATTTGGAACTGAGATACTGAGGGTATCAGTATCTCATTACAATGAGATTGTAATCACATTTATCATTTGCCTATAAAAAGAAAAAGAGACTCTTACTCTTCAGTGCAGACTAATGAAAATCTAAGTAAAAGAAGCTTAACATATTTTCTACTTACCAGAGGCATCATATGTACACTTCTTAAAAATTTTACTTGGGAACTCATATACCAGGAAATAATGAAGTTAAGAATGTCATATATATTTGGGGGGCACTGGGTGGTTCAGTCAGTTAAGCGTCTGCCTTCAGCTCAGGTCATGATCCTAGGGTTCTGGGATCAAACCCCACATCAGGCTCCCTGCTCAGCGGGGAGTCTGCTTCTCCCTCTCCATCTCCCTCTCCCTCTGCTCATGCTCTCTCTCACTCTCTCTCTCTCTCAAATAAATAAATAAAATCTTTTTTCTAAAATATGAATGTCATATATATTTGGAAAGCAAGGGAATTTAAATTTAATTCATATATAGTAGCATCATACAAATTTAAAATAATGAAAAACTTAAGCACTTTGATTAAAAAATTGAAAGCCGCTTTGTGAAATAACTTCTATGGAACCTTTAATATGGCTAATATGGAAGCTTAAGGTTCATAAAATCCTTATCTAAAACATTCAAAATATTATCCTCAAAAATGTACTATTTTATTAGTTACTTAAGGGAAGAAAATTATTTTTATAAAATTAAACGTTCATTATGATTGAAAGAAAGCTACAGTCTTAGGAACAAAATTGAGTATTAAGTAATCTCTCACTGACGGAGTGATGTTATCTAGAAGGATTTCACTGCATAGTCTCCTAAGACCTTTCACATAGACTATACTCTTGCAAATTTGCTTATTTCTCCAAATGATGGAATCAGCTTACTTACCCAAGTTCTAGTATGCATCCAGTGCCACACCAAAACGAAACAAAACAGAACCATATTTTTAAGAATCTTCTGGTTCCCTTTAGTCTTTAGGAGCCCACTGAATTTCTCCTAAGAGGCTTGGGCTCACTGGCATCACGTTATCCAAGATTGGTCTCTGGCGCTCGTGGAAGGAAGGGAAATAGTTTTGGCCAGACTTACTCAGGATTGTTGCAGAGCCTCTCTGCACTCTGGGCTCCGGCCCCACAGGTCCTGGAACAGTGGGACCAGGGTGACCAGCGGCCCCAGCCCCCAGGAATGCTCTCTGGTTTCTTCCCCACTGTGATACACTTGCCAGCCATACACCACTAGGGAGGGAAGAGGCAGGAGATGCATACGTCATGAAGGTTCCCATAGCAAGCTGAGCCAAGAACCCCAGAAGTCTAAACCCAATTCTCCCGGAGCAAACAGCCTTCCTATGGTCACACAGCATATGGAGAACAAAGAAGGGCTTACAAAAAAATGTCCCCCAAGAGTCTTGGGTTTTAGAATCAGACAATGTCAGGGACCGAAGGGATCTTTATGCTGCCTTGTTGCAGTCAGCCAATTCGGTGAGGTTGGCAGAAGGCATGCCAGAAGGCAAATCCACACACCGCTTCCTTCACTGAGAAAGTCTTCCTGTGACGTGCACGGCGGCTCAGTCTGCTTAGTAACACAGTTGTTTTGTAATGTAATTGATTTACTTTTTGCTGCAAGCTCCTTATCTTGCTGCAGACCATAAACAAACATTTTGCAGACTGACATTGAGATAACATTTCTCTGTAGCCTCTGTGGGTATCTCATGTCGGCAGCAGATACCTCATCCTCTTGCAGAAAGTCCACTCATTGCCAAAAAACACTAGTTGAAGTTCTTTCTAATATCGAGAACAATTTTTGCTTCCCTGTTAACTCTATCTGTTGTTTGCAGTTCTAGCTGTGGCTCAGAAAAAATTCCTCTCTCTTCAAGGCCATCCTCCCACAACTGTCAGTTTAAGAAGGCGAACATACAAAAAAGAAAGAAAAGACAATGCAACTTGGTTGTTTGAGGATTTGGGCATGTTTTCTCTGCTGGCCTCCTTTTCCTCATTATTTCTGGTCACTGTGTATTGTGACCAAGTTCTATAATCTTGGTGATGGATCATGCCACTCTTAAGCTGCATAAAAATACACATTAAATGTCTGCATCTTAGGCTCACAACAAGCTCAACTGGTCTTGCTGAGCAGCACACATGACCCTGCTCTCAAGCAGTCTGCAGGATTTCTATCATCTGAATTCTTGGGTGTCTGGCTTTCCTCCTCAGTTAAATGGGCAGAATTTCAAGAAATGTAGTCTGATCAGATGATGAGAATGAAGATAACAAGTGGCTCAAATGCAGCATCTTTGGAAGGCAGAAGCCACTGGCTTGCCTTTTCAGTTTTTAACATGGAGGGGGGAAGAAGTCAAAATGAAGGGTGATAATAAGCTCAGCAGATGTTATTGGCCATAAAATCTGCAGACGTTCATCAAGAAAAGATGGGACAGATGTTTTGCAAGTGAAGTGTGGGACTGGGCCTCAGCCCTCTCTCCTTCACGGTTTCCGATGAAAGCTCAAAAGGCGTCATGGAAGTAGAATCCTTCTCCCTGGCTAGTCTGATTGTGTGACCTCCATTCACCCAGACAGCTGCTCTCCAGGGCCCTCTCCCTGTTCCTCCCAAGAACCCTGGGCCCACCCCACTCCCACCTTCCTTCCTCAGCCCAACACATCACCTTCTTCTCACCACATCGGGTCCCATCTGCAGCGGCATCCAGCTTAGAGCGACAAAAGCCTTTCACTGAGCACCACAGGGTCTGACAGACATTCTGGAAAACAAGTATGAAACTGTACTCTTTGGGATTTTCAACACTTGCACAAAAGCATTTCTACAGGGATGGTGAAATATACACTCGGTCACCCACAGACTCACAATGATGCTGCTGTTGGCAGTGAGCAAGAGTGAGAAGAAGGGCTCATTCAAGAACTCTTGATTCAAACTTAATTTGGGCTTTGCCATCATTCATACACAGTGGTATGGTCTACTAAGCAATAAGAAAATAGGAGATAAAACGCATTTCCTAGGAATGGAGACTAATTTCTGTATGGGTGACACAGCATCAGTGACCTCAGGCAGGGTAACTGGTGACAGCAACCATCAAGGGCCAAAGCAAACTATGCACAAAGGACTCTGATTACAAACAGTTGGGCGGTTATAACTTGAGCCTGCTCACTGAAGGAAACGGAAACTATTCGACTTAGACAGCCTAAGCTTATTTACTTATGACTCAGGTAGCCAGCTTGTTTTATCTGCCAGGGAGTGAAACGGGTCTTCCCTATTGTTTCTCCTCCTACAGTAGGAACAAGGGAAAGTTGACAAGATTCTTACATATCATCAGAAATGGCTCCACTGCTCCTATCCACCTTTTAGTCTTTCTTCTATCCACCCATCATCCATCATTCCATCTATTTAACTATGTTCTAGATTCAGTGGTTTTTAAAATAAGATTTCATATCTTTACACAATTTTAGAGAATTCTCAATCTTGATCTAAGTTTTGCCTCTCCCTGATTACCGCTGTTCTCTCCTGGAACTCTTAACTGCTGCTCATGAGCTTTCCCATTCTGTCCTTCACATCTCAACTTCACTTTTATATTTTTGAACTGTCCATTTTCTTGTATATAGAAGTTGAAAAAGTCTGGTTTTCCATCATGCAACTCTGGGAAATACTCAAGTGAGATGGGAGGTAATTTTCTCAACTCTAAATTCCAGCTGATTGATTTTCTCTTCAACTGTGTCAAGTCTGCTGTCTAATCCAAACACTGAATTTATTATTTTTATGTATTTATTTATTTATTTTAAAGATTTTATTTGTTTATTTGAGAGAGAATGAGATAGAGAGAGAGCATGAGAGGGGGGAGGGTCAGAGGGAGAAGCAGACTCCCTGCCGAGCAGGGAGCCCGATGCGGGACTTGATCCCGGAACTCCAGGATCATGACCTGAGCCGAAGGCAGTCACTTAACCAACTGAGCCACCCAGGCGTCCCCAAACACTGAATTTAAAATCAGTGACCATATTTTTCATTTCTAGAGGCTGTAACTGTTTTTGATATATACCTTACAAATATCTTCTAGTGTATTTTTCCTTTTCTCAAATGTAACTCTTCTTTTATGCATTCATTTTATTATCCTTACCTAAAATATTCACTTATCCTAAGTCATTGATGGTTTATCTCTCTTCACTTAGCTGTAGATTGTTTTAAATTTTGAATTAGAAGACGAATGATAAATTCATCTAATCAGAAGCTTTATCTATTGGAGATTTTTCTGCATCTTAGCTGAGCATTGGTTTCTCCAAGGCAGGTTTTTAATCTTTGTTTCTACCAGGTGTCCCATGGTTTTACCAGGTCAGAAATATGTTTATCTTAAATTTTTTTGGCATAAGGGTTCTCTGTTTCAGGATTCTTTTCCTTTAGTGCCTACAGTTCTCAGTTTACGCCACTTCAAAGAATGAAGAAGTAGATCAGATGAAGAGTGGTGGACAGCAGAACAAAGTTTATTGGGGATAGTACAAAGCTCCCGAAGAGGGAGGGGAGCAGAGAGGGTTGGCATTTTGGCGTTTAAATCTAGGGGTTTTTATGAGATTGTTGGCAGGCTGTCTTCATCTGATTAACCTTCCTTGTGCCTGTCACCCAATCAGGTTTTTGTCTACATGCTCATCTACTTCTCAGGCAGTTGTTTGCGTGGGAAAGGGTAGAGGTCTCCTTTCAGGGTGGTGGACAATAACAACATGGGGTCTTTTTCCTTTTAATGGTAGTTTCCCCTGGGGGAGAGGGGTGGGCCTTGCCCGTCTGCCTTTCTTCCGACTATCCTCCATTACAACCACACGAGAGTATAAATTTGAACTCAAAATCAGTGAGGCTGGCCTGTGGTCAAGTATTTGCTAGTGAGAAAGTTATCTACCAGCATCCCTCCCCCTCAAAACCCAAGCTGAGATAAAAGATGCTTCTCTGCCATCTTTACCTTTGTTGCCAATGAGTTCTTCTAGCTCCCCTCTCCTCAAGTCCCCCAGCTTTGTGTAAGGGTCTCAATTCCAACTCCCTGCCTTGCTCCAGGGGTGCATGTCATCATTTGTTGCCACTGGATGTTAAAATTAAGGCTCTCTGGTTTTCTCCCCATCAGCCTCAACGTGCTTATCACTCCCTTCTTTAGTTTTTTTCCCCCCCGAGGATTTTTTTTAAACTTTCTTATAATTTCATTATGCATTTATAAAGAATGATGTGCTAGGTAAAGGGTACACAAACACTGTACTGTTTTTCCAACTTTTTTGAGTTGTAAACTGTTTCAAGATAAAAAAAAGGGCTTTAACAAAGAAGGTTAATATTGTATTCTCTGGTATTTTAGTTTTTTTTTTCTTTACTGAAAAGAATTAGGTTATCTTGGCTGCAATATGCAGGAATCTGAAGTCTTCATTCATCTCAAGTCTTCGCTCTACTTATCTATGTGCCAGGCCCTGCTGAATGTCAGGAATGAAAGGTTCCCTCAGAGTGAGGTGAGGGCACAGATAAATAGAAAGCAACTATAATATCATCTAATAAAGTCTTTGTCCAAGAAAACACAGAATAGAATGCAAAATGATGTTTAAGCTGAGCTCCAAATGATGAATAGGAGGGATGGTGCAGAGGAACCAGAGCATACAGAGCTCAGGAGGTGGTGGAAAACCCACAGCACTTTTAGGGATTGAGGCTGTTCAGTACATGGATAAACACAGAGCCATGAAACAGTAATTGACCAGAGGTAATCAGGGTGATCTGTGTCCAGTAAACCACAGGATACCCTGGAAAATCCTTACCTTTGTAAAACATCTAAAATTGTGGGTAGAAATATTTTAAATGCATTCCTGAGTTGGCAAGAAGGTAAGAGAAATCCTCAGAGGCTAAAAATGTAGCAAAAATGTTGGAGATCTAGAAATACAAACCTGGTCACTTAGACTTTAGTTTTAATGGTCACCTGAGTACTGGAGACAATGACCTGGGCCTGAGTAGCATGGAAAGTTGGACTGGAGACCTCATAAAGACTGTAACCCCAAAGGACTAGCCCTGTGTGAAATGGTGAACTAAGAGAAACCTGGGGACACAGCTGGGAAACGTGTCTGTTTTGATTTTAACTCTAGAAGGCATGGTAAATGTTACCCCTGAGAGTTTGTACCCATGTTGGCCCTCACACAACTCTTGTAGTCAAACAACATCTAACCAATAATTTATTTTAACTGACCCCAAATTCTCTCTGGAAGAATGTGCCAGCCATCTCAGCCTTAAAGAATAACTTGATAGGAAGTTTCACAACCAACAGCTTACAATAAAAACAAAAATCAAGACAAGGAAACCATCTATAATAAGAGAGACCTACAAAAAAATCCCAAATAGGAGAAACAGTTCCACATAGACTTAGGATTCTGGAATTATGCAACATAAATGGCAAAATAAATGTCTCAAATATAAATAAAAAATAAAAGATCATATTGAAAATCTGAATTAGAAACAAGAAACCGTAACAGAGAAAAATTAGAAAAATAACCAAATAAACTGTCAAAAGTAAAAAAACAAAACAAAACATAAATAAGATTAAGAAGTCAACAGACAGCTTAAATAGAGGAGTAGTTATACCTAAAGAGAGACCTAGTGAGTCAAAAGATAAATAAATTACACAAAATGCAGAAATATAAAGGGACAAAAAATATGAAGGTGAGGTCCCAAAATATGGAAGATTAGTGATAAAGACCAACATACACGCAGGTAGAACTCTGGGTTACAGAATGGAGGATTAAAACAGTATTTTAAGAGATAAGGCCAGAGAACAAGAGATGGGATGAATCCTGAGGCCCCTTTTAAGCCATTTTAGAGAATGTAAACTTCATCGTAGGGAATGGGGTGACTGAAATATTTTAATCAGAGAGGAACACAATCCAGTTTCCATTTACAAAGGTCACTTTGGCTGCATTTGGGGGATGGATCAGAGTTGAGAGAAGTCGTCAAACTCCAGGAAAGGAGAGCAGTGGGAGAACTATTGCAGTCACCTAGGACTTGGTGGATTTTAGAGATATTCAGGAGGTAGAATTGGCATAACTTGGGAACGAGTTAGGAGGGAGGGGTCAGGAGTTTTTGCACCAACTTGACCTTCTCTATTAAGTCTTGCTCATTGTGTTTAAGCACAGTTACTAACTGCCTCCTCAAAAGGTCTTTCTACATGTCTTTTTGTGTATTGATCTCACTGTATTGAAATTGTTCTGTCTGCCTCCTCCACCAGACCACAAGCTCCTCAAGGTCAGACAACTTATCTTACTAATTTCTGCGGGCTAATCTTTTTCATCTCACTCAGTACACGGCACCAAATCTGGAAGGGGTTCAATGGGTCTTGCCTCGCCCATGTCTATGTGTTAACACTGGCACCTTCACTCTGAAAGGGATGCATTCAGAGAATAGGCCAGACTCAGATCACAAAGGAATGCCACACAAAGGAGTTGGGACTTCATCCTGTGGTCAGTGGACCCTAAGAGCGGAGCTGAGCTGTGGTTAGATCTGTGTTGTTTTGAAATAACCTGAGCAACAATTTGAATGGGGGGAGACTAGGTAATTACAATCGCCAAGGAGAGAAAATGAGAGACTGAATCAAGACAGGACAGTGGGAATGAAGACAACAGGGCAGAGCCACAAACTCTTTGGGATGTTAAATGTCAGGGCTTGACTTAACATTTGGATATTAAGGGGTGCCTGGGTGACTCAGTCAGTTAGGCATCTGACTCTTGATTTCAGCTTGGGCCGTGATCTCAGGGTGGTGAAATGGAGCCCCACATTGGGCTCCATGCTCAGCAGAATCTGCTTATCCCTCTTCCTCTGCTCCCCCCTTCTCTCTCTCAATCTCAAATAATAAATAGACAAAATCTTTTTTAAAAATTTGGATTTTAAAAATTAAGGAGAAGAATGAATTGGGATGAATCTTATTCCTACTTTGGGATCTGGGGGTTCTCTACAACCAGATGAAAATTCAGGAAAGGGAGCAACTTTAGGTTACTATGGAGTCTACAGGTGTGGATCACTGTGATTCCTGAAAATCACTATAAAATGTTCTTCACCACTTGCAAAGGATTGCTGTCTCCACAGAATACCAAGGAGGCACGGTCAAGGAATGTAAATGACTCCAACTTCACACCTTCTGTCTTACAAACACCTTGCCATGAATAGAAGGTTTCTATTTCTGTGTCTGGTTCTTTGGATTACCAAATATTTCCCTGACCCCTCCTTCAGCATGCTAGAGATCTCAAGCCCGGTACACACCCACCAGAGGCACCAAGATACCCAACACTTACTTCTACTTCCTGGCAGAAGGTGGCATTGGGGCCATACTGCAGTTGGCATTGATGGTGGACATCATAGATCACTCCAGGGGCAATGACCTTGGACTTCAAGCCTTTCTTTTGGGGGATGTCATCAAGACAAAACCCCCAGCCCCGGCTGAAAACAAGTTATCAGAAAGGAGAACAGTCGCTTATGATTTCCTTTGTCTTTAGTGTTTTATTCAACAGAAACCTCCATCCCTGTGGTTAACTCTTTGTCCTTCAAAACAACTTTATTTCCACAAGGCACAGAACCCTCCAGGCACAAGATGTAGGAATGGCCTAAAAGGAAATTAAATCATACCCCACACTGTTACTTCAGCTGTGAGCCAGGAAATACAAGCGGGAGAGTAAAATAACATCATCAGAGGGGTTTCAGAGACCACTCGAAACATATCCCAGCTGTTCCTGCCAGTGCCCGGGGACTTACACACTCAGATCATAAAGAGCCTCCCTGAGCGGGAGCAAGCAACGGGACGGCACGTTCACCTGGCGAGGTGGGAAGGCAGGACCCACCTACATCTCAGGGGCAGAGAGCAGAAGTGAAATCCCCCCTTCTGATGCCACCTGATCCGATGATCTGTGAGAGGAATGGAGACTTCTCCAGGCCTCAGGTAAAACTCCAATGGACTTCCAGTTTCAAGAGCGCCAAGTCAGGCCGTCCTGAAACGTGCTGTCACTTACTCCAGGAAGCGGGTGATGTACTCCTTGCTGCACTTGGACCACGTCAGTGGGGTGGGGTTGTACTGGAGCTGGCGGGACATGATGTATGGGTGCCTGCCCACGGGCTCACAGTCATTCTCCTTCCCGTCATGCTGGATGCCGAAGCTGCAGGAGGGCACAAAACACAAGAGTATTAAGGAGGCGGGGGCATGAAACAGGGAGAAAACTACAGTCTCTCCAAGGTGAAAATTACCCACCGAGAGCCACTTTTGTGCAGAATGCACCTGTTTACAAAGTGGGACTCCGAAGCTGGAGAGGGATAACTAATTTTGAACTAAAAAGCACAGGAAACATTTTAAGCCTATGCAACCATGGGAACCATGCGGCTAATTCAAAAACTTCTGTTTGGCTGAGAGCTCCCAGTTCAGCTTTCTAGGAGTCTGGAGGAAGGAGGGCAAATCCTGCCTCAAGCCATCTTCTTCCTCCGGCTTCAGCGACCACAGCACCAAACACCCAAACCTTCCTTCTCCCTTTCATTATCATGTAAGGAAGGGCATGGAAAGGACAGCCTATGAGAGACTTTGTCAAAGGCCACAAGCTTTGAGTGACTGAGTTTCTTTTGAGTATTGTCACAGGAGTCCCCCAGGATCGGACGCATTAGGGACGCCTCCCGGGTCAGTGGTCAGAGCAGGGGTTTCACAGACAGATGATCTGGAGGGTACCAACTCCACCACTTAATGATCTGGGAGCTCCACTCCTGGAAAATGCAGAGATCATCACAATGCTGGGGTCAGATCTGAATGGAAGAGTCTGAAAACCACTTAGCGAGGCCTGGCATATAACAAGGGCTCTGTGAATAATGGAAATCCTTTATTGTTGTTTTGATCCTTGTCTAACTTCTTCTAAAACATCACAGAGCTCGTGAGTGGTAAAATCAGGTCCTCTGCTCGATCAGCGTTCTTACCCACGTCTTGCTCGCCCTGCTCCCTGGCCTCCCCCTGCCAGAGCTGACCAGGTGAAGCAGCCTTGAACGCCCCGACAGAGCTCGCCCACCATGGCAAGGGGTGCTGGGGACTCAGAAGCGGACTCAGAAGTGTCCATTTATAAGCTGAGTCCTCAGGATCGCCCCAAGATCGCCTTGCCTGCAGAGGTCCCCACAAGAACTCTCTTCACTGGGATCTGCTGATGGCACACTTGTATCCCAGCCTGTTGGCTCAAATTTCCAAATCTGAACAGAGGGGAAGTATGACCTTTTACTCTGCTAGTGAAATTCAACCCCTCTGACAGGGAAGCTCATATGTAACTTTAATAAAATCTCCTGATCCACATTAGCAACTCTTACAGAGAATAGTCTTGGGGGGATTTAAAGGTTTCTTGTATTTTGCTTAATGCATTATGATGTTATCGACTTACTTCCAGACTCTGATCACATTCCACGTAAGTACAAAATTCACAAAGGAATCAGAGAATTAATCTACAAAACTCTTCTCACTCAGCCGCAACAAATGTGACTCAATGAAAGCTTTTATTCTAAGCAGGCCTTCCCTAGGCTGTTTGATATCCATTCTTACCCAGCTCATGAAGTATTCTACAAGTTCACCTGCTCAATAATTAGTAAAAACCCTAAACTGTAAGCGTGGTTCAAAAATATGCCTGAATAATGGTTTTTCTAGCAGTGGATAGTCTAATGCAAGAACCGTACAGCTGCATCCTACACACTGGGTGGATTCAAACCTACGTTCAAAACATGTCAGTTCCCTTAAAGCTCATTTTGTTCTATCTAAAGTTTTTTTTTTTTAAGATTTATTTATTTATTTGAGTGAGAGAATGTGTGTGTGCACAGGGTGGGGGGCAGAGGGAGAGAGAGAGAGAGAGAATCTCAAGCAGACTCCCCACTGAGCATGGAGCCTGATCTCATGACCCTGAGATCATGACCTGAGCCGAAATAGAGTCAAAAGCTTAACCAACTGAGCCACCCAGGGGCCCCTGTTCTATCTAAAGTTTTTAATTCACTAAAGGATTTCCCCCTCCAGCTTTGTCACCCCTCTGTACCCCCATGTTATGAGAGAAAAGCAGTGCTACTAACAACAGATGTCCCTCTGGGCTGTGTCTACCATGTCTAAATGCATGGGGTGCTCCTGTCCCATGAGCATAGTGGGCCAGTGAAAGCACATGGGGTCCTAGGGCTGGAGGGTTTGTTTCCAGGAAGCTCCTTGCCAGCAGGCGGGATGGAAGCTGAAGAGCAGCTGGCTGTATGGAGCCCTCTACAGTCTCCAACAACTTACTGGGCTGCTGGGGTCATCTGCTTTACCTCGTGTTTGGCTTTCAACTCCTATGAGATGAGTTTGCCCTAGTATAGATGTGAAACAGCAAGTTAATTATCTGGGTTTCAGGGTATCATTTGATGAATATTCCTTGCCTTTTATTATTCATTTTTTTTATTTGAGTATAGGTGACACAGTGTTACATTAGTTTCAGGTGTACAGCTTAGTGATTTGACAAGTTTATACGTTAGGCTTTGTTCATTGTAGGTTTAGCTACCATCCATCCAGTTACATCACTATTACAATATCATTGACCGTATTCCTTATGCTGTACCTTTCATTCCTGTGATTTGTGATTCATGTTATGGTGGAGAGGTAATAGCAGAGGACAAAAACCATGAAAAGTGTGATTGTGTGCTTTTCAAGCTCATTTAGGAAATACCAATTTCATATATGTAACATGCAAAGGTCTCTAATGAAATCCAGAAGCAGGAGAGAAATACTGGGTGAATATTGCCTTTTAAGTGTTCATCTATATCATGATATTTTCATTACTTAAAAGGAAAGGATGCTAGGTCTCAGATAAGTTTTTAGATTTCCTCCTAGAATTCTACCTTCATTTTTGGTAATGTACCTATGGAGCCTAATAAAAAGGTAGTAAGAGACCTCAGGAATAAATGACAGATATAATCCAGGGTCCTCATAAATGGATTTTCAAAAAGTTTTCTCTCAAAAATGAAATTATTCACATAAGGCCATAGCACAAGGTAATTAATTTTACTTTCTATTTTGCATCACACATAATCAGTAATGGAACAAAACATGTTTCTAAGAAACAACGGGGTATCTATGTTATTAAACTATAATGAGTGTCTTTGGGGATACTGGTTTATCACAGTTTTGTTTTTTCTTGACCTGCCACTGGCCATTTCATTGATCTTCTCAGTTTCTCAGTTTGGTCCAAGATAATTGGAGCTATATAGCTAAAGAAAGAACTAAATACCTCAGAAGTATCTTTTGCCAAAAGCAAAAGTTTCTTAGAAGCTCCTAAAGTCTTCTCTGGTTTGGTTTGTGTTTTACTAAAGCATTTTTTTCCATCATTCAAACTCAAGCTTATGTGTTCTTTCAACTTTCTCTTTAACAGTGACTCTAAACTTTTTTTTTTTGCCAATTAAAAGACAGTGTTTTAATGCAAATCAAAAGTACCATGAGATATCACCTCACTCCTGTCAGAATGGCTAAAATCAAAAAAAAAAAGAAAGAAAGAAAGAAAAAGAAATAACAAGTGGTGAGAATGTAGGGAAGGGGCGCCTGGGTGGCTCAGTTGGTTAGGCGACTGCCTTTGGCTCAGGTCATGATCCTGGAGTCCCAGGATCGAGTCCCGCATCGGGCTCCCTGCTTGGCAGGGAGTCTGCTTCTCCCTCTGACTCTCCTCCCTCTCATGCTCTCTGTCTCTCATTCTCTCTCTCTCTCAAATAAATAAATAAAATCTTTAAAAAAAAAAAAAGAATGTAGGGAAAAAGGAACCCTCATGCACATAAATCAGTACAGCCTCTGTGGAAAACAGCATGGAGGTTCTTCAAAAACTTAAAAAGAGAAATACCATATGATTCAGTAATTCCCCTACTGGGTATTTACCCAAAGGAAATGAAAACACTAATTCAAAAAAGATATATGTCCCCCATATTTACTGCAGCATTATTTACCATAGTCAAGATATGGAAGCAACCTAAGTGTCCATCAATTGAATGGATGAAGAAGACGTGGTGTGTGTGTGTGTGTGTGTGTGTGTATATATATATACATTATATATATATATAATAGCCCATCATATATATATATATGATGGGCTATTATTACTCAGCCATAAAAAGAATGAGATCATGCCATTTGCAACAACATGGATGGACTAGGGGGCATTATGCTAAGTGAAATAAGCCAGACAAATACCATATGATTTCACTCATATGTGGAAACTAAAAAAGCAAATGAGTAAACAGACAAAAAGCAAAATCAGATGTGTAAATACAGAGAACAAACTGGCGGTTGCCAGAGGGGTGGGGGTGGTCAAAATGGGCAAAGGGGAGTGGCAGATACAGGCTTCCAGTTACGGAATGAATAAGCCATGGGAATAAAAGGCACAACACCAGAATATAGTCAATGATAGTGTGATAGGGTTGTGTGGTGACAGACACACTACACTTGTGAGCACAGCATAACTTATAGAGAAGTTGAATCACTATATTGTATATCTGAAACTATATTGTATACCTGGAAAATGTAACATTGTGTGTCACTTATACTCAAAAAAATTTTAGTAGAAAAAATAAATGATGGTATTTTATTAGGTCATCTTTACATGGCCCATATAGTAGTTACAGGTTTACTGTTTAAAAAACTGACAACCTGTTCTCTATAGAGCCTAAACCATCTTACTTTCTCATCAGCAATGTATGAATGATCCAGCTCCTCTGCAACCTTGTCAGCATTTGGTGTCACCACTATTTTTTTAGTTATTCTGATTGGTGTGTAGCAATATCTCATTGTGGTCTTAATCTGCATTTCCCTGATGGCTAATAATGTTGAATATATTTTCAAGTGCTTATTTGCCATTTATATATCCTTTTTGATGATTTGGTGATTTCATCTCAAAATTATTAACTATTAACATCTGCAAAGACCCTATTTCCAAAACAGATTACATTCTGAAGTTCCAAGTAGCCTTGAATGAGTGAAAGGGAACACTGTTCAAGCCACTACATAGGGTTTGCAAATATTTTCTCTTAGGCTGTGGCTTGTCTTTTCATCCTATTAAAAGAGTCAAAATTTTTTTAATTTTGATGAGTCCAATTTTTTAATGTTTCCATTTATGGACTGCACGTTTGATGTCAAGTTTAGAAACTCTTTGCCTAACCCTAGATACTGAAAATTTTCTCCTATTTATGTCCTAAAAGTTTTTAGTTTTACATTTTACATTTAAGTTTGTGTTCTACTTCAAGATAATTTTTGCATATGATGTGAGACTTAAGTAGAGGTTCTTTTTATATTTTTCAAATTTTTGCCTATGAATGTCCAATTGCTTCAGGACCCTTTCTTGAACAGGCTACCTTTCCTCCACTGAATTGTTTTTATACCTTTGCCAAGAAATCAATTGAATATATTTGTTTTGCACTATTTTTGCATTCTCTGGTTGATTCCATTGATCTTTGTGTCTCTCCGTCCACCCAAACCACACAATCTTGGTTACTGAAGCTGTATAATAAATTTTGAAGTTTTGTAGACTGATTCTTCCCATTTTATTACTCTTTTTCAAATTGTTTTGAAAACTTATTCTAATTCCTTTGCCTTCCCCTATACATTTTAGAATAACTTTTCTATATTTCAAAAACAATCTTGCTGGAATTTTGGTAGAAATATCATTAAACCTATATATTTATTTCAGGAGAATTCATCTTGACCATGTTAAGTCTTCCAGTTCACGAGGATAGTATGTTTCTCCATTTATTTAGATCTCTGATTCTTTCCTCAGTGTTTTGTAGTTTTCAGCATACAAGTCCTGTACATGTTTTGTTAGATTTAAAAGTATATAATAATTATATGTAAAAATTTCATACTTTTGAGTGATTGTGAAAGGTACTACATTTTTGGGTGCCTGGGTGGCTCAGTCGTTAAGCGTCTGCCTTCAGCTCAGGTCATGATCCCAGGGTCCTGGGATCGAGTCCTACATCGGGCCCCCTGCTCGGCAGGAAGCCTGCTTCTCCCTTCCCACTCCCCCTGCTTGTGTTCCTGTTCTTGCTATCTCTCTGTCAAATAAATAAATAAAATCTTTAAAAAAAAAAAAAGGTACTACATTTTTAATTTCAGTGTCCACCTGTTCATTGACAGTACATAAAAATGTGATTGATTTTTGTATGATTATATTGTACCCTGTGAGCTTATTTGTTCTAGTTTGTGTGTTTGCATACAATCTTTGGGATTTTCTATAGATACAATTATATTATCTGCAAATAAGGCTAGTTTTACATCTTCCCCTCTAATCTATGTCTTTTTTTTTCTTGTCTTATTGCACAGGCTAAAACTGCACTCTTTTTTTCTTTATGTTCTTTAGACTTGATCATTTACATTGTCCTATCTTCAAGTTCATTGGTTCTTATTCTGTCTGCTCAAACCTGCCAATGATTCCCTCTAGTTAATTTTTTTATTACAGTGATTGTACTTTTTAGCTTCAAAATTTCATCCTGGTTTCTTTTTAGATTTTCTATCTCTTTATTGATATTCTCATTTTGTTCATACAACATTTTCTTGATTTTCTCCACATCTTCTTTAGTTCTTTGAGCATCTTTAAGGCAGTTGTTTTAAAATCTTTGTGTAATAAATCTGCCATCAGAAACAATTTGTTGATTTATTTTTTCCTTTGAATGGGCCATACTTTCCTGGTTCTTTGTATGTTTTATGATTTTTGTGTGTGTGGAAAAATGGACATTTGAGTCTATTAATGTGGTAACTCTGGAAATAAGGTTCTTCCTCTTCCCTAGAGTTTGCTGTTTTTATTGTTATATCATCATCATCATCATCATCATCATCATCATTATAGGCTGTGTTTGTGCCAAGGATCAACCTCAGGTAAAAACTTAAGGTCTTCTCAGGTCTCTCTTACCTGGGCCTATGTGGTTACTTTCTAATCTTCCCCATATATGCAATTATTTTTAGAAAGTCCTATTCTTTATTGTCTGGCTCCCCAAAGGGGAAAAGGATAAAAATGAAGAGAGGGGGGAAAAGGGTGCTCTGGAAATCACTCCAGTTAAAGGGGGTTGGGGGCTTGTAACAACATGGAGAGGTGCAACAATGAAGGCTATCCACAACTTTGTCTTTACCTGTATGATTAGAAGTAGTCATCAGCAATCAGAGCACAGATCCTTGACATTTAGGGGACAAATATCAAAATATCAAATCAATTCAGGTAGTGACCCACTTCTACTCTGTTACATAATCTACCACTTCTGATGACCAGTAAACATCTACAACTCTTTGTTTTCAAGAATTCAGGGAAATTGTGCTCAAGTAATGTTACCAAGAGGTTGTCACCTTTACTGGAGAATTTCTAAACTCTGAAAGGTGGATCATACTTGCCCTTGGCTTTATGGCCTTGGCTTTGTGGCCTTCCTCACAAAGATGGTAGGTCCATGTCCAGATAATCATGCCAATGATTCTGTCAAAAATTGGAGCAACTCTGATTTTGTAGAACCTGCTTAGCATATTTCTGAATCCTTTTATAAAGCCAGATTAAGTTGAAGATATAAGGAATCCATTCTTTGAATGCTGGTAATGAGCATTTGAGAGCATCTTTTATCAAGTCTTCTCAATTTTTCTTTACCTTGAGTATACCACTGCTGGGAAGATCTTGAGCAGTTCTTTCTCAGTTTGACTTAGTTATATTTATTTGCACTGCTTAGCCAGCAGGTGCTACTGACACCAAAGACTTGACTGGAGGCTGCAGGGGACATATCCCTCCACATATTAGGATGGAGGATGCCTATACGTTTGCACATGAGAATAGCTTTCATTTTACCAAGTTTTATTATCGGTGTGCCAACAACTACAGCCTAGTCTTTTCAATACCTAGCCTTCTGTCTCCCATCATTAATTACCTGTACAAGCAAGTCACTTAACCTCTTTGTCTTTACATTTCTGATGACTAAGGATACTAAAACATATCACATTTATCTCCCAGGGCTTTTTGGTAAGAATCAAAAAAATGACAATACCTAAGAAATTGCCTAGTTCAACCTACTCACTTCACAGATGAGGCAGCAGGTGAGGAGAGGTGAAGGAAATCATCTAAGGTGATAATACTGGCTGATGGAAAAGCCAGAGTAAGCACTCACTTTTCCCAACTCCCAAGCCAATACTCTAGTTTTGTCATGCAGGTGAAAGTATTTTGAAAACTTCCAGTATTACATGAGAAAAATGATGCCCAGACCAGGGAGGCCCTGCCTGGAATATCCAATCTCCAGGGCTCTTTCCAATCCCAGCTCTTTTCAACCTGTACACTCAAAGTATGTCATGGGGTTTTGCTTCCTTCCTTTATGGGAGGAGATCCAGCCTGGTGGCTACATGAAAGGGAAGGGGTATATCTGAGTCATTCACATGGCTCCGTACTCTGAGCTTCTAATTAGTATGATCTCTTATTTGTTGTTAGTAAATATACCAACAAATTAAGTTATAAATAAGCTAATACCTTTCCTCTGATACCTGGAAAATCCAGAATCCTCATTATCTCTTCAGTCAAAACATTCTGCAACCTGCCTTCCATGAATTCATCTAATCAAATTCACACATTATTGAGACAAATGCACCTCCTGTTAACCGACATTTGCTTGATGCTCTTTTCCGATGTATGGCAGTTTTAAATTTCTGCTTTATTCAATGAGTTCCTTTAATCCATATAAGTAAAATGGGGCTAACAATAGTATCTGTTTCATAAGGTTGTTGAGAGGATTCAATGACACAACATAAAGTGGATGACATAGCGTAAGGGTGCAAAAATGTTAATGTTTGTGACTTTTTAGTGATATTAATATTATTACTATTTCATAAGAACTGAACAGGGATTGTTATTTCTGAATTAATCAAGTGAGTTAAAGCTTATGTCCTTGTCTGTGCTCAACCTATTCTAATTCAGCAAACTGTAGTAGCCTCTTTGATTCTGTGATGTAGACAGGCACAAGTGGCCAGGGAATAAAAGACACTGAAATCTCTGAAGTACATGATGATCCCCACTTTACAGGTGATTCCTCACACAGAGGTTTAGGAGGGTGAGTCTCAAGGCACAATGCAACCCGACTCCTGATGCCCCGTTTAAGGTGCTTTCCCTTCTCTCTACCAACGTGGTGCATAAACATGGCAAGGAGATCCCCATTTCCTTGGCCCTTTACCTGTGTCCGAGCTCATGGGCAATTGTGAAAGCCAGAGGGAGTCCAGAGTCTTCATTGATGTTACAACTCCGGTGAGGTTGGCACATTCCCGACAGGTGAGACAGACCCAAAGTCTCACAGGGGCGATTGACACCAGCACAGATGTCTTTTCTGAAAGCAGAGAACAGAGATGCGTAGGCTCCCAAAGAAACATCTGAAAAAAGCCCTTCTGGAAAAAATATGCATATTAATTCACATTCGATGTGGTCCGGGAAGCATGATTTAAATTGTTTTTAAAAGTCCATATGAATATAGCGGGGCAATTCTGAATTCATTAGATTATTCTGATTTCACTTCTTAATTACTGAATCTCACTAACACCTAAAAAATGTGCGAAAATATGACAAATGTTTTATTTTGAGTTGCTTCTGCCCTTAATCCCAGGAAGCCAAATTACATCGTTTGGACCAAAAGATAAGGATTTGATGGAAAATTGAAGATTATTTGAACTTTTATATAGAGAAAGGACAACCAGCAGTGGCTGAAGGTGTTCAAATATGAAACCCCTTTTTGGTCTTTCTGAGGTCTGTGCTCAAAATTCATCTGAGAACTTTTGCTTATTCATGAAAAAGGCAATTGGTCTCATCAATCCATCCAGAGCTCAAATCAGTTGTCTCTGCAGCCCCACTACCCTAACAACATTGCATATGGGAGGGAAATGCACATGCAGATAAAGACTCCCAGGATCTCAAAAAATACTGGATATAGTCCTTAAATGTAAAATGAGCTCCCATATGTTTGTGGGGATTATTTCAGTCATTGATAAGAGTTAACTAGTCCTTTGGTTTTCCTCAAGAAGAGCTCTTTGCCGAGAGTAAGTAGCACAAATGCCAACAAGGCTCTGAGCTTCAGTTAGTTACAGACCTTCAACTCACCGGGCAACAAATGGTCTGTTCTTTGTTTCCACTGGGCCATGGAAAAGATCGAGCCTCTGAAAACTCCTGTGAGTCCTCAGTTGTCCAGGAGACAATGGCTGGGACAGTGGGACAGGACAGAGGGGCAGCCCTCATCTCAGGGCATGCCAACTGATCTGGTCTCCACGTTAAGAGCAATGGTTGTTGGGCGGTTTGGTGTTGGAGAGCTGGACTGAATCATGCAGCCCAATCATTCTAAATAATTGCTGGGTCTGTGGGAGGACCAAGCAAACACTGTTCTGCCCCTACTGCAACATGTACTTGTCACTATTTCATTTTTTTTTTTTTTAAAGTCTAGGCCTGCATGGAGCTGCTGGGAAAAGATGATTGGTGTTTCCTGCTAACTCACTGGCTTTCTTATTGTGATGGAACAGGAGTCAGGTCCATTAACTAATTGTTTGCTGAGTACCTACTAAGTATCCAGCGCTAAAGAGGACAAAAGGGGGTAATAAAAGAAATGTTTAGGGATGTGAGTCTTCCAGGGCAGGAGCTCGTGCTCCCCAAAGCAAATTAGCTCTACCTATACCATGCGCTGGGAGTAGTATAAGAGAAAATATGCCCTGGTATGCAGCTACGAGTCCCACTTCATGAGGTACATTCAAGCCAAATACACTTTCTCCTCAATGCAACCCTGCAGAAAGCCTGTGGAAGTGGATCTCATCCCAGTCCTCCAGAGGCAAGTCTTACACCTCCCTCCCTGGTCCGGCTGGTTTCTTCGGAACAGAGGTTCCCAGAAGGGGTTGATTTGGCCCCTCACCCACTCTGAGAGGACATGTGGCAGTGTCTGGAGACTGTTTTGCAGGAGGGTGCTACTGGCATCTTATGGACAGAGGTCTCCACGCATGGGACAGCCCTTCACAACAAAGAATTAACCAACCCAAAACGTCAGTGATGCCAATGGTGAGAAATCCTGTTTTCGAATTTGAATTACTCTCCACTGTTTAGGAGCTGGTGAGGTTCATCATACATTGAAACCAGGCCCTTGTTCCAAAGAAGAAAAATTATCATAAGAGAAAGATTATCATAATAAGAGAGCAGATCCTTCATATCCTTATGGGTAAGAGTTAAGAGTATAACTATTAGGGTCCAACTGCCTGGATTTAAGTCTCAGTTGTACCTGTTAACAGCAATGAGATTTGGGGCAAGTGACCTAACCAAACCTCAGTTTCACCCTTTGCAAAATGGGAATGGCTAATGGCAGTCAACGACCAGGGTTGCTCTGGAGGTTAAATGGAATGATGCTTGTTCTAATAGATGTAGCACAGTGCTACATCTAACACTCCCCAAATGTCAGCTCTCATCAACTCACTCATTTCTTCATGTGAGAAGGAGAGAAGAAATGATTTGTGCTTTCAGGGCAAGAAGAGAGGTGGAGCTGACACAGCTTCCAATGGCGGCCCGGAAGCCAGGGTTCTTCCTCGACTGAGCTCTTTTCCTGGCTTCTTGCCCAGGTCCTCAGTGTTCCCTGCCCACTTGCTGGCTCCCCAGGGCCCCTGTGCTTACATTCTCTACTCACATTAACCTACCTCCCAGGGGAACTACTGATGTCACAGGGCCCAATATGAGCCTAATGTAATAGGTTTATGTCACAGACTTCCTTTGGAAATTGTTGGCATTCAACCAACATTCTGACACTATCATTCAAAAGAATGATTCTGATGGTTGGAGTGAAAGCTGGTTATCATCCTTTGCAGGCCATCACATGCACTGGGATACCAAAGGGACAGATGACAGGCCAAAATGTTCAGGGGCAGTCTGTCCCCCCAGGGAGAACATACACACAGGACCTTCCAGCGCCTGAGGTTCTCGGTGGCTGAAAAGTCAAGCCAAGTGGCCTCTTCGAGGACACATCCCTGGATTTCTTGATGTCTCTGAATCCGCAAACTTGATGTCTCTGAATCTGAGAATTTACCTCCCCCATGAATGAAAGACCTTCATTTGTCTGGATTAAAATAGTGTTTGGTACACAGCAGGTATTCAACAAACATTTATTGAATCAATGAGCACACATAGCCTCCCAGAGCCTGGGTTGATCAGAAAAGTTCATTAGCCTTTCACAGCTATGAGTCCTAGAAGGTTGATGGTTTTTATTGTTCTGTAATCAGAACAAAATATTGTCTTCATGGGGGTAAAGGGAGACAAGTGTAAGAGAACAGCTCTGCCTATTCGGGGTGGGCACCTGCTGCCTATAGTCTGTCTTCAACATCAGTCAGGGATGGGTTACCAGGAAGACTGATTTCTGTAGAGATAGTTGCATGTTTCTAAACTAGAGGAAATTTTTCAAAAATAAAAGAAAGGATCGGAAACCTCATGCTTAAGAGTTACAGTAGTCTTTAGTGAGGATCTGCAAACAATCTCCCTGATTGTTTATGGAGCTTCACAAAAAGCCAATTTTATTTTTATTTTTTTAATTTTTTAAATTTTTTTTTTAAAGATTTTATTTATTTATTTGTGAGAGAGAGAATGAGAGAGAGCACATGAGAGGGGGGAGGGTCAGAGGGAGAAGCAGACTCCCTGCCGAGCAGGGAGCCCGATGCGGGACTCGATCCAGGGACTCCGGGATCATGACCTGAGCCGAAGGCAGTTGCTTAACCAACTGAGCCACCCAGGCACCCAAAAGCCAATTTTAAAGATGAAATCATCGTTGGGATAGGAAAAAAGCCTGCAATTTGCCCGCAGATGCAGTTCATTAACATGGGGAGTTTTGCTACACACGTTTACTAATTGCCCCCTCACTGGTATGGGCATTGGGAGTCATCTGGATCATAGAAACTACCTTTAAAAATGACTGAAAGCAGCAAAGAGTAGGCAATAATGCATAAGTTTGAATACGGGATAACTCTTTCACCCACCAGCCCTCCCATTTGCAGCCCCTGGCTTCCACATAGTCCCCAGGGTACCTGGTGAGGAGGACAGCCACATCATGATGGGCCGGGTTGAGGTCACTCTTCAGATTGATGCTTTTCTGCCACTTACAGAAGCTGGACAGTGTCTTCTCCGCATGGTGGACGATTTTTAATCCTTGCTAGAGAAAGAAGAGGAAGAGAAGGGCACAGCTGAGCTTCCCATGCTCAGGTCTCATTACACAAGTCCTCAGAAGCAGCCGAGTGTGATGAGCTCTTGGTGGGCGCCTCAGACATCTATTTGGCAAGAGTTTGTCAGAAGCTAACTTACTCCCTGTTCTCAACACCATTACCCTCATGACTTTTATTAAAAGAACCTGAAGTCTGATTGCTGTTGCTAGGACTTCTAGTACTATGTTTTAAAAATACTTTTAAAATACCTTGAAAATAATAACCAGTCTGAATTAAGGCTCAAGGGTTGCAATAGAAAATCTTACAATGCGGGGCGCCTGGGTGGCTCAGTCGGTTAAGCGTCTGCTTTCGGCTCAGGTCGTGATTCCAGCGTCCTGGGATCGAGCCCCACATCGGGCTCCTTGCTCAACGGGGAGCCTGCTTCTCCCTCTCCCTCTGCCTGCAGCTCCCCCTGCTTGTACTCTCTTTCTCGCTATCTCTCTGTCAATAAATAAATAAAATCTTTAAAAAAAAAAAAAAAGAAAATCTTACAATGCACTTCTCAGTATGATTCTATGTGGGTTACTTACTACTTAATTTTATGTGAAATCCCATACTTTTGAATCAAAGGGAAGCTTTCAGTGGGTGACAGTGGGTAAGAAGAGCCCACACACTCACATACTCACATACCCATACACTTCACACTCTCACACACCCACACAAAGGGTCATTTAAGCTCCCTGTCTAAGCAGCCATAAATATACAAACTTATTAGAGTTAAGGTGACCACACAGGCAGAGGCAGAGGGACCCTATTTTAGAATGTTCTCCTTTGACTCACAAAGTCCCTGGTCAGGGCACACAGCTCAAGATGGGATGCCACCAGATCAGAAAAGCTCTGTTTTTGCTTCAATATTGGCTGGACTCACCATTTTGTAGGACTTACATACCAATCCATGAATGTTTGTTTAAAGAAAAGTGAATGTTTACAAACTTCCACTCTCTCCAGGACCTGAGCCAAATTCAGTGTCAGCAAGGACACCTCTTCATCATCCTGGGGCAAGCAGAGTCATTTTCCAGATGTTGCAGCAGGAACTCTGCCTCCAAGTTTCCCATCATTACTAAGAGCCTTGGGTTTTATGCATCTAGTCTTGTCACTTCGACAGTGAGGAAATCCAGGCCAGAGAGGGGCACTACCTTAGCCAAGTCACACATCAGGTGTCGGCAAAGCTGTGCTTTGAGTCTAGGTTTTCAGGACTAGTCTGGGATTAGTGGTTTCCAAACTGTTGAGGACTTCTCTCAACTCACTGCTTGAATAACTGGAATGATTTAGCAGTTAGCCAATGGATGATTATTGCTTATTTCTACTCCCCTAGGTCACACTCCCACCCTGGGAAGGAGACAAACACAGGAAGAAACCCTCCACTTCTGAGACACCCAGCTCTTCATCCCCCTCCTGCTCTCGGACTGCTTCTCAGGCTCCTTTACAGGCTCTTCTTCTTCTGCCTTTTCTTTTCACTCATTGCTTAGTTCACTCTCAATCACAGTCAGATTTGGGGAAGTCATCTATATGCTGCTGACTCTCAAATCTATAACTCATTCCAAATCTCTCCTAGAGTGCAACTCGTGCACTCAAATCTCTTGATAGGCACCTTCTAAATGGTACCACAAGAGCCCCCAAGTCAGCATCCCCAAAGTCCCCCCCCCCCCCCGTATTAACCTGCTGTTCTTCCTGCTTCCTCTTAGTTGAAGTACCATCAGCTTAGCGGTCTAATCTAGAAACACCAGGGTCCTCCTGTTGGTCTTCTCTCCCTCCACATCCTGCATCCCCATCTGCCCTCGTGTGCTGCTAAGTCTCCCTCCCCTCCACTTTTACTCCCAAGCTGAAACTCTCATCATTTCATGCCTGAGTTTATGCTCGCATCACCTCATAACTGTTCTCCTTTCTTCCTTGTTCTTAAATCCATCCTCCATGCTGTTGCCAGGCTGATCTGGTCAAGACCAAAGTCTGCCCATATAATGGCCCAGGGCTCAAAACCCTTCAAAGTCTGACCTCCAGGAAGCTCTCCCTTCATCTGCAACCTCACCGTGTATGCTCCGGCAACATTCAAAAGGCTGGTATTACCTTCCCTCCACACCCTACATGCCATATACCAGGCTCTTTTCACCTTTCTTTTTTTTGTAATATTTTCTTTATTTCAGAGAAAGAGAGACAGTGGGGAGAGGGGCAGAAGGGGAGGGAGAGAGAAAGGGAGAGAACCTCAAGCAGACTCCCTGCTGCGCACAGAGTCCTATGCAGGGCTCCATCTCATGACCCTGAGATCGTGACTTGAGCCGAAACCAAGAGTCAGACGCTTAACCGACTGAGCCACCCAGACGCCCTTCACCTTGCTTTCTTCAAGCTGCTCCTTTATCTAGAATGTCTTTCTTCCCACTTTTACCCCTTCAACCTATTCAGCACCCATCCTTTAAGACTCAATCTGAGCATTTCCAGGAAGCCTTCCCCAACCTCATTCTGGATTAGGTTCCTGCCAGTTTATCTTGTGCCTACCTGGCTCACAGCACTTGCTGCCCTGGGTTAAAATGATCAAACTGTGTGCCTGTTTCCTCCTTAGCTCTTTCAGATCAAAGACTGAGGTTTATTCCCCTACTCATCTCAGGCACTGCCCGGAGCCTGGCGCACAGCAGGTATACACCCCACATTGAGGCTGCACCCCACCCCCCCACAAGGAATGGAGAGAAGGTGAAGAATACATCCACTGTGCTGGACAAAAGAGCCGCTCCCACAAGGACAAGGTTTTGTGGTGAGTCAGTGAAGAGGCAAGATCTCCTGCAGATTAGAGAAGCGGAAGGTAAGGGGTCAGAAGCATAAGAACAGAGCAACAAGCATCTGTAATAATAATTCTGGTGCCTGTAGGAGGAACTGCTGGGAGGCAGGTCCACATGGATCACTCGTGTTTCTTCACATCATCTGAGCAAAGGCACCGACAGCTTTTGTCTCTTTCCAAGGATATGCAGAAACAGACTTGGAGTACAGAGTCAGTGTTCCCCTCCAGAAAAGAAGACAGATTTCTTTGCTGTCCAGGGGAAAAAAAAAAAAAAAAGGATAATGGCTCCCTCCAGGGCACAAGCTGACAGATCTGCTCACAAGCACCTCGGAAGGGCTGATGTTTCCTTGTGTTGGGATTCCTCAGCTGAGATCAAGCCCACAATGTGCCCAGCATCCACCTGGGCCGTCCCCGTCACCCCGGCAAGGGGACAAGAGGGGTAGCTGCAGACATGAAGCTCAAGCCGTGTGTTGTGCTGTGAGGAAAAAAGTCCTCCTTCCCTCCCCGGAAGGCTCATGTCTTCTGCCAGCATCGAGTCCAGGGACGCATGGCTGGAGAGCAAGTGAGCTCGCAGGGAGAACAAAATCTGAGACCCTTCATAGCTCATGACGGCAATGAGGACGAGAAGGGAGAACAGAGACCCAGCAGTCAGGAGAGCGAGGTCGAGGCTGAACCGTCTACACACACGGGCCAGGTGTGCAAGGTTGTCGAGGTAAGCCAGCAGCAGGACGATGGCAGAGGGAGTGAAGGAGAGGAAAAGGAGCTGAGAAGTAGATGGCAACGAAGGGGATTATTCTTCCCACGTTCCATCATTCCTGCAAGAGCAATTCTGGAATAACCTGGGGGTTAGTCACTGAAGAGAAAAAAAAAATGTTAGGGCCTGAAGGCTCTCCTCGAAATCTTCCCTACTGCTTTTGTCATTTTTTGTTTTTTTGTTTTTTACAAGGCAAGTGCCCAGTGAGCTAAGTTGCTGATCATTTGTGGCTGGGTCCCTTGCCCCTGTGTAGGACTTCCATGCACGATATGTGGCACTTAACACAAGCTCAGTGACAGGGTCATCAGGATACCTTACTACTTTTCTACTAAATGTCATGACTCTGCCAGGAGGTTTTAAATGAGCACAATTTTTCTGTGTCCTCTTGGCCTCTTAATCTCCAAGTCTCATAAAAGGTTAATCCAGGAAACACTTGCTCGTTTATTTTCTTGAATGCACTTGATCACAGACGCCTCGAGAAGCATTAATTAGCTCTGCCTCAGTACCACATGCCCTGAGCATGCCCGAGTTGCAAAAGAACTTTAGGGAGGTCATGCTGGCTCACCGAATGTGGGGAGACTTGGACTACACATGTTCTATAAAGCACCCTCATAAGTATTTGAGCTTATCAAGACAAACACCCGTCCACACTGATTTCGCCCCCCCCCAAAATAGCTTTCCCTTTTTGTTCTTTTACTGTTTTTTTCTCACATCATTTTCTCAAGTGAGTTCAATTCACTCCCCACTTTCCCTTCCCTACTCATTTGGGTACATGACACCAAAGGATGGGAAGAAGACCTCAAGGAAATCAGCAACAGCTCACAGAAACAGCCCCAAATGGAAGACAAGAAATGATTTTGCAAAATGTGGCTTTTGCTATAAATTGTTCTCTCTGGGTAAGCTCCCTTTATAATGAAAAAAAAATCTTGTATCGATTTCCTTGGGAATTGTTAGTAGCAGCTTGGGATTCAATGCATAACCTGATTATTCTCTGCCAGCCAGGCTTAGGTTCCTAGGAAAAAAAGAGATTGGACAGAGAAAAGAAAATAGTACAAAGTTTTACATGAAAACTAAAGAATAACTCATCTGTCAGAGAAAAGATTCTTTTTTTTTTTCTTTAAGGATTTTATTTATTCACTTGAAAGAGAGCGAGCGAGCTAGTGCACAAGCAGTGGGGAGATGCAGAGGGAGAGGGAGAAGCAGACCCACCACAGAGCAGGGAGCCCGATGCGGAGCTTGATTCCGGGACCCTGGGATCATGACCTGACCCAAAGGCAGATGCTTAACCAACTGAGCCACCCAGGCGTCCTATCAGAGGGAAAGATTCTTGATTTAAAAAAGTGATGAGTGTACAAATTGTTTGCCAATATTTTTGACACTTATCCTGAAAAAGCTACAATTATATGGGTTATTACAGACCTAAACATCCTGGAGGGCAGGAGAAATCATCACCCCAAATTCCCAAAACTAACAGGCTTTTTAACTCCAGAGTCTCGCAAAAGGGAACCCAATATTAAATCACTCCCAGACCAAGAGGGAAATTCATTCTCTGTGAAAACAGTCACCATCTTCCTGCTTATCAGCCCTCTGGCCGCTGCTCCTTCAAGCCAGCCTGACACCCTCAGGCTCCATCCCAGATGGCACATCCAGCCTCATCCTAACTCACTCCCATCCCTGTTTTTTCTGTATCCTATTCTTAAAAGAAGTCTCAAAGTTAGGATCCTAATCTTGTCCCTCCTACTTTCTATTTTCCTTCAACAATTCTGCACAATTTTGTGCAATGAGCATACCAGCAACAAGTTTACAGGGTTGTGATAGGACCTCAGAGATGATGACGAGAAGTAACACTTACCCACTGGTTTCTACGAGCCAGATACTATGCTAACTAATGCAGGAATTCACATGTCTGATTCTCACAGCAACCCTAGGAAGTAGATATGATTATCCCCATTTTACAAAAGGAAGAAATGGAGGCACAAACAGGTCAAAAAACTTACCAAATTTCCTATAGCTTAAAAGGGGAGGGACTAATGATACATCTGGAACTCTCCCTGATGTCAACTGCTCAGAAGAGCTGGAAAGAGGAGAGTAATCCTAACCTTAACCTCTGGCCCAAAAGGGGAACAGGGAGGTCATCGAATGAATTGGTCTAAAGTGGAAAGGGCTTGAGGCCAAGTATGTGTCCAAGTCTTTGAGGGAGAATGAAATGTTCAAAGGATGGGTTTAGGGTCATAACAGGAAAATGAGAGCTTGATTCAGGGCTGGAGGGAGGCAGGATAGGAATGAGAGGACACTGCCTCCTATCTGAAGCTACTCTTTGATTTTGTGGCCCATGATGTCTCAGTATGACTGACATGTCTTTCCAGCCCATGGTTTTGGGTACCTCAGTTTCCGCTGGTCTGAAATATGACCACCTCGTCTCTGAGAAAGCCTCCAGGATGCTCCAAATTGAGTATCGTGTCCAATTATCCCGGTTTATTCTCAAAACATAATGAAAATCCATAGTGGTTTTTGCATAGCTGTGACTGACAAACAAAAACTGTACTTTATGTATTAACCAGAAAGTCTCTTGGACCCACCGCAGGAAATGAAGTCCAAAATGATGTCAGCTGTCAGATGTGATTAGAATAAGAAAGACAGGAGTTGTAGAAAGGCATTATGGAGGCGGCCTACCTCAGCATTCCCACCTCATGTCACTTTCCACGGAGCCCTAGAACCATCCCTCTAGTGCCTTTCTCTCCATTTCATCCCTCAGTTTGGAACCACCCACAGGCTCCCCTAGAATTAGATCCACATCCCTTTATTTGGACTCGATCCCTTTACAAGGCTTGTCATGACCATGGCCACTGCTGACCCTCATCTTCGCCCTCTGACTGCTGACTTCACATGCTCACTCTTTCCCTTATCTATTATGTACCAATAGGGCTAGGTGGGGAGCAACACCAGACCCGGCCTCTGTCTTTAAGTCTTGGATACTAATGAAGGGAAGTGCATCAAACAAATAGATGTTAAATTACAACTGTGATATGTGCTATGAAGGAGAAATGCACAGCACTGTGAAAGCATATGATAGAATCTTGCTGGGCATGAAGGTCAGGGAAGGCTTCCCCAGTAAACTGACCCTTGAACTGATATGTGAAGGATTAAGAGGTCAATTAAGTGAAGACAAGAAGGAAGACGGTTTGGGCAACAAGACCAGTGGCAGGAGACACCATGAGAAGATTACTGCTCTATCCCAAAGGCAAGAGCGGCATGGTAAGAGATGAGAGAGGGAATTAGAAAAGCACTAGATGGCTTTAAACCAGGGGTGGGGGTCAGAAAATGGGTGCCAGGAGGGAGTGTCATACCCCCAGGAGGGTATGACTGGATTACCATTTGGCTGCGATGAGAAAACAAGATTGAAAGGAATCCAAGTAGACCAAAGTAAACACAACTGTAGCCCAAGAAAGAGAGGACTTCATCTTAAATTTAAGTGATAGAAATGCAGATGGTCAGACAAAACTGGCAACACCTACCGATGGACTGGATAAGAGGGATGGGAGAGGGAGGTGTCATGGATATCTCTGGATCTCTGGCTTCCACCTCTGGAAAGGTGATGATGTCAGCACAGAGACCAGGAGTGCAAAAGACCAGGTGTACATGGAGAGGGGCAGATGGGGACCCACAATTCTCTCTCCTGCCTCCTGCATAGTCCACTGTCTCCTCTGTGCATGGCAAGGTTACTCAGCCTCCCATCTGGGGGTTCATTATCAGTGATGTGTCCTCATGTGTAAGATACTAGTTTACATGCTCAAGCTGACTGTGCAAGTCCCTCTACCTGGAATGTCCTTCCTCACTAGTTAATTCCTTCTCATCCTCTAAAACCCAGCTTAGCCTTCCTAGCCTGAGTGCTCTTTTACTTTTTTTTATGCTCAGGACAACTCAGTTTGAAATTTTCTATTTTGTGCTTTTGCACATCAGACTCTAAGCCTCAGAGGCCAACATAGTGCTTGACATACAGTTAATATCCCACAATCCTCTTTTGATTTACAGGTGGCGAGAAAACAGTGTATGTAGCAATGATGTCACTTCTTCAGAGTTACCTTCTGGATGAGTGCAAAGTGAGACTAGAACTCAGGTCTCCTTGCTCACAGGAGGAGTCCCTCCCAATGCCTCACACTGTACTTTCTGTCTCTGGCTGCTACCCTCATGTCAGTTAGGGCTGGGATCATTGTCGCTCATTGTGCTCAGAGCTGCTCATTAGTCAAAGATGTGAAGGTAGCTTGAGTCATGATCTGGCAATCAAGAAAATGAGAATTGCAGGGGTGCCTGGGTGGCTCAGTCATTAAGCGTCTGCCTTTGGCTCAGGTCATGATCCCAGAGTCCTGGGATTGAGCCCCACATCGGGCTCCCTGCTTGGCGGGGAGTCTGCTTCTCCCTCTCCCTCTGCCTCTCCCCACTGCTCCTACTCTCTCTCTCTCTGTATCTCTCTGTCTCAAATGAATAAATTAAAAAAAAAAAAAGAAAATGAGAATTGCAAATTGTAACTCTTTGATGAGACAGCAATTCTATTGTCAAATTATGGACCTTGTATCACATGGAGGGAGATTCTGTAAAAGTCTAAGATATTTGGCAAGTAAAAGGAAGGAAGCCATGTTTTTTGTTTGTTTTGTTTTGTTTTTTAGCAAATCATTTGCATCTCTGCTCTTGCAAAATCAGAACAGGAAGAAGAAAAACAATATTATTGTGATGGAGTCAGAGAGGTAGCTGCCAAATTCTTTCAAAGGATTCTGTTGAGGTTGCTTTTAGGCAACCAACGTGAACAATGGAAACACAGGTAAGGTAGAAGAACCCACAGCGACACCTTCCCCCCCAAATACAGACAGGCCTATTAGGCAACCCACCTCAAAATACCCATAAGCCCTAGCTGACCAATGGGTCAACTGACACCCAGACACCAAAAAAGAAAATTCCATTTGTTCCCATTCGTCCTCACCTTCCTTCTTAACTACAGCCTCCACACTGCCTCCCGGCAGACAGTCTCTCCCCTGCTGTCCTGCCTGCCGCTCCCTGGCAGTGGGTTCAGTAGACTTCTATCCCTTTTGCTCTGTCTCAAGTCAATTCTTCCACCTCCCAGGCTGCTGGCCTCCACCCAATTGGGTCACCCCACCTTTGGTGGCCCCCCAATCTGATCAGGAGACTTCCACAGTCTCCAAGGGGCATTGTTTCCTAGGGATGGAGAGATGTGGAGTTTTAAGGGGCCTGATCCATGGAAGGCACACTTTGAGGTCTGACTAGCACTCCCACAGGGACTGCAGAGGGGAGTTTCTCCTTGGCTTTTTGTTTGTTTGTTTGTTTGAAAACCCTAAACTTCTACACATTCTGCAGTTATGCATGCATGTAAGAGAGATCATTATACAATGGTGGATATTTGTCTTCCAAAGTATCAAAGTATAACTTTTACAAAGCTAAAAATGTAATTTTCATACAAATATATAGTGAGCATGTTAGGGATGTATTTAACTCATTAATAAGAAGATAGATAAGATGTCCAAGCTGGTTCAAAGGCAGATACAGGAAAGTGATGCCACTTTAGCTGGTGAAACTATAAAGAAAGAATGCTGGAATCAGATTGCTAAATTAGATACAAAATTAGTCAACAGACCAATAAAACCGCAACCTTCAGAGAGCTCTCTGCTAGATACAAATTATTTTCACTTCTTCTGGACAAAAATCATTTATTTGTACCCTGTCAGTTTTCTGCATCTTTTTTTTTTTTTAAAGATTTTATTTATTTATTTGACAGAGTCACAGCGAGAGAGGGAACACAAGCAGGGGGAGTGGCAGAGGGAGAAGCAGGCTCCCCGCGGAGCAGGGAGCCCAACGTGGGGCTCGATCCCAGGACCTTGGGATCATGACCTGAGCCGAAGGCAGACGCTTAACGACTGAGCCACCCAGGCACCCCAATTTTCTGCATCTTAATACCTAACTTTACTGTGTCTAGGACCTACTCAATAAGCACTTAAAAATCAGGCAAAATTGCATTCCCATAGAGTCAGATAGGTCATGTTAGACATTGAAAAGATACATAGCTTTTGTGTTGCTTGGTTTCTAAGTTTTAGAAAAATTTTCATAATAAAAGTTTCACAGGAAGGAAAAATAATACATCCATCAGTATTCCAAGATACCCAAAGTATGCCTTGAGTGATTCGTTAAGTGGGGAACGGTAGGGGAGAGAAAAAGGAAAATGGATCCAGGCTCCAGATATGATTGTTTTTCAGTCTTCTGATTGTGGAGGCCAAAAAACAGTAAATCCTGCCTCGAGCCTTTTGACCTCAGGTGTCTTGCAGAGGGAGACTTGAATGAGGCCATTCTTCACATATTTCAGCTGCTAGGTAAGGTCAATAGTTTGTAAAGGCATTTCACCAGGTTGGCTGGTTCATTCCTTCATTGAATGTCACTTCATTCATTCATGTCCCAGGCACTGTGTTACGTGCTGGGGATACAGCCAAGAATAAAGAAGGAATTCACATTGTGATGGTGGCTAAGATAGGCAAGAGAAGAGTAAACAGATATACAGAATAGCAATGAGCTGTGAGAGAAGTACCAATAAAGGAAGTAAAGCTTATTCTGTGATGGAGAACAGCAAGTGGGGTTGGCTTTGAGTCGGCTGGTCACTGACACTTCTCTGGAGAGGCAGCATTTAAACAGAGATCTGACAGGTGCCAGAGAACGTGCCAACCATCAGTAGAGCCATGGAAGGGGTGTTTCGGGCATTGGCAATCATAAGTTGCACAAGCCATGAGGCTGAAAAAGGCCATGCGTGTTCCAGAACCTACCTGAAGTCCAGGGAGTTCGAGGTGGGAAACAAGGCAGAGAGCAACATAAGGAAAGACGGGAAAGGGGGATGGAGGCATGATCATGAAGGTCTCTGCAGGGCACGGTAGAAATTTTTTATTTTGTTCTAAAAACAACAGAAAGTTATTTAACAGTTTTGTGCAGTGGAGCAACTCAATTTTCATTTAAGATTACCAGTCTAGGGGCGCCTGGGTGGCTCAGTTGTTGGGCGTCTGCCTTCGGCTAGGGTCATGATCCCAGGGTCCTGGGATCGAGCCCCGCGTCGGGCTCCCTGCTCCGCAGGAAGCCTGCTTCTCCCTCTGCCACTCCCCCTGCTTGTGTTCCCTCTCACGCTGTGTCTCTCTCTGTCAAATATAATTTTTTAAAATGCAAAAAAAAGATTACCAGTCTAACTGCTATATGGAGAAAGGATTATGGAGGGTAAGTCTTAAAACAGGAAGACCATTTGGGAGTTCCCTGCAGTAAGATTACAATAAGGCCTAAAGCAACGTAATGACTGTAGAGATGATGGACCGTGAGTGGTCTTGAGATGATCTTGAAGGTAGCATTGTGGGCGTTGCTGTTGAATGTGGACAATAAGAAGAGGAGGATTCAAGAATGACTCCCAGGCTTATGCGTGGTTAGCGAGATGGGTACCACAGAGGGCTGGAGCACGGGGGCAGGCAGAATTGAGATGATCGGGTTGGGAGCAATCAAGAATGCCACGGTGGACTTACTGAGTTTGCAAGTTTGGGTGGGCTCTGACACATTCAGGGTGAAATGGCAAGGAGGCATCAGGACATGAGTCTGGAGCACAAGGAAGAGGTCTGGGTTTGAAGAAGAAATTGAGAGTCTCAGCATGTAGAAGACATGTAAGTCTCTGAGAACAGATGACATTTCCAAGGGCAAAAGTACAGAGAGACAAGACAGCCCAGAGTTGAGGGGTATGTATTAATATGCAAGAGGTAAATAAACACTATAAAGAGTTCAACATTTCCATGTCCCTTTTAACTTTTACTGAAACCACGCAACCATTTCATGATTTAGTCTTTTTCACTGTGGAACATTCTAAGTCCCTGCTCTAAATCTGATTTGTGTGTTACTAGACAAAATGACTGCCAGGTGATTCCAATGATGTCTATCTCAGAAATGTTCTCCATCTCCCACTTGACAGCACAAAATTCCCAAGAAAATAATACAGAAATATCATTTTCCTTCTCAATAGGTTTCTAAACACCTTCCTGGTGCTCCCTTTCTTGTCCATCGAGAGCTGTCCTGTCAAGGAGGTAGTGAGTGTAAGAATACAGGTCAGAAGACTGGAGAGAAACTACCCCTTACCTCTTCTTCTTCAAGTAGAATGAGCCGAACCACAACAATGTGAATTGCATTGCCAATGCTTGGGTTGTGGAACAACCCAGTGACCTAGAGTCAGAAATGGAAAACCATTAGCTCACATGAATAGGTAACAGATAAATGCCAGAGGAGGGGGGAAATAGCATTGTGATGCACTTAAAATAAATGTCACCTTAGAGGTCAGGAATTCTGGGGAGAGTACAACGAAGAGTGAGAGATGCCCCCGGCCCAATCCACATTATGATACCTAAAGGCAACCTTTCCAAGGTGACTGGCTGGCTGTCTGCTTGCGGGACTGGTGCCTTTCTTCTCTTTGACCCTTTCCCCGACCCAGGGTCTTTCTCTCTTTTATTGTCAGTTCCGGAGGCAAATACCTTTCCCCATCTCGACAGGACTAACACTCTCTCTGGGGAGGCAGAAACATCAAGAATGAGAAAGGGAAATCTGGAATCAGGGGTCATTAACTTTATTCCAATTCTAACTACCTGTAGGAAATCATGTTCTAGTTCTTTGCCTCAGTTTACTTATCTGTGCACTAATATAAATTGGTGAGATAAACCCATACTAAAAGGACTGAGTCACTTGAGAAATACCTAGTAGAAAATACGTGATAAATTCCAAACTTCCCTAGGATATGCATTTTTAAGAGACAGACTAATTGGTCCTGAATTTCCATCCTTCCTCATTTAGGCAGGGAATAGATTCATATATACATGTGAAAAGAACAAAAAAGGTCTCTCTTATTTTTGGAGGGTGATGCCTATTCCCCAGCTGCCTCTCCCCACCCCACAGTCTGACTTACCATGTTCATGATGGTGAGGATATAGGACTCCACGCTGTCGCTCCCATGATACTCAATCATCTTCGTGTCGGCCACCACCAGCGTCTCCACCCATCGCTCTTTGCTGATGGAACGCCGAGACAGGCCTCTGCTGGGCCAGTGGTTCCTCTCCCACCTCTCTCGCTGTAGCTCCACCTTCTGGGAGGTGGCAAGACTGTCTAAACATTAAACAGAAGACACGGGGCTAACGCTATGTATCTCCATATACTACTCACCTATGTTTTAAAGATTCAAGGCCATAAGTTTAATTTATGTTTAACAATGTAGGAATGCAATGTTCTTTTTTTTTTTTAAGATTTTATTTATTTGACAGAGAGAGACAGAGAGCACAAGCAGAGTGGCAGGCAGAGGCGGAGGGAGAAGCATACTTCCCAAGGAGCAGGGACCCCGACGTGGGGCTCGATCCCAGGACCCTGGGTTCATGACCTGAGCCGAAGGCAGACGCTTAACTGACTGAGCCACCCAGGCGTCCCAGGAATACAATGTTCTTATATATATGCCTGAAATGGAAGAAGGGACCAATTTGAATGATTATGACCAAGATAACTGAAATCTGCATCTTACAGGGATTCAAAGTACTTCTTTGAAATAATTACTACCTATTTCATTAAATAGGTCCCCCACTATTAAGAAGATGTTATAATCAAAACTGGGAACTTTTTCTTTTCCTCCTCTCCTCTAAATTATTCAGTGCCTACTATACGCCAAGCAGTGTACAGGGTTTTAAAACGCCAAGTTGTTTATCCTCATGAACATTTGAGGGACGTACTTCTATCTCTGTTTTGCACATGTGAAAATTAATGTTCAAAATGCCTGGTTCAATAATTTCCCCAAAGTCACACAGCTCATAATTTTATGGTCCAGAAGATCCAGGGTTTTCTATGCCCTAGAGTCATGCGGTTTTCATATATGCCACATTGTCTCCCACCAAGTAAACATGCATACAACTGGAGAACATGTAAGCTGGAAAAGCTGCATATACTTCTAGAAGGTATGAAGGTAGAGTCGATACATTAATTTGCTCTGTAACCCTTCCCGCTGCCTCAGTTTCACTGTCTATGTGAAGTCAGAACACACTGAGGAGTAGTTACCAAAAAAAAAAAAAGAGAGAGAGACATAATCATAAGTCTGTAATTTCAAATTCATTTATTACGAGCTTCACTTGAAAATAATAAAGCCATACTTTGGTAAAATAACCAGGATTGTGTTAGCCTTGCAGGGAAGTCTTGTGAAGGTTTGCAGATGAGGAGATGGTTAACCCCTCATCTGTCTGTGGGAGAACAACGTTCTACTTTCCTTCTCCACCTGCTTTACACGGATAAGTATGCCTTCCCTCAGAAATCTCCAGAGATGTTTTCAACGGGTTCTAACTCTGCACCCCACTTATCCCCCCGTCTGTCACCCTCTTTTCAAAGCTCATGGGAACGCTTCAGACTATGTTTCCAAATCTCTCTGTGCAAGCCAGGGAGCAAGCCACACTTGAGCCCACGTGGGGCCTGTGTCTGGGAAGGGGTGTTAGCAGACCAGGCCAAGCAGAGGAATCCTATCAACCCGCTTAGGTGTGATCTCCTTCTCTCAATCCCTCCTGTCCCTGCCGTGTGGGGGCAGACCTCCTCCAAGCTGCAGGAATGCACAGTGCTCTCCCTGAGCCCCCTCCCTTGGCCATGTAGGCTCGTCACCCACCCCCGCTCTCAGAGGCTTCGGCCGGCTCCCTACAGTTGGCACAGAGGGTGCGATATGCAGCCCGTTCATTAAGAGCAGGACCCCCGCCACAGGCTGCAGCTGTGGGTGCCACTCCGCTCAAGCCTCAGGTGCCTATGGTTAGGAGCTGGGGGGACACTGGTAGGATAAAGGTGACCTCTCTGCTTCTCCCAGTCCTTTCTTATCTCACGTCTCTGCCTTTACCCACCCCCCTCCACCTTTTATCTCAACATCGATCAGCAGAGTTTAAAGCAAAAAAACAAAAGATAGCTTTATAGCCCATCAAGTTATTTCCAGCAAACAGGCGAGTTCTCAGTAAATAAAAGGGCAGGTAGGAGGAAACGTGGAAATGAGAATGCAGTCCGGTGAAGACGTGTTCCAACAAGACCTAAGCTAAGCACTTGCTAAAGGCCAGATGCTCGTGCTAATGAAAATGTCATCAGGTTTCAGATAATTCCCAAGGTAGAGATGTCTCTTGTATCACGGATGGTGCCAGAAGCCTTGCAGCAGTGGTGGGATTCAATCTGGGCCCTGATGGGACCGAGCAGGAAAAGAGGATCGTATCTATCTAGGCCGACTTTGTGAGGTTCTCTTGACGTCATCCCAGACTTAACAGAAGAAACGCTTCTGTTCAAAAAATTTTAGGCTGTACAAGAAGTCAGCCCTACACATTTATCTCCAAGGCCTGGTGACAAAGCCAGACAGCTCCTCGGGGGCAGGTGAGATGCCAACAATTCTAGAAAGCTCCCCTGACCCTGCCACCCCTCCCAACACACACAGACTGTCTTAGTCTGCTCAGGCTGCCATAACAAAATACCATAGCTTAAACAAGAGAAAACTATTTTCTCACAGTCCCTGAAGCTGTAAGTCCAAGCTCAGATGGCAGCAAGTGCAGGCTCTGGCGAGGAGCTGGCAGGAAAACTGGCTCTCTTCCTGGCCGCGGATGGCCACCGTCCCACGATCTGCGAACATGGTTTTTCCTCACTGTGTGCATGTGGACAGATCTCTCTTTCGTCCTCTTCGTCTACGGCCACCCATCCTGTTGAATTAGGACCCCACCCTTATGACCTCATTTAACCTTAGTTACCTCCCCAAAGCCCTATGTCCATATACAGTCACCCAGGGAGTTAGGGTCTGCACAGAGGCAATTTGGGAGGACACAGCTCCGTCCATACACCACGCCACACACACTATTCAGAGATGCCTCTTCTGGGCTGGGATGGCTTCTGGGCAGGCCTCACACTGAGAGCTTCCCACACTGCTGTAGCTCCCTGCTCTTCAGGGGGCTTCCAGTGAGGCTGTGAGCACAGAAGGGCATCTCCTGTAGCTTTGTCCTGAGGGCCTAACACCATGTCTGGCAAACAGTGGCACCCAGTAAAGGCTTGATGCGTGGGTAAAGGAAAAACTGAAGATGAATCAGACACAATTTAGGAATCACAAATACAGGAAAACTGCAAGCGCTCTCTACTTTTCCCTCTGGGATGACTCATTTCAATTAAAGAATTCTCCACACTGAGACTGTGAAGTGTTTGTTTTAGGGGGCGAAATCTAGCCACGTGGGCAGTTTACATCAGGACAATTTCCAGTCCTGACCCAGGGCGGACTCCTCCCAGGCCTGAAGCTAGAGAAGGGCAGCTCTCTGTGCTAACAGAGCCAAGGGCCTACGGATCTCTGCAAAATACAAACGATGGACTCCTTTTTCCCTTCCGCAAACCCTGCATGCTTTAGGCAGCTCTTCACGGAGCTCTCTCTCATTTAGAGCTTTCCGGGGTAGCAGAGCTTTTACCTGCGGCCCATCTCTCAGCCTTCCGAGGGGGCCAGGTCGTCTGCAGACAGGGAGGAAGCATGACTGGAGCCAGGGGTTTGGAGGAGGCTCAAGGATGACCAGGGAACAAGGCAAGTGAACACAGAGGGGAGAAGACCCAGGAAATGATACCTGGACTCTAAGGGATGTTTTCAGCGTGCCAGGAGCTTCTAGCCCGGACAATGAAGCCACGTCTCCACTGAGGTACGTGCTCAAGGCTCTGCCTCCGTCCCTAACTCAGCTGTTCGCTCACCTCGATTCTCTTCCGCTGCCTCATGCACAGATTTCTCATAGAGAGGGGGGATGTCTGCCTGGCCTATAAAGCGTTACTTACCACTAACTGCAAACGGGCCATTAACGGCACCTACCGCCAGATTTGAGGCCCAGCTGCCCCCACGAAGATCCTCTCAGGTTAACCTTCTCCAGGCCACACCCTACAGCTTCTAGACAAATGAGACCCAGGGCCCTGACTGCCCCCTTCCCACCACCAGCCTGGGTGAGGTTCCTGAAACAAAGCTCAGCAGCAACACGATCACTGACAGCCACCGCCTAACAAGAGGCTGGCCTGTGATAAGCACTTTTATTTGATCCTTTATTAGTTAGTTCTCAATAACTTTATAAGTCTTATTATTGCCATTTTAAAATAAGAAACAGGAAATTCAGAGAGGTTACAAAATTTGTTTAAACTCTCTAAGCCAATAAGCAGCAGCCCTGCATTTAAAACAAAAAATTGTTTTTTAAAGATTTATTTGAGAAAGAGAGTGCGCACATGTGCACATGCAGGAAAGGGATGGAGGGACAGAGGGAGATGGAGAAAGAGAATCCCAAGCAGACTCCACGCTAAGTGCAGAGTCCCACACAGGGCTCAATCCTAGGACCTTGAGATCAGTACGTGAGCCAGAATCAAGAGTAAGATGCTTAACCAACTGAGCCACCCAGGCACCCCAGCAGACCAGCATTTTAGATGAGTCAGTCTGAATGTCATTTAGATTGGTGGTGTGGAGATAGGGGTGGGGGTCCTGAGAAACCTCTGGCTGGAAACTGCAATGTGGGGAGTAGAAAGGATTAGCTCAAGACGGTCATCATAGGGGCACCTGGGTGGTTCAGTCATTAAGCATCTGCCTTCGGCTCAGGTCATGATCCCAGGGTCCTGGGATGGAGCCCTGCATCGGGCTCCCTGCTCGCTGTGAGGCCTGCTTTTCCCTCTCTCACTCCCCCTGCTTATGTTCCCTCTCTCACTGTCTCTCTCTCTCTCTGTCAAAATAAATAAATAAAATCTTTAAAAAAAAAAAAAGACGGTCACCCTAGGGGAAAAGGTGGACCAGACACCAGCTGACCCCAAAGCTCCAAGTCCCTACCAGTCCTAAGCAAAGCTCGAAGGAAATTTGTGTAGGAGAAGCTCAACAGGTAATTCGTGACTTTTTGCTACTGGCTTTCTGGAAACAATGTCTCACTTCTCTTGTACAGTCCAGACATAACCTACTGAGAGAAGATGTCCTGGACCCAGATGTGGTGGCTGGAGAAATGGCACCAGGAAAAAGGAAGGACATTTTAAGTCTGATAGGACCTAGAAAGCTTCTATTCAGGCCCACCATTGACAACTGTTCACTCCCCGACCCCATAGGCCTGGACTAAACCACTCCTGTACTGAGCCACTTATAGGTCCCATGACCTTGGAGCAGTGTTCTCGTCACCTCCCCCCCCCCCCCCCCCCCCCCCCCCCCCCGCATGTAATGAGGAAAGTGAACTGGACTCCTACTTTTAAAAATGTATTTTAGGGGCATCTCTCTGCTTCAGGCGGTAGGGCATGCGACTCTCGATCTCAGGGCCGTGAGTTCGAGCCCCATGTTGGGTATAGAGATTACTTAAAAAAAACAAAAAATAAAAAAATAAAAATGTATTTTAGTAACAGACCCTTTCTTCAGACAAAGATTATGCAAAAAGCAAGGAAAAGAAAGAATTCCGAGGCACACGTGGCAGATGGCACAGAAAGGGAGTCCACGTGGCAGAGCTAAACCACCCGATGACACCATCTCTAAGGGTCCTTTCAGCCCTGGGTGTTGTTCCAGTTGAGCAAAGACACCTTCCATTGCCCATACGACTCATCAGTTTGCTGCTACCACACACTTACGACCAGACCCCTTTCCTGGGAGAACACAGTTGCCTTTCCCAACCGAGCTGAATGTCAGTACTGGTGCTCATATTCAGCAGCAATGATAGTTAAGCTGCCGGAGGTGTCCGTCTCTTCGGACCAGCTTTGGGTAGATCTGAAATGCCTCAGCCAGGAAGCTCATTTTCAGTAAAAAGAAGTCTACTTTATTCACTATGAACCAAAACTATTTTTGTCCTTAGGTAACAGACTATCCATTTCTCAAAACTGGCCACTGCTAAAGTGAAGATGTAGGTCTTCAATGACAAACAAGTGAAGCAACAAGAGTCTAAGTGTTAATAAGCAGGAAATGTCAAAAGCAAGTACTCCCCAGGTTTAGGGCTGTGGACAAAAAGTATAAGTACCTGAAAAAATCAAATGATATATGCTTCCCAAAGGCTGACTGGTCCTGGCTGGCAATGCCCTCACTTCATTAAGAACATGTCGAAAAGGAGAAAGGAAATGACGAATCATTTTGGAAATGTGAAACCTCCCAAAATAACAACATAATTAAATCAAGTGCAGGTGAAAGGGAGGGGTTTTCTTTGTTTTGTTTTTTTTTAAAGCGCTCCAGAGAGCCGATAATCAGAGTGAGAATTTATAAAACAATATGATCCATTATTATCTTATTTTAAATTGTCAATTTCATTCATTGCTAACACTCACAATGACAAGCAATTCCACTGATTTGAGATCTAACCCCACACACTTTCTTTCCCTTCCTCATCCTCTGACAGAAATACATGGTACTGGCACAAAAACAGACATATAGACCAATGGAACAGAATGGAGAGCCCAGATATGGACCCTCAACTCTATGGTCAAATAATCTTCGACAAAGCAGGAAAAAATATGCAATGGAAAAAAGACAGTCTCTTCAATAAATGGTGCTGGGAAAATTGGACAGCTATGTACAGAAGAATGAAACTCAACCATTCTTTAACACCATACACAAAGATAAACTCAAAATGGATGAAAGACCTCAATGTGAGACAGGAATCCATCAAAATCCTAGAGGAGAACATAGACAGTAACCTCCTCAAAATCAGCCACATCAAGCTATATCTCCAAAGGCAAGTGAAACAAAAGCAAAAATGAACTTTTAGGACTTCATCAAAATAAAAAGCTTCTGCACAGCAAAGGAAACAGTCAACAAAACAAAGAGGCAACCCACAAACATAGTACGTGTTAAAGTCAAAAAATGGGCAGAAGACATGAACAGACACTGCTCAAAAGAAGATATACAAATGGCTAACAGACACATGAAAAACATGTTCATCATCATTAGCCATCAGGGAAATTCAAATCAAAACCACATTGAGAGATACCACCTTACACCAGTTAGAATGGCAAAAATTGACAAGGCAAGAAACAACAAATGTTGGAAAAGTTGTGGAGAAAAGGGAACCCTCTTACACTGTTGGTTGGAACACAAGTTGGTACCGCCACTTTGGAAAACAGTGTGGAGGTGCCTCAAAAAATTAAAAATAGAGCTACCCTATGACCCAGCAATTGCACTACTTGGTATTTACCCCAAAGACACAGATGTAGTGAATAAAGAAAAGCCATATGCACCCCAGTGTTCACAGCAGCAATATCCACAATAGCCAAACTGTGGAAAGAGCTGAGATGCCCTTCAACAGATGAATGGATAAAGAAGATGTGGTCCATATATACAATGGAATATCACTCGGCCATCAGAAAGGATGAATACCCAACTTTTACATCAACATGGATGGGACTGGAGGAGATTATGCTAAGTGAAATAAGTCAAGCAGAGAAAGTCAATTATCATATGGTTTCATTTATTTGTGGAACATAAGGAATAGCATGGAGGACACTAGGAGAAGGAAGGGAAAAATGAAGGGGGGGGGAATTGGAGGGGGAGACCAACCATGAGAGACTATGGACTCTGAGAAACAAACAGCGTTTTAGAGGGGAGGGGGGTGGGGAGATGGGTTAGCTTGGTGATGGATATTAAGGAGGGCACATACTGCATGGAACACTGGGTGTTATATGAAAACAATGAAACATGGAACACTACAACAAAAACTAATGATGTATTGTATGGTGACTAACATAACGTAATAAAATAAAATTAAAAAAAAAAAAGAAAGAAATGTGCTGATGCATTTCTCACAATGAAGACCCATGTGGAAGAGGCAGCTAGGGACAGAAGAGGACAACAAAACCAAAAATTTAAATAATCAACCAAGTAGAATAATGAGTCCCAGCAAGCTGAAACGTTGATAGAACCCTAATGACAGCCTTTCCTTAGCTTAGTAAGGAAATGGTGAATAACCAAGGGACTTTCACACTTCACCAAGGCATCATGAAAGGCATTTTATACATAGCCTCTAGGTCCTCGGTAGTGAGCTCTCCATTTCCAAAGGTGTTCAGAGTTTATTCCTGCACAGTTACATTTTCAAGTAGAATATAGAATTGCACCAGTTTATAAATAACTAGCTATACTGCAATCTAAGCAGGGAATTTAGTACACTTCTCCCAAGCTCTCTTGACCTTGGGACTTGTTGCTTTCAGAGCTCTCGTTAATACCTTGTTCCATGGCACATCACTTAGGAAATACAGCTTTTAAGGATTCCTAGCTCAGGAAGGAAGTCAGATTAAATGAGTGCTGAAGCTTCTTCAGATGATAAGGATCTGTCAATCTAAGATGATCTGTAGAAATGAAGGAAAGGCTGCCTTTTCCAGGAGCTACAGAGTGGGAACAGAAACACAGGGTACCTATTTCTTCAAGTAGCTTATGTTCTCTTTCTAGGGTTCTCTCTGGTCTCAATGAAGGTGTACATCTCGATGGACCAGAAAAGCATATGACTTAAGTAGAACCACTGAAAAAGTGGGAGAGACAGGAGGGGGCTCTTGAAGAATGGAGCCCTTTCATCTGTGGGGAGATGGATGATGGACCAGTACGGGACCATGTTACCAATTACTTAGGGCTGATTGTGGGCTTCAGCAGGACCTTCCAAGAAAAGGCCCACTCTGGAACTCCTGATCTACCTATCCTGGCAGTACTTTAAAGATGACCAAATCCTAGAAACATAGTACGTGTTCAATAAATATGAGCCCAACTGCTTAGCAGGTTTTTCTTAAAACTCACGAGGACCTACAGCCAACTGTTGTCCCAAGGAGGAGAAATGAATCCATGTTATCCAAATAGATCAAGGTCATTCTAAGGTAGTGGGCAACCTAAGGTAGGGACCCTCTCAGCTCAGTGTCCCTTTCCCATCTGTCTACACTCCTGCTCTGTGGTTTGTATCCAACCCTAAAAGTATCATATCAAATACTGAACATGTCTAAAGCAATTTGTGCCTGCCTTTATGGTAACTGTGTCAGACCGCCGATTCTCCCAGTATTGGCTCTTCCTTCTTGATTTTTCTGCTGGGCACATGGCCTCCTAGAATCAAGAATAAATTTCCCAGCCTCCCTTGCAGCTCAATTCTAACCAATGGGACACTTGGGGAAGCACCATGTGTAACTTCTAGAACTTAAAAGGAAGGCACAGGGACTTCTTTTCCTGTTCTTCCTTCCTGGCCCTGAATGTGGATGGTCTGGACAAGAACGTGGAAGCCAGACATCAAAGAAGATAGAACAGGACAGAAGACAGGCAACAGGAGTCTGAGCTCCTGATGATTGTGGAGGACGACACCAACCTTGGACATTTTATCTCCAAATTTCATTTATGGGAGAGATAAATAAAAGTCTATTTTTCAACTAGAATGGAAGAGGGCTGTTTTGTCTATCCTTCTATACCCAGCACCTAGAAGAGTTCCTTGCACTCAATAACAATATTTCAAATCAATACATCTTATTTAGAGTTTTCTGTCACACATAAACATATCATCCTGAAGGATATGATGAGTTAATCACTCCTTCCATGTCCATAAGCTTTATCTCTGCTCACCCATAACCCTCAAGGGGTGGGTCCCTTTCCTCTCCAAGTGGTAGCATCTGATCCCTCTCCTTGGATCAGCAAGTTGATTAAGTGTAAATAAACAGAGGGTTCTCTTTTAATACCTCCACTGTGTAAATAGCAGGACTAAGACTGACCACCCCAAATGGCTTCCAGAAACAGCATGTTCAGAAAGGCTACACGCCCACTCGTGCCCTGTGGAACACAATGCCATGAGTCCTGTGTATGATCTTCTTAACATATCACCCACACACATACTTAAAACCCAGAGTTCAGAGCTCCAGGGAAGCCATCATCTTTGTCTTTAGCATTTGGTGAACATCTGCTGTCTGCATTCCCATCTTTCCCCCCACCCCTTTGTTTTTTTGTTGTGTTGTGTTGTGTTTTGTTTTTAACCTCTCAGAGCTCTGCTCATATTCATATCCACTCCACTATCTGCATTTAAAGAAAAGGGCTACTTTTTTTTTAAAGCTTTTTGTCCAGAATTTTAAAGTTTCCCATATTGGAAGTGAGGGCTAGAGGTTTCTTGTCTACCATATTTTTGTGTTGTTTTTCACAGTGAAACTCAGCCCTACTATATTTACAAAATAGTGTATTCAATTTACAAAAATGTTTTTTGTAAAAGTAGGAAATGCTACAGAGTGCAGAGTTTCCCCATGTGTTATAAGAATCTGTTTCCTAGGGGCACGTGGGTGGCTCAGTCTTTAAGCGTCTGCCTTTGGCTCTGGTCATGATCCCAGGGTCCTGGGATTCAGCCCCGCATCGGGCTCCCTGCTTGGCGGGAAGCCTGCTTCTTCCTCTCCCACTCCCCCTGCTTGTGTTCCCTCTCTCATTGTCTCTCTCTGTCAAATAAACAAAATCTTTAAAAAAGAATCTGTTTCCTAAATAGTCTAAAGCCACTGAAGGCACTGAATACAGCGTTTTTTCTTAGCCCCCTGGGATATCACACACTTGACAAAGTAATTCAAGGCGGAGGGAACTCAGGAAACATAAATTATAATCATAGGGGACATTATATCTGCTGCGATCATGGACTGCTTTGTTCTTGTGACAAGTGCCAAAAAGAGAGACTGCAATTTGTTTTGCTTTTTTCTAGTAAAGGTCAGGATGATATTATCATTGTTATGAACCAAAGGCAGGATTTTAACTATTCTCATATGTAGCAAATAAATGGATTTGCCACTTAATTCTCTTAGCTCAAAGCTCTATGTTTCATTTAATCTTTTGCCTGGGTTATCCTGCTGGTCTGGACAGCGCCCCCCTGAGGGGGAAGCCTTTCTTTACAAGGGAGGACAGATCAGAGTCTCAGTCATCTGTGTAACTCAACACTCAGCATTGAGCCTGGTGTCTTCTGACATGGAATAAGTGTCTGCTGAATGAGTATATGGATTCCTTCACTTAATATTTATTTGTGGGACTGGAGTGTCATATAGAGCATTAAATAAAACCAAAAAAAAGTATTTGAATTCTAGTGAGTCTAATCTGATCTTCATCATTCATGCATTCCAACTTCTGTATTTTTCTCAACATATTTAGCCACTTCCAACCACCGACCCCCAAAGCAGAATGCTAACAACAAATGTGCTGGCAAGTTTTGTTTCCTAAAGGAAACGTTATTCTGGAGGAAAGTGCTCTCTTGCCTCTAACAGAGGAGGGAAACCACTAAGTAAAAAGGCATTCCCATTTCAGCTCTCAAATTTCTTGGAAGTTCATTACAGAAAGTGGAATTTGGGGTAATTTTTTTCTTTTATCTGCTTTATTGTGTTTTCTACATTACTTTTATAGTTGGAAAAATAAACTTTAAAAAATGTGACGAAGGCCCTTTACTTTCATTTTCTTCACAATTTGTAATTTAATAGCAGCATTTTTCTGAGTATTTACTCCAATTCTCTCATTAATGTTTGTCCTTTCAACCAAGTAGCCAGAGGCTATTCTCCCCAACCATCTACAATGCTTCCCTAGCCACAGCCATTACAGTAAATGACGTAATTATTAAGAAATAGCTGATGCGGGCGCCTGGGTGGCTCAGATGGTTAAGCGTCTGCCTTCGGCTCAGGTCATGATCCCGGGGTCCTGGGATCGAGTCCCGCGTCGGGCTCCCTGCTCTGCGGGAAGTCTGCTTCTCCCTCTGCCTCTCTCTCTCTCTCTCTCTCTCTCATGAATAAGTAAATAAAATCTTTTAAAAAAAAAATAGCTGATGCAATGCATCTATTCATTCATTTTCTGGTTCTCCAAAGGAAGACAAAGAGACCAGGGTGGGGGGAAATACAAAATTAAGGAGGAAAAAAAGGAATTATTCCTTTTATGTAAGCAGCCAGCCATTCTTCTATGAAGGTATGTGGTGGCAAAGAGCTTTCAAAATAGGAACCAGCATTTCCATTAAAGAACTAGAGATACATGAAGTACAAAGGGAGACACTGAACTTAGCCAGATAAATACTCTTTCCGGGGCACTGGAGAGAACACTCTGATCCAGGGAAGCACAGGACACTCTGTAGCCCAGCAGCCACAGGCAGCCTTAGTGTCCCCGAAATGTGCTGTATGTCTCAAGTACACCCTGGATTTCTTTTTCTTTTTTATCTGAAGTCAAGTTAGTTAACATACAGTGTATTATTAGTTTCAGAGGCAGAATTTAGGGATTCATCAGTTGCGTACAACACCCAGTGCTCATTCTATCATGTGCCCTCCTTAATGCCCATCACCCAATTACCCCGTCCTGCCACCCACCTCCCCTCCAGCAACTCTCAGTTTGTTCCCTAGAGTTAAGAGTCTCTTACCGTTTGCCTCCTCCGATTTTATCTTATTTTATTTTTCCTTCCCTTCCCCTATGTTCATCAGTTTTGTTTCTTAAATTCCACATATGAGTGAAATCATATGGTATTTGTCTTTCTCTGACTGACTTATTTCACTTAGCATAATACTCTCTACTTCCATCCATGTCATTTCAAATGGCAAGATTTCATTCTTTTTGATGGCTGCATAATATTCCATTATATATATATACACACCACTTCTTCTTTATCCATTCATCTGTTGATGGACAGGTGGGCTCTTTCCATATTTGACTATTGTGGACATTGCTGCTATAAACATTGGGGTGCACATGCCCCTTTGAATAACTATACTTGTATTTTGGATAAATATCCAGTAATGCAATGGCTGGGTCATAGGGTAGCTCTATTTTCAACTTTTTGAGGAACCTCCATACTGTTTTCCAGAGTGGCTGCACCAGCTTGCATTCCCACCAACAGTGTAGGAGGGTTCCCCATTCTCCACATCCTCGCCAACATCTGTCATTTTTTGTATTGTTCATTTTAGCCATTCTGACCAGTGTGAGGTGGTATCTCAATGTGGTTTTAATTTAATACACTCTGGATTTCAAAGATTTAGTATGAAAAAAAAAAGAATGTAAACTATCACATTAACAATTTACACTGATTATGTGTTGAAATAATATTCTGGGTATTTTGGGCTAAGGAAATTATTAAAATTAACTTCACCTATTTCTTTTTATTTTTTTTTCTTGGCTGCTACAAAACTGAGAATTAAATGTATTGTGCATTAGATTTTTATTGCACAGAATTTATTTAGAGCTCCAGACACTTGGTTATTAATCCAGGGTCTCCTAATTATTTGTCTAACGTCTGCCTCACAGAACTGCTGTAAGGAAGGAGTACATTACAATGTGGCGGGGGGGGGGGGGCGTCAAGCACATACCTGCCACATACCAGAGTCATAATAAGTGTTATTTTGTTTTCCTTCATCTTATTTGCAACTAAAGATATGATGTTTATAATAGGTTGAAACCTCAGTTCCTCTTGTTTTCAGTTATGTTTATGTAATTTCACTGATTGGGGAGAGCCATGATTTTAACCAGCCTGGCTGCCTCATCCCTGCCCTCGCCTGATAAAATATATTGGTTCCTCAGGCACTAAAGCAAAACGACAAGGAAGCATCATTCAGAAGCAAGTAATTTTACCTATTATTTTTTTCCATATTTTAAAGGAGAGAGAGAGAGAGATCAGATAGTTCTGACACTTAGATTTATTCTAAAAAGTGACTTCCTGGGGCGCCTGGGTGGCACAGTCAGTTCAGGGTCTGACTCCTGGTTTCGGCTCAGGTGGTGATCTCAGGGTAGTGAGATGGAGCCCCGCATCGGGCTCGATACTCCAGCACAGTCTATTTGGGTTTCTCTCTCTCCCTCTGCCCCTCCCACTCATGCGCTCTCTTTTTAAAATAAAAAAATAAATCTTTCAAAAAAATAAAAAGTGACTTCCTGTCCTTTGACAGACGAGCAGATAAACAAAATGTGGTGTATATACCTACGTACAATGGAATGTTATTCAGCATCCTGACACCTGCTACAACATCAATGAAGCTTGAGGACGTTACGCTAAGTGGAATAACCAGTCACCAGAGGACAAAGACTGTATGATTACAAGTACATGAGGCACCTGGAGTAGTCAAATTCGTACAGAAAGATAACAGGATGGTGGTTGCCAAGGGCTGCCTGGGGAGGGAGAATAGAAGGAGTTATTGCTTGATTGATACAGAGTTTTAGTTCGGAAAGATGAAAACAGTTCCGGAGATGGATGGGTAGGGGTGATGGCACACAGTAAGGTGAACGCACATGAAGCCGCTGAAATGCACCCTTAAAATAATGAAAATGGAACATTTTATTTTATATCGATTTTACCACAATTAAAAAACTAATTTTAAAAAAGGTAACTTCCATGGTAGATGGTGGATGTTAAGTGAACACAGATCCACTCAACCTCTCACACTTCCTATCACCACGTCAACCAGTCCCATAGTGACCTTTAAGTCCCTAAAGAGACTCACTCACCAATCACTATTTCACAATCACTGAAGTGTGCTTAATTATTAAGGCATTAACATTTCAACAAGTAGAGCTGCCAAAGTAAGATTTTTCTAAACGAACTCACATTTTAATTAGCCAGAAATTCCACTTCCCAACACATTACAGTGAAACGAGTATGGCAATAACATAGGTTCAAAGTTTTCCCTGAACCTTTCCAGGACTCTTGACTGCAGCCCGGCTGGTCCCGCCCTCTGTGACTTTCTCCCCCTGCCCTAGGGCTACAATCTATTCACCAATGCAAGACAAGCTGGTCTTGACTGAACCTTTATGCCTCTGCCCACTTCTGCCCTCTTGAGTCTATAGAGTTTTCTAAGCGGCTCTTTTTGGCTTAATATGGACAACCTGAGATGTGTCCTCCGTAGATCCACTTGCCTTGTTGGACTATGTTTCAAGCATATGATTTTTCCTCTCTAACCCTCCACCTAAGTCCTTGTTTGCCCAAGAAGGCAGCTCTGTCAGCGTCTACCAAATGTAACTCTTCTCTCGGATGTTGCTTTAGGCCTCCCGGCTTTAGAAAGAGAAACTTTAGAGTTTTCTCTTCTCAAAAATGGGGTAGTAAATTCAATATGTATACAGATCTTCCTTGACATACAATGGGGTTATGTCCCAATAAACCCATTGTCAGTTGCAAATATCATTAAGTCAAAAATATATTTAGTCCACCTAAACCACCAAACATCATAACTTAGCCTGGCCTACCTTAAACATGCTCAGAGCACTTATGCAAACCTACAGTTGGGCCAAATCATCTAACGCAAAGCCTATTTTATAAGAAAGCACTGACTATCTCATGTAATTTACTCAATACTATACTGAAAGTGAAAAACAGCAAGGTTGTATGGGGACAGACGGTTGTAGGTGTACTGGTTGTTTCCCTCATGATGGTGTGGTTGACTGGGACCTGTGGCTCCCCGATGTCCCCCTTGTTGAGACAGACAGAGACAGAGACAGAGAATCTTAGCTCAGGAAAAGATCAAAACTCAAAGTTCGAAGCATGGTTTCTACTGAATGCATACTGCTTTCACATTATCATAAAGTCAAAAAACTGTAAGCTGAACCCTGATAAGTTGGGAATGGCCCATACTTCACTGTGATACTTAATATAGGCATAAGATACCGTGCATATATTCAAAACCTGCCAGGCCTGCACTACCCTCTCTGGGGAAAGATAAAGTAGAAATTAGAGTTCTTTTTTTTTTTTTAATTTTATTTTATTATGTTAGTCACCATACCATACATCATTAGTTTTTGATGTAGTGATCCACGATTCATGTTTTTGTATAACACCCAGTGCTCCATGCAGTACGTGCCCACCTTGATACCCATCACTGGGCTAACCCATCTGCCCCACCCCTCCCCTCTAAAACCCTCAGTTTGTTTCTCAGAGTCCATAGTCTCTCATGGTTCATCCCTCCGATTCCCCCCCCTTCATTTTCCCCTTCCTTCTCCTAATGTCCTCCATGCTATTCCTTATATTCCACAAATAAATGAAACCATATGATAATTGACTTTCTCTGCTTGACTTATTTCACTTAGCATAATCTCCTCCCATCCCATCCATGTTAATGTAAAAGTTGGGTATTCATCTTTTCTGATGGCTGAGTAATATTCCATTGTATATATGGACCACATCTTCTTTATCCATTCATCTGTTGAAGGGCATCTCGGCTCTTTCCACAGTTTGGCTATTGTGGACATTGGTGCTATGATCATTGGGGTGCATATGGCCCTTCTTTTCACTACATCTGTGTCTTTGGGGTAAATACTGAGTAGTGCAATTGCTGGGTCATAGGGTAGCTCTTAAGCTCAAGATGCTCTCTCATTTACTGGAGAAGGAAAAAAAAAGCCACCAGCCAGAAACTGAGAATCATATAAACAATAAATGATTAAAAGCCACTCAGAGTGCATGCAGATAAGCGTTCGGAGGGAAAAGAGATCAAGCTGGATTCAATGAGCAGCTGTATTTTCCAGTCACCGGCCAGGCCCTGAGATCACAGAAGTGAATAAAATCAACTTTACTCCCATTGAGGTGCTCTGCATCCAGTGAGCAGATGGAACAGACTTCCTTCTCAAGGTGGAAGGTAGATTTTCGGGGTGAATGTAACTAGACAGAGGAGAGAGGAGAGCAGATGGGGTGACCAGGATGAACAAAGGTGCAGGGAGAAGGCTCGATGATGCAGCTTTTCAAAAATTCACAACGGCCTGGAGAATTCCAAACTGCCTAATCCTAAACTATTTTCATTTGCCAAATGATTAGGGGACATTAGCTCTCCTTTGTGTTATGTTTTGCTTATTAAAATGAGCTTGTATTTCTAAACCAACACATACTGGGATGGTGGGGTGAACCCAGAGAGCCTGCAAAAGGGCTGCAGATGGAAGCAAAATGTTAATTTTGCTGCAAAGACTCCATGAAGTGAACATTTCCCATGTCCGCAGCTGAGTAGTAAGTCATTATGGTTCCCAGCATATGAATACGAAAATTGAGCAATGCCTACTAGATAAGCTGAAAACATTTAAGAGGAGTGAGTGAAGCTTGTTCTTCCCAATAAGAACGTGTACCTTACGCAATCAGAGTTGCCTCTCTTGACAACGTAGCAGTAGGACAGCAGGGATTACTAACCCTGTTTTCCAGATTGGTCAATTTCATTTTTAAAAAGCTTACATTAGGAGGCATAAACACACAGATCAATGGAGCTGAATAGAGAACCCAAAGATAGACCCACAGGAACATGCTTAACTGACTTCCGGCAAAGCTGAAGCAATTAGACATCCATAGACAAAACGAACAAATGAAAAACCTTGGGCTAAGCCTTCCTTCTTGTATAAAAATTGCTTCAAAATGTATGAACATAATAAAAAAAGTATGAATGTATGGATTTAATCATAAAATGTAAAACTATAAAATTTTTAAAAATAAGAGAAAATCTTTGAGATCCAGGACTAAGCAAAGTATTCTTAGACCACCCATGAAGGGACAAACTGATGAATTAAACCTCATCAGAATTAAAAACTTTTGCCCTGGAAAAGCCAATGTGAGGTACAGAGCTTCACTTTGTGGTGACAAAAATGTTCTAATGTTGACTGTGGTGATGGCTGAACCACTCTGTGCATACGCGAAAAGCCAACGAATTGTACACTTTTTAAAAATTTTTTTATAGTATTCTGATTTTTTACACATCATTTTTCAAATCTCAAATTTAAAGATTTTATTTATTTATTTGACAGAGACAGACAGCAAGAGAAGGAACACAGGCAGGGGGAGTGGGAGAGGGAGAAGCAGGCTTCCCGCCAAGCAGGGAGCCCGATGCGGGACTCGATCCCAGGACCCCGGGATCATGACCTGAGCCGAAGGCAGACGCTTAACGACTGAGTCACCCAAGTGCCCCAAATTGTACACTTTAAATGGGTGAATTATATGTATGTGAATTATGTCTCAACAAAGCTGTCATTTAAAAAAAAAAAAAAAAGCCTAGGGGCACCTGGGTAGCTCAGTTGGTTGAGCGTCTGCCTTCAGCTTGGGTCATGATCCCGGGGTCCTGGGATCGAGTCCCCCATTGGGCTCCGTATTCAGCAGGGAGCCTGCTTCTCCCTCTCCCTCTGCCTGCCTGTCTGCCTACTTGTAATCTCTCACCCTCTGTCAAATAAATAAATAAAATCTTTTAAAATTTTTAAATAAAAAATAAAATAAAAGCCTATGTGAAGAGGATGGGAAAACAAGCTGCAGACTGGAAGGAAATATATACAAATCACATATCTAACAAAAGATTAGTATCAAGAATATATAAGAATTCTCAAAACTCAATGATAAACCAAAAAAATCAAATTAAAAATAAGCAAAAGACAGAAACAAACATTTCACTGAAGAAGATATACAGATGTCAAAAAAGCACATGAAAAGATGTCCAACATTACTTATTAGGGAGATGAAAATTAAGGAGAAGTATCGCTACATAGCTATCAAGAAGGTTAAACTAAAAATAGCGACAGTATCACTATTGTGATATTGGATGTGGAGCAACTGGATCACTTATCCACAGCTGGTGGGAATGTAAAATGGTATAGCCACTCTGGAAAACACTTGAGCAGTTTCTTATAAAACTACCCATGCAATTATCATGTGACCCAACAATTGTACTCCTGAGCATTTATCCTAGAGAAATGAGAACTTACCCAAAAACCAGTACACAATGTTTGGAGAAACTTTACTGCTAATAACCAATAACTAGACACAGTCCAGCTGTCCTTCCATAGGTGAATGGTTAAACAAATTATGGTACATACGTGTCATGGAATACTACTCAGCACTGAAAGGAACAAACTATTGATACACACAAGAACCTGGTTGAGTGTCTAGGGCATGATGTTGAGTGAAAAAGCCAATCCCAGAAGGTTATGTGCTGTCTCATTCCATGTACAGGACATTTCAAAATGAAAACAACTTTAGAAAATGTTCCAACAGCTTGGTGGTTGCCCGAGGTTAGCAATGAAGGATGGGGAGCATCGAGGTGGGGAGGTGGTGTGGTCACAAAAGCAACATGAGGGATTCTCCTGGGGAAGGAGCTATTCAGTATCCCAACTATGTCAGTGGATGCATGAAACCATACATATAGTAAAATTGTGCAGAACTAATATCACACACACACACAAATCCATACACACGAGTACAAGGAGGTTGGTGAAATCTGAGTAAGATCATTGGGTAATGTCAATGTCAATGATCTGATTGTCATATCGTACTATTGTTTGGTAAGATGTTACCATTGGGGTAAAGTAGGTAAAGAGTATGTTGGAACTCTTTCTATTGTCTCTTACAACTGTATGTTAATCTACAATTATTTCAATAAAAACTTCATTAAGATAGAAGAAATTCTTTGTCTGAGCTCACATAGGAGCAGCAAAAGCAAAAACTAAATTTAAATCTCCCAATTCTTAGTCCTACTCAATGACTCACCACCACTGAGTCATTGGAAACCTGATAGAGAAAAATGACAGGGATGTTTGGGGCTCTGTGGCTTCGGGAGATTTTTCATCTTCATTTCAAATGGCTTCAAGCAGACTATGGGAAAGGTATTGTGCCTATGGTTGGGTGATGTGTATCTTCAGATTTTATCCCCAGAAATTAAGTCTCCATTTGGTAAAGGACCTGGAAGACTAGAGTCCCTGTCCTGATTTTAAGGCCAATACAAAAGGCCTTCAGGGCCTCTTGCTTAGACAACTCTTCTGAGCTTCTGATCTGTGTTTCCTGCCTAAGTGGACTTAGCACCAAGAAGAGCATCCTCTGAGGAATGGAGGTAGGGTAGGGAAAGGGAAATTGTCCATAACAATAACAGCATGTATGATATAATCCCAGGAGTGGAAATCAGAGAGGTGTGCATAAATAAATACAAACAAATAAGACAAAGGAAATCAAATACAATTAACCTATAAAAAGGCCCAGCTGGGCTAAAACCTGCTAAGGGAATTTCTCCAGATTTTGCTTCCCAACATCCAACCACCCTTAGAACCTTCATCCTCTTCTGGTTTTCTTGGAGAGGCAAGACCAATGCTCTCTTCACAAATCTGTTCTTCCTTCCTTCATTACTAGCTGGGCCTGTGGCTGGCAGGTTCCTCCTTTTATTAAGTGTGACCCAATGAGCTCCATCTTCATGCGTTATGGACCATACAGGTGAGTGTCTACTTCTTTCCTTTGAGCTTCCCTTGAAATTCAAAATGGAGTGGCAACCAGCCTACCTGTCCCAGCACAGCCCCTGGGAGCAGGTCTGAGACAAGAAGAAGTTATCCAAATGTGGAAGTCTAAAATTACCGAGGAGCTCTCCTAATATTTTGTATGTTCAAAATATAAAGTAAGATTAAACAAAATTAAAAAGCTCATCCAGGCCATGGGAAAAGGTGCTTTGAGACTGCCATATAAAGTGGTAGCGAATCCACAGACTTCGGGACAGGGACTCTAGTCTTCCAGCTCCTTTACCAAATGGAGACTTAATTTCTGGGGATAAAATCTGAAGATACACATCACCCAACCATAGGCACAATACCTTTCCCATAGTCTGCCTGAAGCTATTTGAAATGAAGATGAAAAATCTCCCAAAGCCACAGAGCCCCAAACATCCCTGTCATTTTTCTTTTTCAGGTTTCCTGTCAATGTCAACTGAAAGGATAGTGACAACCACCAACAGCAAACTTTAAAGGATTTTTGTAGTCCAGGCACCAGATCAAATGGATTTTCTGGGTATTCACAGATGGCCAAAAACAGATTAAAGTCTCCCATAACCTATTCTACAGAAGAAGTGTTATTAATGCTACACTAAATGACCTTGTTCACAGAATCTTAATGAGCACAAAGTTCAATCTGATACATACTTAGGGCTTCATTCCCCCCTCAGGCACTCCAAGTAATAAAGATATTGATATCAATAATTTGTATAAAGTAGCTTCCAGCACTGGTTCTAGAGGCAGCCCTGCCTCCCTATAGGATACTCTCTCTTTTGCTACAGTATTACATGGCATTCATGGTGATCCAGTCTGTGAAGACCTACACGTGCCTTCTCAATCATCAAAGAAATCCTTGTGCCCATCTGAGCTCCCCTATTGAAGTCTTTTATCACTTCTGTGATTTTAAATGCTGAGGACACATGGGGACACAGATAAGAGTATAAGTTAAGCAGAAGGTGCAATCTGTCTGAACACTTCAGCAGCTAATGGTTCTGGACAAAAGAGAACTTCAAGTGAACTCACCCAATACAAAAACATTGCTAGAAGTGCCTGTGAGTGGCAAATGGCACCGAGTCTATTTTTCACCTCAGTACCCCCAAGCCTTCCTAGGTAAGCACTGCTTTCTTTTATGAACCAACTACCCATTTCTACTGAAATCACAGTTTCCCTAGGACCTTCTCACGGTATTCCTGAGATTTGGAGAAGTTGGTGGTTTTGGTGTTGGGTCCGTACAACCAATGAGCGGAAATCTGTAGGTTTTCAATGATGTTGGCAAATGACTTACGTTTTCCATCTGTAAAGACTAACAACACCGTCTACTTCAGAGTTGTGTCCTCCACAGACCCTGGTATATAATAGATAGTAAAGACATAAATGGTAACTCCTTCCCTGAATCCATGAACTCCCTCCCTTTGAAACCATCCCAATCTCTCTTTTCTCCTGCCCCCCTGATTCTCCAGTCCATCCCCTTGTGGAGCCCCTCCTTCTCAGAACTCCATCCCCACCAGCCTCACTCTGATTCTCGAATGCATCCTACTCTGTCCCACCTTAGGGCCTCCACATTTAGATGCTGTTTGTTCTGCTTGGCACACCCTTTCCTTGCTCTTTCATCTCCCTGACTCCAGTCCTCCTTCAGATCTTAGCTCAAACGTCCCTTCCTCATGGGCCCTTACCCAACCTCCCTGCCTAGAATAAATCTCCCATAAACACAGGGCTCTCGTGCCACGATGTACTCCCTTTTCACGTACTTATCACACTTGTAATTTTATATTTATTTGAGTGTTTATACATTAATGTCAATCTCCACCACTAGACTAAAAGTCCTTTGAAGGCAGAAACCACATTTAAAGGCAGGGACTTTATCCCCAGCTCAGGACCCAGACAATGTCCTTCACATCCAAATCCCAGCCCAGCGAGTAACTCATTTGCCCTACTCAAATCATTCCCTGAAACTTCCCCCCCATTCTAGACTCACCCCATCCTCCCCATCCAACTTAACATGGAACTTTTCAAGGCATATTATTACTGATTCCCACCAGGGGTGACAACCATTGGTAACCTGGCCCCATTGTTAGATATCATACAATTTGTACAGCTGACTTGCTGTTTTTGCTTTCTTTTCAATTATTATTTTGAAACACATGTGACATACTTTGGATCCACAAGCAGCTCAGGAAATCCTAAATTAAAACCCTAGCAGAGCTGCAACTGGTGCAACCAGGCCTCCGGGACCCGGGGTCCATGCTACACAAATAGACCCTGGTGCCCTTCCCATTCTCGGGAAGAATGTCAACAGACGCAAGAGCAACATCCTGTCACAGAAGCGAAATGCAAAATTAATGACACAGGTGAACATCATCACTCCCTCCCTCCCTGCCTATCCAGTCTCCTCTCTGGAACTGTCTATAGAGCTATAATTGCAGTATTAGTTATCTGTTGAAACCCAGGTACAAGTACTACTACATACAGAGAACAGAATGGAGCCTGGAGAGATGGAAGGCCCTGAGGACCCAGGCAGAACAGAGGTCAGTAGCTTAATCTTCCTTTTGAGCATAGAATGATGTTGATGTGCAGAGTCTCAAAAGCCAAATTAACACTGCTTCTTAGGAGCTCCTGAGTGACTGTGATTTACCTCCCTCGGCCTTAGTTTCTTCATCTAGAAACAGAACATAGTGGAATTTATCTGATGGAATTATTATAAGCATTAAATGAGTTGATACATAAAACACCTCTAACAGTAGCAGACACACTGTAAAAAATTTAATAAATGTTAATTATTACTATTAATAATTAATTCAATAAATAAAAACTGGCTGGAAAACCTAGTCACCATCAATTAATAGCAAAGGTAGCCTCGGGGTTTTGGATGATAAGAGCAGGGCTCAATATATCGCCCAGATGCACCTATGAACCCAGACAGGTAGGCTTTCAAGTGCTCTTCAAAAGTAGGCCTCAAATACAGACAAACATGAATGGGGATGGAAAAGAACTGCATGCAGAAGGAGAAGCAGGTTGTGAAAACGAAGTCATGAAATCCCCATCTTTGCAGCAGATCTGCCTCTTGTAGGTGGGATGAGTCTGCAGCACTAAGGGGAGTGGATTCAGCTGAGTATGAATGAGAGTGAAGAAGTTACCATGGGTCTTAGGGGTGCCAGAGGTTGGGAAGAGAGTCAGTGAGGCTTGACAAGGTAAAGGACAGAGTCAGGGCCAAGTCCAAGATCAGTGAAGCAGACACACTATGACTATTCATGTAATAAACTGGCAAAGACGAACTAGTTTGGCTTCTCAACTGAAACCCCATTCCTCCTGAGCCTAGTGGGAGCCCCTCTTGTACAAAGAGATTGATCCAAATGAGATAAGCTCACGTCCTCCTGCTGCATATTGGGGCTTTGGCTCACTCAACCCAACATCTGGTCTTGAGACTGCAGAGTCGGCTATGGACTACTGGCTGGATCGTGGCTTGGACCCAACAGCAATTCAGGTCACAGGAGAACACGGGTCTGGCTAGACTTCATGGAGCTTGGCCTCATTTTAAAATAAATTTGGAACTTGGTAGAGATCCACATCTTGGTTTTAAACAAATACTAGTCAAATACCCCAAATTCCACCCTGGATCTGTACATGTGGAAGGCCTGTAATCTGGAGCCTTAAAGCTCTGAATTGTTTCTGAAACAAGGAGATGCTTCCCACTCAGTTCTTACCATAGCGTAAAACGCAACAAAGGGAAAAATCAGTATTCTCAAAAGAGCCAATCAGGGAGGTACACTTAGCACACATTGTTTTATCAAGATGTATTGTACACGGATGTGTCCATCAACAGCTGCAGAGAGTGCCAGTAGCTCATTGCTGAGGAAACCGAGTTCTAGGGAAGGCAAACAGAACCAGGTACACAGAAGCCACCAACATACAAAATAATGTCCTTATGCGTTCTTACAAAGAGCTTTTCAAAAGCGCAGATTTAAAGTCAGAACTATCTTTTTCTGATTCATTCTAAAGCACTTTTGATCTTCAAAACTACAAAAGGCCATCACAAACTGGAATTTGAAAATGGACCCAGAATGGGACTTCAATTTATATATATACATGCCCTGCTTTATTTCACAAAGGGCTTAACGTGGTTCCCAAATGTAGACACTATGTTAAGTTATCGCCACATTAACTTACATCAGACCATAGCAAGAAAGAAAGAAAAATAAGAAGGAGAAGATAAAATGAGTGAAAAATAATGAGACTAACAAACTGGTTACTATCTTCTATCTTTTTTGCTTTGGTTGGTCCACAGACTCAGCTACAGTTCTAGCTATTACTGAAAAAAAGGGAAACATGATTAGTTGTTCAAGTCAGACAAATGTTGATATGACAAAAACCCACTGATCAAGAGAAGGGAAACTGTGAGAACTGACAAAAACAAAACAAAACAAAACAAAAACTGTTAAGGCCTCGTTACTATCATTCAGAGTGAGAGTCTAAAAGATCTAGTTTGGCAATGATCTCCTTTCCAGGGTGGCAGTGACTGCCTTGGTTGGACACCTGTCATCAAGGTAGAGACCAGAAGCCTGGGTGTGGGCTTGGTTGTGACACTATTTATTTGTATCGGGATGTCTGATAAAGTAATGGTCCATAACTATTTCTGGGAAAAGGACCTTTACGAAATTTACCTATCTCTTCTCAGGATCTGAGAAGAGATCCTGACTTGCTGGAATTCTTTTTCTTTCTTTCCTTTTTCTTCTCCCACTCCAGACAGCAGTTGGTGGGTGGGTGGGTGGATCTGATATATCTGTGTCTGTAATGACATTTGTGACTCAGATGTGGAGCTAAAGCTCTTAGCTGCTGGGATGTGGATATAACAGAGATAGTGGTAGGCTGCGTTATTTGTGCTCATGAACTCTGCTCATGTCTGATGGGGCTTCTCTATAACAGATGGTTCTTAAATATGACCTCCCAGTTTTCACTCTGAAATAGAAATTAGTTACTTTAGTTAAAAGTTATAAGTAAGTGGTTGAGATACACTGAGAACAACAGTGCCCAACAAATATAAGTATAAAAATGTGTGTGTACAAAATCATCGGATGTGTTTTTGTTTATCAGTGAAAAAAGAAAGTAACTCCATCTCACAAAAAACACCTGACCGTGCGGCTGTGAAAGAAAGACTGGCAAAAGCCAAAACCTGAATGGGAACAGGATGGAGAGGGTTCGATGAAAAGGGAACTTTACTTGCCTTTCTTCATAAAACCTGCAAGTTTAAGGCTGCAAAGAAGAAACTTATTAAAAATGTTGACAGAGCTGGCTCAATTTTCATTAAAAAAATGCTCACGTGGGTGCCTGGGTGGCTCAGTTGGTTAAGCGACTGCCTTCGGCTCAGGTCATGATCCTGGAGTCTCGGGATCGAGTCCCTCATCGGGCTCCCTGCTGGGCAGGGAGCCTGCTTCTCCCTCTGACCCTCCCCCCTCTCATGTGCTCTCTCTCATTCTCTCTCTCTCAAATAAATAAATAAAATCTTAAAAAAAAAAAGAGTTAAATCATCTCTGGCACTTGTTACATCACAAAAATGCCAACAACCCACTTTTTCACCTTGACACAAATGCCGTAACCCTCTTGTGGCAAGATAGTTGTTTGCACAGATTTGTTAAAAATCTGTCTTTTTGTTTTACAGAGATATAATAGAACACATTGATTACTAAACTTGGGCCACACCTGGAGTGTCATACCTGAGTTAAATCGCATTTCACCCGGTACGACAAGCTCACTATTAAGCAACAAAGGTTGGGCTTCATATGTAGAACTAACATCTACAAAACCATTCTTCGAGGAGCACCTGGGTGGCTCAGTCGGTTAAGCGCCTGCCTTTGGCTCAGGTCATGATCTCGGAGTCCTGGGCTCAAGCCCTGCATCCTCGGAAACTGGTATGCATCTATTCTGTGGTTTATTGGGTTCCAAGCTTATGGGCAGTATGGAGAATCATCACTTCCTGCAGTCTTGGAGCCTTAGCAATTTGGGGGAACCTCGAGAAGAGAAGATTTCATGCGCAGTTGTAGGCACCGTAGGTAAAACCTGGATAGAGGTGAGGTTCTTCATTTTGTTTCTCTAGCTTTGGAATAGATAAGCTTCTAAGGAGGATTAAAAGAAACATTTGGAGTGGTGATCTCCGGAATAATAGAGATTACTGAGATGCAATCCTAGATTTTTTACGAAGTCTCCAGACCGAAGCTACGGACTTCTCTGGCTTCTGCAGCTGCTTAGCTTCTCGTGGTGGCCCATGTGCTGAAGGGTGGCTTGTGGTATGTATGCAGCTCCTCTGTAAATGAGGCCGGCACAGGACGTAAACCGCAATGAGACCCAGCCTTCTCCTGTGATCAAAAATAATCTCAGGAGACTGTTTAAGACCACACGGGACTAGTAACAAAAAATATCCACATCTTGGAAGAAAAGCAAGAAGATAACTGGGCAATCTTTGTTATCACGCGGGAAGTTGTCTAACGAGCCCACCCAAGGTTCATCTGACTCTCCAGGCTCAGGGATCTAACTTTGTTTGACTTACTATTTACTACTGATAAGGACCCAGGCATTTACAACTCTATAAAGATAGATGTTAATTTGTAGAAAACTTACAAACTACAAATGCTTTTTGTCCAGTGGATAAGATAACCAGAAGGTTATGGTTTTATTGGCCTATGAAGGAATGAGCCAGTTGTATATCTAAATTAGCAACATGATTGCAGTTTCTTCTTTATTGAAGTGTTCTTTTTGTTTTCCCTTTACTGGCTGGTTATATGTTAGTTTTCCATGTCGTATGAATCAGATCTGTTATCTACCGGTCCTCTCTTTACTGTGGCAATTAAAACCTTGCACACTCTCACCAGAATTTGGATCAGAACTGTGCCTTTTTTATTCACTGAGAATTATATTTTGATATGAACCAAGGAACACAGTATAACCACAAACAAAATAAATTTAAAATAACATGAGTAATTTACTTGCCAGGATAAATCATCACAATGATCATTAATCTTTTAAACTCCATCCCTCTGAAATTCCCCCAAAATTTCCTCCCCCAACCCAAGCCCAAGGGCTTCAGATTCTCCTCCACTTTCGCAGTCCTCCTAATTCTCCAGTACAAATGCCCCCCACCCCCCAAACTAGTCTAGTACAGCTAAGCCCTACTGAGAAGATAGAGGAGTGTCACTGAGCTTGCCAAACAGAATCCTTATTTTTTTGGTTCAGGGAGAGGAAAATCTAGGGGCATGCGCACAATCCAATTTTGGTCCCACCATAGAGTTAAAAAACTTTTTGGCTTTAGAGGCTGCAAAGTCAGGTGTAAGTAGAAAGTGATTAAGAAAAAAATTCTGCATTTTGGGCTCTGTTGTGTGTGTGCCACAGAAGAAAGGTGCTGTCGGTCAGGGAAGAGTGTTGGGTACTCTGGCATCATGGGGCTGTGCAAGGCTTCCATCTCCTTGCTGAAGACTTGTCATATGAGCCATGAAGAGAAAGAAAGAAGCACTCATGTTATGCTAGCCACAGTGTCCATCAAATAGGTGAAAAACTGAGGCTTGTGCATGCAATATTTTTAAATAGATAAAATTTGCACCCCTCCCTTGCTACTTTCTTTTAGCACCCTTTTGCCCATTTTTTTCAGACAGAAAAGCTCAGTCCTGTCAAGTAAACTGCCTTTCTGTGCGTCCAAAGTTCAGCTAGTCTTACTCAGAGCAGACTCTTCATCTTCTTGTCCAATGGAAGAGTTAAGTGCACTGAAGAAAGGGAAACAATGAACTAATAACAGTCCTGAACAAATAATAATCGTCCTGCACCAGATCCTATCTGAAGCACTTTGCATATGTTAAGTAATCTACACAATAACCCCCTGAGGTAAATACAACTATTACCCCCCATTTTAGAGATGACCTAAGTTCCTTACCAGATGTCACAGAGATAGTAAGTGGCAGAGGAGGGATTCAGACACAGGCAATTTGGCTCTTAACCCCCACACTGTCTCATAAATACCCTCCTCCATCACAAAGCACCCTGTACCAAGGAAAAGATCTTGGTCACTATGAATAATGTAATGGTCCTAATCTTGATACCTTCATCATTATACGGACATTCCTCAACTTACCCAATTTATCTATGTAGTAAGTCATTATGAAATTAAAATTGTACATAAGCCAAAATCCACAAATGAGAGTTTAACAATCCTTGCAGTCTCCTTGGGTTTTCATTCTTAGGTAGGAAGGTAGATGTGTTGAGTAGGTGGATGAAGGAGATAGAAAAGTAAGTAAGCTGTGAAAATGGGCAAAATATGAGCCATAAAGAAGAGACAGATGAATGCTTCAGAAATGCAAAGTAGGCCTGTAAAAGGAGGCTCTTAAGGGGGAGCCAAGAGAGATATGTTTTTGTGACAGGTTTTAAAGGAGGTAATGAGAAAAACATACACTCTTGTACGGTCTGGACTGAATGAAAAGTGATGCAACCCTTCTGGACCACAATTTGGCAGTATTTCTAAAATGTTTAAATACACTTACTCTTTGACCTAGCAATTCCATTTCTACAAATTTAGCTACAAAATAGTTGTGTATGTGATTAGCTTGCTCTTCTGACCAGGGGTGGTAAGTCAGGTGGCGCAGCTGTGTGATGAGTATGGAGTAATTACAGTGACTTCACAGCGCTATCAACTTCTAAGTCTGACGTGGGTTCCTCATGCAAAGCAACATCTAAAATCCCTTCATGACAAATATCCTACCCATAGGACAAACGCTCCTCAATACCTAGCCACTGGCTTTGGTCATCCTTACTTGCTAGAACTTAATTTATGAGTAACAGGCAGCATGGAAAGCAGCAATTTTGCTAGTCCTCTCAAAAGCGGAGAAGTTACTATGCGAGATGAATGCTATTTTTTTTTTTTTTGGTCTTTTGCCCAAAACCCAATAAAAAAGAAAGAAAAAAAACTGCTAAACAATTATTGAAAAATAGAAGCTAAAGAGAAATATTTGGGGGGTGGGGGAGGAATGAAAAGTCAGATGCTCATTTATATCTAATTTAGCTTTTAAAATGTCACCTGTTGGTTTTTTATATGGTTTTACCAAAAAAAAAAAAAAAACCCATTTGCCTAATTTTATCCATCTGTGTCCACAACCTCAAATCCAAAATCTTTATTAAAAATGTCTGCCAAACATTCCACAAGAAAATACACTGCTTGTAAAAACATCCAAACAAATATCCACAGAAGTTATCCAGAGACTTCTAAAATTGTGAGCAACTCTTATGCAATTGGATAGTGGGATTAAAATGAATTCTTCAGTGAGAATGAAAGAGATTTCTGGCATTGATGTATCAAGCTTCTTAAATAGGCTCTTAATACTCCCCTCATTCCCCAAAATGTGATTGCCAATTCCAGAAAGTAGCTTTATCTTCCAACTCCAGTCGAACTATTTTTTTCTGCATTCAGGAATAAGCATTCTGAGTTCTTCCACCCTTCCTATCATAGATAGGTCATGGAAATTCAGTCTTTTGACAGCAACCATGAACAAAAAGATGCTCAGCAGGATTCTCAATGGTCTAAGGAAAACAGAACCAAGGATCTGATCTGTGTTTCTATCACTAGGGACTTGATGATTCAAGGAAACATCTCATCAACCAGACAGCGAGCAGCTGAGGTGAGCACGAACAATACCAGCTCTATTTTGAAAAGAAAGCTAAATAGAGTTGCATGTTCCCTGTTATATGTGCTTAGTCTGTGTGCAGTCTGTCATCCTAGCCCTAGAATCTAGGATGGAAAGTAAATGGAACCCCCATACACCAAATTGGGACAACCATTTTGTAAAACTGTCAGTAACAATGAAAGCTGACCATATGCATACTGTACAATCCAGCAATTCCAATGTGTGTATCCTAAACACACATGCACGTGCGCACACACACACACACCAAAATGTGCACAATAGCATTCACTTTATGGACTTCTCTATAGCAAAGAATCATCTCCAACCATAGGCAGTTTTATGGATGAATCTCACCAAGGTAATGTTGAGGGAGAAAAGCCAGGTACAAAAATGTGTATACTGAGTTATTGCATTTTATGAAGTACCAAAAGGGCAAAAGGAATCTATTCTGGTAGAAGTCAGGGGGTAGAACAAAGGCACAGGTAGGCTTCTAGAGGGCTGGTCATGTTCTGTTCTTGATCTGGATGTTAGTTATGTTGGTGTGTTCAGTTTGTGAAAACCATAGATTGTGCACTTATATTTGATAACTTTTTTAAGTTGAATAGATGAAAGAGTTTTAAAAAAAACAGATCCAGTCCATCAGCTGGAATAGTGTTCAGATCAGGAGGTAGGTTGGATCATGACAGGGATCCTTGCCTTTTCCTTTCTAGACAGTTCCAGCATGGCTAGAGCAAAGGGTTCCATGACCTCCCAGTATAGGAGGGGTTCCTTTTCTCTAAATCTGGATGTCCACCTGCAAGATGCTAAGTGTTGGTAATTCAAAGGCTTCACAGGCTTCAAGACTGGTAGTGACAAAGAGGTGGCCAGGACAGAAGGTGCTGCTGAGACAGCAAAGCAAACACTCAACCCGGCCATTCCTCAATGCCAGAGTAAATATTTTAATTCCACATCCTGAGTCGGATTGATCTCAGCTCTCCTGGGTCTATTATGCAGCCTTCCCCTTCACCACCTGCCATCTTCCTTTGTTTGTTTTCAAGCAGAAAGCCTTTGCTGAGGGGGAAACTCAGCAGCTCAGGCTACCACCTCCCTACACTAGACTGCCCTTCTTGCAATAGTCCTCTGAGCCTCCAGAGGCCTAGGCCCAATGCTGTGGTCTCTGCTCACAGCGGTATGAGGCTGAGATTTCTCTACATAAACAAGCAGCAGGATCAGTGTGTAAAGACTTCTTTTCATTCCGATGGCAATGTGACAAGATTTCCCCCTCATTGGGGCTTCAGTAAAACTTTCCCTTATAACTTGAGATAAAAGCACTCCTTTGGTCAGAGTATTGTCCACGCAAGAGTATAAGAGTGCACTCTGAACATCACTGCAACTGGGAAGATATGTTTCTATATTTAAACTTAATGAAATGCTCTTATCACCAAAATAGTGATAGGGTCCACCATAATTATTTGCTATTAGAATGTAGCAAAACAGTGTATAGACCTTTCACCAGACGAATAATAAAACCACTGCCACCATTGACCCTGTATTGTGTTGTGTGTTTCGTAACAATAGTGATGATGGTTAGCAGTCACACTATTCTTATGACTATTCCAAGTGTCTTACACATATTAACAAATTTTAATGCTCAGAAACACCAGATGAGGTAGAAATTACTGCTCTCCCCGTTTCACACACGAAAGATGAGCGAGGCCCAGGGATGAAGTACTCCATGTAAAGCCTCAGAGTCGGGTAGGTGTGCAGCTGGGTTTAAACCTAAGCAGCCTCATTGCCTCCCCTAAGGTGGCTGGATCTTCCTGGGTTTTTTTCTTAGACCAAATATCAAAATAAGCTTGATTCCTTTGCATGCATTTTAGCTACGGCAGATAGGAGGACTGGCTAGAAGGATGGAGAGAATCTAGAGAGACAACTCCTCTGCTAACAAGCCCGAGGGGTCGAGAGGAATTCGCCAGGAGTGATTTGGAAGCAGACAAGTCAAAGGCAGGCAACAGCAGCATCACTAGGTCAGAACCATAGTCCAGGGAGTGACCAGCAAGTGTGACGGAAGCAGAATAGCGAACTGGCCTGGCCCGAGGCAAGGCAGCATTGTGAGTAGAGGGCAAGTGCCCAACACACAGCTGCAGAAGAGAGAGGAACGGAGAGTAGATTGTGGATGCCAGAGACAAGCCAGACAGAGCGGTGCCAAGGACACTCCCATAGCCATGGATGGCTCAGCCTCTCCTATCATGCAGACTTGGGTCATCTAAATTCCTGCTCTTTCCCTACCCCCTCAGCATGTGCGAATGGCCCCCTCCCCTTTCCACTGTCATCTGTCATCGTAATCTCGAGTTGGGACTTAGGCTTTGGAAGGCAAACTCCATTCATTCCTATATTCACTGTCTATAAATGATTCTCTTATCCTCCCTTTTATGTCAAAGGAACAGACACAATCCCATCTCTGTCTGGTTGCTAACATGTGATCTGTGCTTTTGATCTTATTTTCGCACTAAGATCTTATCAGTCTTCCTGCTAACCTCCTACACTTGAACTCCTTGTCCACCTGTTCCTGCCTCTCTGCCTCCAAGTGCACAGAGCTGTCCCACCTCACAGCGATCTGGCTTTGGCCTCCTCATTGGACACACCTCTCTTTCCCTAACAGGAGAGGAGAGAGACGAGAGCGTTAATCTTTTTTTTTTTAAGATTTTATTTATTTATTCATGAGAGATAGAGAGAGAGAGGGGCAGAGGCAGAGGGAGAAGCAGGCTCCCCTCGGAGCGGGGAGCCCGATGCGGGACTCGATCCCAGGACCCTGGGATCATGACCTGAGCTGAAGGCAGACGCTTAACCGACTGAGCCACCCAGGCGTCCCGAGAGTGTTAATCTTAAATCAGATCTAGATTCAAGTGCTGCCCACATCAACCTACATGACACTGGCCAAGTTGCTCATCCTCACTGCTCCTGAATTTTCACCTCTAGAACTTGAGGGATAAAAACAACACGAGATGGAGCATGGGTGCACCCCAACACGAGATGGAGCATGGGTGCACCCCTGAATCCTGGGTGAGACAGAGGTAGCCGGTGCTCACGGAACATTTCATGTGCTCCCCTATGTTTCCCAGCCTCCCTTGCAGTCAGGTTGGGTCACAGCCTGTGCACAGTCCCCACAGAGGGGTACATGTGGTGTCAGCTGCAGTTCAGAGTCAGTTCACTCCAGTGCCACCCCCTCCCCTGTCTTTTCCTCCACAGCACTTTGGAGACCCCATGCTTCAGGTGGTAATGATGGAAGATGCAGGAAAGCTGCCTGACCCCTTCCCGTGTCATTTAGGACTGTCCCAGGGGCATGGCAACAGGTGGCACTGGAGTGAGCTTGCACTTGACCCTGACCCTTTCCTCTGCTATGAACCAGTGTGACTAGGGGTGACTGCATCACCTCTCTGGGCCTCAGTATCCTTTTCTAAATGGAGATTTTAAAAATATCATTCTGGATTTTTAACCCCTCTCAAAACATAAAGCCCTTTCTTTCGATGAAATCTGATGTAGAGACTCAAAGTCGAAAATAGAAAAATGTGGAGATGCCCTAAGTTGACTGAGAGGTGAGGGGAAGGGCGAGGACCCACACAGTCACCGGCTCCCCTTGGTCCCGAGATCTGAAGCCAACATAAGTCCCTTTATTTCTTTATGCTAAATGATGCTGGAAACACACATACTTTTCTGTTCTTATCAAAACAATTTTGAGACCAAGCAAGAATATACGAGCTGCATGTTCCGGACATTCCTTTTTCTGGTGGATAATGAATCTCCTCAACAGCCTAGTTATCAACTAACAGCTTGCGTATCAAGGTCCACTTCGTGACGCTCACCTTGCTGAGCCCACTAATCCAAAGCTGTCATGTCATAAAGTCTCCCAATCCCAACCATTTTCTCCCTTATAGGACCTGTCTTGACATCTCCCCACCCTAGACCTGAAAACCCCATCAGTGCCCTGCCCTGACTTCCCCACTGAGGGACACTGCTGAGCCCTCCCTACTGCGGCATGTCTAACCAAACTAGCTAAGCGGGCAAGGTGTTTCTGGTGGTCTTTGAGGGGTGGACAATTGGGACCCCTAAAACGGCCCTCACTATGGTTCGGCAGAAATACTAACTTTCGGGCGCCTGGGTGGCTCAGTTGGTTAAGCGACTGCCTTCGGCTCAGGTCATGATCCGGGAGTCCCGGGATCGAGTCCCGCATCGGGCTCCCTGCTCAGCAGGGAGTCTGCTTCTCCCTCTGACCCTCCTCCCTCTCATGCTCTCTGTCTCTCATTGTCTCTCTCGCAAATAAATAAAATCTTAAAAAAAAAAAAAAAAGATTCTCTCTCTCTCCGTCTGCCCCTCCCTCTGCACACTCTCTCTCTCTTTCTCAAAAAAAAAAGAGAAAGGATTAAATAAGATATATAAAATGAGCATATAGCTCTTTGCATAATGCAGATATTTTATTGAAAACTAGTATTCTTGGGGTGCCTGGGTGGCTCAGTCATTAAGCATCTGCCTTTGGCTCAGGTCATGATCCTGGAGTCCCAGGATCGAGTACCGCATCGGGCTCCCTGCTCAGCAGGGAGTCTGCTTCTCCCTCTGACCCTCCCCCCTCTCATGCTCTCTCTCACATAAATAAATAAAATCTTAAAAAAAAAAAAAAAAAGAAATACTAACTTTCAAAAACCACTGGGTTAAATGATCTCGGAAGTCCCACTAGCTTTCGCACACAGCCTTCAGCTCCAATCCTGATCTCCTCCAAGTGCACCCTCCAGGTTTGTCTGGCTCTCCAGACACAGTTTCTCTTTATCTGATTCTGTAAGACCCAACATTAAGGGAAGGCATTTGGCACAAGAGCCAGCCCTTCCTTCCCTGCCGTACCATCTCATCCAGCCCTAAAGAGCAAGATTTTGCACTACCCACCCTGATAATAGCAAACTGTTGCCATCCCAGAGCTCAAAACTCTCTGAAATATTTAAAACTCTTGTGTGTATAAGCTTGCCAAATTAGAGGACGGAGGACGGGGGTGCTGAAACTAGACCACATGGACCAAAACACAGAACCAGGAGCTGGGCACCTTTTAGAGCCCCAGGAAACAGACACGGGAACTTCAAGGTGCGCGTGACCTTGCCAGACAGGTCAGTGAGGAGGCCCCGCACCTTGTGAAGTTCGAGTTGTAGCTATGACTCAGCTTGAAGAGGCCTTGGGGATGTCCCTTCTCAGAGTGCACTCCCAGGACCAGCAGCAGCAGCATCCCCTGGGAATTTGTTAAAAATGCAAATTCTTGGGCTCCGCTCAAGACCTACTGAACCAGAAACTCAAGAGGAGCACCCAGAAATCTGTGTTTTCACAAAGGATTCTGCTGTGCACTCAGGTTCGAGAACTGCTACTATCTTAGGAAATACCTCCCTTAACTCTTTCATTTATAGCTGAGGAAGCAAAACAGAGGCCCAGAGAGGCTGATTCACTTGGTCTAGATCACACAGCTCATTAGTGCCAGGGCCAGGCCGAGAAGCCAGGTCTCCTGTGCCCTCCTGCTCTAGGTCACCTACTAGCTGGCCAAAGCAATAACCACAGAAGACTCGGGGTCCACAGTAGTCACTGAAAAGGTAAAAAAAAAATATTTAAAAGCAAGGGGCTTAAGGCAGCAATCTGGTCAGAAGGAGGAGTATCCAGGGGAGTAATGTGGAAGCCCCTTTACTTGGCAGGTACACTGATTTCTCTCACACTGTATGCCTGTGTGAGGAGGTCTGGGCAGAGGGTTACAGATGTGGGCTCCTAACAATTCAGGCGCTGAGCTCCAAGTCTTGACTTGATCCTCACCCGCTGCTCTTTGGCTCCTGCTGGCTCCAGGGGAAGCTCCTGGCTCTAATCGAGTCACGCTCACCAAACACCGCCCTCCCTCCCCCCACCCCCTTCCTGGCTGCCACAGGGAATCTTTTCTCTCCTCTCACCTCCCCTGGAGGGGTGTGACCGCCTCACCTGCTGGTGGAGGAACAGGGTCGTGAAAGAGGGAAGCCAGACAGAGTTGGGCTGGCAACCATGAATCAAGGTTTCCCTGGCCCTGTAAATCTGGGTCAAAGTCAGGTCCAGCCTGGAGGTCTGGCCTGGGGTGACAGGTACATGCACATGTCCCTGCATTTCTGAATGATTTCTCTGTTAATCCCAGCGCAGGTTTTCAGGCTTGTGCGACTGCTCTTTCCCCTCAGGGGCATTTCGCAGCTTTGCAGCCATGTCTCCGGAGGAGAAAGTTAAGAGCAGTTTTCTGACTCAGCTTTGAAGAGAGCGCAAACCCAAAGCAGATCTAATGTTAGCTTTACAGATCGTCCTGAGGTCTGTTTCCTGGGCATCTCCATTTTCCAGATTTTTCCAAGGCCTTGGATTATTACAGAGACTTGGGCGACAGTTTAGGGTTTATTCAAGGGGGGCCCTGGCTCTCTCTCCAAGCTCATTCCCTATTGTCTCTCTGGCCATGCTAACCTTTCAGTTCTTCAAACAAGCCAAGCTGTCTGTGCTCAAGGCCCTCGTGCATTTTGTTCCCAGAACTCACGTTTCCCTAGATGTTGAGTGGATGGCCCCTTCTCCTTCCCTTCTCCCTAAGAGTCCTGTAGACCATCCTATCATTCCCTTGGTCCTCTGTTGCTTTATGCTGCTAATTCCGTTTCTGGTATCTCCTGGTTTGCATTTATTTTTGTTTATTTTTAATATTTATCTGTTTCTTTACCACTCTTCCTATGAAACTGGACTCCCTGCGGGACTGCTGCCTATTGTGTTCACAGTCTACCCTCAGCATCTAGAACGCAGGCACTCCATCAGACATATCTGTGGATTCAATGAAAGCACAAAGACTGGAACCCTTCATATTTTCTAAAGAAAAGAACCAATAAATTTAACAGAAATTGGCTCAAACACCTGGTGTGTCCATGAAATGCTCAGGTGGCAGTTAAATGAGTCTTGGACATCCTGTCCCCCCTCCCGGGGCAGCCCTGAGACCCAGCCTCTTCCCCCAGAAGGAGGCCCCATGTCTTTGTATGCCGCTGGAGTCCCTGGGACCGGAGGAAGTTACTCCACTTGGGATATTTACTGAAATAATACATTTCAGCTGAAAATCCCCAGGCTAGAGAGAAGAGAGAGGGAGGAGCAGAGCCAAAGCACTGACTATGCAAAGTTCCCTAGGAGGACAGCCTGGGAGCAGAGCCAGCTTCCCCGGGGACTGCCTGCTTGGGATGAGATGCTCACACCCCGGGCCCTCAGTGACACGATCGGCCAAGGGTTGCCAGGTGGACAAAGTGAGTTTCCAGTGCCCACAACTTCCAATCCTTCCCTCTTCCCTCCACAGAGCTGTGACCATTAGACTCACAGCCCTCTGCCCTGATGGCCTTCACAGGCTCTCATCCAATCGCCAGCATTTGGTGGGATTGGCCGTCCCTGGACCCTCTCTTCCAAAGCCATTTGCTCTTTAAACCTGACTTCTCCTTACTGACGGTAGGGCAGTGTCCATGCTAGCAGGGATTCTCCACATCACAGGTTCTTCCACAAACCCCAGGCCGGGAAAGACCACCTACCCCATGGAGAGCTCAGACAGCGTGCAATTGAGGAAAGGCCAGTTAGAACAGGGATCAAGAGAAAGCATTTCTAGGATCAAATGCCTATCCAGGAATATCAGGTATGGCTGAACAAGTCATTTAACCTTTCGGTTGTGATGATGTCATTTATAAAGTATCCCATTACAAAATAACATGCACTGTGTGTGCACGCATATACATGGACATCCATATACATATGGATGCACAGGAGGACTGACGCACATGAAATATGACACATGAATATTAGCTCTATGTGTTGAAGAAGAGCATACTGATATTTTATATTTTTTATACCCATATGAAGTTTCCAAATGTTATATTGTGTAGACATAACTTACACAATCAGGAAACCAGTTTAATAGGAAAATAAGTTCAAGCCCACCAGGTACATTGGTAGTTATAAGATCCAATGGGATAACGCTCGGAAGTACTCTGAATCAGAGGCATTGCCCAAATGAACATCTGGGATTTTGACAACTGGCAGGTCAGGCAGACCCTGCTTGTTAGCCAGTGGCAGAGTTTCCCCCAAATTTCCCTCCACATGAAAAGAAGAGACCCTGGCAGTGGTGAGATCCTTAACACCTAGTTTCAGGCGCAGAGAAAAAAGGTGTCTGTGTGTGTGTGTGTGTGTGTGTTTTATAAATCACTAGTACAAAATGTGTAGCTTTTCAAATAGTACTTATTAAATACCCAACATTTTAAAAATATGTAATAATGAAGAGGGTTCTATGGGCAAAATTTCAATTCTGGCACTTTAAGCAAAAGTTAGAAAGTAGAAGGCTCCTCTCACCCCGGTGCTCTTAACAATGTCCTTCACCATCCACCCAGGGTTAGAAGGAAGGCCCTCCTAGCACAAGGTCAATCTTAGTCTTTCTGCATGAAATGGATTATATACAGTTTATGCCAAGAGTTGCGAAAACAGCGTATCAGTGACATTCTGTAAGTATTAATATTGCACAAGGCCACAAGATGGCGATATTATGCTAGTAAAGTTTGTTTGATGCGTGTATGTGTGTGTGTCTGGTAAGAGTTAATCCTTTTCGGAAGGGGTGGATGGACAGAAAGGTGGGAGGTAGGAATGACCACAGAATCTCTTTCCTCCAGCTCCTTCCCTGTTTCTCCTGATCTTGTACTTGCTCCTAAAATATAACTCAAATGCACATTATTTCTTGTATAAAGTTTTGATTCATTAATTCATAATCTCTAGAGGGATGGATTAAAAATCCATAATCTTATTATTTTTCAGTAAGAGCAAAGTATAAACCAGTCCGTGATCTCCCAGAGGCCAATTCCCACCACCGATCTACAGGAAGCAAGTGTCAAAAGACAGAACGGTCCCTCTTCCACCTCATTCTACAGCAGGTTTGTTTCTCTGGGAGCCTGGTCTTCATACCCTAACTGTGGCCGCGGAAGCCAGACAGTTCTTTGCCTGGCCCTTTAACTTGGCTCATTTAGGATAAGCTCATTATTTTGCCGAGGCTCTTTGGCAACGGTAACCCCCGCCTCAGCAGAGATTGGGGAAGGGTGGAGCATTACGGTAAGCAGCTCAGGAGCTGGGCAGATCTGGACACGAATCCCAGCTGCAGCTCCATCCACAGCTGCTACCTGGACGAGTGCTGACCTGCCTTGTTTTCTCACCTGTAAACAGGGACATTGAAAATGGCCTCGGTGTTATCCTGAGGATGAGACACGTGATATTGGCAGAGTATTTCACTCAGTATCATACAGATAATAAATGGCAACTTATTTTTGATCACTGTTATTATGAACTACAAATCCATCTCCCCTCTGCTTGTGCTCTTTCCCCTACAGTACAGTGCGTACTGAAGACAACAAGCACGCATATAGGAACTCTTGCTGCCTGGTCTGCAGTCCTAAGCATCACTCAGAAGCCCTAGTGAGAGGGAGAAGATGTTCTGTCCCAGCAGAGGCTGTCCAGGGGAAAGATGCCAGAAGTCTGTAGATGGCTCGTGGTAAGACTGTATCTTTTTAGACTGTGTGGGATGAGGAATTACTCCAAATACACAAGATTTATAGGATACCTAGGATTTTACAACTACCCATCCTTATTGTCCATATCAGAGAATGTGTTCTTCGGTAGAGATGTCAAAAAGGTAAAATCGTTATGTTCCAACTCTGACCGGCTGGTAGTGGCTCAAGCAGCAGCTGCATTAATACTCCCCGGCTGCCTCCTGGCCGAGCCTGCTGCAGTGCTGTGATAGATTAGTGATGTCTGGCCGGACACCGGGAGCCAGAAGCAGCAACGCACGCACATGCCGCCTACTCACCATCTCCCTCCTCATTTGAAATCCAATTGTAAGCCGTGAAGGAGGTACCGGAAAAAAAAAATAGGTGAGTATTTATCTGATACTAGGTGGTAGTATCTTACAAAATAGAACTTTGTAAGCATCAAAGGAATGAAAGAAATTGCAAAGAAAACCAAACATTCCAACAAAAGCATAAAACATCTGAGCATCAAAAAATGTCCAAAATAAAAAGAGCAGGAAAAATATTTTTCACAAATATGACAAAGGTATTACATACTTATTTATGAAGCTCTCTTATGAATTATTAAGAAAAATACTAATGATCCAATAGAAAAATAACACATGATACCTCACTGAGAGAAGATTCTTAAGGAAGAATTTTAAATGACTCAAAAGCTTAGGTTACCAATGTGCACACTCATATTCACAGAAGTAAGTCAAGAACTCATGAGACCACATTATGCACATAAAATCAGAGAAGAGAGTAATGTACTCAGTGCTGGTAAGAATGTAAGTGGATGCTTTTGTATGTTGCTTTTAGAAATAAAAATCGCCTTTTAGAAAAGACTGGAAAATACTTCTAGTAACTCATTTATAGAAATCTAATCTAGTATTTTTAAACGTGGGCAAAATTTGTAGCACAAGGGTAATAATCATAGGGAATTTTGTTATAACAAAAATTTTTAAAAAAATCTAAATGTCTAAATAAAAGTTGATCTATCCAACAGAGTAGTTTCAAGCAATCCTTATTACTGTTTTGAAATAGTTTTTAATAATTTGAAAAAGATTTATAACTATTATTATTAATGTGCGAAAATTTTGCACATCCCAATTGTGTGTTTCATTATGATATACTGTCTTACGCTTTTACAATATTAAATTATATTGTCATGCCATGTATGTGATATTATAGGAAATAAATACAATACTCACAAACAGTGGTTATTTTTGGTTGTGTGATATGAGTAATCTTTATTTTCTTCATTTATATTTTTCTATACTTTCCAAGTAAAAAATAAAATGCATTCCTTATTTCTTTTAACTAGGAAAAAGTTTTCATCTAATTTGATTAAAACTGTCACATGAAGTTCTTTTCAAGCAAACAAACTATAGATAATAGTACTGGAACATGGTGGCCAGAAGTTCTATACTCACACAGACCTTGGTCACTTCTAATAATGTGAGTATGGGCACGACACTTAACCTCACTAAGCCTCCGTTTTCTTGTCTGTGGAATGGGGATAATAATAGTACCTACCCATAAGCCAGCTGTGAGTCTTCAGGAAGAGATACTCTCAAGTGGTTACTATGACACCTGGCACATAGGAGGTACTTAATCCTGATCACTAGCTGGTCTGAGGGAAACTGGCGATCGGCTTGGAACAGATGAGCATCAGCCAGTGAAAGAGACTGTGGCATCCATGCTTCCTTACATTCCACATCATGCTTTACATGATCACGCTTCGTGCAAGTCCAGGAGGCTCTGTGGTTGGTCAAAAGAACCAGTGTGAGCCGGAGCTTCCTGCGACTCTTCATCGATCCATCTCCTAAACATTCCACAACACAGCCAAGGAGGCTCGTCAGTGAGACACAGCTTCTTCCAGCCCCCACAACAGAGACCAGCACTTACTAAGCCCTTCATCCTCTCTGACTCATACAGAAATGTAGCCAGGCAAGGACCACATGCATTTTACAGACGAAGACAATGAGGCTCAGAGAGCTTCAGAAACTCATCTGAGGTCACAGAGCTGCTCCTTGTCAAGATTCACACCTAGATCCACGTGACATCAAAGCCTGGACTCTACAACTACCATCAATACACACACACACACACACACACGCAGCTCTTAGCATCAAGATGTCTCTAGAGGATGGCTGGGCAGTCAGGGAGGGTGCGGCCCTGAGCAGTGGCCAAGCCATCAGAGGGAGCAGGGAGGCTCCAGTCCCCTCCTTTCTCTCCTCCACCCAATAGCCAAGGGATGTGATTCCTGATGTTCCTGCTGGCAACTGGAGACCAAGCCCCTCCACCTCTCCCGGGGGTAGCCATCTCGGTCACTCCTGGTGCTCCCCTTACGCAGAGAGGGACTCCTCAGCCTCTGCCTGAACTGCTGAAAGTGCCCCTGGGTCAGAGGGGAGAACACAGCCCTGCACAGTCAGTCCTCAGGACTTAGAGTGGAGGTGAGACACAGAGCCCTACAGGGAACAGCATCGTCGGCAAGAAACCTTCAGCCAACCAGAACTTACAGCTTCTCTTGACTCTAACCAGCTTGAGACATAGTCACCATCTATTTTTGAAGAACAATTACAAACTTTAAAAATTATAATGACAGCAGATCACGTGTCTCACATGTTCAATTTCATGTCCTAAAACACATGCAGCTTTTTGCATTCCTTACAACGACCCTATGCCCTGAGAGTGATTTTTATGAGCCCAATTTCCTGATAGTGATTCATGAATAAAGGATGTGTGCTCATGTTCAGGGTGGATGAGGAAGTGGGACGCTCGTTGTTCCGAAGGTTGAAAATCGCCAGAGTCCTGATGGGAAAGGCGCTGGTGCCAAAAGCGGGGGAAGCAGGTGGGGAGGGCACTGCCTTGGGGGAAAGCCCAGCGGGGCACCTGGTCAGGGCTATAGAGATGCCCCGGGATATGGCTGGAGGACGACTCATTGGCCCCCTTGTCTAGACCAGTATGTCTGATTTCCACCAGGACACAGCTGCTACAAGGTACCCTGATGATTCCTGCTAAAATCTCAGGTCTCTGGTGGGTTTTCTTGATTTTTAACTGACCTGAGACCTAATAAAATGGTTTTTAATAACAATAATAAATTTGAAATAACAACAACTGACATGCAATAAGCATTTAATATGTTGTATGTGTTTTAGCTTTTTTAATGCCCTCTGAAACCCTTACTGATGAAAAGCCCCAGGCACAGAGAGGTTAAGTAATTTGCCCCAGGTCTTCTTTCTTTTTTTTTTTTTTTAAGACTTTATTTATTTACTTGTCAGAGAGAGAAAGGGAGAGAGAGAGCATGAGCAGGGAAGCTGCAGGCAGAGGGAGAAGCAGGCTCCCCACCGAGCAAGGAGCCCGATGCGGGGCTTGATCCCAGGACCCTGGGATCATGACCTGAGCTGAAGCAGACGCTTAACGGACTGAGCCACCCAGGCGCCCCCCCAGGTCTTCCTTTTGTAAGGGATGAATGAACAAACTCGTGATGAAGGGCTGCACTAACAGTCTAGATCAGTGGTTCCCAAAGCTTTAGCCTGGATCAGAATCATCTGGAAGGCCAGTTAAGACTCACACACTGGGCCCCACTCCCAGAGTTTCTGAGGATTTGAATTTCTAACAAGTTCCCAGGTGATTGCTGATGCTGCTGGTCCGGGGACCAGACTTTGAGAACCAATGGTCTAGACGAGGGGTCAGCAAATTTTATGAAAGGGCCGCAACAGTAAGTATTTTATGTTTTGTGGATCAAGAGGCAAAATCAAGGATATTATACAGGTGCTCACCTAACCATTTTAAATGTAACCGTTTAAAAATATAAAATCCATTCTTAGTTCTCAGGCCCTAACAAAACAGATGGCAGGCGAATTTGCCTTGTGGTCAAGACTCTAATTTCTGGTCTTGGTCCCCCCTTCCTCCCACCCCGCACCAGTTTTCCTGTTTTTCTTGAGGTCCCAGCTGCCTGATGGCCAAGTCAGAAAAGTGCACCTCGGCTTCATCTGCTGAGAGTTTGACCAAGGTCCAACACAGGCCACAGAGCGGCAGTGACTGTGGGAGCAACGTCATTAAGGGGAAAACCGCCTCTGCAGCTGGCCCCAAACCTCGGACACTCACGGGCATCCTCGTCACCGTGGATTTGGAATGTCCCATGTGGATGTCTGGAAACTGATCATCTGTTTGATTTTTCCAGGGCCAGACGACATTGAAAGTTCTCTATTTAGTGTCATTTTCTCTGGGAGTAGAGGATTCTCATAGCTTTTTGAAAACAGTAACGATGATAATAAAGACATCCAAATTAGCGTCACCACCGCCTTTAAAAGTACATAATATTTTGCATATTTTAGATAACCTCAAAGTGGAAGATCTGGTACTAAAGTTATTCTGTATTTATAAGGGGTTATCTGTCGGAGGGTTTAGTGTTCTGAATTGTGTTCATGGGCTTCCAATTTCTCAAACATCTACTTCTGTCCCCAGTGATTGAAAACAGAGGAAGACACCACAAGCCCCCTGCAGAGACCAACCTCTCAATTTGCCCCCAGGATGTTCACAAAAATGAGTGAAGTGGAGGAGACATTCCAATAACGACGCTCGACCACTGTCGGATTTTCCAATGATGACCCCAAGCGGTCCGTGCACTCCCACAGTTATTGGAGATGTGTCGAGAATTCCCTGACTCATTCCAGTTATAGAAGACATGACTCAGAGCCAGTCTCTATGCTGGATCTGCTGGGAATAACAAGGTGAGCATTTACTGCTTTTCATGGCATGCCTGGAGAGTTCTGCAAAATGCATAAGTCCAGCTTTGAAGGTCTCCAGCAGGGTCTAAATAGGCTGGCGGCACGTTCCCCACAGTGCAGTCTGCATGAAGGTTTAAATGCTTTTTCACTGGGCCAGCATCCTACACCACACTCCATGGCACAGAACTAAAAAGCTGACACCACAACCCGCTGCCAGTGCGTGCCCCTCTACTTCCTGAAAAAAAAAGAGGTGGAGGCAATGACAGAAAAGGAGAGTGTTCATCACTGCATTCAAGCACCCACACTCTCTTTGCTATTAGCAGAGCTGGTTGCCGGTGTTTCGCAAACTTTCACACCCGGGCACCCGATGCTGGGAAGTGGGGAGCTGTGGAGGGAAGCTCCCTGGAGGGTCAGAGGAATGGGCCTCTCCAGGACAGTCCCACGAGGTGGGGACTGCCAAATCCCGGCCATTCCTCTTCCCCAGCTAAGGTCCATGAGTCCTGATTCAGAACCCTTGGGGCCAGATCAGCTGGAATTCAAAATTTTTGCCATTATAAACATAGTCTGGAAAGCAGGATGGCGGTTAGTCGGGAAGAGAGAAGGGATTAGCTGTTTAATGGGTGTGGATTTCCGTTTTGCAAGATGAAGCATTGTAGAGACTGGTTGCACAGCAATGTGAATGTAAGTACACTTCAAAAGGGCTAAGATGGTAAATTTTATGACACATGTATTTTGCCGCAATTTAAAAAAAAAACAGCTTGGGTCATACACTCTGTATTAGTGAACATCCCTGTAGGGTCTAAGGGAGCACGCTGAAACCAAACACATGGATTCTTCCACAACAAACTGTGCACCTAGTCTCACTAAGATAAATACAAATTATAAGCAGCCTCATATCAATCCGGGTTGCATTCTGCCACCAAATAAGGTTGCTCAACACTAAACTACTTTTGGTTTTCAGGGCATCTCTGGAACTTGGACTTGTAGCTCAGGAACTACGAACCTGAGGCTCACTGATTCCACCCTACCCCATCTTGGTATGGAAATTTTCATCATCCACAGTTTACAGAGGACAAAATAGAAATAAGAAGAAACAGGAGTGGGGCGCCTGGGTGGCTCAGTCTGTTAAGCAGCTGCCTTTGGCTCAGGTCATGATCTCAGTCAGGGTCCTGGGATCGAGCCCCGCGTCGGGCTCCCTGCTCAGCAGACAGCCTGCTACTCCCTCTGCCTCAGCTACTCCCCCTGCTTGTGCGCTCTCTCTCTCTGTCAAATAAATGAAATCTTAAAAAAATAAAAGAAAAAGAAAAGACGTAACAGGAGTAGGAAAACAGTCCCCTGCCCAAGTTGCCTGCCAGCTAGTTGGAATTCAAATCTGCCTGGCTCAACTGCTGAGGCTTCACCTTGACACAGGCTACCATGGACACAGATGTGATCAACAAACAACAGAATCCTAAAGAAGTCCCTTGAAATGTGAAGATGGAATCCTAGAGAACTCAGCCCAATACCGGTGCTCGTGGAAGGTGCGTGAGATGGCGCCATCTGGGATTTTGATAATGGTCTCTCCCCCTGGGAAGGCCATGACTGTTCTCACCAGCCCCTGATTCATGTCATCCTCTGAGCCGGAATCATGAGCAGGATAAACCACTGCTCTGTCCCCAGAGACTGTCCTTTGATTTTTTTTTTGTTACTGAAGTGCAGAATATCTCCAATCAGTTGGCTTTTGTCCCCCCTTCCCCTCAACACTAACAGTCTGCTTTCAACTGGGACTGTCCCCCAGAAAGAGAAGGTGTGCAGATGAAAAATGTCTTTGATTCTCTCAGCCTGGCACATCTCCTGCGTATTCCCAGCAGAAACAAGACCAAAAGGGATCTGAAGCCTGACAGAACTAGCAAGATAAAAGCCTTTGGCTCTCGCCTCGGGTGTCTGAGGTCAACTGCCCTGTCCTTTGGGGAGGAGTGGCTCTTAGCTGCCGATATCCTATCGATCGGTGTTCGTACCAGACCCGCATTCACAGCTGCCTGTCTTCCGCACCCCAACGTTAGCACCCTGGGGAAGCCCCTGGGCGTCAGATGTCCCGTCATGACGCCGGCTGGCCGGGGAAGCACAGGGCCACCAGCGGTAACTCAGCGCTCGCGGATCCCACCAGGAGAACGCTCTGGTGTCCCAGAGGAGCCGGCGGGAAGGGCTGACGCCCTGCTGAAGTTTTCCTGGGGGGGGGAGCGGGGGAAGACGTGGCTTCATAGAACACAAGCCCTCTGCCCCTCCTGTGAGAACGCAGCAGCAAGACCCCCTCAGAAGTGCAGGGCCTACAGCGCCAGGGGCTGGCACTCTTCTGAGCACAACCTCTCAGCAGGGCAAAGCGTGGACTCTCCCTCAGCGAAGTAAACAAAGAACCCCTCTGTTGGCTAAGAGGATACACTGGGCTTTCACCGTGGTATAGTTAACGAGGGTGGAAAGAACTTCCATAAAATCCTGAGTCATCACAGCTGAGCAAGCGGTCTGCCTCCTGGAGCCAACGGTATATAATATGTGTGTTGAAACACACACCTACGCACCACACACGTAAAGACACGTACACATACTACACGAGCCCACACACCACACATAAACACACACCTACACGCCACACACACACCCCCCTCACTCAGGTTAAATTTAGCTAAAACATGAAGTCCCGAAACCTAGAATAACAATCCCACTATATCCGATGTCACTCAAATATATGTGGAGTCTTTTTAATCCAGCACCACATTTGTGTGTGTGTGTGTACGAGAGAGAGAGAAAGAGAGGGATGGAACCTGGGTAAGTAGGCCCTCTAATCTTACTACAACATCACATTCTCCCCTCTCTCCAACATGTTAGGGACCTCGGGTCCGAATTCAGTTTCTGGACTGCCCCTTCTTCCCTGCTGACACACCAGACACTTCCACTAACTCAGGGCTCTGAGGTTCTGCTGCCTCAGCTTCAGAGCCCCCGAAATGGCAGGCCCACCAGGCCTCCTAGGTCAGCAGCCTGTGCTCCGAAGTTTTAGGTACGGCAGTTTGGGATGGGGCAAGTGTGTAAAGGAAGCAGAAGGCCCAGAAGGAGAATGGCCCTTGGCAGCCCTGCCCTGGGGACACGGGAGAGATGGTTCACACTTACCAGTATGAGACGCCAGTGTATACAAACCCACTTGACGGATTTTAAACCACACTAAGTAAAGAATGTCAACATTGCTTTGCTTCTAGATACTGCAGAATAAAAACAGAAACAGACTCACAGCATATGAGAGTTAAAAGAATCCACAAAGATCTTCCAAGCCCCTCATCTTACTGATGAGGAAACGGAGGCCATGGTTCATATACTGTGTCCCAGTCAGGGAGGGACAGAGGTGGCACAGAATGCAGTTCTCCTGACTTCCACTCCATTCTTCTCTAAACTCTACTATGAAAGAAAAATGTAAAACTCATTTGCTTATATATGAGCAAAACTAAAATTAATGATTAATAATAATTACCTTTCATCGATGGCTAATTCTACAGCAATCTCGGGCATATCATTAATATGTGTCAGATTCACTTTAATTTTTTGCCACCAAAGCAACTCTAAACCCAGGGCCATGATTTGCAGAGTGCAACACAAAAGGAAAATATAGGGCCCTGGGCAGGGGCAGAGAAGTCAATCTTTCCCTTACAGTCTATGACCTCAAGCTACCCAAGTGGGTGACCCCATGGGATTGCAAACACCACACCAGGAGATGTTCAGTATCTGAATGGGAAGTGGATAAGCGGTCCCTTCTCAGTCACCTACCAAATGTCAGCTCAGGATGGAGAGGACTGCTGCCATGCCTCATCCTAAGACACTGTAGGACACTCACTCCTGAACCTTCTCCTGTGCGTGCACAGGCTTCCCCTGGGGGTGGAAGACAGCCACGGGAGCAGGCCTCCCCACATTGGTGTGCTCTGCCCAGAAAGGGTTGCAGCGGTAGTGGAGTCATAGTAGAAAGTAAAGGTGGCCAAGAACCCATCCTGGGAAGGCAGGGAGGTGGCAAGGTGCAAGAACATGTAGGGGCTGAGGCTCCAGGCCCACAGCACATGGTCCATTGTCTGATTAGACTTCACTTCCAAAGCACAAAGTCAAAGATAAAAAATAAGATAAAATCATTAAGAATTTCAAGATGGCTGCCACAGAGCGCCGCTCTTCTGAGTATGGCCCTGTGTGGTCGCACCAGTCACACACCTTAAAGCCAGTCCTGACTAAAACTTACTGTTGTGTGTACAGTCTTCTGTTGCTCATGCAACAGAACCAACTCCTCACAGCTTGAAAGAACTAGAGGATCACCGTGCAGGTAATCTAACAAGTCACTGCTCTATTAATCAGCTAGGGCCACCAGAACAAAGTACCACAGGCTGAGTAGCTTAAACAGCAGAAAGTTATTTCCTCACAATCCTGAAGGCTGAAAGTCCAAGATCAGGGTGTTAGCAGTCTGCTTTCTTTCTGAGGACTTTTTTCTTGGCTTGTAGATGGTCATCCTCCCCTGTGTCTTCATATGGTCTTCCCTATGTGTGTCTGTGTCCAAATATCCTCTTCTTCTAAGGACACCATATTGAATTATGGCCCACCTTAACGACTGTATTTTAATTTAATTACCTTTTTAAAGATCCTATCTCCAAATATAGTCACATTCTGAAGTGAGGTTCCAAGGGTTAGAACTTCAATAATGAAATTTGGGGGGACATAATATAATCCCTAATAGGCACCATTCCTCAATGCTGATGTTCTATAGGCTCCCTAAAAATTTATATCCCATCTATGGCTTCTCTCAGACAGACCTTCTCTAACCCTCCTGATCATATTGGGTTCCTCTTCTATACACTCTTATGGCATTTGTCACAATGCTCATATGCACTATTTTTACAATTTTTGTTAGGTTCTCCTCCTACAATCTTGTAAGTCTATAGGGAAGGTCCAACTTGCCATGTTCAGAGCTGTGTCACTTAGGATCTGGCCCATAGAAAGCATCAAATTAATGTATCTTGAAGGAAGGAAGGTCAACCAATGACACACAAACTCATGTAAATTAAACTCTGGAACTTTCTAATCTTTGACTTATTGGCCCAGAAAGCACCCTAGGGATCCACTTTTCTGCCTTTGGAGGAGAGGATTTGAAGCATAAAACGCATTCATAATTTCCTCAAATATTTGATTTCAAATCTAACAAGTAAACTTCCTTCCCCATAGAGAAACAATTTCATGGTTATTTATGAGACTTCCAGCTGCTGCACAGAAATGGCACTATATGGGGGTGGGAATGTTTGTTTTCCCAAACACTGACATTAATCAAGCTGTGGGACAAATACAGAGTTAACATTAACTGCTGCCCAAAGAACACATTCGCCTTGCCTCAGTGACTCAGAGCACTCTTGAAATGCTTGGACCCCTAGCCTTGGTGAGACAAGTGTCTTCTCACACCTGCAGGACCCCGTTGCAAGTACACAACATTCACTGATTCAATGGACAAACATTTATCAACAATTATTAGGCATCAGATACTGGGCTCGATATTTAGGACACAAGTATCCTTGGTACCAAAGTGAGTCTAGTGGTGGAAAGAGAATACAAGTTCAACAGGATAATCACTAATGAAGCTATGATTCATTCATTTACTCACCATTCACTCAACATTTATTGGGTGCTTACTATGGCGGGCTCTGTGCCAGGCAGTGGGAATACAGCAGAGAACAAAAGTGAGGAAGTGTATGCCCTCAGGGAGCCTACATTCTAGTTGGGGGAAGACAGACAATAAACGAATACATAGATAAGTGACATCAGGTGATGACAAATGCTCTGAAAAGAGAGAACACAGGATAAATGGTTTACAAAGTGACGAAAAGACACCTATGTTAGATGGTGATCAGAAAATCTTCTCTGATTGGGTGAATCTGAGCAGTGACCTGAGCAGTGGGACAGAATAAGCCATGAGGAAATGACGGGGGGGGGGGGGTGTTCCAGCGCAAGGGAACAGTAAATGCATAAGCCCTGAGGTGAGCCCATCTGAAGGAACATCTAGGGAGCAGGGAAGGAGGGGGAGGTGGGGAGGCAGGAAGGTAGAAGTCTCCAGGGACCACATCAAAATGCAGGGTGAGCTCAGGAAAGGGACTCATCAGTCCTCCTAGGGCCAACCATGTAGGGGAAGGGGACCTCTCAAGGAGGCAGCTTTTGAAACAAGACTGAAAGGATGCCAGAAATTTGCCTCATGGACTGGTTGAGAATTGTCCTCCCAACTCTCCACAGGAAGTTGAAAATCCATGTGTCCCAGATTCAGAGGCCAGCACTAGGGATGCTAATGACTGACTCAGCCCTCTCATCTTCCAAGGCATTTGCTCTTCTTTGTCTCTCCCTGGAGAACACCCCTCTCCTGCCTGCCTTAGGCTTCCAGGCCTCTGTGTCGCTATATTCCTGGCAGGTGAGTATGCTGTTCTCTACTGCATCCCCAGTTCCTAGAACAGTGCCTGGTGCAGGGGAGAAGCTTGCTGAGGGAATGAATGTCACTTACTTTCTCTTATCCATCCATTCTCTTTTTTTCTAAAAATCAAAATTTGAAGTAGTCACTTTCAGCTACAACCTCAGGCCAAGAGTCCCAACCATGGCCACATTTTGTCTCTTCGACAGCCAGGCATCAGCCTATCTACTAAATTTCTTCAGGAAGGTCTGGGTATTCTCAGAGGTTAAATAGATTCCATATAGCTAAATACAAGTGTGTAATAAGTTGCCAAATGCATCAGAGAAGGTCCGTAAACTCAATACTTACAAGTTCAACATTTCTGAGTTCCTAACCTAGTAGGGAACTCTGTCAGATCTTGGAGACATGCTTGTGAATGAGCAGACATGATTCTTGTCCTCGTTGAGCTTACACTGCAGAGAAGGACACAGGCAGATATTCATCATATGATAAAGCCTGACGTAGGGAAAGGAGCTGGTGTTAAGAGTCAGAGGAGAGGCATCTAATGCAGATTGAGCCAAGAAGGTTTTCTAAAGGAAGCCATGTGTGAGTCCTAAAGATGAACAGAAGTAACTCAGTAAAGCTTCTGGGGAAAACAAGTTTCAGGCAGAAGGAACCTAACCGCAAGGGCTAGAGGCAAGGAAAAGCAAGGCTTTTTTTGAGAAATAAAAACTAGTTCAGAATGGCAAATGCTGTGTTTGGAGTGATAAGCTCCAAATAGATAGTTATGGTATGTTTGGAAAGTGGGAGCCTATGGCCCTGAAATGATGATGGAACAAGGCAAAGAACTGTCAAGTAGTAAGGAAATGCATGGCAGGGAGGACATGGTGAGGTCTGGCTACTGAGGAAAGGCTTCTGGATCAGGGAGTATCTCAGGGCTACAGAGCTACTCCAGCCCTGAGCCAACTGGTGCTTTGAGTTCCTGTCGTCTTGGTCTTAGATTTTACTACGCAAACAAAAGAAACTGGGTTACCAATTCCTCTTTCCATACATTTACCTATTATGTATTTCCCCCAAATTCTCCCCAATAGTCTTCTCATCCCGCTCATTGGTAAAAGCTTGAAGCTCCTTACTAATCTTCCCATCAGTTCTGAAAGCAGATAATCAAAAGCAATATGCCACTCACTAAAAGAAAAAAGTACAGAACAGCAATTAAAATGTTAACTACCTCACAGCAAAGTCAGGTATGGATCACAGTGGGGTGACTATAATCATAAGGCGATCAGGTAAATCAGAAATTTCAAGACAAGTCTCAGGCAGGTTGTACTCAGAAAGTTTGCTGTTAGCCAAAACAAACAACTTGTGTGCTTTAGAACCAGTATGGAGTAAGGCAGTGATTCAGAATCAACTAACTGGATTTCCATAAAATCCGAACAAGCCCCCTGCACATACTACATGGATTAGTGATCTGATATGCTAGTTATTCTAATGAGCTATTGTTAATGTTATAACATTTGTAACATTTGTTAGTATTTAGTAATGTCTGTGCATGCCATTTAAAAGGCAACTCAAAAATTTCCAAATGACTTCAATAAGAAATCTACTCAAGACTGATTTCTTGCAATATGGTAGACTAGACACTCTGAAAAACTCTCCCAGTATTAAACCCCTGATAAGCATTGAAAAAGGGAAGAAATCTTCAGAGGCCAAAAATAGAAAAAAAGAAAAACAAATACAAGTAAGCAGAAATGCAGAGAGAAGAGCAAAAGATGGACTGTGATGATCTTTTCTCTGTGTCACTTTGGCTAGCCTGCTGTCCCCAGTATTCCATCAAACACTAATCTGGGTGTTGCTGTGAAAGGTGTCTCCCAGAAGTAAATTCAAGTCCTTCCATCCGTTGACTTTAGTAAAGCCAAAGTAAAGAGAATATTCTTGATAATCTGTTAGCCTGATTTAATCAGCTGAAAGACCTTAAGAGTAGGGCTGAGACTTTCTAGATGAAATTCTGCCTTGGTCAGCTGCTTCAGCCTAGGCCTGACATCTGCAGCCTCCCTTTCCTGATGGCCTGTCCCTGGATTTGGGATTTGCCTAGCCAGCCTCCACTACTGTGGTAACCAATTTCTTGCAGTAAATCTCCTCATATATATCTCCTACTGGTTCTGCTTTTCTGGCTGAACTCCGATTGATACGCACAGCTAGCTGCGGAACTAGGGTATCTGCTGCTCGCTACTTTTGCTCTGGAGGAAAAAAAAGACAAGTTTAAAAGTCAGATCAGAGACTAAGTGAAAAAGTGAACCAGAAAACGAAGAAACAAGTAAGCAAACCTAAAGTTGGTTCTCTGGGCTTCCACTCTGGGTACAGAGGAGAAAACTATTCGTGGATAATCTATAGCCACAAGCCAAAGATTTAGGACCCAACTCCATAACAAATATGTTTAAGTTCAACATTAAGCATAGAGCGATACCACTTCATATCCACTAGACCGACCAAATTTAAAAGTGAGAATAGCAAGTATTGGATGGAATATGGAACAATGGGAATTCTCACTCACCACAATTGAACATCAACTTTGGAAAATAAGTTTGCATCATCCAGTAAAGCCAGATGTATATAACCTAAGAGAAACTCATTCCACCACTTGGTATATGTCTTTGATAACCCTATGGACTTGAATCCTAAGAAACATGTTCAAGAACAGTCTTTACAACATAATATATAATAGCTCCAAACTGGAAGCAGTTCAGATCTACTCACAGGAGACTGGATCAAGTGGAAGATTCACATAATGGAATATAGCACAGCAGGGAAAATGAATGAATTACAGCTACATGTCCTGGTGTAAACATAATGCAGTGACAAAAAACCCGATACATGCCTTAAGATTCCATCTTCCTTCATGGTCTTACCATATACTATAAAGATAAACCCTGGACCAGATCCCTACTTACCCATGTCCTATATTCAGGCTGTCAACTCTATAAAGACCAAGAATCATATCTTATTCACATATGAACCCACAGAACCTAGGAGAGCACCAGCCATAAAGAATATACCCAATAGATATTTGTTGAATTTTGAACACAAAAATGCATGCCAGGAGCCAGACCCCATGTTCCCAGCCTAGAGTCCTAATGCATGAAATTCCAAACTCTGATCTTACCTGCCCGGACCCCTTTCTGCCATAGATGACCCCGCAGCTGTTAGCATCTGATCTGACTAGTGTGAACTCCCTTCCCCAGCTTCCTGAAACCATAGTTCCCCTGGACACTTCCATCTAATAGCCACTATATCCTCGACAAAAAAAAACTTCAGCTAAAGGAAATTGTCATTGTCAATAAAATGAACTTCTGAAGAGTTTAATAAAATGAACTTTTGGACCATACTGATAAGGGACCCACTGTGAAACTCCTGGACACCTTTCTATGTGGGAGATCACAATAAGTACAGAGACACATTTTAGAGGAAAGTAATTGACACATTTTCCTTCCCGAATGACTAGAGCACTTTTAAAGTACATCTTTTTTCAATACCAAAGGGGTTCCTGCTTTAAACATGACAAAAACAGAACATTTTACACAAGTAGAGGGGATCTTTCTTGATATAATCACAGTAATTCAACTTTGAAACACCAACTGACCTAAGTATAAAGTGTACGGTAATGTTGGCTAATGACAGGGCTACTGTCAGTTAATTCCATCATCTCTGCAGGGTAACGTGGTATAAGAACAGCGCAATTACCTTGTTTAGCAAGACCAAGTCCGTTTCAATACACCAAGATTTATAAAATTCAAATGTCATGTATATTTTAAGAATATTCACAAGCACATTAGATTATCCTTAAATCTCTAGCTATCATTTAGGCATTAAATCATGCTTGGTATAGAGATGGTCACAAACAAGTGACATTTTCTCAACTTCTAGAAAATCCACATTACTTTTTTCTATCAGTGTTATGTAGACGAGAGGCTAGTATACTCTAGTCTAATCTATTTGGCTATGAACTAGTCTTCGTTTCATTCTAGTGATTTACTAAACTTCTACTTTGCATCTTACACTATGTTATATACTGTTTGGGAAGGGAATTCCTACTTTAATGGTGCTTTCAAGACAGTTGATAAAACAAGATTTATAGATTCAAAGAAGACATAAAGAATAACCATGAGGGAGTATAAAGCCCTAGGTATAACAGAACCTTAACTTCTAAGCTTGGCTATATTCTGAACACCTATCACCTTGATAGTTTTGAAAGTTCACTCCCTTCTCTGAGTCACACTTGCTTCTTTGGTGAAAAATGGGCCGCATTAGGCGCTCTTAAAGGTCCTTCCAACAGACCTAATCTATTCAATTCTGATATTGTGAGGTTTTAAGCAAGTTTAAGAGAGTATCTTTTAGAAGATACATGTGGAGAAATTCACAATGCAAAGATTGTTCCAAATGGGATTAATCAGAGAAGTTTCCAAAGTAATGGTAAGTCTTAGGGTTGGTGGAGAATGAGTAAGGAAATGGTATGACAAGCACTAAGGCTGAGGTATGGTGTGTGACCTAACGGGGACATGACATTTGTAAACCTCACTCCTTTCCTATCCATCCCTTTTGCCTTTATGATGAAATATGTGCCATTCTCAGTTCATTATTAATCAAGTCTATCTCAACAGAGAAGGTGTTCAAGGTGGGTGCATGAGGAATAGCCTAACTCATTTCACAGCACAACTGTGGCCCTGGCCAAGTTCACTCACTGCCCTAGTAACTTTCTTTCTCTGCCATGTTGATAACCCAGTGATCTCAAAAAGAGTGAATCACACATACAAAGTGTTATCCCATCATCCAATGTGTAATAGGAATTGGGAAATTCTTCAAGTGATTAGATCAGAGTCCTAAAATTTCACATAGAGACTAAGTTATCTGAATTGGTAACTTAATCAATCAGACCATCCAGAAGAAGAATCTCTTCCCTTCTCTTAGCTCTTGGCAGGAGATTTAGACGGTCCGTTATCTAATTCAGGACAAAGTTGGAATAGCTTCCTAAAGTTAAGGAATGTAAGCAGCTGTCCATTCTTGTGTACAGGAAAAATTATAGACTCAAAATGTCTTCTTGTTTACATACTCTGCTAAGATTACAAAGGAAATTCCCAAGAAAGTTACCATCTATCCCAGGGTCCGGGTGAAGTCTATAGAGAAAGTACTTGTCCCCTTGCCCTCTTCTTCTCCTGCTTGCAAAGTTCTGAGTCCTCCCAAACCTTTATTAGAATCTGCCTGCCCTAATTCTTTCACTCTCTATTTTCCCACTGAGGCCCATGGTTCCCAAATCCTTAAGACATATAAATAATATTATGGATTCCTTTTGTTAACTGTCCCCCTGGCCCATTATTTTTTTCTCTGAAGAAGGAAGAAACTATACAATATTTAAGAAAATGTCCCAATTTCCAGTGGCCCTTTATGCATAGATTATATCTCCTACAAGTCAAGAGAGAATGTGGGAATTACAAGGACACAACTTGGGTGAGTTCACCTCTGAAAATTATCTGAAACTGTTTTGTACAAGGCAGAGAGGACCAGTTCAGATCACTCTCGAGCGGAGGGTCAGGAAACATACGTCAGTGAACTGCAAACCAAAGGCAGCCAAAAGAAGCTCAGCTGAATTCATCATCTGATAATGTGTTGATATTTCTTTCAGTTTCTCTTCACACATTATCAGCATCATCACACATTGAAATCTGCCTTCCATACGCAGATACAACAAACAGTTTGGTAAATCCACACTAAAGTATTGTAACTTTGCTAGTACTAAAACTCATTGTCTTTAATTCAAACGATCATCCTCTAGGGGATTCAAAAGTTTAAAAACAAACAAACAATTCATCATTATGAGTATCATGTGAATATCATCAATTAATATGGCAAGGATGTGCCAAGGAAGTGAAATTATTCCTACAAGGGCACATACTTTGTGGCAAGAAAGGGGGAGGCGATAACAGATTTGAAAGAACAGGTCACGTTGTGGGGTGCCTGGGTGGCTCAGATGGTTAAGAGTCTGCCTTCGGCTCGGGTCATGATCCCAGGGTCCTGGGATCGAGCCCCACGTCAGGGTCCCTGCTCAGTGGGGAGCCTGCTTCTCCCTCTCCCACCCCCACCCCCCTGCCACTTGTGTTCCCTCTCTGTGTGTCTCTCTGTCAAATAAATAAATAAAATCTTAAAAAAAAGAAGAAAAAAAGAACAGGTCATGTTGTAATAGAACAATAATGGAACAAAACAGACTCCTCAATGCGGTGAAGAGATTTAAGTCACAATACCCTTTAATCCGCAGGCTTGTTCCTCCTGCTCTGGAGCTCTCTGCCTTGGCTTCCTGTAAATGATGTGTGGGTGGTACTCTCCCTCAGCCACGGGATGCTTTTTGACGGGCTCAATGAAGAAGTCTCCATGTGGTAGATGGAAAAACCCAGTCTGTAAATATACATAATACAAAGGTCTATTTGAATCACTTCTGTATCTATGCAGAGAAAATTAGTAAAGTGAAAATTACATAGATCGTGATGACCCCTTAAAACCCATAAGACCAGTGCTTTCAGAATCTGCCATCTTATCTCACAGAAAAGTGACACATAAATAAGTTAATGAGATGTCTTTATAGTCATAGTTATTCAATGTTTTTAAACCATGGATCCCTTTGAGATTCCAATGAAAAAAGTGTACCTATACGCATGTATCCAAAATGTGGCATGCAATGTTGCAGGTTCATTCCCCTGTCCCTAAAACCCATTGCTGGGTATCTATGAATCTTATATTAAGAACCAATGCTTCCCAGTTGCCCTATTATGGAGTTGGTCCCCATATGCCATATTCCATTGACAATTTTTTGGAACATTTACTTGTATGGGGGTCGTCCAGCTACACGTTCACACAGCTGCTTGAAGTGTTTTTGCCACAGTGCTCTCATGGAAACAAAAAAATCTGAGACTGAGTTTCCAGGAGTCCACAGTGCAAAGTCCTCTGTCAGTTTCCAGGGGAGGGGGGCACTCTCATTCACAGATATGGGAATCAGTGATATGCTGGAAAAAGCCCATCGATGAATCACTCTTTCTGGAGGTCAGGTCTAGAAGGAAAATTTCTAGTGCCAATTTGAGATGTTTAGAAAACTCCTTTGCCAACGATCTCCTAGGCTGGACTTAAGGCTCAGGATCTGAATTTTATATTAATGAAAAAAAGAACTTGCCTAGAAGACCTGCCTAAGGCATCACACTGAGGTGATCAGGAGCTCAGGCTCTGGAATTAAACTGGCTTCAATCCCAGGTCCTTCACTTAGGAGCATTGTGACCTTGGGCAAATGACTTGCTCAGTTTCAGCTTTCTCAAGTGAAAAATGGGGATAATCAAGGCTTGTTATGAAAACCAAATGAGTTAATATATGCAAAGCTCTTAGAAAAGGGCCTGGCTCATAGTCTTAACTATCATTAGTCTCTTTCCAGATTTTATGTCATTTCATTGTATTAGGGTCAACATAGCCGTTCAGTGAATAATACGTTCGCAAAAGTAAACCTGGAAACACTGGGAGCTTAGGGAAACTGTGAAGGCTTCCAAGTTCAAGCCCCCTCACCATACCTCAGCAAGCCAGGGCTGCCCTGCTCTGCGGATGAGCCTGAAGACTAAGCAGCCCCCACACTCAAAGGCAAGAGGGGCTCCATGAAAGGAGGCTGCTCTCTATGGACAATCCCTGACTTGGATGTCTTTCCAAAATGTTTGCTTCATTGGATCAGTAACATAACCAGATCTTAACATAAATCTCATAATTGGCTTCCTGTTTTGATTACTGACTTTGAAATATCTTTAATAACAAGAGGAACAGAAAAAAAAAGGCACACTTTACTGGCGGTCGTAAGAACAGCTATGTGACTTTGAGGAGGTTACCCAACCTGCAAAAAAAAAAAAAAATGCCTACTACTTCACAGGGCTGTTCGAGGAATCAAATGAGCTAAGGCTTATAAAAGTGCCATGCAAAGTACTTTACAGATGCAAGGTGGTGGTGTTTTCCCTGAGGAATCCCATGGGACATAAAGAACTGACAAGATCCAGATTGTAATAAAATAGCTGCAAACAGACTTGCACAGTGTTGAGATTTGGTTCCATTTCTACTCTGAAACAAAGAGCAGGGACATGAGGAGAATGTAAGCCTGTTGCTGATAAAGCTCATTTGTTCCACAGAAACAAGGAGGACTCAGAGACTCCTCAGGGAAGGCTGGTGCGGGGTCCTTTTGTGCAACTGCTATCAACCCAATATGGATGTCCCTGAAGAAAAAAACAAGAAGGATTGATTGGTATTTCTTTAACCTCAAATTTTGGACCCAGGTGGTACAGAAGAAACAGATGGGGCTCCGGCTGAGAACATAATAACTATTTATAAGCAACATGAATGAGAATGCCTGAAAGCCAAACAAGCATTTTCCTAAAGGCTTACTTTCATCTGCATTCTTCCACGAGGCCAGCCTTGCACCCGGAAATTACCTACTCGGTCTAAATATTTCTCTGAAGCTGGATGGTGACACCTAGGAGAGCTGGCTGACCCACCAGCTGGAGGGAAACAGGACACCTGCTCACATGCACGGACCTCTTGTGTGGGTCACACAGAAGGAGAGGGGATGAAGAGGCAGCCACTGGTTTGGAGGAGAGTGAGGGAAGAAGATTTCCCAGCAGAGCTCCTTCTCCACCAACATATAAACACGGAGCTTTAGACGAGTATCCAGGTGGCCATGGGTTACTGGTCTCTTCTCACCTAACCAGAGCCAGGTCACACTGGAAGAACTCGCTGCCTATGGTTTGCTTTCCAAACAAGGGACAGGCTTCATGCTTTCCTGAAGCGAGCCGCCCAAGAGAATCACCTTCTCCTATTACCAGTTCTGGAAGAGGCACTCTTCATTCCAATCTTCTCTATAACCTGCTGACCTTTCTGAGATCTCTGAAGAAGAATAGGGAATGGACTTGAAAAAAAAGTATCCAATTCACTGGGGGCTTGTACTCTGTTCCCAGAAGAACCAGGGCAGAATGAACCCCAGACAGAAGCTCAAGGAGGACAAATCTGCCCTTTCTCTCCATTGTCACCTACTCTTCCCCCTCAGTCTCCAGTAGTCTCAGCACACTGCTGACATCCTTTTGGAAAGAAACTCACGTCCTTGTTTTAACTAAGTTATAAATATCTGTGAATGCTTCCTGAGGCTATCTTCTAAGAATTGTTTTAAATAAACTTTATTTTGAAGATTTATAAACATACAAAAGGATATACAAATCATAACTGTAAAGTCCCATAAATCTTCTATTGATGGAACACCTAAATGGAGAAACAGAACATTCCCAGCAGAAACTCCCTATTCCCCTCCCAGTCAATACCATCCCCCCCCACAGAGGTAAGCATTATTTTGATTTCTAACACTAATATATTAACTTGAAGTCCATCTTTAATTTTTTACAGGAAGCATTATTTGATACAAAAGAAAAAAAATATCTACTAGTTCATTTCAAGTGTTAGGGACTGACCGGCGGAAAAGATTTTAAGGCAGGTGGATTTCTTAAAGTCCATTAAATCAGACTCTTCAGATTGCTTTATACTCTTCAGGCAAGCCCAACTGGTGGGCATGAGACAAAGGGCTGAGCCACCTTGGTGTGAGGCAGTGGCATTGAACCTCTACTGCCCTCTGCTAAGGAAAGGGGGAGAAGGACTTTCACAAACTCTTTAGAACCAACTTATTTTCCCCAGTCTCAGATTGAGAATAGTTGCCTACAACCTCTTCTCCCTCTCCCATCAAAGTGTTAGTCATCTTGATGTAACTGACATTATACTTCCATTAGTGCGATGATTTAGGGCCCAGTGGGAAACTGGCAGTGTCTAACAAGGAATTTGTGAATAGAGTGTTCTAGAATCACACAACCTAGAGACCCTGAAGAGTCACCTAACCTATGCTGGCAGCCTCCTAGGTAAAACCTAGCAGAATGAAGGGTAACAACAATGGTCTTGTAAAAGACATAGGAAAGAATTACCAAATCAGTTCTGACACTCCGGGTCCTGGGCTGCACAGCTCAAGGGGGTGCTGTTCACATAAGAAAAAGCTGTGAATTGTACCCCCTGGAGCTGTAAAATGGAACAGTGCTGCCAAAACTGAGCAACCTGTCCTGGAAAGAAATTCCTTTTCACTTGAAAATTTCAGAAGTTACCAGATCAAGTTTTTCTTCCCATGGGGACGAAGACAACATGAGCAACATATTGGTTTGGGATAAAGAGACACCCAAGATACTCATCACAGTACATGAATCACTGGAAAAGATACCACCTGTTGCCCATTATAATACACAGGAAAGAGGATAAAGATGCACCCCCACAATCATCCTTATTGATTATCAATCTGTATCTGTCACTTGGCCAGCCCTGTGCTAAGAACTCTAAGACGGGTATATAAACCTCAAGGTTTATAATGCAGCCAGAAGATAAGACTTGATATACAGCACCCCTGAGAAAGGTGTGTATTTGGGGGGGTGGAGGGTCCCTCCCTAGGTGCTACAGATTCCAGTGCTGTGGTTCAGGGAAGATGAAGACCAGTGAGGGTGAGTGCTTTTAGAGGGCAAACACAGAAGACTGCACTTCTATAGTCTCCAAAACACGTGGCAGAGTCCGAAAGCCATGACAGCCTCCCAGAATTACTAACTTCTTTTGTTGCTGGTCTGTAGCAGGCAGAACACTTTATCATTTAATATGTAACCAGGACCCTAAACCAGGACTAGAAGTTAAGAGATGACAGAAGCCTCAGAATATAGATATAAGACCACTGGGAAGATTCCCCCAGGAGTACCTCACCCTCTGCTTGACCCCAAGAGCTCCCTGACTGGCCCGCATGGAGCCAATGACGGGAGCGACTGGTAATGTCATAGATTCATGAAGATTTTCCATATTATTCTTAGTGATACTAATTCATGTGGTGTGAGGAGATAAAGCTCAAGCCAGGAAGACATTCTCTGGTGCATCCACTTGGTAGTTACCATATGTAGGGCAGATATTATAACAATACAGATCTGGTCCCTACCTCTTAGAACGTGCTGCCCAAAGAACTTCCTGTGATGATGGAGATGTTTTATATCTGCACCATCCAATTTGATAGCAATGAGCCACATGTTGTTACTGAGCATTTGAGATGTGGCTAATATAACAACAGAACCGAAGTTTAATTTCATTTAACCTTACTTTTTAAAATTTTTCATGTTGAGTATAGTTGAGAGGTGTACAACATAGTGAGTCTACAAGTCTACACATTATGCTATACTTATTACAAGTATAGTCACCCTCTGTCACCATACAAGGCTATTACAATATCACCGACTATATTCCCTATGCTGTGCCTTTTATTCCCTTGACTTATTCATTTCATAACTGGAAGCATATATCTCCCACTCCCCTCCACCCATTTTTCCCATCCCCCTAGCCCCCAACCCCTCTGGCAATCACAGTTCTGTCCTCTATATTCAAAGGTCTCATTCTGCTTTTTGTTTTATTGTTTTATTCATTTGTTTTGTTTTCAGTTTCCACATATGAGTGAAATCATATGGTATTTCTCTTTGTCAGCCTTATTTCACTTAGCATCATATCCTCTAGGTCCAACCATGTTGTCACAAATGGCAAGATCGCATCCTTTTTTATAGCTGCGTAATATTCTCCCTATATGTGTCTCTGTGTGTGTGTGCATGTGTGTGTGCGTGTGTACACACGTCTTCTTTATCCATTCATCTATCAATAGACATTTAGGTTGCCTGCATATCTTGGCCACTGTGAATAATGCTGTAATAAACAAAGGAGTGTGTGTATATTTTTGAATTAGTGTTTTCATTTTCTTTGGGTAAATACCCAATAGTAGAATTACTGAATCGTAGAGCAAAGCTGGAGGTAACACAATTCCAGATTTCAAGATATATTACAAAGATGTATAAACCAAAACAGCATGGTACCAGCACAAAAACATACACCCAAATCAATGGAATAAAATAGAAAACCCAGAAATAAACTCTTGCTTATATGGTCAATTAATCTATGACAAAGGAGGCAAGAATATACAATGGGGAGAGAGGGTTTCTTCAGTAAATGGTGCTGGGAAAACTGGACCATTTCTAATACCACACACAAAAATAAACTCAAAATGGATTAACGACCTAAATGTGATACCTGAAACCATAAAAATCCTAGAAGAGAACACAAGCAGTAATTTCTTTGACATCAGCTATAGCAACATTTTTCTAGCTATGTCTCCTCAGACAAGGAAAACAAAAGAAAAAGTAAACTATTGGGACTACATCAATATAAAAAGCTTCCGCACAGTGAAGGAAACCATCAACAAAACAAAAAGACAACCTACTGAATAAGAGAAAATATTTTCAAATGATACATCCAATAAGGGTTTATATCCAAAATATATAAAGAACATTTACAGCTCAACACCAAAAAAATATGATTAAAAATAGGGAGAGGACCTGAATACACATTTTTCCAAAGACATACAGATGGCCAACAGACAACATGGAAAGATGCCAAACATGACTCATTGTCAGGGAAATGCAAATCAAAATGAGATATTACCTTAAATCTGTCAGAATGGCTACTGTCAAAAAGATAAGAAATAACAAGTGTTGGTGAGGACGTGGAGAAAAAGGAAACCTTGTGCGCCGTTGGTGGGAATGCCAACTGGTGCAGTCACTCTGGAAAACAATACGGAAGTTCCTCAAAAAATTAAAAATAGAAATGCCATATGATCCAATTTCATTTAACTTCAATTATTATCTTGAATTAAAACAGCCACAGGTGGTTAATAGGTACATTGGACCGCATATTTCTAGAGACTGGCTGACGACTGAAGGAGATCCATAGCATAGGCATCATACAGTGATGAGTGCTATAATCAAGGCAAATCTGAAGACCTGCCTTAAAAGAAAAACGAGCTGCAAAAATGTGACATTTCACTATAACAGTTTGTTTTTTAAGATCAAGTCAATCAGGGGACGCCTCGGTGGCTAAGTTGGTTAAGCATCTGCCTTTGGCTCAGGTCGCGATCCCAGAGTCCCGGGATCGAGTCCCACATCGGGCTCCCTGCTAAGCAGGGAGCCTGCTTCTTCCTCTGCCTGCCACTACTTCTGCTTGTGCTCTCTCTCTCTTTGTTAAATAAATAAATAAAATCTTTAAAAAAAAAAAAAAGATGAAGTCAATCAGGAGCCAACTTGGAAACACCAATGTACTGACACAGACTTCAGAGCAATTAGAGAAATAAGTAGCTATAAACAATCCAACACTTGCCAAAATTAAAATGAACTATTTGGCAGGACAAGGGCTGTGTGAGGGGGCTGCCATTGTCCTGAGACCAGAATGGAAGGGGTGTGGATGTCCCAGCAGGAGCCTGGGATAGGACTCATGATCATATAGAATTGGAAGCCAGGTTCCACTTCTAGAAAGAGTTGTCCCGCTAAGAGCCCTGAAATATCAACCTACATGTCCTCATACTTCTCCCATGCTCTTCAGAGAAGCCTACCACAACCCTAACATACACAAGACCACATCCCACTCACTGGCTGGCAGTTCAGAGTCTAAATAGTAGAAAAAACAAATCTCTTCATTAAAAAAACTGATGGAATGGATTCCAAAAAATATATAAGATCAAAAAGTTATGATAGGGTCTATTAGAAATAGCTTGAGCAGGCGCCTGGGTGGCTCAGTTGGTTAAGCGACTGCCTTCGGCTCAGGTCATGATCCTGGAGTCCCAAGATCGAGTCCCGCGTCGGGCTCCCTGCTCGGCAGGGAGTCTGCTTCTCCCTCTGACCCTCCTCCCTCTCATGCTCTCTGTCTCTCATTCTCTCTGTCTCAAATAAATAAATAAAATCTTTAAAAAAAAAAAAAAGAAAAGAAAAGAAATAGCTTGAGCTGTGTGATCTTGGTCAAATTAGTCAATACAATGAGTCCCAGTTTTCTCATCTGTAAAATGGGGCATCATCTATCTTAATTTGCAGGGTTGTAAATATCAGAGACATTGTATGTAAAATGCCTAGCAGAAGGATTTACCGCATTTATTGGCACTCAATAAATGCATAGAAGCTCATGTGGTCAGAGCATCATCCACAGTACAATACACACAACAATACAAAGTGGTGATGAAAGCAAGTCTCTCAAGTCCATCTGCTCAGCTCATCTCTTAGCTACAAGTAACTTAACTTCTCTGGGCCCCAATTTCCTCATTTGAAAAATACGAATAGTGATAGTAACTTGCTAACTAACTTATTAAAAGTTGTCATGTGTATTAAATGAGTCAGTGTAAAGCACTTGGATGAATGTTAGCACATAATAAGTGCCCTATAAGTGTTAGCTATTAGCTATTGTGATAGTCTAAGGAAACATTTCCCCCAGATGCCTGGTGTGATGGTGAATTTTATGTGCCACCTCAACTGGCCATGGAATGCTCTGATTAAATATGACTTCTGCATGTATGTGAAGGTTTTTCCATATGACATTAGCATTTGAATTCAGTGGGACTGGGTAAAGGAGAACGCCCTCCCTAGTGTGGACATCACCCAACCCCTTGAGAGTCAGGTCTTCTGGGATTTATACACAGACTGGGATTTATACACCATCAACTCCCCTGCTTCTCAGGGCTTCAGACTCAGATTTAATTATTCCATGGTTTGCTTGGTTCCCCAGCTTGCAGATGGCAGATCATGGGAGTCATCTTCCATAAACATGCTAGCCAATTATTGACAATAAACCTCCTGTATGTACATATATACTACACTAACCAGGGAGAATCAGTGGTGACCTGGCATACACTGAGTTGTCTGAAAAAATCTGAGAGGAGACAGAATTAATAGATTTCTCTTTCTTCCTTTAATAGTCTGAGAGCTCGAAGTAACAGTGGAGGCCTTCTAATCAAACCTCCAAAACATCACAGGAATCTCCTCAGCCTGGAGGGCCGATTTTCTGGGCTTCTCTCGGGCAGAATTGAGCTTAATTCCCAAGTTGGGATTTCTTCAAATGAAGGAAGGCTGAAATCTTCAATAAACTTAATTTCACGTCACTAGGTCAACCATGGATGCCTAGTCTTGGCCTCCTTTTCCCCTGAAAACAGAATCTGTGCACAGTTTCTCTGCTTCTAATGGGAAAAACCAGACTTTGGAGACAAGGCTGAGTTACCACTCAATTCCAGCACTAACAAGCAGTGTAACTTTGCACAAGTAATTCAGTTTCTCTGAGCCTGTTTCCTCATCTGTAAAATGGTGATCACAGCATGTTCTTTGCTGAGGAGCTTTAGTAAGAACTGAATAGGGCAATATATAAAATCACCCCAAACAGAGCCTTGTCTTCAGTAAATGTTTCCATCCCTTATGGATTTTCTCAAGGTGATGGTATTTGGACTCTTTTCTGAAATTAAATCATTTCTTCATCTTGCAGCATGGCGAACATAGTTGTTTATTTCTGAAATTACTCAGGTTTTGGCTCCAGAAGAAAACTTTCTACTCACGTAAGGGTAGAAAAGCTGTCTCTCAATTCGTTGTTCTCACTAGATAATACTTGGAACTAAGTGCATTTATTCCATTCTAATTCCCAAGAGCTGTTCACATAGATTCACTGACTGTTGTTCTTATTAGGAAAGAAAGACTAAGTCCCTGACAGAAGAACAGCCACTCAGCCCACTGAAGTGGATCTTTAGAAATAAGAACACAATGACAACACAAAGAGAACAAGGCATCAGATGGTCCACCTAATTCTAATTTTAATGTGCAAAGGAATCATGGAAAGCTTATTAAAAATGCATATGCCCAGGAGTCTTGCCCAGAGATTCTCGTCAGTACATCTAATGTGTACCCAGGAATCTGCATTTTAGCAAGCACTCTGGGGTTTTTGATACAGATAATCCACGTGTCATACTTTGGAAAAATGACACTATTCCATTAGGTGGTGCTTGATTATTTCTATCTTCTTCTACCATCAAACCAGCATAACACTAAAGAATGGAAAGATACTAGCAATGACCCCAATTAGACATTTAGTTCATTTCAACCAAAAGAAGTTTCAGCTATAACAATTGTTGACTACAGTTTGTGGAGAATGTTCCCTTGAATCTTAGGTTCACAGAGAATGCCCATAACATCTTAACAGATCAGGGCAATACAAGATGCCAAAAAGAGTTTAAAACATTCTAGGAAGTAGATTCTCTAATAGAGTAAATGTTTTGGATTTGAAATGTGGATGCATTTGATATTAAGAAGACGGGACATCTGAAAGAGCTAGCTTGACACAAATGCTGAAGAACCCCACCAAACCTATTATTCCTGAAAATTAAAAAAGGAATTTCATTACATCTCAAACCATGCATTCCTAGATAAGCTAACAAAATCAAGGAGCATCAGCTAAGAGACACTGTAGCAACCAAAAACTCATCAGAACTTCTCTCTCCCACAGTCTTCAGGGACAGGGAGGGAGCCTCCTGGATGACAATGTCTTACAAAATGGTCTTTCCAGTCCTGAGCAAAAGGAGGAATTGTCAGAGACTTAAGGTCATTTCTAACTACTTCTCCTTCTCTCAATAATCGTCTATCAGAAAAACTTCATTCCTCAGAATTTCTCTATGGCTTTGCCCTTGTGGGGGAGAAGCTCTATGTAGCAAGCCATGTTTGTCAGCACCAGAAAATTGGAAGTCCACCTAAAAAGAAGGGCGAAACTGCCAGCACATTGGAAGCCCAGGAAACATGTTATTAGGAAGAACAATGGGAGAGAACCAGCTTTGCAGAAGTGAAAGCACTTTCTCCCATGGGGAGCAGGATTTAGCCAAGATACAGCACTCTTTTTTCATCATGCCCCAGCAAGTCATCATTCTCAGTCCAGAAACCATCCTCCACTTTAAGGACACAAAGCCCTTCCTGGGCTGTAGAGAACATGGCCCTGGCTCTGCTTCTCCCACCATGATGGGCAACAGTTCCTGGCTGGGAGTCCTCCCACGTGGGCAGGAGAGAACACGGCAGCCAGCCAAGACTGTTGCTGCAGCTGCCAAAGTGATTCTGGCCTGAAACACAGCATTCCAGGGATGGTTAACAGTGGTCTAGGGCCAAAGGTGGATGTCTTCTCTGGTGGCCTAAGGATGGGAGAAGTCAAACCATGAGGAAATTTGATAGATGTTAGCTTCACTAAGTGCCACAGCAGAAAAAGGGTAAGAAAAAAAAAAAAAGAAAAGAAACCAAAAAGGAAAAGGAAAGAGAGGTCTAGTGTGAGATGTTGAAGACATGAATGTGAACACTGGTACTTATAACCTCATTACATCTCTAAAATGAAAAGATAAAAAAAAAAAAAGATTTGCCTTCTCAAGGGCTCCTTCCTTAAAGAATAAGTCTATACTCACTGTCTCTCCTTTCTACACTCCCCTGAAGTCACAACTACAGCAGAACAAATGTTAGTGATTTGTAATCCCCCACTGTCCTGTAGGAACAGGTCTGCGTAACTAGTATTTTTGGCCAAGAACAAAATCTTCCTCGGCAGAACGGACTTTCCCATCCTTGAAGACAACATTAAAGTGGTAAGGGGATGAAAAAGAGCAGCTCAGAGAGTCCTAAATGACTATGTTTAAGAAAGAAGCAAGAAGTTGAGAGTCCCGGAAATGAGCCAGGTGTAGACAAAGCAGCCCCTGGAGATGGAGAGACCGGAAGGAAAAGGATCCACAGAGGATCGGAGAGATACAACAGCTGGCAGCCAAAGTGAAAGCTCTGCAAAAAGAAAGTGGAGCTTTTTCATTGAAGCACAATAGGAAATGTACAGTATAAACTCTTTTACCATTTCCACCTGTGAAATCTTCAGTAAAAGAAACATTTTCTCTATTACTTTGATGGGACTAGAAGTGCTGTGTCCTCCTCCAAAGACGGCATGGGAAGAAAAAGAGAGGAGAGTCACTGAAGCAATACATAGAGAGAACCCCTTTTTCTCTTTCAGCAGAAGTGAGAGTGCCTGCTCACGGCAAGTAGGAAGGGCAGTTGGGAAAGTGGTCTGAGGAATGGGAGAAGATACCACCATTGTATGGAGCCGGGCTAAAGGCTCAGCTGTCATGGAGCCACTGAAAAGCCAGTCATAGGAAATGACAAATTAAGCAAATGCAGGAGAGGCTGTGGTCAGAAAAGGGAATATTAACATTTAAGTATTCATATGTGATGAAGTTAAGGATCTTGAAATGGGGAGATTGTTGACCCAATATAACGAGAAGTGTCCTTACAAGAGGGAAGCAGGAGGGTCAGAGGGAGTAGAAGGAGATGTAAAGACAGAAGCAGACATTGGAGGGATGGAGGAAGGGGCCACAGGCCAAGGAGCACAGGGGCCTCTAGAAATTGAAAATGGCAAGAGAATAGATTATTCCATGAAGTCTCCAGAAGGATGCAGCCCTAATGATGCTTAATTTTTGACTTCTGACCTCCGGAACTGTAAGAGAATAAATCTGTGTTGTTTTAAGCCACTCTGTTTGTGGTCATTTCTTACAGCAGTCTCAGGAATCTCATACATCTGGGGAGTTAACCAAAGTTAACCCAGTCACAGAAGTCTGGGGAAGGGGGAGTCAAAAAGGTTAAGGATCCATGAGGTTCAGGTGTTGGCCTTGACACACAATAAAAAATACATTTCACATCAAGACTCCAGTACATAACCAAACCAACGTTTCAGGAATTCACGCTTCCCTCCTTTCCTATGTAGGAGGCATTCTGATATATTCCATTCTGTGTTACTCTATTTCGTTTAATTTAAATTCTGGTTCCAACACACGAAGTTGATTTCACATCCTTGTAATGGATTACAACCTGCAGATTCAAAAACATTGATCTGGTGCTTGGACTTTATTGCTCGATCTGGATCTGAGTTCTTTTTTTTTTTTTTTAATACATCAAGTGAATTTATTTTCTGAAGATGTCATAAGCATTCCTTTTTCTTCTTTTTAATTTTTATATTGTTATGTTAATCACCATACATTACATCATTAGTTTTTGATGTAGTGTTCCATGATTCATTGTTTGTGCATAACACCCAGTGCTCCATGCAGAACGTGCCCTCTTTAATACCCATCACCAGGCTAACCCATCCCCCCACCCCCCTCCCCTCTAGAACCCTCAGTTTGTTTTTCAGAGTCCATCGTCTCTCATGGTTCGTGTCCCCCTCCGATTTCCCCCCTTCATTCTTCCCCTCCTGCTATCTTCTTTTTTTTTTCTTAACATATATTGCATTATTTGTTTCAGAGGTACAGATCTGTGATTCAACAGTCTTGTACAATTCACAGCACTCATGATAGCATATACCCTCCCCAATGTCTATCACCCAGCCACCCCAGCCCTCCCACCCCACCCCCCACTCCAGCAACCCTCAGTTTGGTTCCTGAGATTAAGAATTCCTCATATCAGTAAGGTCATATGATACATGTCTTTCTCTGATTGACTTATTTCGCTCAGCCTAATACCCTCCAGTTCCATCCATGTCGTTGCAAATGGCAAGATCTCATTCCTTTTGATGGCTGCATAATATTCCATTCTTATCCTGAGTCTCTGCTCTCTTCCTGTGTGACCTTGGTCGAATTGGTTGATTGATGAGTCTCAGGCTCTTAGTATGAGCAATAGGGAGTGCCTACTTGATAAAGCTGTTATGAAGAATAAAGGAACTATTATGAAGAATCACCTATTACAGTGGCTGGCACACAGCATTAATTAAGAAATAATAGTGGCTTTCCCTGAAATCAGAGAATCTTATCATCCATAAGACCCTTCAAAGGTTCAATTTTGCAGCTTATACTGGAACTATGTCCTCAACTCCATGCATCCACACCTCAAATGCACTTCTACTAACAAAAGATAATTTCTCAAGGTATCCACTATTGCTAAATTACTTTAATTTTTAAAAATCCCTTCCCTTTGTGGAGTTAAAATTCTTTGTCCCTATAATCTCCACTCATCATCTTAGTTCTGTCTTCTGGAGTTACACTGGAATATGCCTGGTATCTTTGGTACATAGTATTTACTTAATTATATTGAATAACACTTATCAGGTGCCACTAAGAGTTCTCTTTTCAGGATAAATATTTCCATTTCCTTCAACCCTTTTTTATTTCCTATTGTGCTCATTCATCAGCACTCTGGTTAATCTCCCTGGAACCATACTACAGCTTGTCAATATTTCTCTTAAAATGACACCAGAATTGGGGGCGCCTGGGTGGCTCAGTCGGTTAAGCGGCTGCCTTCGGCTCAAGTCATGATCCTAGGGTCCTGGGATAGAGCCCCGCATCGGGCTCCTTGCTCAGTGGAGAGCCTGCTTCTCCCTCTCCCTCTGCTGCCTCTCTGCCTACTTGTGCTATCTCTGTCAAATAAATAAATAAAATCTTAAAAAAAAAAAATTGACACCAGAATTGAGCATTGGGAGTCTAGCGCTCCAATGCCATCAATCTCAGAGAAATAAAATAGTGGGAAAAGTATAATTTTTTCCTTCACAATAATCAAATCCTGCAGGGAAGAAATCAGTAAGGCAAAAATTTGGTCTAATAAGGACTTAACTTCTTTTACTAGGACTTAACAAAAAGATCTCTTTTCTCCATGGTATTTATTACATGGGGTCCAGGAAATGAGCTCTAGAACTGAGGAAAATACATCATGACAACACTGAAGATAGAATGTCTCAGTGACCACTGAGTTTAATGATTATTTTTTTCTTAAACAGGCCCTGAATTGACCAGACATCTTCTTCATTAGAGTGTGATCTCCCTGCCATTCGGACCATTCCCTCAGCATCCTAGCGGAGACGGCCGGTTAACAGTTTATGGCAGTGCTGTCTGGGGTATGAACACACCACACCAAAACCAGCCCTCGGCAAACGGTTCCAATCACTGCAAAATGAGCAGACAGTGCCTGCCTCGAGATTACATTTCAGGGGAGATGTTGATTTCCAGAGTACATATGAATGATGCGTCTTTTCCCAATGTTTTATTTCAAAAAATTTCCACTGAGAATTCAAGGAATAGTATAACAAATACCCCTATGCCATTACCTAGATTCGACAAATATTAGTATTTTTCCACCTCTGAAATGGATATGCTGCATTATTTAAAGGTAATTTGCAGACACTGTGGGAGTCCCGCATTAAATACTTCAGCGTGCTTGTCTTAAGAAGCAGACATTCTCTTAGATAATCGCAGTTCCATTACCCCACCTAAGAAAATTAGTAATAATTCCACAACATAACCTAATTTTCATTCCATGTTCGAATTTCCCGTATTGTCCCCAAATGCTTTTTAGAGCTATTCACCGTTTGTTTGTTTGTAACCAGAATCTAGTAATGTTTAATACAATGCATTTGGTTGTTATATAATAAATTTTTTTAAGTAATTCATATTACCTCAAGCACATAGCTTAATAAAGTGGAATATTTCCTAAAAGCCTGTGATGAAAAGCACTAATCTTTTGTTCTACCTCACCCAATCGTCAGAGGTAATGACTTTTGGCTTTTTTAACCCTATTCTTCTAGAAGATATCTCCATATTTCTAAATAACATGCTGGCGTTTTTTGTTTGTTTGTTTGTTTTAATCAGTTTTAGACCTTATCTGAGGTACTGTTCCTGCCATAATAGATAAAGCTTTGGCTCCCTTACACAATCCCTCTGCCATTCTCTCAGTATCCGTACTTCCCTCAAACCAATACAAACAACTGTGTTTACATTATTAAAGCAGCACCAAGGCAAACCTGGTCCTCCGCCACTATGTGCAGATACAACTTACCAGCCAGTACCTACTCTCACGGGCTGGTCTCAATGCCATACAAGTTACTAGTATTTTCTTTCTTGTGTAGCTTTTCGTTTTTCTTGGAATCTTATCTTTCTTTTCTTACTGCATTGCCTTCTTTGTTACTACAATCCATCCTTTTAAAATCCCCAGCATACCAGGCATGATTCTATGGAGTTCCCTTTTTTCTTAGAGGCTTCCCGAGGAGCTCTCCATCTCCCTGCTCCACGCTGGCCTTGGGGCTCCCAGGCCAGCCCCCAGCCAGTATCTGGGGACTCCCCAGAGGGCACCTCCAGGTGAGATCCACTGATTTCAGGGTTCTCCCATCAGCATGTCTGCTTTATCCGGCATCCAATTTTAAAATTGAGGAATCTAATATCTTTCCTGACTCTCCATCCTTTTTTAGATGGCCTTCACCTCTCTCCCCAGAAAGCTCAGGGATCTTCTCTTTACCCACACTACTTAGAAATTTCACAATTACGTGCCTTCGAGTGAGTCTTCTTCCACCCACTGTACTGGACACTAAATGTAGCTTTCATTCCAGAGACTGTGTCTCTGGAAAAATAGTTATGAAAAATCATCTTGGTTGTTAGACCTCCTGGACTGCTCTGCCATTTCCCTTACTTTTCATCTCATATTTTCCAAGCATCTTGCTTATCTACTTTTTGAGAGATTCTCTTGGCTTTATCTTCCACTATTTCTATTTGTTTCTTTCTAAATTTTACCAATCCTTTTTTTTCCCCAGAAAGCTCTTTCTTGACCTCTAACTTGCTCCTTTTCACAGTATCGTCTTGTTTTATGGACACAATCTATTCCAGAATATTTCTATGAACACTAATGAAAGGTTCTGAGGTTTCTTGTTTGTTTCCTTCCTTTCTGCTTTCTGCATTATCTGATTTCTCCAATGTAATTTTTCCTGTTTATTTATTTTGCTCTACTTATTTCATGTTGGATGTTTTCCAAAAATATCTTGACATCCTTGCTTACCCTTCCATATTTATGAGGGGGTCCTGAAAAGCCAGTGAGGTGCTCTATGCTGGCATGGAGGACTTTTGACTGTTGAAGGAGAGGTCTGACAGGTACCTGATCTTTATGGACGGAGGATTTCTTAAATGCTGGACTGTAAAGGTCTTTTTTCTGGGCCATTTAATTCCCACCAGTCTACTGCTGAGTGGATAGACACCTGGCAGAAGTAAATCTGCCCACGGTTGTGGAAGCAGACAACCATTCCATTTTCAGCTCCAGCCTGCAGCTTCCAGCCTCCCTGCCCTCCGTCACATCCAGAATCTCCAAGTCCCAAATCCCTCTGGAGGCTCCTGGGTCAAATCAACTTTCTTTTTGTCTATATCTCACCAGTGTGCACACTTAGCCATGAAACCTTAGCTATTAATTGTCCCACTTTTGTCTCCTAGAATGTTGTCAAAATCTCATATCCTAAGATGGCTCCTCCCTTATTCTGTTACTGTTAGGAAGGTGACCTACTGTTCCATCCACCATCTTTGAAAACTCGTTGATGGTTTTAGGAATATTGAATATAAAAACAATTAGATTAATTAAACATTTTAATAGACAATGAGTTAAACCTTCTCACTGACACCAAAGAGATTATAACATTAAATTCCTCCTTTTTAAAACTTAGAAAAATAAGTCTACTTCTTTTTTACTTCACAATTTTAAAACTGTTTATGCCCAAATAGTACATAATGGAGAAATGATACATGTCACAAAACAGTAAAAATCCCTTCTAATAGAATAATTACACATTAAAACATCATAGCACTCTTGTCAAAATCTAAATAGCACAATTTCCTTAATTCTGGAAAGTATGTGGTGAGTGCCATGGAACTTTCTAAAACAGCTGAATGACAGCTGAAATTTACCTACCATTTGTAATCTTTTCAGTGACCTCAACCCTGATGGGGGCAATGTTCTTGGAGATGAGCTGGCGTGATGCAAATGCCAACCCGTCTGACACTGAATTCATGACCTCCCAAATTACTAATGAATGGTAATTGTTAGGCAAAGAGCAGAAGTATGATCAAGAATTTGTGATCACAGCAAAAATATCAAGATGAGGGTTATTTTCTCTTTTAAGCTTTTTCTATAATCCTAAATTTGATACACTTTATATATATTTGATATGTGTGTATACACACATATATACATACATACATTTGATATATATATATTTTTTTTAAGATTTTATTTATTTATTTGACAGAGAGACACAGCGAGAGAGGGAACACAAGCAGGGGGAGTGGGAGAGGGAGAAGCAGGCTTCCCACCGAGCAGGGAGCCCGATGCGGGGCTCGATCCCAGGACCCTGGGATCACGACCCGAGCCGAAGGCAGACGCTTAACGACTGAGCCACCCAGGCTGATATATATTTCTTTTATAAACAAAATGATTATTTTTAAAAATTTGCCAATGGTTATCTCTATGAGACACATTTGTTTCATTAAGATTAAAATACAAACTACTCCTGGGCACCTGGGTGGCTTAGTCGGTTAAGCGTCTGCCTTTGGCTCAGGTCATGATCCCAGGGTCCTGGGAGGGAGTCCCGCATGGGGCTCCTTGCTCGGCAAGAAACCTGCTTCTCCCTCTGCTTGTGCTCTCTCCCTCTGCTCCTCCCCCCACTGCTCTCTCTCTCTCTAAAAAAATAAAATAAAATAAAATAAAATGTCTACTTAAAAAATTTCAAACAATTCATTCTCTTTTTCATTAGTATTAAAATTGATGGAAACTTAATCAAAATCTGAGAATGAAAATTAAAAATCTTCCACAGTAAAATTGTGCAATTACTCTGTCAATATGGCCATATCATAATATTATGGTCAGATGGACACTCTCACACCTCCAGGGAAGTAAGGGAGAACTGCTTCTCCCTTTTGGGACAATCTGCATCAAAGCAGATTGCACACTGGTGCTTAGAAAAGCACACTTGTGACCCCAAAACTCCACTTGTAAAATTATTTCCAAAAGAATTGATCCAAAAAAAAAAAAAAAGGAAAACAGTTTGTGCACAAATATCCATCACAGCATTATTACTAATATTAATAATAGGAAACAACCTATATGACCAACAACAGAGGGCTGGGAAGTAAATAGAGTAACATTTACACAATAGGATGTTATGCAGCAAATAAAAAAATGTGCTGTGTTTGTAATGATATCAAACAATGTTCGTTATACAAGATTAAATGAAAGGATATGACACTGGATGTTCCACATGGTTCAAATTTTTAGAAATATAGAGAAAATGAAGGAAAAAAATATGCCATCATTGCTGCTAGATTCCTTTTCCAATAAAAAGCTATCTTATCTGAAAAAAAATACATGTATATTCATTAACATTAACTATAGTCACTCCTGAGTTGTTGGGCAATGGTTACTTTCACTCTTATACTTTTGCTGAAAACTCTGAATTTGCTACACTGGGTACCTATTTCTTATAATAAAAATAAAGTTATCTTCAAAACACTTGCTAGTGCTTTTCTTTGTATGATTACCACATAATTTTTATTTTCCCTTTGTGCCTTTCTGAATTGTTCAAATTTCTGTATTAGCATGTGATACTTTTAAAACATGACAGAATGTATAAAATGTTGTATAAGGCTTTTGTAATTCAATGCCTTGAGTGGTAACACATGTTTTAGCTAGGAGAATAATTTTAAGGATGCTAAGTGATCTCCACAGATAAAGTATGATGCTTGGGGGCTATTTATTTAGGAAGCATGGTTTTCACTGAAGTGCTTTCAGAATACATTCTGTTCCTAATATCCAGTCACCACTGTGCAATCACATAGCTAATTGGGGTCCGCAGGTAAAGCCGCTGAGAGCAGGGAACGGGGTGGTGGGGCTGGAGAACATGGACTGTGAGGAAGTCAGAGAGAGAAATGACAAGTACACTGGATCAGCAGAGAAGGGAAAAAGAAGAACAGAAGAACTGGAACAGGGAAGAGGGGCGAGGATGTATCTGGAGCAAGGGGAAACAGGGCAGAAAAAAAAGAGCAAAGCACGCCCTTCTTTGAAATCTGTCAAGCAGGAATTTGGAAACAACATGAAATAAACTCACTAAAAGGCAATAATACAAGGTGAGAGGTGTTCTTCATCAGTGGATAAACTAACAGGGTTCAATCAGGCACCTATTTTGTTAAAAAAAAAAAGTGTTTTAAAGCTTTACAAAAGGGGCACTTGGGTGGCTCAGTGGGTTAAGCAGCTGCCTTCGGCTCAGGTCCTGATCCCCAAGTTGGGCTCTCTGCTCAGCAGGGGGCCTGCTTCTCCCTCTCCCTCTGCTGCTCCCCCCTACTTGTGCACACGCACTCTCTGTCAAATAAATTTTTTAAAAAGTCTTTTAAAAAAACAAAATAATAAAATTAAAATTAAAATTAAAAAATAAAATAAATAAATAAAGCTGTAAGAAAGTGTTCTGAGAGGCCACCATTCCGGCCCCCGCCGGTGGGCAGATAAGAGCGCTGTGCATATGGACACTCAGGCATCTCCCGGTGGCCCAGGGAGATGCACTGTTCATTCCTGCTCATGGCCACCCTGTCACCTTCACTTCCTCTTCTCTGTCATTCCCTGTTTACCGCACAGCAAAAGAGGGAGAAGGGTAGACAAGTTTTTGAAAAGCACATCTCCCAGGCCAGAGCAGTGGTTTTGAATACAACGTCAAGCCACAGGAAAGTAACAGCATTAAGCTTTGGGAGGCTTTAGGGTTACCCAAATCACTATTCCAAAAGCCTTTCTGAATCATAAAGAAAGGAAAATTCTTTTTTTTTTTTAAGATTTTATTTATTTATTAGACAGCAAGCGAGAAAGAAACAGCATGAGAGGGGAGAGGGTCAGAGGGAGAGGCAGACTCCCTGCTGAGCCGGGAGCCCAATGTGGGACTCGATCCTAGGACTCCAGGGTCATGACCTGAGCCGAAGGCAGTTGCTTAGCCACCCAGGCACTCCATACTGTGAGTTTTAGCTATAATTTATTTGGTTCAAATGTTCCTTAAAGGAAAACAGGATCCCACTTATTGCAGTGGTCAGGAACATTTAGTGGCATGATAAACTATCTAAATTGGAGGTTTGGGTTTGTTTGTCTGTTTTTTTAAGGTTTATTTATTTATTTGAGAGAGAGAGAGAGAGTGGGGGTGGGAGGGGCAGAGGGAGAGAGAAAATCTTCAAGTAGACCCCCCGCTGAGCAGGGAGCCCAACTCAGGGCTCGATCTCATGACCCTGAGATCACTGCTGAGTTGAAACTAAGCGTCAGACGCTCAACCGACTGAGCCACCCAGGTGCCCCTACCCAACTGTTATACACTAAAATGCACACTGTTAAAAGGAGACAACTAGAAAACAAAATAATATATATGTAGTAGACAAAATAAAGCCCCCCAAAGATGTCCATGTCCTAATTCCCAGAAATTGTGAATAAGCTAGATAACATGGCAAAGAGAAATAAAGAATGCCGATAGAATTAAGGTTGCTGATCAGAGATGGGAGATTAGCCTGGACTATGGGGGGGGAGGTGCTGGTGTCATCCAAAGGATCATTATAAATGGAAGAGGGAGCTAGAGAGATAGCAGTGTGAAAAAGACTTGGCCCAACTTTGCTGGCTTTGACAATCGAGAAATAAGGACATAAGCCATGAAAGGGACTTCTGGAAGCTAGAAAAAGCAAGGAAATAGTTTATCCTCAAGTCTGCCCCGCTGACACCTTACTACTGGTTCACTGAGATGCATGTCAAACTACTGACCTCCAGAACTGTAAGATAATAAATCTGTGTTGTTTTAAACCACACGTCTTGGGGTAATTTGTTAAAGCAGCAAAAGGAAACTCACACAATATGCTTACATACATCAAGGGCCAAAGATGAGACAGGGCCAGCTAGAAGAGGAGTGCCAGCTCTAAATAAAAGAAGATTACCTAAATTTAGATGAAAGCTAATATCCAGCCCTGGGGTTGATGGAAAGGGCTAATTTTGCTCCCTGGAAATTGCAGCTACTTGGTTCAGGTTAAAGAGTTTGAAAGAACTTAAAGAAGAGGCCACTGTAATTCACCTTAAGTCAGTTACACTGGTAGGAGTTCATCTCAGCCCCGGGAGTTTCTGCCAAATCAGCACAAAGAAAGTCAAATTTCTTAGGGTTGAAATATAGTTCTCGTTCCACTGAGAAGAAAATTTAGAAACAGGAGGCACTGAGATATTTAGTTTTCTTTCAAGATGTCTTAACATAGGATTTGGGACTCTGAGGTGGAAGGCGCAGAGTGAAAAATGGAATAATGTAAGGCAATCAGGAGATGCAGAGTCTTACCCCAGGATGTGACCTGATGCAGTCACTGAATCTCTTGGACCTAAGGCTTTTCAGATGGAAATTATAATACCTCCCTGTCTTCTTCCCATAGGTATAGTGAAAGGCAAATAAAACTATATACATGAATCTACAAGTAATACATACTCACATCCATCCTTCTATCATTTTCAGCTGAAAAATCGCAATGACTTATTTTGCTGCAAATCACAATTCTGCTTTACTAATAGTTTTCTTTCAAATTAATTCATGCCTGAGATGGTGGGTGGGTGTTTTTTAATAATGTGACAGTCCATCAGAAAAAGTCTCATCAGAAAAAGCTCATGGAAAGCATGAGCTCATGATTTTAAACGCATTTTCATTCCAAAGGTTCCAAAGAGACCTTCCCAGAACAGTCTGTGTGACTTCAATGGCATTAAGGAGGAAATGGTCTTAGGCCCTGGGACCAAGTTATTTCCGATAATGAACTGAGTATAGGAAAATCTGAAATCTGTAGGGAACAAGAGATCCCATTCGGATCAAGTTTTAACCTTCCTGGAGTCCCCTGGGAAACTGCAAGGACACTCTTGAATTCTTTCTCATTATTTGTAACTTGCACGCTGTTGTACATGGCTGGGGAAAGGGGAGTCTTCAACTGTCTCTGACTCAGCTTTTCCCAGGACATATTAGGAACTCCAAATAAGTCCAGCTCTCACTGATTTTATGTCCCCAGCTTTATCTGGGGTTTTGGAGGGGCAATATAAAAATGTTTTAAAAGGTGTTTCTCAAATCTGACTGAAATATACATTCAGAAAAACTCAGGGGTCTAAGCAGAGAGTCCACTTTGCATCAATAAAATCGTGTTTTGTTCAGGGTCCCTGCCTTCAAATTCTTCTCTTGTCCCCTTCCTCCAGACACACATACACTTCTCATGTCATCTTCTAGAAAGTCCTTCCCTGACCATGCAAACAAAAATATAAATAGCTCCCACCCTAGCACTCCCCATTCACCTTCATCCTTTTTCTTCACTGCACTTATTTCATACTATATATTGGCATATATTTACCAGTGTAATCTCGTCTAATGTCACTCTCCACACTACTATGTCAGTTCCATGAGGGGAGCAGTTTTTGTCTATCTCGTTCAATGCTGTATCACCACCATTTACTTAGAATCAGGCCCAACACCTGGTAGGTGCTCAACATATGTTTTCTTGTATATTCTAAATCTCCTAAAGTAATTAGTTTTTATTACTAAAATTTTAAACTAAAAAAAATGAATACCCATCCAACAAAAATAGGTACAGAGGGGGTTTCTAGTTCCCCATTATGCATGTAAGGAGCTAGGTAGTCACCATTCCATCCTAACAAGTAAAAACCTCACAGACTGAAAAATCAACACTCTTCTTAGATGCATAAAAGAGGGGGAGGACACAGGGCAAACTGCTACTCCCAGGACTGGAGACACAGACTGGTGAATACAGAAAGCAGCAGCTTACCAGAACAGACTCACGAGTGGAAACCACCATGGGAGCCAGAACCGGGAAAACCTGAACTGTAATTCTGAAACATTAATGGAGGCTCAGCATAGACACAACTCTGAGAATTAACACCAAGGGGACTCATTTATAAGGGACCCCTACAAAACTGTGAAACTTGGCCAAATCCACACAATAAATATCAGGAAAAAAATCCTCTCATTCTTCTGGCAGGAGGAGAGCAAAAGGAACCATTATGAAATATTCCAGAACACTATGTTCTTCACAAAGCCTGCCTTCAGAAGAAACTAGTTAACCAGAGCCTCATCTGCTCGGGTATTATCAAAGCCTGACTTACCTTAGGGAAAGGAAATACCCAACTTTAAATAGCTGTACATGGGAAAAAGGAAATACCCAACTCCTGTCACTCAAGCCCATCTTGTCCCACCTAAAGGGAGGAAAAAACTGAGAATTACCTCTGAAGTTCACAGCCCGTAGGCGAGGCTCACTAAAACAGAGACCTAATCATAGGACTACAGAACCCTTTCTTTTCCCCTAAACCTCACCACCACATTACTAAAGGTCTACTTATGGCACTTCCTTTCATCTGGTATATCATGTCACCTATCAAGAAAAAAGTACCCCCCAAAATGGTAACTATGTGAGAAGATGGATGTTAATTAGTTTGACTGTAATAATCATTTCACTATGTATATCAAAACATCATGTATAAACATACACGATTTTTCTTTACAAAATTACAAAACATACCAAAAGGCAAAAAACACAATTTAAAGAGACAGAGCAAGCATCAGAACCAGACATGGCAGGGATGTTGAAATTATCAGACCAGGAATTTAGAACAAATATGATTAATGTGCTAAGAGCTCTAACAGATAATGTAGACAGCATGCAAGAACAGATGGGAAATGTAAGAGAGATGGAAATCCTAAGAAAGTACCAAAAAAATATGCTAGAGATCAAAACTACTATGACAGCAATAAAAAATGCCTTTGATGGGCTTATTAGCAGATTGATCAGGCCTGAGAAAAGAATCTTTGAGTTTAAGAAGATACCAATAGAAACCTCTAAAACTGAAAATCAAACAGAACAAAGACTGGAAAAAAAAAAAAAAAAGAACAGATTATTCAAGAACTGTCGGGGCAACCATAAAAGGTGTAACTTATCCATAATGGAAATACCAGAAGGAGAAGAAAGAAAGGAAGCAACAAAAGAAATACTTGAAATAAAAAATGACTGAGAATTTCCCCAAATTAATGCCAGAAACCAAATCACAGGTCCAAGAAGCTCAGATAACACCATGTAGGATAAATGCCAAAAATACTACACCTCAGCATACCAGAGGAAACAAAAAACCTTGATAAAAATATCTATAAAAACCATAAAACTAACATCGTACTTAACAGTGAGAAACTTGAAGCTTTCCCACTGAGATCAAGTACAAGGCAAGTATATATGTCCTATCTTACCACTGCTTTTCAATGTTGTACAGGAAGTTCTAGCTAATGCAAAAAGACCAAAAAAAAAAAAAAAAAAGGAAAGAAAGATAGGAAGGGAGGGAGGAAGAACTAAAAGATACACAGATTGAAAAGGAAGACATAAAACTGCCTTTGTTTACAGATGACATGATTGTGTACATAGAAAATACAAAAGAGGGATGCCTGAGTGGCTCAGTCGGTTAAGCATCTGCCTTCGGCTCAGGTCATGATCCCAGGGTGCTGGGATGGAGCCCCTCATCGGGCTCCTTGCTCAGTGGGGAATCTGCTTCTCCCTCTGTCTCTCCCCCTAGCTTGTGCTCTCTCTCTCACTCTCTTTCTCTGACAAATAAATAAATAAAATCTGTTAAAAAAAGAAAATACAAAAGAATCAACAAAAATCTCTTGGAACTAATAAAGTTTATAGCAAAGCTGTAGGATACAGGTTAATAGACAAAGGTCAATCACTTTCTTATATATCAGCAATGAATAAATGAAATTTGAAATTAAAAACACAATACCATTTATATTAGCACCCCCAAAATGAAATACTTAGGTATAAATCTAACAAAATATGCAAAAAATCTATATGGGGAAAACTATAAAACTCTGATGAAGGAAATCAAAGAACTAAATAATTGAAGAGATGGTCCATGTTCATGGAGAGGAAGATTCAGTATTGTCAAGATGTCTGTTCTTCCCAACTTGACCTATATATTCAACGCAATCCCAATCAAAATCCCAGCAAATTATTTTGTGGATATCAACAAATCAATTCTACAGTTTATAAGGAGAGGCAAAAAACAAACAAACAAACAAAAAAGAATAATCAACACAATACCGGAGAAGAACAAAGTTGGAGGACTGACACTACCCAACTTCAAGATTTATTATAAAGCTACAGTAATCAAGGGGTGCCTGGGTGGCTCAATCAGTAAAGCATCTGCCTTTGGCTAAGGTCATGATTCCAGGGTCCTGGGATCACGCCCCATGTCGGGCTCCCTGCTCAGCGGGGAGTCTGCTTCTCCCCCTCCCTCTGCCCCTCTCCCCATTTGTGCATTCTTTCTCTTTCTCCCTCACTTGCTCTCTCTCAAATAAATAAATAAAATCTTTAAAAAATAAAATAATAAAATAAAATACATTTTTTAAAAACCTACAGTAATCAACACAGTACAGTATTGGCAAAAGAATGAACAGATTAACAGAACAATATAGAGAGCCCAGAAATAAACCCACATGAATACAGTCAACTGATCCTTAACAAAAAAGCAAAGGTAATACAATGGAGCAAAGATAGCCTTTCCAACAAATAGTGATGGAAGAACTGGAATCCAAATGCAAAAAAAAAAAAAAAAAATTAATCTAGACACAGACATTACACACTTCACAAAAATTAACTCAAAATGCATCACTGACCTATATGTAAAACACAAAACTATAAAATTCCTAGAAGATAACATAGAAGAAAACCTAGATCACCTTGGGTATGACAATGACTTTTAAGATACAACACAAAGGCGGGGCACCTGGGTGGCTCAGTCGTTAAGCGTCTGCCTTCGGCTCAGGTCACGATCCCAGGGTCCTGGGATCGAGCCCCGCATGGGGCTCCCTGCTCGGCGGGAAGCCTGCTTCTCCCTCTCCCACTCCCCCTGCTTGTGTTCCTCTCTCGCTGTGTCTCTCTCTGTCAAATAAATTAAAAAAAAATAAAATCTTTAAAAAAAAAAAAAAGATACAACACAAAGGCATGATCCAGGAAATAAACAACTGATTAGCTGGACTTCATTAAAATTAAAAATTTATGCTCTGCAAAAGCCAACATCAAGAAATAAGAAGAAAAGCCACAGAATGGAAGAAAATATTCACAAGAGACACATCTGATAAAGGATTGTTACTCAAAATACAACAAGAACTCTGAACTTCAACAATAAGAAAACAAACAATCTGATTAAAAATGGGTCAAAGACCTTAACACACATCTCACCAAAAAAGATACACAGATGACAAATAAAAATATGAAAAGATGCACCACACCATATGTCATTAAATGCATATTAAAACAACAAAAAGTTACCACGGTACACCTTTTAGAATGGTCCAAGTCTAGAACATGACAACATCAAATGTTGCTGAGGATGTGGATCAACAGGAACTCTCATTCATTCCTGGTGGGAATGCAAAATGGTACAGCCACTTTGGAAGGCAGTTTGGTGGTTTCTTACAAAACTAAACATAGTCTTACCATACAATCCAGCATTCGAGCTCCTTTGTATTTATCCAAAGGAGTTGAAAACTTATGTCCACACAAAACCCTGCACTTATAGCAGCTTTATTCATAATTGCCAAAACTTTAAAGCAAACAAGATGTCCCTCAGTAGGTGAATAGATGGATTAACTGTGGTCCATCCAGACAATGGAATATTATTCAGCACTAAAAAGAAATCAGCTATCAAGCCATGAAAAGACTTGAGAGTAAACTTAAAATGCATATTACTAAGTGAAGGAAGACAATCTGAATAGGCTGCATACTGTATGATTCCAACTATCTAGCATTCTGGAAAAGGCAAAACTATGCAAAAGCAATAAAATCAATGGATGCCAGGAATTGGTGGTGGGAAAGGGACAAATAAGCAGAGCACAGAGGATTTTTAGAGCAGTGAAAATACTGCGTATAAAAATATATTAATGGATACATGTCATCATACATTTGTCCAAACCCTTAGAATGTATAACACCAAGAGTGAACCCTAATGTAACTATGGACTTTGGATGAGTATGATATGTTAATACAGGCTCATCAATTGTAATAAACATACCACTCTAGCAGGAAGTATTGATAATGGGAGAGGCCATGCACATGTAGGTGCGGGGAGTATATGGGAAATCTCTGTACCTTTCTCTTAATTTTGCTGTGAACCCAAAATTTCCCTTAAAAAAGTAAAATCTTAAAAAATAAAGTTTGTTTAATAACACAGAGTTTCAATTTTTGCGAGGTGAAAGGAGTTCTGTGGATAGATCCATAAGGTGAATATATTTAATTCCACAGAACCGTACATGTAGAGATGATTAAGACAGTAAATTTTATAGTATGTGTATTTTACCATGATATAAACAAAAACTGCAAAAAAAAAAAAAAGAGAGAGAAAAATATACCCATTGTCCTTAAAATGATAATACTGTGAAGGAAAATTATGTTGCAGACTAGATACCCTTTGCGGTTCCTTTCAATAAGTAAATTCTATGTAATTTTAATTTTAAATTTCCTTGCACAGAGCTAGTATAATCCACCCACACCAGAGATGGCAAAAACCATGCTTTCCAATGCTGCCACACGCCTCACCTACATGGTCCTGTACTGTGTTCAGCAGACACTACTATCCTTTTCTAGCACACTCTCACCTTCTACCCACATTACAGATCCTCAACAAGTTATCCAGGCATCCTCTACCAATTAATAAAACTTGACATTGCGAAATGAAACTTTTTTACCATTGTGATCTAGACATAACTCCTCCTAAGATGTTCTATTATTCATTGAGAAAACATATGGGAGATCAGGACATTGAACAAAAATCATGGCAGAATTAAAAATATATATATATTAGGAAAAAAGATGGAGACAGGTCCCATTTGTGCCCACATGTGTACATAATAAAGTACATATATGAATGAAAATTGAGAGCCTTTTTCTTCAGGGTTCTTGGAAAGAAGCCAGTAGGCTATGCTTCACTCCTTTGCACAATGAGAGTTCTGTCTTAAAGACAGGTCTGCTTTACTCTTTTTTTTTTTATTCTTATGTTAATCACCATACATTACATCATTAGTTTTAGATGTAGTGTTCCATGATTCATTATTTGTGCATAACACCCAGTGCTCCATGCAGAATGTGCCCTCCTCAATACCCACCACCAGGCTAACCCATCCTCCCACCCCCCTTCCCTCTAGAACCCTCAGTTTGTTTTTCAGAGTCCATCGTCTCTCATGGTTCGGGTCTGCTTTACTCTTAAGAGCTGAGCTAGTACATACTGGATAAGTTTTCACTGGATTTGATTTATTTTGAGCACCTACTATTTGAAGTAGGTTTTACATTAAGTAAAGCACCACCACATGTGATGTACATATGAATAATGCTTGTATTTTGTCTTCTAGATACAGGCATGAACAAGAGATACCAAAGCAAGAGCTACCACACTGTGGATGTATAAAGAAAGAAATTAATTCCATCTGGGAAGGTTTCATAAAGGGGATGTTTGTGAAATGGGCCTTCCAGAATGAGTAGTACTTTACAGTTTGGGAAGAGAATCTTTAATCCACTGAAAAGACTCTGCACAAAGCCCAGACAGGAAAGGTATAAGGGATAGCCAGGATTCCAGAAAATGTGAGCGTTCATGATTGAATCCTCTGTTCCAATTCTTCTTTGTCCTTTTAAGAAGAGCATTTGTTGCTCATCTTTCTGTTAAATCATATTTCAGGCTCCAGAGCCTATCTCTTCTTGAATTGAGGCTCAACACAGTAACTCTTTGGCCAACTTCTTAATAATCAGTCTACTCGATGCTAAGAAAGGTCATGTTCTCGGGGCACCTGGGTGGCTCAGTCGTTAAGCGTCTGCCTTCGGCTCAGGTCATGGTCCCAGGGTCCTGGGATCGAGCCCCGCATTGGGCTCCCTGCTCCGCGAGAAGCCAGCTTCTCCCACTCCCACTCCCCCTGCTTGTGTTCCCTCTCTTGCTGTGTCTCTGTCAAATAAATAAATAAAATCTTTAAAAAAAAAAAAAGAAAAATCATGTTCTCGATATTTTGGTTGGAGCTTGGTAATAGTAGGCTGAGAAGTTTTCACAGCTTTAAGAACCATGCCCCCTCGAGTTTTCCTTCTTCCTCCTTAGAGAGCTTGCAGAGAGCCCCGGATGCTGATGGCTGAACTATGTTGTCTATAAAATGAAAGCCTGCTGTCAGACCATTCACGGCCTGGCATCTACCCCAGGTATATATGTGTGTCATCTACAGAGCCTATGTCATGGCTTGTCACAGCTACACCATTGTGGCCATCAGTGTGATAAACTAGGGTCTGTTTTTCTATATGAATTCTTAGTAACTGGACTCAGAATTCCCCCAACTTCCTGTAGTAGTATGGACCTAACTATATGCACAAACCTGTGAAGCAGAAAGATTATATGTATCAGTCTTCTTGGTCTACCCTACACCTTGTATCCTCCTTAACCCCAAGCAGGTCTTGATGATGCTGAATGCCTTCTTTCCAGGAGCCTAGCACAGAACCACATACACGGAGCTACTAAAAAATTAGCTTTTTTAGGATATTGATGATGATTGATTTTTTTAAGACACATATAACCTTCAATCCTTTATGCTGAAGGGGAAAGAAGAGGCTGAGTTGACCCTTTATCCAGAGAAACACTGTAAAGAAGCTGCTGACCATCAAGCATTGGCCAAGGAAAGCAGCTGGCTGGGTTTCCTCCAAATCCACCATATTGAATTTTTCTTTCACTTCGCACAAACCTGGTCGGAGATCACCACTTTCATTCACCCAATCAAGAAGCATGTGTTTAGGGGCTTCCTATCCGCCAGCTTCTCCTTCAAAGCCTTGAAAATACAACAGTGAACATACTAGACACTCCAACCCTTGTGGAGCTTACGCTCCAGTGAGGAACACAAAGAACTAAACAAGCAATAAAAACCTATTGTAATAAAAGTCCCGATAAGGAAGTGTAGGATTCAGTAAGAACACACAAGAACCTAGGAATTCCAGGAAATACTCCCCAGAGGAAATGACATTTAACCTAATCTGGCACCAAATAACACATTTTGGGGGTGCTTGTATAGAGGTGAACTGTGCTAGCTTTTTCTAAGCATACCTGTACATGTTATGAGAAATTATCAAAAACTCTGAAATAAGGCAAAAGGATGGCAGCATTTCCCTTTGACTTCATACTAGCACACTCCCAGGCCCAGAGGAATGTGCTCTTATTTGAGTAAAAATTGACCATTTTTTTCTTTTAAGATTTTTATTTTTTAATTTTAAGTAATCTCTGCATCCAACATGTGACTCAAACTCATGACCCCGAGACCAAGAGTCCACCGACTGAGCCAGCCCAGCACCTCGAGGTACTATTTACCTTTGATGAGAGTCCAGATTCTGTGAAGTTAGGGTTAACTTGTACAAGATTGAAAAGCTGAAAATGATGTTGTCCAGTAGAAATGCAAATGGTTACTTTCCAGTAGAGAATATAACCCTGAAGGCTAGTTTTTATTGCCTCACATCACATTAACCCATTCTGCATGGGACCTGGCATTCTAATCCCAGCAATCTCACTTCCTGTGACTTGTGTTCTGTTTTTACCAGCGTTAGTAGGCTGCTGGTTCCCTCTGTAATGAACACACTTTCGTGTGTGTGTGTGTGTATGAAAATCAGGTTTTAAACTCTTTGAAAGTGATACTAGGACACTGAAAGTCACCAAGGACAGAAAAGAGAGGAATGCTGTAAAAATATAGATTCTAAGTCTCCAGCTCAAACCTACTGAATCAGGGCGCCTGGGTGGCTCAGTTGGTTAAGCGACTGCCTTCGGCTCAGGTCATGATCCCGGAGTCCCTGGATCGAGTCCCGCATCGGGCTCCCTGCTCAGCGGGGAGTCTGCTTCTCCCTCTGACCCTCCCCCTTCTCATGCTCTATCTCATTCTCTCTCTCAAATAAATAAATAAAAATCTTTAAAAAAAAAAAAACAAAACAAAAAAACCCTACTGAATCAGAATCTCTGGGCAACAGGGCCTGAGAATCCTGCCTCTTTTCCCAGCTCCCCAGGTGACGGATGCTGAAAGTCAGTGGATGGTGTTTGGGAACCACTGGAGGAAAAGCACCCAGAATGTCCCCATGCTCAGAGAAGTCATCCTCGACACAAGCCTAACCCCCATCAACAGAACCTCTCCTCTTTATTGCAGAGCTTTGAGCCCCAGAAATTATAAACCCCTCTTGAAGATGAATAATTAAAGCTATTATTAGCCATTTATACTTTGGGGTTGTGGAGGGACAGGGAAGCAAATGGAGAGATCTGAGAGAATAGGATTTCCGAGGTAGATAAAGGAAAGAGGAGAATAAAATCTCCAAGTGGGGGTGAGGTGAGGAGGTTGGTGAGCATCAGCAGCAACAACAGCATCATTACCATCGCTACTTTGCTTACAGCCCTGGACAGAACATGACCACGTTTAAAAATAATAAATTTGAACGTATATACCACTGGTTGCCAAACGTATGCAAGGTTCCTTCCAAAAAAAAGATACACAAAAAGTTTAAGACAGAGGCTGCAAATTAAATCCATGAAGAAGGGTAAAATTCAAGTACCTCCACCATGGAGGCCAAAATTGAGCCTCGTTGCAATTAAAAATTAAATCTGCCCTGAGCTTTCCAGTCAGCCAGTTATGAGGGAGATCAGATGCCTTACTTGAGTGTTGTTCTCTGAAAGAAGGAAGTTTTAATAACAAAAGATTCCTTCTGACACTAGAAATCTGACCCACTCATGCAGGGTACAGGGAGATGCTTAAGAGGTACGGGCTCAATGATGGGTTTAATAGACAAAAAGCACAAGTAATTGTCACATGGCTGCTTTCTTTCTTCCAGCTCTCAAAAAAAACCTCAGGGTGTCTATTTAGGTGAGGTTTTGACAGGAATCGGAAGAGTTGAAAGGAGAGTAAGCTCAGGTGATTCACACAGAGTGACAAGTAAAGAAAACAGGGTGGAGAGTTTCCTATGTAAAGATCTTCTATAAAAGTGTCTGAATTTTCATTTATACAACCAAAGACGAAGTCTTCATCAGTATTTAGGACTTCATCAGGCTAATAGTATACTCAGAATGTTTCCTAGGGGCGCCTGGGTGGCTCAGTTTGTTAAGTGTCTACCTTCAGCTCAGGTCATGATCTCAGGTCCTGGGATGGAGTGGGCTCTGCGCTCAGCAGGGAGTCTGCTTGTCCCTCTGTCCCTGCCCCTGCTCATGCTCTCTCTCTCTCTCTCTCTCCTCTCTCCCTCTCAAGTAAATAAATACATAATCTTATAAAAATTGTTTTCTAAATCACATTGCTTCAAAGAGCTAACTTCATCCCACTGGGTCAGGCACATTTTGCTGCCCAGCTGACTTCTTTGTTTTTATAGCTCTCTCCTGAGCTGAGTCTAATAAACGTGGAAGTAGTCTCTCCCCTTCTCACTGGCAGAGCATTTCAGGAGTTACTGGAAGTCATGCAGCAGGAGTAATATCAGAGAATCTCAGGGGCAGGACAGAAGTTTCCAGGTAAAACTCTGAAGTTTCCAGGTAAAAACTGACAAGCAACTTCTCTTTTCTTCTGTCTGTTCACTTTCACCAAGAATATTGTGGTGGTAGATACAGAATACGCGCTGCATATAATGCATTAGGAATAGCAAGTGTTTTCTGGGATCGAGTTGACAGTGCAGCCATGGACACAGAAGTTCAGCCTCTCAGACTTTATGCTCTAAGGTTACAAGATGGACAGTCTCGATTCATATACACAACAGATAAAAATTTTTTAAAACCTGAATTAGTAGTTAAAAATTTCCCACAAAGAAAAGTTTAAACCCAATGTCTTCACTGGCAAATTCTATCAAATATTTCAGGAGGATATAATACCAATCCTATACAAAATCTTTCAGAAAACTGAATAGAAGGTAAAACCTCCCAACAATTTCTGAAGACCGTATTACTAGAACATTAAAGTTAACAAACACAATCAAGAAGAATGGAATAATTACAAGTCAATTTCTAAATACATGGGCAATATTTATACCCTGAAATCTATAAAATATCACTGAGATTAATTAAAGAATTTCTAAATAGTTGAGGAGACATACCATGTTCAAGGACTGAAGACACAGTTTTGAGAAATTCTCCACAGGGTGACCTATAGATTCAACACAATCCCTATCAAAATTCTGGGTGCCTTTTTTTTTTGTAGAAAATAATCAGATGATCCTAAAATTTATATTGAAATGAAATATACCTAGAATAGCCAAAATAGCTTTTATAAAGAAGAACAAGGTTGGAAATTCACTACCTAATTTCAAAACTTACTATAAAGCTACCATAATCAAGACAGTGCAGTATTGGTATAAGGAAAGACATACACACCAATGGAAGAGAACAGAGAGCTCAGAAATTAACCCTTACTCTTAAGTCAATTAATTTTTAGTGAAGTAGCCAAGGCAATTTAATGGGGACAGGAGAGGGAAAATGGGAAAGGAAATGGAGCTGAGACAACTGGATATCCACATGGAAAAGAATGAAGATGGTACCTACCTCACACCATATACAAAAATGAACTCAAAATGAGTCATAAGCCTAAATGCAAAGGCTAAAAATATATGAGGAGAAAATCATTGTGACCTTGAATAAGGCAAAAAAAAAAATCTTACATATGATACCAAAAGCACAATGCCTAAAAGAAAATATTAATAAACTGAACTTCAACAAAATTAAAATTTTTTTCTCTTCATAAGATCTTTTAGATAAAGAAATGGCATGGAGAGGGAGAAAATATTTGCAAAACACATATCTGATAAAAGACTTGTATTCAATATATTCTTACAGCTCAGTAAGAAGACAAACCAGTTACAAAATAGGCAAAATATTTAAACAAATACTTTAATGTAAAAATAGGACTTGGAGCCCCTGCTTGGTGCAGTCAGTTAAGCACCTGACTCTTGGTTTCAGCTCAAGTCATGATCTTGAGATTGAGCCCCAAGTCAGGCTCCACACTCAGCACAGAGTCTGCTAAGATTTCTCTTTCCCTCTGCCCCTCATTGGGCTCTCTCTCTCTCAAATCAATCAATCAATCAATCAATCTTTCTTTAAAAAAAACAATACGACTTGCCACTAAGCTTACAAAAAGATGTTCGACACCATTAATTAGGGGAATGCAAATTAAAACCCTAATTATATACCATTACATACCCATTTGAAGAATGGTTATAATCTAAAAGACCAGCAATGCCAAGTGTTGGCAAAGATTTGGAGAAACTGCAACCCTCATATATTGCTGGTGGCAATGTAAAATAGCATAGTTGTTTTGGAAAACAGTATGGCAGTTTTTCAAAAGACTAAACATATACTCTTCATATAACCAAACAATTCCACTCCCAGGTGTCTACTCAAGAGAAATGAGAGCAGAGAGTCACACAGGACTCGTATGCAATATTCACAACAGCCTTATTTAAAGTAGCCGACAGCTGGAAACAATCCAAATGTCCATCGGCTGGTGAATGAATAAACAAACTATCAATACAATGGAATACTGTTCAGCAATAAAAAGAACGAGCCACTTATACATGCGACAACATGGATGAACCCCAAAGGTATTATGCTAAGTGAGAGAGGCCCGGCACAACAGACTACATCTTGCATGATTCCATTACGTGAAATGTCTTTAAAATGCAAATCTCGGGAGACAGAGAACGATGTCTGCCTGGGGCTGGGCTGGGAGTGGGAACTGCCTTCAAATAAGCATGAGTGAACTTTCTGGGGTGACAGAAATATTCTAAAAATGTATTGTGGTGATGATTCCACAATTGCTAAGCTTACTCCAAAATCACTGAACTGTACAATTAACAGTGGGTGAAATTTGATGATATGCAAATGATACCTTGATAATCAAGCTACTGAAAAACATTTCCTAAAAATAATGCCCATTCTTCTGGGTTCGTGGTTCTCTGATGAGGGTGGGTGGTGGGGCAGGGGAGCAAGACAGAAGGCAGCATATTATCACCTAGGAAGGCTTTTTTTAAACACACGTATTTGTTCTGTACAGTATAATACCAGGCATCAAAGAATAGCACCATCCATTATGGGGAGACTTACACAGTTTGCAGATGATTCTGATGATTCCAGGTGATTCTGATATGCATTAGCCCACACACATATACTCCTGAGAATCTCCTCTTGATCAGACTGGGTCCCAGGAGTCCATGTTTTCAATAAGCAAAACGGCTGATTCTTGGGATCAGACAAGTTTAAGACACACTGCCCATGGTCTACAATGCCAGAAACCTTCAGCCTGGTGGCAGGGCACGGTGGGATCAATAGGACTTTGGGGAGACCCATTTTCTGACCTTCTTCCAATCATATCTATTCAGTCTACCTCCAGTGCCAGACACCAAGAACAGCAAACCCCTGCCCGATTCTAATGAATTAAACCAACAATTAAAATTCCCAATCCCTCCACCTTTGTAGGGATTCTGGTTCACTGAAAAGGATCGCTCTGAGCTCAATACCAGAAAGGCCAGCCATTTCATTATGATTATGACCTAATCACATCCATTACACATGTTAGCCATGAAATAATCTGCTTAATTTATGCCTAGGTGTGGTCCTCTATGGATGAAAAGTGCTTTGGGCCTTTCCAATTCAGTGATTATAAGATTATACTTCCTCTTTTGGGGCTCCTGGGTGGCTCAGTTGGTTAAGCGACTGCCTTCGGCTCAGGTCATGATCCTGGAGTCCCGGGATCGAGTCCCGCATCGGGTTCCCTGCTCGACGGGGAGTCTGCTTCTCCCTCTGACCCTCCCCCCTCTCATGTGCTCTCTCTCTATCTCATTCTCTCTCAAATAAATAAATAAAATCTTTAAAAAAAAAGATTATATTTCCTCTTTTAAAAGTATCGTCTTTTTCTTTGTAACCTCTTGTCATTGCTTAGGCAGGAGGAGTCTCCCATCCTTGGAAGAACACAGGAAACATTTAAAAAATTAGCATTTGCAGTCACCTCCTCTTGTTTTATTTTACTGACTGTCCAGTTTACCCAAAAAATCAGGTTGCTAGAGATAAAGGTTAAAGGTTCTTATTTTTTAGAAAAAGGACAGATTTGTAAAGGAGGGAACATGGGGACTTCAATAAAATTAAGGTGACCATCCATGAAAGGGTCATTGCCAGTCCCATGCATGTCAGCGAGGTTCCTAAACCTGTCTAACAAATTGCCTGAAACTCCTACCATTCCTAGCATTTGTGAACAAAACCTTACGCATTCCCATGAAGGTTCGTTCATAGTGAGAACATGTTTTTTAAGAGAGCAGCTACGTGTACTCCAGTGACCACATATTTGAGAGGGGTATGGCAGTGACATTTGTAATCGGAACCAGCACGAAGGCTGAAAGAACCAAATGGCATCCAATCCATGGGCTCCCCTGGATTGTGACCCATCCTCAGGAAGGCCTGTCTCCTGGTTTCCATCTGAGCTGCCCACATCCTCGCCCCCTCCACGTCTCAGTCCCGGGGGACCCTCAGGCATGACTGCTCCTAGGAATCATTATTGCATCACTGTGTGGGGTTACAGCAGAGTCTCCCCTATATAAAAGCGAGTGGCTTTTCTCCTGGATACTTAGAGGCACAGGGAGGTAGGACAGGAAAAAGAGCTGTTTTCTCCCAACTCTTCCAGAGGCATGAAACAGACACTGAGTGCCTACCACGTGCAAGGGAGTGTTTCAGTACCAAACAACTGAAGATGACTGTAACACAGTCCCTGCCACCACCGAGAAGCTCCCAGCCTCACTCAACGGGAGGGAAAAGGTGACGCTTAGTCACCCTCAATCGAGATGATCTCATAAGGATGCCATTAATTCCAGAACCGATGGGCACCCCTGTCCCTACCTTGATCACCAGCTAATGGTTGTGGAGCACACCGAGAACTCCGCACTGCAGTCTGTTCTGGAAAAGACACCTGCCCACGAGTGGCCCCCCTGCCAGAGTGACTCCCACCACTTAACTGACTTAACAGACCTTGGAATAATGTATCTCCACCCGAAACAAACAAGCAACTCTGGGAGAGGTCTGGATCTCTCTCTCTCCCTCTCTCTCAATCCAGCCAATAAATAAGTACATATCTAAGGTAATAAATATATTAAATTTGACAATGACTCACTGGAATGGTATGAAAATGTACCAAGAAGGGAGGAAGAGGGTGGGAAAGAGGGGAAGGGAGGGAGGGAGGAACGGAGGGAAGGAAAGAAGGGAAGGCAAGGGGAGGGAAGGCTGGAAGGAGGGAAGGAAGGAAGAGTAGGAAGGAAGGCAAGAAGGAAGGAAGGCAGGAAGGTAGGAAGGCAGGAAGGCAGGAAGGCAGGAAGGCAGGAAGGCAGGAAGGCAGGAAGGAAAGAAGGAAAGAAGGAAGGAAGGGCAGGACTATAAAATATACCCGGTAGAGGTACACACAAAAAAGCAAACATCTTCCTCTACTCGACAGCATGGGGATTCATTTCCCAGGGCATCCAGGTGAGTTGGGGTGGGGGGGAGAAAGGGACACGATTCAGAGAAAACTAGAAGCAGGTGCACCAGGCAGCTATTCTGAATTTCTCCAGTTGTGAGAGGATCCTTGCCTTACAACCTTAGAGGAAGCGAAAGGCTATTTAAGAGGAACAAGTGTCTCTCACCATAAGCAAACCAATACAAGAAAGCCCCACTTAACATCCGCAGAACACTTCACAATTTCCAAAGCACCTCTGCACACATCCTCCTTTGTTCTCCCAGGATCCCTGTTAGAGAGGCAGGGCGTGTGTCACCACTGTCTTTCCTACAGATGCCCCAACCCAGTTTCCTTCGAATTCTGTTTCTACGGTGCTCTGCAGAAAGTCCTATCTCTCTAAGAGCAAAATCCCAGCTCACTGAAAATGTGATTCAGGGCCCAGAAATCACACACACACACACACACACACAGAGGATCACACAGATCCTGTAAACTGAGGCATGGTTTTGCTCTGTAAGTAAACAATTAGGATCTATGGGAACGTGGGAGGTTTAAGAGGTTGTGGACATCACGTGAGTTCCCTCTGGGACAGAAAGGCCACACATGCTGAGCAAGGGAACAGCCTGGCAGCGTCGGTGTCTTGGGCACAGGGCCTCAGATCCCCAGAGAACAGATGCTGCCCTACAGGGGAAGTCATGAAATGTGGACACAGACACATCTGTTAACCAACACAGCAGCTAGCACTGCCCACATATTCTGTCCCCCAGGCTGAGACCAGGCCATACTCCAAGGGGAGGGGAGGGACGGAACAGCCTCTGTCACTCAGCGCCCCTGCCTACTAACCAGCCCGCTCCTGCCATCTCTCCTTTATTCTATCAGAAAAAGCCACGGGAGGTTTCTGTGGTTGCCCGCACTGGCGTCTCACGCAGGAAAGCAAAAACTAATAACCGGCTCCACAGAGGAGGGAGACTGCTGGTGGCCAAGGGCAGCACAACAGCCATATTCCCAGTGGGTCTGAAAAGAAATGATGAACATGTGAGCAACAAGGCTCCTGACATCCTGTCGCTCGCATTTCAGAACTATTGGCTTGCTTTCCTTTATTTTGAAATTACTTGGTGTTCCTCAGCAAAGGAAATAGTTGACAAAACCAAAAAGACAACCAACAGAATGGGAGAGGATATTTGCAAATGACATATCAGATAAAGGGCTAGTATCCAAAATCTATAAAGAACTTATCAAACTCAACACCCAAAGAACAAATAATCCAGGGTGCCTGGGTGGCTCAGTCGGTTGAGCGACTGCCTTCGGCTCAGGTCATGATCCCAGGGTCCTGGGATCGAGTCCCACATCGGGCTCCCTGCTCTGCGGGGAGCCTGCTTCTCCCTCTCCCACTCCCCCTGCTTGTGTTCCCTCTCTCGCTGTGTCTCTCTCTGTCAAATAAATAAATAAAATCTTTAAAACAAAACAAAACAAAACAAATAATCCAATCAAGAAATGGGCAGAAGACGTGAACAGACATTTTTCCAAAGAAGACACCCCAATGGTCAACAGATACATGAAAAAGTGCTCAACATCACCCGGCATCAGGGAAATACAAATCAAAACCACAAAGATACCACCTCACACCAGTCAAAATGGCTAAAATTAACAAATCAGGAAACACAGATGTTGGCAAGGATGGGGAGAAACGGGAACCCCTTACACTGTTGGTGGGAATGCAAGCTGGTGCAGCCACTCTGGAAAACAGTATGGAGGTTCCTAAAAATGTTGAAAATAGAGCTACCCTATGACCCAGCAATTGCACTACTGGGTATGTTCCCCAAAGATACAAATGTAGTGATCCAAAGGGGCACATGCACCCCAATGTTTATAGCAGCAATGTCCTCAATAGACAAACTTTGGAAAGAGCCCAGATGTCCATCAACAGATGAATGGATAAAGAAGTTGTGGTACATATATATACAATGGAATATTATGCAGCCATCAAAAAAATGGTATCTTGCTATTTGCAACAACGGGGATGGAACTGGAGGGTATTATGCTAAGTGAAACAAGTCAACAGGAGAAAGACAATTATCATATGATCTCATGGATGTGAGGAATTTGAGAAACAAGACAAAGGATCATAGGGAAAGAGCGGAAAAAAATGAAACAAGATGAAACCAGAGAGGGAGACAAACCATAAGAGACTCTTAATCATAGGAAACAAACTGAGGGCTGCTGAAGGGGAAGGGGGCTGCGGGATGGGGTAACTGGCAGTGATGGACACTGGGTATGTGTTGTAATGAGCACTGGGTATTAAATAAGACTGATGAATCACAGACCTGTACCCCTGAAACAAATAATATATTATATGTTAATTAATTGAATTAAATAAATAAATAAATAAAATTACTTGGGTGTTCCTGACGAGTGACTGACTCCAAGGAAAGTCCATTCTCATGTGGTGCTCCCCAGTGGGCTCTCAGTGCAGGCACACTAGCCTGGCTTTGCAGCCTCCTCCCTCTGACTGGCCACCTGAGTCGGCCCTCGTGCCTCCTCTCCAGCTGACAGTAGATCCAGGCTGGTAGCTGCAGTATTTTCAAGCAAACCTCAACACCACATCATTTCACACCCAAACTACACTATGATCTTTTAAAACTATGTACATTTTCAAGCATAAGCACCTAATTTTTTGACAAAATTGCAATTTTCTCAAAAAAAGTTTCTTTACAGTTCATCTGTTCAAATATGGTACAGAGAAGTTCCACACTTGGCATCTGGTTGTTTTGCCTCTTACTGTTTTATTCGAGAGCAGGCCCACCCACCTTTCCCCACTGCCATTGGCTGGGTGCAGAAACCAGGTCTATTGTCCTATAGAATGTCCCACATTCTGAATCTGTTTGCTTCCCTGTGGTTTTCTTTAACCCTGTTCTCCTATAAACTGGTAAGCTAGAAGCTTGATTAGATTCAGGTATGTGTACACATGTGTGTGCCTATATATGTGTATGGGTGTATATATATATATACACATACATATGTATACATATATATCTGGATCAAATCAAGTTTCTAGCTCCATGTACATATACACATATGCATATTGATATCTATATACACATATCTATGGATAAATGGTAGATATCAGCTACCTTTATATATATACACATACATTCATATGCATTATTTCTATGAACAGAAATACTTCATAGGTTGGGCTGTGTTCTTTTTTTTTAAGATTTTATTTATTTGACAGAGAGAGCGAGCACAAGTAGGCAGAGTGGCAGGCAGAGAGAGAGGGAGAAGCAGGCTCCCCGATGAGCAAGAAGCCTGATGCAGGGCTCAATCCCAAGACCCTGAGATCATGACCTGAACCGAACACAGATGCTTAACAGACAGAGCCACCCAGGCGTCCCATAGGTTGTGCTGTGTTCTTCCTGCTGCATCACACATGAGGGATCCCTGACATCTGGTTCTGCCACATGTAGTGATCCTAACATTTATCAGAGGGTTACCCGGCGATTTCGATCCCTCCATTGTAAAGGGTGGGGTCAGACTCTCATGAGGAAAGCAAACCATGCCCAGATCTGAAAGGGTTTCCGGAGATGGAGGCCAGTGCCTCTGGCTTAAGCTCTGTCCCTGATGTCTTCCCCGCCTGCTCACAGCTTCTCATGTGCAAAGCACTACAGCTGGTAAACGGTCCCTGGCCTCCTGCAAAAATTAGATTTCTACAAGCTACTGGGTTGAAATAACCCACAGGAGTGATCAGGAGTTTGAAAATCTTAAACTACACAAAGAAAGGGGCCTGGGCAGCATAGAGCACTGAAAAGTTTGAGATCTTAAAGTTAATCCTGATGTCCACAACTAAATTTATTATTATATATATGGTATTTTCAAACTGGACCCTTTTCTAAATGAATCTCAAAGTCTGGTACTCTTAGCAAGATAGTACCAGCAATAATTATTTATTGCATGATCCTGGGCTCTACTATAGAGGGAGTAGATACGAGCTTGACCTCTTAGACTGGTGGAAAGAAAAGACACCTAAAAAACTGACCAAGACCAATTATGGAGTGCTACGTTATTAAGCATTAGTAACAGTCATATGGGACAAAATCAGCAACATAGGCCTCTTGGGGCAGGAGGGGAGGGGGTGAAACCCAGAAGGAGCCTTGAAGGAAGGATGGAATTTCAAAAGTGGGAAAGGGGAATATGAAACAAGAAGAACAATTGAATTGAAGGCCCAGAGAAAGAAATGGCAGAGAAGAATAAATATTTGGGCTTGATTGAAGGAGAAGGGACAGTCAGAAGAGTGGAGGAAGATTAGTGTGGAAAAACGCTACTACGTAATCAGCCTTAGTTGGCTTCAATAAACTCAATACTCATAGTCAGGGGGAAGAGTTGACCAGATGATCCTTCAGCCAAGCGCAGTGGTTCTCTAGCTTGACGTACAGTGCACTTGCCTTCCCTCCGAGCATACCTCTAACTTCAGGAACTACGACCAAATGCATGAAATATGAGGAGAACAGTAGAGCGCAGCATACAAACAAGTCTCAGATGTGTCGCAGACTTGGCAAGTTTCAAGGAAAAACGGATAAGTGTTTTCGGAAGAGTCGAAGAAGAATTCCTGTAAGAGAAGAGATGGTATTCTCCTTTGAGCGTCCTTATTACTTAAAAAGAGTAGAATTGGGGGCGCCTGGGTGGCTCAGCCATTAAGCGTCTGCCTTCGGCTCAGGTCATGATCCCAGAGTCCGGGGATCAAGCCCCGCATTGGGCTACCTGCTCGGCGGGAAGCCTGCTTCTCCCTCTCCCACTCCCCCTGCTTCTGTTCCTGCTCTCGCTAACTCTCTCTCTGTCAAATAAATAAATAAAATCTTAAAAAAAAAAAAAAAAAAAAGAAAGAAAGAAAGAAAGAGTAGAATTGAAGGCACTCAAGCAAATGGCATTGTTGGCCTGGTGAGGGGAAAAATGCCTGGAAAGATTCTTGTCTCTTTGGACCCATCCTGCTGCAGGAGCAGATGCTCACCCTGCTGGCCTGTCTTTCCTCTTTATAGGACAGCCACAGAATTAAGTCAAATATGTCAGGTCCTCCGGCAGCGGGGACAGGAGTGCAGGGAGGGAGCAGCCGATGGTCTAGCGGACACCCTTCCTTGGCTCTGTTTGCCTCTGGACCTGCCACCCGCGGGCGGCACATCAGTGTCAGAAGCATCAGCAGCCACAAGAGATGTGTGTTTCAGCAGCCTCTGGTCCGGCAGGGAACGGAGCCACCCACACACCTGAGCAGTGTCCTCGCAGTGGACGAGGGGCCAGTGGGAGAAAGATCAGACTCCAGAGCTGGAGGGAAGAGCAAGGAGGCAGTGCACCTTCCAATTCTATGAATCACATCTTGAGCTGTCACCTGTAGGAAATTCAGCTCCCCAAAATAGCCTCACTGGCAGCTTGAAATATTCTTAAAAGGACAGCCATCTGACGATGTCCTTTTCCTCGCAGAGACGCCATTATTTACATCTTTTTTAGTAATTACGAAGTTTTAAACGTTCGGAAAAGACCCTTGAAATGTGTGGTACCTTCAAGCGGCTGTCATAATAACAGACTTTCAGGTACAGCAAAGTCTGGGTTTTATTTGGAAACTCTAAATGCACAGCTCAGGGAAGTTGGGAAGAAATGTCCTCTATATTTCTGCTCCTAAAGCAAGCACCATATGCGCAAACTCCTAAAGCTCCTCACTTCCATTTCTGGTGTAGAGGTAAGGAAGCTAAGATGCGGGGCGAGGGGGTTGTTCCAGAGGAATGCACAATGTTCCTCTCCCTCAAAGTCAGTAAGAGCTGCTCCGGCCCAAATATGGAGGGCTCTAAAATTTGCCACTGTTTCGCCCACTGATCGAAGTAAAGGCTGAAGAGAATGAAGGAACCAATATCCTTAGGCCAACTGCCTCAAAAACAATGAAATGTTGGAGCAAGCAGAGGAACAACAACAAAGCCCAGGAAAAACACCTAGAAACATCATTTGGAGAACCACACTCTAGACTAGAGTCCTGCTGATACCTCCATGATGACAAATAGAACCTTTCTGGGCACATGGAGAACCTCCACGATCCACAACTTACTCTCCGTTGTTGGTGCAAGAGAAAAACTTACAAGTGCTCAAACTATAGGTACAGTGACGTTGCCTAAAGCATCATTTGTAACACCTAAGCGTCCCATCAATGAGGACATCAATAGGACAACAGACTATGGTACATACCTACAGTGCATATTGCTACATACTAGCTGCACAGAGTGTGCGCATAAGGCAAGGCAGCCACGTCCATCTTACTCACTCCTGTGCGCAGCACAGGGCCTGGCAAAGAGCAGACACTGGACTCATGAAAAAGTGAATGGAATACACACACGACTGCGCCAACTTTAGAAGAAACAAGATTTTTATAGACATGGAAAGATGTCAAGGTATATTGCTCCACAAAAAACACCAAATTATTGAGCATAGGGATCCATTTTTATTATTAGTGATACATATACATTTATTTCTTTATATATTCTTCATATTAAAATTATATGTTTAGGGCGCCTGGGTGGCTCAGTTGGTTAAGCGACTGCCTTCGGCTCGGGTCGTGATCCTGGAGTCCCAGGATCGAGTCCCGCATCGGGCTCCCTGCTCGGCAGGGAGTCTGCTTCTCCCTCTGACCCTCCTCCCTCTCATGCTCTCTGTCTCTCATTCTCTCTGTCTCAAATAAATAAATAAAATATTTTAAAAATAAAATAAAATAAAAAAATAAAATTATATATGTTCATATAGATATGAAGTATTTATTTGTTTTTTTAAGATTTTATTTATTTATTTGACAGAGAGAGACACAGCGAGAGAGGGAACACAAGCAGGGGGAGTGGGAGAGGGAGAAGCAGGCTTCCCGCCGAGCAGGGAGCCCGATGTGGGACTCGATCCCAGCTCCCTGGGATCATGACGTGAGCCGAAGGCAGACGCTTAACCGACTGAGCCATCCAGGTGCCCCAATATGTAGTATTTATATACACCTGTAGGACCTATAACTGTGTTGCTCGCTGCTCTCCAGTACTCCTCTCTTTCCAGGCACATAGAAAGCTGAATTTCCTGGCCCCCTTGTTGTTGGGTGGGGCCACAGGTCTAGTTATGGCCAAGGAGTTGTGAGCATAAGTGATGTATGTCCCTTGCAGGCCACAGCATTTACATACCAACACGTGCCTCAGAGCAATCTTCCCTCTCCCAAGTTTTCTTCCAAGTATTTGTCGAGATCGAGCCTCTGGCAACTTGAATTCTGGGATGACTATGAAGAGCAGCTCCCCTAGTCAGTATCATATAATATGGGAATGAGAAATAAACTCCTGTTGTGTTCAGTTGGGTTTGGGGTTGTCTGCTACCCCAGCATACCCTATTTCTGACAACTACAAAGCACACACACACACACACACATTCAGATACATATACACGCACACACACATTTGGCTATTTATATGCAGGCGTACATATATGTGTATGTGTATTTACAAATACATAGGTGCAAATATCAGCATGCATACAAAATCTGTAAAAATAAACAACAATCAGATAAGGTGGGATGAAAATGGGATTAAGGAGGAGCTGTCAGTACGTATTTTACGTAATTCTCTATTTTAAAAATTGTTTTACACGAAACACGATCGCTTTTGTAATTAGTAATTTTGACTGCTACCTGCTCCTGATTTGTCCATGTGTAAGGCAAAATCAGCCAAAAGGTGACCTCAAGCTGTCGCTCTCTCTCAGTTTCTGATGTCTTCACCTCCTGGCATCAGGTGGTGTATGATCCCTTGGAATCATTTAACTGAGTGGGTTAAAATGGAAGGAAGCTTCCTCACTGAACCAATCTAGGCAAAAGTGAGATCTGAGAAGCCTCTTTCCTTCAGTCAGTGGTCTCTTCTGTACCCTTCCTCTTCTTCTCTGTTCTCTCTTTTCTTAGCAGTCTAACATCCCTACTTCCAAGGTACCCAAATATCCTAAGCTTCTCCTCCAGCCCCATCAAAATCTCCATCAGCATCTTGCTCTACGCCATTGATTCTCAATCTTGGCTGTACTTGGGAGGCACCTGGGGAGCCTTGAAACATCCCAGCGTCCAAGCCACCTCCCAACCAGATAAACCTGAATTCCTGGTGGTGGGACAGAGAGGCACTGGCAGCTTCCATAGCTTCCCAAGGGCTTGTAACATGCAACCAAGACTACCAGGCTACCAAGGCTTAGAGAAAGGAGCTGATGAGGACCCACTACTCTAAACTGGTAACAGCATGAGCAGTTTTGTGACCCCTCCTGGTAGGAAGCAAGTGTATCTGAACAGGGATCAAATCCTTAGGTTAAAAGTCTGAAGCTCAATGGGATAACACAAAATGGAGCGCCCTCCCCCAAAGCGTCCAGAAACCAAAGCTTGTCTCTCCCATCTCTCCTTAAAAATAGAGAAAGGGAAAATGGGAAGAACTTCAAGATCAACTGTTATTTCATAATATTTGTCTGACCATGAAGAGGCATCCCAATGAGCCAAACTTCGCTTGCTACAAACTGGAATCCTTTTTATTGTACATCGTTAAGCTGGTCAGTTCCAACTTGGTAATTGCTAATATCACGAGCGCTACTTGCCATTTCAATTCTGTGACAAAGCTGTGGCGCAAGGAACAGTTTCAAAAGCCTACCCACAGCCTGAATAGCATTTATCTCACATCATCATTTCCCTTAAAAGGTCAAAACTAGAGAGTGGGCGGAATGGGCGAAGCAGGTTAAAAGGTACAAACTTCCAGTTATAAGATAAGTAAGTCATGGGGATGTAATGTCCAGCATGGTGACGATAGTTAGTAACAACATACTGCATATTTGAAAGTTGCTAAAAGAGGAGATCTGAAAAGTCCTCATCACAAGAAAAACAATTTTGTAACTACGCATGGTGACAGATGTTAACTAGACTTATTGTGGTGATCAGTACACAATAACATACAAATCTCTAATCATTATGCTGCACACCTGAAGCTAATATAATGTTAATGTCAAATTTGCTTCAATAAAAATAAATAAGTAGACAAATAAATAAATAAATGTCAAAGTTATACGATTTCAAATGAGCACTTTTTGACTACTGATGGTCAGAGATTCCTTCAAGGCAGCTTCCTTCTTTCCGGCTGTAACAGGATTAAATCGGGTCCAAAATGAAAGGCAAAGCATTCACAGAAGGCAGGGTTGAAAAGAAGCGGAGAAGCCTTCTATAAAGGAATCTCTAAATTCAGGCAGGAGAAGGTAACATACTGACAACAAGAGTGTAACAAGCAATCCTTTAGCTCATATTATATCGACAAATTTAAATACTTAGCTTCCCACGGTCCCAGTACCAGTTGCTAGACAGGGAGAACTTAGCCTTCACTTTTTTATTCTAACGATGGTCAATGGTCTATGATCTTCCTGGCCATGCCTGTTGAGGAGGGCTCCTTCCCAGAAGACTCAAGGCAAGGGCATCCCTGTTGTAATCTATTTAAATGCTAGCTCCTAGAAATACACACACCTGTTAGGTGTAGCTTTCTAATACCTCACACCTGTTAGAATGACTATTATTAAAAAGACAAGAGATAACAAGTTTTACAGAGGATATGGAGAAAAGGGAACCCTTTTGCACTGATAGTAGGAATGTAAATTGGTGCAGTCACTATGGAAAACAGTATGGAGAGTCCTCAAAACATAAAACATAGAAACAGCATATGATCCTGCAATCCCATTTCTGGTTATTATCCAAAGAAAATGAAGTCATTATCTCAAAGACATATCTGCACCTCTATGTTCAATGCAGCATTATTCACAATTGCCAAGGTACACAGATGATCTAAGTGTCCACTGATGGACACATGTAAAAGAAAATGTAGACATATATACATAAATATACATATATTATACCCACACACACAATGGAATATTATTCAGCCTTAAAAAGGAAATCTTGACATTTTCAATGACACAGATGAACCTGAAAGACTGTGCTACATGAAATAAGCCAGACACTCCCCCCTCCAAAAAAAGTACTGCATGCTATCACTTATATGTGAAATCTAAAAAAAAAAAAAAAAAGTCAAACTTAGAAATAAACAGTAGAAAAGTGGTTGCCAGAAATAAACAGACGTTGGTAAACGAGCACAAACTTCCCATTAGATGAATAAGGTCTGAGAATCTCATGTATAATATGGTAACTATAGTTGATAACACTTTTTTATAATTGAAATTTGCTAAGGGAGAGTAAATCAAATGTTCTCATTTTTAAAAAAATTAATACGTGAGGTAATGGATATGTTCATTAACATGGTGGGGAGAACCGTTTCACAATGTATACATACGTCAAATCATCCCACTGTATACTTTAAATGTCTTAACAATTTTGTCGACTATACCTCCAAAAAGCTGAAAAAACGTCGTCTCCTAGACTTGGTAGACAATGGGGTTAAAAGAGTGAAAACAGCATATATAACTGCTAACAGTTTGATAAGCCTTCTCTCGAACTCCAGACTCCCCCATACCAGTGTGGAATAGGGTCTGCCAGGAAAAAGATTCTGGGATCCAAGGGAACACAGCAGCATTGACCCCTAGATGACCAGGGCTGAGCAAAGAAGCCAAAGTGAACTCTCTCATAATGCTAGAAGGTACTGACGATGGTGGGGATGGGGCTCCCCACAAGAGAAATTCAGCACATTCTTGACCACTTCAGACTATGTGTGCATTCTTTGTAAAATGGGAGCGATAACACCCGCCTTACTGATTTACCACCCATTCATCAGACACTTTCATTGGCCGACTATTTCATTTAAACACGAACTAAACCACTCTTTTGGCCGTCTGTGAATCTCATCATCCATAAAATGGGGTTAATACCCCACTGGCTAGGTTGTCAAGGGGATTAAACAGAAAACTATGTCATTGGGGCGCCTGGGTGGCTCAGTTGGTTGAGCGACTGCCTTCGGCTCAGGTCATGATCCTGGAGTCCCGAGATCGAGTCCCGCATCGGGCTCCCTGCTCGGCAGGGAGTCTGCTTCTCCCTCTGGCCTTCCCCCCTCTCATGTACTCTCTCTCATTCTCGCTCTCTCAAATAAATAAATAAATCTTTAAAAAAAAAAGAAAACTATGTCATAAACCACCCAGTTCAATGCTGACAAATAGCAGATGTTCAGTTCGTGTATTTCCTACCTCTTTCTTTGCTGGTCGAAATTGACTAAAAGCAAGACTGTGGAGGCTAGTCAAAGGGGCCACGCCAGAGCCAACGGCCCTGGGTCCAAACAAAAGACCAGGAAGGCATCACGGAGGGTGTGCTTGCTACATGCTGGATGCACCATATTCCCCTCAACCCGGGTAAGTGGGAACTGAGGCAAGGTCACTAAACGAAGGAGCAGAAGAGAGCGGAAAGCCAGGGTGTGTTCTGGGGCTAGAGAGATCGGTGACCAAAGTTCTTAAAAATGCTCTTGGCAGGGCGCCTGGGTGGCTCAGTTGGTTGAGCGACTGCCTTCGGCTCAGGTCATGATCCTGGAGTCCCAGGATCGAGTCCCGCATCGGGCTCCCTGCTCGGCAAGGAGCCTGCTTCTCCCTCTAACCCTCCCCCCCTCATGTACTTTCTCGCTCTCTCAAATAAATAAATAAATCTTTAAAAAAAAAAAAATGCTCTTGGCACCAGGATTATGGCCTCCTGTAGGGGCCCAAGCAACACAAGCTATGCCAACCAGGCACTGGAACCGAGGGAGACACCAATATAATACCGTTTCTGGTAAATTTTTAAAAATACAAGGCTTGTTCTAGTTTTCACTCATTCTGTAGTCTTACACACATACACACACATACACACTGCAATATGGTGAGTGGCTCAGGCAGTCAGCACATAATAAAGTAATTATGGGTTATGCATTAATTCAAGGCACTGTACTAGCTTTGCAGTGTCCAGGGAGAAGGTGAATGTCATGAGGAAGCTTAACACACAATCTGTGCCCTGAGAGCTTAGTCTAGTGACACAGATGAGACAAAGGACATGAGGGGAAAAAAGCCAAAGAACAAAAAGCCTAGGACTGGAAAACCTGATCCGAGAGGAACATTCGGAAAGCATCACTAGAGATAACATGGGTTTGCCAAAGAGCTCAGTACTGTGCAAACTCTGGCCATGACTCACTGGATTCTCTAACAAGGCTGGGGTGAGTTTTGACCATGTCCCTGAGCCTTTAACTGTTTGTTTCTACTACAGTTCTCACAGTCTGAAGGTTTTTTCCTAGAAAGAAACAACCAGAGTGGTTTTACATTAACTAGCTTTTTACATGTTAAGGTCTCTTAGAGTCAGTGCAAAAGTATTCTTTAAACACTAGCTCACGCTGGCTTGCACCAGACTGAAGACTGTAGAGGAAACAAACGAAGGAGTAATCTCAATCTCTTCCCACAAGAGGCCTTTAGTGGTGTGCCCTAACCCCCTGTACCTGCTTGTGAGAACCATTTGCTAAACATTCAGGATTCTGTGAGCTGGTTGTTAAACTGAGGTGTGATTGCTTGAGTAATGGTTCTCCAAAACACATCATGTCTTAATTCCTGCTGCATATGAATGTCAATTTATGGGACCAAAAAAAAAAAAAAAAGGACTTTGCAGATGTGATTAAGGATCTGGAAATGGGGGGATTATCCCGGTGGGCCCTAGGAGACGATGCGGCCACCCAGGGAGAGAAGGGGGTGACGTGTCCACAAGCCAGAAGCTAGAAAAGGCAAGGAACGGATTCTCCCCTAGAGCTTCCAGAGGGAGCGTGGGCCTGCTGACACCCTGATTTCACTCCAGTGGAATTGATTTTGGATTGCTGGCCTCCAGAATGGTGAAAGAATAAACTTTTGTTGGTTAAAATTTGTGACAATTTGTGACAGTGCCCATAAGAAACTAAAACAGGTGGGTAGCCTGAAATCAGCCATGGTAGAATATCTATACCACAGAAATTGGCAAAGCTACAAATCTGGGCGTTTAGTTTCAGAGAGCTGATGTGTACTTACATTACAATTGGGTAGTGTAGTCTGAGATAAACAACTAGAGAATGTCACTTTGTGGCATGACATGACATGATGTCCTATGCAGTGAGGTAAAATACTAGAAAATGCACTTAACTTGTAGCCAGGTTCCTCATTCTGATTCTTTCCCCATAGATTCCATCTGTCCTTACATAGATCTCTGCTTTTCTCTGTGGTTTCCTTCCGGAAAATGTAAGAGCCTCAAGACAATAAAGGCCGCTTTCAGTCTAGAAACATTTACTAAGCATCTACTGGGTAGCAGAAACAGTGCTGAAGGTACAAAGATGAGCACGACAAGATGCCTGTCATTGAGGAGGGGACACTCACTGTGACATCAGATAGCCAAGTGGCCAAAAAATGCCAGTGTGAGGTAAAGGTCAAAGGTGACTGTTGAGGTGTTCCCAGTCTCTGTGATTTTCACTCTTTCTGACCCCAGTGGCAAATGACTGAAATATCTTGTCACTGGGAAGTGGAACCCTTGGCAGGAGACGTTTCCCCAGATTAACCAAAGAGCTTTCTCTGAAAGGGGCTGAGCCGGAAAGTTTGTTTTTCTGTCCAACACAGGACCAAACCACTATCTCCCAGCAAAGCTCAACAGGGCTAAGTAGAGAACTGGATTCTAACCACAGGCAGGTAGCATCTGTCAAACAAAAGGACACCACCCACGGTGTCACCAGGGGGACAGTGCTCATCATGCAAGACGCCTCCGCTCCCACCAATGTTACCATAGCACAGCTCCAATGGCCACCTGGGTCCCTGTTCTCTGCATCTTTTCCTATTACTCCTCATAAATGTCCTCGCTGAGTGCTCTGCTTCAAGTTCTGAGAAGATTTCAGGCAACTTCTTCTGGTGGCATCTGAATATATCATCTAGGAGTGGCTTATAGAAAACAATCTAGCCTTTCCTTTTTAAGACACCACATCTCTAAATTCTTCTCTGTCCTTCTCTGTCCAATCCCAAAACTGCCCCCAAATATCCATTATTTTCATTCAGAGCCTGCGGTAGATTAGGTTGTTCAAACATATCCTCTACCTCCCCATCCAACAAATACAGTTCTCTGCTCCCTGACTTTGGGCTTGTCCACATGACATCTTTTAGTGAAAGGGATGTTAGCAGACTGGGTACAACTGACTGTGTCAACTAAGTTTGCATAGTGGCCCCCACCTTCCTCACCTCTGCCATAGCTCTGGGAAGAGCTTCCACCTAATCTCTGCTGACCCTCAGAGGAATTACACCTGGACCAGATGAGCTCAAACCTGCATGGCGAGCCAAGGCCTGCCCACTCCAAGCTCGCTTGCAGATGTATGGGCAAGAGTAAATGACTGCTGAGCCACCGAGTCTTCACTTTCCTCCTCAGATTAAGAGATCCTGGGAAACTGACAGCCCTCTAGAAACCATTTCAAGAAAATGTAATTCATAAGTGAAAAGAAGAATGCTTTGTCCAAAAGGAGGTATCGGCCTAAGGCAGTTGAGTGGGGAGATAAAGTATCAGAACCACTTAGAAACTGCAGATGACACCTATCTGACCTGCTCATCTCCCCAACTTCTATGAGATTTACCAGCCTAGGAGTGGGGGATGGGGGAGCGCCAGACATTGAGCTCCAGTGAGTCAGATAAAGAGCACAATGCGGGGGGAGCCTGGGTGGCTCAGTCGTTAGGCATCTGCCTTCGGCTCAGGTCATGATCCCAGGGTCCTGCGATGGAGCCTCATGTCAGGCTCCCTGCTCCGCGGGAAGCCTGCTTCTCCCTCTCCCACTCCCCCTGCTTGTGTTCCTGCTCCACTGTGTCTCTGTCTGTCAAATAAATAAAATCTTTAAAAAAAGAGCACCATGGGTTACGGAATAGAGAAATATTTGGAAGCCAATGGGAACTGGCATAGCAAAGATGAAGCTCCCATTCATCACACGTACTTTTTTCCCACAAACACACAATGTCTGACTAGTGCCAGTGTAGTCATGAGACCAGCATTTTGAAGGCTGTAATTTACTGTAAAATGTGACAGTCTAGTCAGTATGATATTATACATGCACTAAAGTTTAAATTCTAACCATATGCTTGATGCACAGCCCAAGAGTGGTCATCCAGCATTAAAATAAAAAGAGGCACACTCCCCAAGTGGCTCCTACAAAGCCTACTATTTGGGTCAACATCAACAGTCTACACCTTGCTAATTAGCATAGTGTATATAAAAATACACTAATGAAAGTCGTGTCTTGTTAATTACCATAATGAATATTAGAAATGTGTTCTCACTGAAGAAATTGAAGATGTTCAAAGTATATAAACTGATAAGACAGCTGAGCAACACTCTCCATTCCTGTATGAACAAGGTATAAGAATCTAGCAAGGCGGGTGCCTGGGTGGCTTAGATGGTTGAGCGTCTGCCTTCGGCTCAGGTCATGATCCCAGGGTCCTGGGATCGAGCCCCGCATCGGGCTCCCTGCTCAGTGGGAAGTCTGCTTCTCCCTCTCCCACTCCCCCTGCTTGTGTTCCCTCTCTCACTGTGTCTCTCTCTGTTAAATAAATAAATAAAATCTTAAAAAAAAAAAAAAAAAGAATCTAGCAAGGCTAGAAACCTGTACAGGGCATGCAAGCCTGAACCCTCAATCAGACCCACATCCACTCACTGACTGCACAGCATCCTGCCTAGGAAGCTAGCTATGTCTGCCTCAAATGAGCTGTTCCATACTGGGGGGCAGAGCACCTAAGAGGAGAGACAAGCTTACAGGACAGATCTGGGCAATGTTCTGTGCCTGCCTTGTTAATGAATGCTTGTCTAATAAACGTCTGTATGTGCGACGGAAGAAAGAGGTTATGAGGTCTATGCCACAAAAGCAAAAAAGCCTTTTCTAATTTGGTAAACTAACTTTGTGAAAAACAGAAATTCTAGAACATTTAAAAATAAATTAGATAGCATCATGTTTAATTAGAATCCACTGCAGTCTAAGGGGCAAATAAGTACAATGTCTAATATTAGATGCTAAGGATCTGCTGCAAACCTTAGCTTTCTCACCTGTAATACAGAAGTCACATACACCTTAAAGGAATGCTATTATCAAATGGGATAATGCATTATAATAATTAGAGTACTGGGTACTCACAGCAGATTTGGAACACAGGAAGAAACACTGTGCATCTTCAAAAGGTGTACGTTCCCTCTCTCCCCTCCCCTCCAATATCCAGAAGTTACTGAAGAACCTAGAAATGTATTCGGTATACACACAAGATGATGAAAGGATTTAAGTTCCCTGGTTAGCCTTCAATAAAAGACCAACCCTAAAAGCCCTCAGTGGCAACCCTGCCGGGACCCCTCTCACCCCTGAGAGCTTTTTTCTTCTGTATCCTTGCTCAACAGATCCTCTATCACTTTACTCACTCTCCTTTGGCCGTGGGATTCATTCTAGGACTACTGTGAGACAAGAACCTCGCGCTCCAGCTTCAAAATGCCCGTGGCCGTGGGGACGAAGCGAGCTATAGAGAGAGCAAGGTGAGGTGTGGGACAGAGAGGTGACGGCTGATTCTACAATGTTCCCAAGGAAGAGAGGATGACAGGATCCAGAGCTTAAGAGGACAAGCACAAACTTTAGGCAGAAGGAAGGAGGCCCCTTCCGGTAGAACCAGAAGGAATTAGAAAAATATACGTCTCTACGTACACAAGTGTGATTCTCCGCCATGACTGCGGGACCACCAAAAAGCCAGGCCTGGGGAAACGCTATTTCCATGTGCAGAGATGTTTTAGGCACAGGGGAGTCTCTGTCAGCAGTGGTTCTCCAGCTTGGTGAAGCTGTGGACTCCCTGAGAAGCTTTTAAAAAATCCTGTCCTCAGGCTACTCCCCTTACCCATTAAACCAGGATCTCTGAGGTGGAGCACAAGCTTCAGTGATTAGGAAACAAGCACCCAAGAGACCCTCACTGCAGTCAAGCTTGAGAACCAGGTATCTAGAAATGGGATGTAATTTAACATTTACCATTAAGAAGTAGCTACATATGGTTAGAACCAAAAAGAACTTTAGAGAGCCTTCAGTTTTAAAACACAGCAGCAGGGGCGCCTGGGTGGCTCAGTCGTTAAGCGTCTGCCCTTGGCTCAGGTCATGATCCCAGGGTCCTGGGATCGAGCCCCTCATCGGGCTCCCTGCTCCACGGGAAGCCTGCTTCTCCCTCTCCCTCTCCCCCTGCTTGTGTTCCTTCTCTCGCTATCTCTCTCTGTCAATAAATAAATATTTTTAAAAATAAACTTAAAAAAAAAATAAAGCATGGCAGCAAATTTATGAAGGAAAGAAGAGAAAATATCCGGGCGCACTGCCCATACAAAGGGCAAACATCATTCTGATAAACATTCGTTTACTTGTATAGATGCCTGTGAATGAACTGGGTCAAGATCAATGTACCTCTTACTGTGGGTCAGCTTCCAAAAAGTTTGAAAACCAGCGACCTAAATAAACTCCTTGTTCACAGATGACAAAATTGAGGCTCAGATAGATTAAGAGTCTTCTTGAAAGTCAGTCACACACACGCACGATAGCAAATTCCAGACTAGAGCCAGGTGTTCCTGACAACGACTTGCGGAGCACAGGTGGTCTTCGGTCTCCTGTGCGTGCTGGTGTTCCCGCTCAGCACTCTGCTGTAAACTCCCCAAGGGCAAGGATTGTGTCTTCCACTCTTTACATTTCCGACATCTGCAGCTTTGAAAACACTGTAGGCCTAGCACTGAGGAAGTACATAAGAAGTAGAAGACATTTTAATCCTTAAGAAGATGAAATTTAACTGGGAAGGTCAGGTTAGAAGCACGGAAGAGCATGATGTACTGGAAAATGCTACATTATGGGGAGCCATGAGGGCTTAGAGCCACGGCAAGAGTAGAAGCACGAGCGTGATCCTCACCACGCAAATCTCTCCTCCCTGGGAAAACCCTCCCCAAGCATTCTGCATTGTCATCTCTAGAGAACGCTACTGGAGAAGTAGAGCACTCATCTGGTAGCAGAAAAAAATGCTTTAAAATAGGTCTGTAAAAATAAAAATCCACTCATGAATTCAATGTCCCTTAAATAGGATTTATGTGGTGGGTTCCTCCTAGACGTTCATTGCCCTAAAATTTCCAAGTGCCTGTAACTAAATATTGAGCATGTTTAATCAGGCAGTAACTGCTACTTCACATTTTCCCTTCAGCTTCCAGGATGATGAAAACCAAATGTTCCAATCACAGTAAATTCACTAGCAAACTTTTTTTTTGGCTCATTACATCCTCTTGCCCCCACATATGCTATTTATCTTTCATGTTTATGCTATGGGTCTTACTAACTTGTGACCTATCTCAAATCTATTTAGAAGGAAAGCTGAAGAATTCGAGCGGGTTCTCCTGTGAATCCCACGGCATTATCTGAGAGCCCGGAAAAGTCTGCAGCACCCGCAACACAAGGAGCATAATGTCATCATCCAGAAACTTTGTCCTGAAATAGGGCTCTGGTCACTAAAGGATCTGTCTTCCTCCGGCTCCACTTTTGACCTCTGGACACGGAATAAAGCCAGGACTGTCCTTACTTGACACCACAACGGCCCCTAGGGACAGCAGGCTAGTTATCTCTCAGCCAGGCTCCGTCATTTCGATGTCCGTACACTCATCACCCACATCTTGCTTCATTAGTAAATTAAATCCTGGTCACTCCCTCTGCTCTCTGGCCCACCTCTTCCCTGGGCTCTCTCCAGGACCTCCTTTGCCATTTAGTTACAGCTGTTTGCCTCAGGGGGTGACGGGGGATGGCAGAAAGAACAGTGGCCTTGAAGTCAACTCCGGGTCTTGGTCCTGCCTCTTCCTAGCCCTCAAGCTTGTTCTCCCAGACTTAGTTGCCTCATCTGTGAAAACAACAACAAAAGGCTGGGGGTAACGGTATTTGTTCTGTCCACTTCCAGGGTAAAACCCAACTCAGTAACGGGATGTAAAAACACTGTGCAATTAGGAAGATCAAAACGAGAGCTTCCCAAACTTTTAGTTGCTTCAAATTCCCCAGGGAGTTTGTGTAGAGGGGAAAAACAAATGATGTGCATAATAAATAAGGAAAATACATAGTTTGTTAAAGTAGTGAGTTGAATTTTCACAAAGGTGAAATTCAAAGCATGGCCAGGGAGTGCAAGGGAAGGGTGATTTTAGTTTTAGTTTTGGGTTTTTTTTAATTTTTTATTTAAATTCAATTTAATTAACATATAGTGTATTATTAGTTTCAGAGGTAGAGTTCAGTGATTCATCAGTTGCATACAACACCCAGTGCTCATTACATCCAGCGCCCTCTTAAATGTCTATCACCCCACTGGGGAGGGTATGTGCTCTGGTAAGCGCTGTGAATTGTGCAAGACTGTTGAATCTCAGATCTGTACCTCTGAAACAAATAATGCAATATATGTTAAGAAAAAAAAAAAGAAGAAGAAGAAGGTAGCAGGAGGGGAAGAATGAAGCGGGGGAAATCGGAGGGGTAGACGAACCATGAGAGACGATGGACTCTGAAAAACAAACAGGGTTCTAGAGGGGAGGGGGGGTGGGAGGATGGGTTAGCCTGGTGGTGGGTATTGAGGAGGGCACATTCTGCATGGAGCACTGGGTGTTGTGCACAAACAATGAATCATGGAACACTTCATCTAAAACTAATGATGTAATGTATGGGGATTAACACAAGAATAAAAAAATAAAATAATAAAAAAATAAAAATGTCTATCACCCAGTTACCCCATCCCCCCACCTCTTCTCCAGCAACCCTCAGTTTTTTCCTACAGTTAAGAGTCTCTTATGGTTTGCCTCCCTCTCTGTTTTCTTCTTATTTTTTCCGGAAGGGTGATTTTAAATAGGAAGGTCAGAGTAAATCTTGTCGTAAAGGTGACGTCTAAGAAAAGACTTAAAAGAGGTGATGACCATGGAGCTAGGGGGGCAAGGGAAGGAGTGATCAAGAAGGGCAAAGACCCTATGGGGTGCGCTGCATGTGTAGGCTGTGTTCAAGGCACAGCAAGGAGACCAGAGTGGCTGGAGGTGAAAGGAACCAAGAAAAACAGAGAGGAGTTGAAGTCATATTGCTCCAGACACTGTAAGCTGCATTAAGGACTTTGGCTTTGACTCTGAGTGAGGAGAAGTGCTGAGAACAGCCTGTACAAGGGTGAAGGTGGAAGTGGACCAGTTAGGAGGTTCTGACCATAACCAGGGAAGCAAACAAGGTGTCCTGGGACAGGATGGTTCCAGCAGAGGAGGAGAAGAGTAGATGGAAGCCAGACCTATGCCAAAGGGAGAGCCAACCGGATATGCAGACGAACCTGGTGGGTGAAAGGAAGAGTGAAGTCAGACAGAACTCAAAGGACAGGGAAGCCACCAGGTCAGATGGGAAGACTGTGAGTCGTGCAGGTTTGGAGAGCAGGGTGAGAAGTTCTGGTTTAGACAAGTTAGTTTCTTTAGCTCAGGGGAACATGCAGAAAGATGAACACATCTTAAGTGGACAGCTCAGTGACTTTGGACCCAAGGAACACACCTGGATAATCACTACCAGGATCAAAAGATGGAATATTTTTGCCAACAGGGAAGGCCTTTTTCATGTGCCCCCTAGTCACCACTCACCCCAAAGGTAACTTATTCTGACATCCATCACCATAGATTCGTTTTGCCTGGTTTTGAACTCCATATAAATGGAATCACACAATATGAACTCTTGTGCCTATTTTTCTCCTTCAATATTAACCTGTGAGAAGCATCTACGTTGTTAAGCATAGCAATGGCTCATATTGTTTTCATTGTTGTATGTTATTCCATCATTTAAATACACTACAATTCATACATCCATTCATTGTTGGTGGGTATTAGGTTTGTTTCTAGGTTGGGGCCATCAGTGATGTAATTTGCCATTACATAGCAGAATCAATTATTTTGGAGGCTTGCATCTCTACTTGAGGCCTCAGGGTCCTGGGGAGATTAGCACAGAGGTAAGGGAAGTTTTGGGGGGATCATGGGACAATTTAGGTAGGGCATTGAAGTTGAAAATCTTGCACAATGAGAGAGGCAGACATCCTGTGGTCCTACCAAATGGAGGAAAGAAGAAGGGATGATCCTGAAAGGTAGGAAAGATAAGTTTTACCCAGATCCATAAATGTTTCTAGGACAAGTCCCAATTCTAATCTCTGAGTATCCAGAAAGGATTCATCTAAATTGTAATGATATTACCGAAGGGTCCTCTTTCTTCTCTTTCCTTTTACAGCTGCTGTGGACCAGTACTCATCACTTTATAGACGAACAGGACATAAAGAGACAAGCACCCAGGACCCTCTCATAGATCCTCCTTAACTCAGTCTGCAGACTCATCACCACTTTGCCATCCCATAAGTAATAAGTAGTGTGATACTCTAGAAAGACCATGAGGACCCCGGACTGAGTTCTTGTCTGGTTCTACTACTTGTCACTTTGAGCAAGTCAATGGACCTCCCTGGGTTTCAATATCCTTAAGTGAAAAGCAGACTGTGAACTGCCTCTAGGGTCCACTCCTGTCTTCTGATTCTGTTTTCCTCATCTTCAGGATTGCAACATTCCACATGCTTCTAGGGACATGTTATCCAACATATCCAATCAAAAAAAAAGGACTATGAAACACTTAAGTACTTAGTGTGGTGCTAAGATACAATAAAGCAAAGTGGATTACAAACCAGTGGGAGGATTCCAACAAGACTACAAACCCAACAGAAATGCTAGGCTGGGGGAAAATACGGGTTTCCTGGGAGCACTTTGGGTGAAGTTGAGCAAATGGATAGCAGATGAGGAATGAGTGAGTAGGATTATTTTGGATCAGTTTTACCTTAGCTGCCCACCTTTACATCTTTGCCTCAGATACCTCTACCTCTAGGGGCCTCTGTCAACACTGAAACCTTCCCACACAGAACATTCTTTAATTCCTAAGTCTTTCAGATGAGAAAGTTTCTGAGCAATATAAAACTATTTTTTCCTCTCTAAGTGTCTGTGTGGTTTTCAGTGCTCCCTTCTTGGGGTTCTGGAGTCAAACATGAGAAACAAACAGCCACTCAGTCTACAAGCTGATCACAGTATGTGCTGTGTTAGCCAACTCAAGCTGCGCTCTTAAAAAATACTCGATTTCTACAGAAAACTGCTGCTTGGAGGACAAAAGGAAGGATAAAATTCTGCCATTTCAAAAAGGCAATGGGAACATAAATGCATGCAGCCACAATGAAAAACAGCACGGAGTTTGCAAAAATTAAAAATAGATCTACCATATGATCCAGCAACTCCCCACTGGGTATTTATTCAAAGGAGACAAAACCCACTATCTCAAAAAGACATCTGCACCCCCATATTCATTGCAGCATTATTTATAACAGTCAAGATACGGAAACCACCTAAGTGTCCACTGATGGATGAATGGATAAAGAAGTTGTGGCATATATACATTATATATATATATATATATATATATATATATATATATATATATATAAAATATATATATGTAACAGAATATTACTAAGCCATAAAAAAGAAGGAAATCCTGTCATTTGTGACAACATGGATGGAATTTGAGGGAATTACCCTAAGGAAATAAGTTAACAGAAGAAGATAAATACTGTATAATCTCACATGTATGGAATCTTTTTAAAAGAAAACAAATCATAGATACAGAGAACAGACTGGTGATTGCCAGAGGTGAAGGTGTAGGGAGTGAGCAAAAAGAGTGAAGATGGTCAGAATCAATCAAGATTGATTGCAGGTGTGAATGAATGAATACTCAAACCTGATTCTTCTGATTCTGGTGCAGGGCAGTTTCAGTGCTCCCTCACCCTGCCCAGTCCCCCTCTCTAAGCCCTGAGTACTCAAGCTGGAGCTCCTGCTTTTCCCACTACACATCCTAATAGGAGTTCCTCCACTTTTTATGATGGAAAATAGCCAACGTTACGAAAACAGAAAAATTTAACACACCTCCACATACTCATCACCCCCTTTCAACAATCAGTAATTCGTGGACCATCTTATTTAATCTATAGCCCACCCACTTCCCCAAATCCATGTCCCGAATTATTCTGTGGCAAATCCCAGACATCCGTTAATTTCATCAACAAATATTTTAGTATACATCTCCAAAAATGCAGATTCTTTAAAAAAAAACTATGATATTATTATGCCTAAAGAACTGAATCATAATTCTTTAATTTTATCCAAATATTCAGTGTTCAGATATCCTTGATTATCTCATCTTTTTACACAAACGACTTTTTCTCCCCCTTGTTTTTTTTCTCATTTAACATTACATCATGAAAATCATTCCATAGTATGATATATATTTTAAAAAGCCATTTAATATAATAAAGCATGAGGCTTTCCCATGTGAAAAGAAAGCTGCATTAGCCAGATAAGGATTTACTTGTCCATAAATGCTCCTCTCAGAAGAATCTAAGAGACCTAAAGGCATCCTTCACTAAGCAGCAAGGGGTCATCCCACAATGGGGTCATCAGTGATGTCGTTTCCTAGTCTTGACCTAGACAGGAAGGGGAGAAGGGCAGAAAAGAGAAGAAAAAGGAAGACCAGAGAGAGAAGCTCTCAGGACTCATAGAAAGCTAAAAGTCGACCCCCTGGAAAGGGAAAAAGGAGCATTCACTATTCTCTGGCTTCCATTTTGTATTTGTGATTATCTAGTAGTAATTTCACTAATCCTTTCTGTTATGTTAGTAGACTACACATGCAGGCCCCTCAAGATGGTTGTTCACATAGTGAGATGACATTTAGGCATCTCTGGTACTGACTGTGACCTTGGGGAAATCATTTAATTTTTCCAGGTCTCAGTTGTATCATTTGTAAATTTTGAGACTATGTTATATAATCTCAAATGTTCCTTTAGACTCTAACATTCTGTTTCCTTTTTTAAAAAAATTGAAATAAAGTAATTGAAATCACGAGAATTATTTGTGATATTTAGAACAAAAAAATATCAGGGCTTCGCTCTTTGCAGAGGGTACTTCACTCTTTGAAACCAAGGGCAGATTTAAATTAAGCACAGAGCAGAGTGCTAACAACAACCCAGCTGTTAACACGTGGGAACACTGAAGGAACCCCATGAATTGTTCACTTCTAAGAAAGTTATGTGTGGCATGTCTGGGATCTCTTAGAGAAAGAATTTATACAAAGCTGTAAAAATGTGTTTAGTAGGGGCACCTGGGTGGCTCAATCGGTTAAGCCTCTGACTTCACTCAGGTCATGATCTTAGAGTCCTGGGATGCGCCCCATGTTGAGCCCCACATTGGGCTCCATGCTCAGTGGGGAGTCTGCTTCTCCCTCTCCCTCTCCCTTGGCTCCTCCCCCACTTGTGCTCTCCCTCTCTCTCTCTCAAATAAATTAAATAAAATACTTCTTAAAATGTGTTTAGTAGATCACACATGGCATCTGCATAAGATGTTAAGACAAATGCAAAATAGTTGATGGGCCAAGGACATGATTCTGTAGCCAGTAGAACTGAAGCCAGTTCCCGCTGAGACAGGAAATCTGTTTGATTAGAGGGTTGGGTTTTTTATTATTAAATGATAACTTTTTATGGCTAAAGTATAAAAAGAGTTTGGAAAATAGAGATTAGAAAAATATTAAGGTGATTATAACACCAGTCAACTACTGTCAACTACTGATGACATTCTTATAGCTTTACTACTAATATCTATAATATTTATTTTTTTATAGTAGTTTTGTTGGGCTTTATTTATTTATTTGACAGAGATAGAGAGTGAGCACAAGTAGGCAGAGCGGCAGGCAGAGAGAGAGCGAGAAGCAGGCTCCCCAATGAGCAAGAAACTTGATGCGGGACTCAATCCCAGAACTCTGGGATCATGACCTGAGCCAAAGGCAGATGCTTAACCGACTGAGCCACCCAGGTGCCCCAGTAATATCTATAATCTTTATAATTTAAAACTGTGACTCAAGTTCCTTTCACATTTAACAGTATTATGAATTCTCTTCTTTATCATCAAATAATCTTCCAAAATACTGAGAATGGCTACATAATTTTCCATCGTATGAAGATACTCTGAGCATTTCCCAATTGTTGGGCATTTGGTTTGTTTCCGATGTACGTTTTTCATTATTATGGCCAATGCTTCTGTAAACATCCTGGTAGCTGAATTTTAGAGAGTATACTGGAAGTAAAATTCTAGAAACGGAATCTTTAGGTCATAAATCATGCAAATTTTTGTTTTGATCTGTATCAACACACTGCCCTCTGAACATACTTGTGCTCAATCCATTCCAACCAGCAGAACGTGAGTGTGCCCTTTCCCTTACCACAGTCAGTACTTGCTAACTTTCACCTAACTGAAAGCTGATAGGCAACAAATACATCTTTCTGAGCATTTTAAATAAAAAAAGAAAGACTCATTCCTGTGGCTCAGCTACTCTAAGACACATTTTTATCAAATCCATCGAAGTGCTTCCTTCCTTTCTCTAGCTCTGAACTTGTTCTGCAGATCCTGATTACTCACCTTCACTCCTTCAATCTCTTTACTGAAGAGTTTGCAACAAAATAATGGATCTCTGCCAAGCAAGTCATCGATGACTAAATTCTGGCTCTTCATTTGAAATTGCTGAATTTTAGATTTGCTAAAACTGTTTACTCTCTGTCTAGACCGAAACAGTAAAACTTATTATTCCAAGTGTATCTGACCAAGATTTAGGAGCCCTCAAGTCATGTCCCATTTTGTTTCCACAAATGTTTCTCTAAGATACTGCTTAAAAAAATATTATATCTTTCCTTCATCCCTTATCCCCTCTCTATTCTTGGAATCTCTACTTATCACCATGGAATATTCCACTTCCACAATTAAAGACCTACCATTTCTGTCTTTCACAGCATGCCTTAAACCTTGATTACTTTGATTTTAATCTTGGAAAGAAAGCCACATGAAGCTCCACATGGTCTCTAAGCCTGCTCTCCAAGTGGCAAAGCTCTTCCTGGGGGGGAGGGAGATAGGCAGATATCCAACTGCCTATCTGAACAGCCAGAACACAGAAGCACTGGCGGGCAGATTTGAGCCCTAGCTTTGGTTGTGTGATCATACTTACTTTTTCTCTGGGCCTCATTTCCCTTATCTGAAAATGAGGGAACTGGGTTATATTCTCTAGGAGACAGTCTTTCATCTCTATGATCTTCTCCAAAAGTTCCTAAGTTCCCGATGAAAAGGGAATTTCTAGACATCAATCATTTTAAAAGGTCACTGCACAGCAATTAAACTCAATCGAGAAAAATACAAAGCCCTCCTTCAGAATACCCATAACATTTGTTGTCCTATCTACTCTAGCACTTCATTATATTCAATTGCAAGCCTTTCTCCCCAGATAGCAAGCACAGCTGCCTTCAGGGACCAAACTGGTAATAGAAGTGAGTGAAGCATGCTAGCTTTTATTCTTTCGAAATTGGCACATGCTTTATTCTCAGATACACAGATAGTCTTCATGTTAAAGGATTATGCTTTCTCCCGTTTTCCTGATACATTTAACACCACGGATTTATCTTTTGTTTCTCTTTTTTATATGGTTATTCATGAGAAAAACAGTATCACTCAACAATTAGAACAAAGGTACAAAACAATGCTGAAGGATGACGGCCCCATTGCAGCCTTGTGTCAACGAGACACAGGGAGTGGTGGGGACTGCAGTGAACTTGATAGGACTCACCAAACTCACCAATCCAGTTGGGAGGAAGACTCGGCCCACAGGGACTCTGGCCCCACCGGCATGCAGCCTTGTTGTTGTAAGATCTGCTTTTTTGAGGAACAGGATCTTCACATTTTTAGGTAAAAACTCCTGATATTTTACTTGCCAGCTCTGGTTTATGTATAGTATTATGCAAGCTGAATAAAATATGTCCTGGTACAGTCAGTTTGGGATCTACCCTGTTGAAAAAAAATCAGAAGCAACCATCTGATGAGACAAAGGTCTCATTCTGGAATCAAAAAGTAAGGGTGAATGGGGGCAGAAAGGGAGAAGCATGAAGAAAAGCGACCAACCACCAAGGTTTGAAATTATTAAAGATTCCAGAGCATATCCTGGTCATGAGCCAACTCACCCACTGAAGAGGGTCCTCCCTTTTCAATAATAACAGATAATAATAACAAGAACTAAGATATACTGAGAACATTCCAGATTCTGTGCTAGGGCTTCATAGGGTTCATGGCATTGAAACATCAAGATCCCACAGCTTCAAGTGTCTCACCCAGGACTCAAACCCAAGACCATGCTCTTAACCTCTATGCTCTCCCCTACGAAGCCAATGGCCTGAGGAACAGACCAAAGGAGATGAATTGTGCACTTGTAGCAGCCCCACTAAAGGGCTATGGGCCTCAAGTGCCCTTGAAGAAAGTCTCCCTTCTACCACACAAGACCATCTGTCAGTCCATCTTAGCAGAGAAAGCTGCTCCCAAGTTTACATTTTGGTAAGTTTCAATGGGGCAATTTAGTCAATATAAAAATTTTAAAATGAACAATAATAATATAAACATGCCTGAAAAAATCAATTCCCCCACTCTAAGTCACTCAGTCTTCATCCAGGGCAGAGGGAGAGCAAGAAAGGGCCCTGCTTGTTGCCCAAGAAGAGGAGCTAGTCAGCTAGCATCTGTTAAATTCAACAACGAGGCCACTAGACTGAGGTGGGTCAAATGCCACAGTGGCCTCCATGAGTAAACCAAACTCTAAGCCTCTACATGCCACAAGGTTACAAAATCAAAACCTAAGGACAACCAAACAAACAGCCAACTAGGCTGTAAGCTGTAGCCAATCAAATACTTTCTTAGCTTCCACACCTTACCCTGGTTCCTGTTGGCCAGACACTCCTAACTCTTTCTGGTTTGGCATTGCTTGATTTTAATCAATTTTTGCTCAAATAAACTCTTCCAAATTTTAATATGCCTCAGTGTACCTTGTCACACTCTGAAGAATGGTTGTCTAGGGGCAGGCCATCGGTGCAGGAGTACAAATGAGGAAGAAAGGCCCTGGGATGGGATTTGTGGCTGAACTGCCTAGCTATTCACCAATCCCATTTCCTCTTTCCGGGCACACAAAACAACCTCACAACCCTTGTTCCGTAAAGTTATGCAGTCATGGCTAGGATGGAACCTCCTGAGCTGGCCTTGAAAATCTAGGAGAACCTCTGCTCACATCTTGATCGCTTTCAGCAGCTGGGGTGGGGGTGGGAGGGCTCCAACATCGCAGAGCCACAGGATGAAGGAGTTTGGATTCCTGAGTCACCCCTGGAAGGGGAGCCATTTCTTGGAGCAGAGCCATCAGAAGAGATGCTGACCCAGACTGGACTATGATGTGAATGAGAAAATTTCTTGGAATTGGCCACTAAGATTTGCGAGTCACATGTTAAAATAGCTAGCAAGCATATCCTAAGAGTTCCCATAAAAACTAAAGTGCTGGGCGCCTGGGTGGCTCAGATGGTTAAGCGTCTGCCTTCGGCTCAGGTCATGATCCCAGGGTCCTGGGATCGAGTCCCACATCAGGCTCCCTGCTCCTTGGGAGCCTGCTTCTCCCTCTGCCTCTCTCTCTCTCTCTGTCTCTCATGAATAAATAAATAAAATCTTTAAAAAAAAAAAAAAAAAAACTAAAGTGCTTTCCTCTATGCTTAACCAAGGGTCTAGTTTGCACAACCAATTCTGCCCTTCAAATAATCGAAGAGCTTACTATTAAGGAAGTCCCCAGAGATCACCCACAAAACCTACTGAAAATCTCCTTAGCTGTGTGAAAAGCCAAGTCACCTAATTGCAACTCTAGACAAGGCCTCTTGGCCACATGTAAGAAGAGAGTTCCTGAAAACAAAAAACCAGCTGGTAGCCAGAAGTCTACTGATACCTATGGATGCACTTCTTCAGGGAGAGAAACTGAACTGGACAAACCATTTCACTAGACAGGAGTTTTAGCCAGTGGCCAAACTTTCAGCTGACAAACACAGAATGTGGCAGAAGCTCCTGCCAAGAGAAAAATCCACACAAAACCAAAGGGAGTACTTTGTTTTTTAAAGCACTCAAGTTTCTTCACTCCAGAGTTGTATAAAATTATTTGATCAATATGTAGTGCTTTAAAATTTTCATGTGATCAGAACTGCTTTTGTTTTTGCAAAGATCAGATGATTTCCAATTGATAATTCTAAAATGTACAGGTTCTGCTAAGCAAATTGTGACTGAGGTAGAAGCAGTAATTGATTACATGAAAATTCTCTGGAAGTGGGAAAGAAAGCTAGACCAAAATGCAAGCAATTCTTCCCTGTGTTTCCTTAACTTCTCCAAGGAGAAATCGCAGGCAGCATTCTGTCACGCAGGTCCTACATCACGTAACCTGAAGAGTTAGTCCAAACTATCATCAGGCCTAGAGGATGTGGCTGAACCAGGTCACCTCTGCAAACTGGATTTAGAAAACACCACACTGGAACGTATTCTTCCCTTCCACAGCTGAACAAGTTGGACAAATCATTCGACTCACTTCTTGAACTACAGTTGGGGCAGGGTGTTAAAAAAGCGCTCCCTCTTAAAAAGAAGGAAGATTAAATACATGGTATTTTCATCTGTATATTCCTAGATTATTTGTTGGCGATAAGAGTTAGAGACATTTCCACAGGAAGTCAAGAGATAAATTGGTTTTTCTACTTCTTCTCCTCTAAAAGTTTATATTCAATTTATACCTCTTGATAAGATCCACAATAGCGTACTTGGGGGAAAAAAAAGTTTTTCTTCCTGAGCCATGGATCTGAAACTTTTTTTAAAATGGCCATCTACTCAGTGGGAACAGAAGATTCACAGCTCACCTAAGTCATCTATTTTCTAAAAATTTTAATGGAAAAAAGTGGTACAGTACTAGCAAATCTCCGGAAGATTACACACGAAGGTTTGAGCAATAGGATGTGGGTAATTCAATTTGTACCTCAATGTATACATCCCTAGACATGCACATATATACACATATATGATTTAAAGTCTGTTTGAAAACATATGCCAACTATAGAGAACTGCTGGTTACCAGAAGGCCGGTGAGTGGGAGATGGGTGAAATAGGTGATGGGGATTAAGATGCACTTGTTATGATGAGCACAGGTGATGTACAGAAGTGCTGAATCACTACACTGTACACCTGAAACTAATATTACACTAATATTAACTAACTGTAATTGAAATTAAAACTTAAAAAAATATTTTTTACCAAAATGGGTACCACTACACATTATTTGGTAAACCTAAGTGACAAATTAAATTAAGAATAGTAAGTGTAATTTGTAACTAAAAAGCAAGAATAGGAGCAAATAAAAACAAACAGCTAAGTACCACCCTGATGGTAAACCAGTAAGAAGCTTCTGCCCAAAATCTGCAAGAGCTGCAGCTACCCATGTGTTTGGATGACAGTGGGCCCTCTGCCAGGCATTTCAGGGCAACTGGGCTTATTAGTAAAATACCAAATTAGAGCCCATAATAAGCTCCAGTAATGCACTAATTTTAGTTTATGAATAATAAAATGTAATAACCCTTAACAACTCACATAATTGACTACCCTTAAATAGCTCTTAGTCACCCACAAAAATTAAGGTCTATGGAACTGGGCACACATCATTCCCCTGATAAAGTCCTGGCCCCTTTCTCAACCCATCAGGAGGCCCTAAAATCCACGCACATCATTCTGCGTGACTGCTGGTAATATCAACACTGAGCCACTGTTTTGCGTTCAGGCTTTTGCATTCTGTTACTTACAAAAATTACCTTGTGAACTGTTAGGAGCTATGAAACAGCAGAGAACAGTTAAAAATGAAAATGAGATTCTGGCACCAGGTCCTCAGAACACTTAGTTTCAAAGAAAAGTCACCCAGACATAGAACATAAAATAGTTTTAAAAAAGAGCTGCATTGATTGTAGCCATGGTGCGGGGCCTGGAAAAATACTACATCACACATACATAGCTATGTAGATGTTACTCAAAACCTGGGAAAATTAACTGGAAACAGGAAGTCCAAAGTCTGAATGCTAGAAGGCTTTTTCTTTGATTCTCCCATGCATTTTTATTCTCATCGATTATTCTAGAAAGGCACAAAAGTAATTAGCAACAATAGCTGTTAGGTATCCAAACCCCCGATACCCCTCCTAGAATAAATGAAGATAAACAGATGGTTTCTCAAGTCACTCTGGCTGCATAAGTCTTATCCTCACCTCATATTTTTTCTCTGTGCATTTCCAAAGGGACTACTTTGCAGAAAAAGAGGTGGACAGATGCTATGCTTGCTGGGTGACTCTTGAGAGTGGACTCGGGGGGAAACCTTGACATCTCAGGCACCATCTTTCTTCTGCACAGTCAGGAGGCTGCACTTCTGATGTCTAGGCAAGCAAGCACTAGCAGAGGATAATGCAGACCAAGGCTGGGCACCAGAATGCCAGAAAAACAGCCCCAAGCTAGAAGGACCTGGAGAATGTAACTGAAAATCTATTCTTCAAAGCCATTAATGAACAACATCAACCCCATCTTGGGGGAATGCACCCACTATACTTGGCAGGCTATTGGAAACTGATGAGGCAGCCTGACCAAGTCAAGTCCCTCACAGGCATATGGTGTTTTTGTGAGGTTTGGAACACTGACTTCAGCTCGATAAGCCTCAGGTGGCATCCTGCATAGCAAGAATGCATGCGGCTTGTTATATTCGTGGCAAGGTTGGGTTCCTCATGGTGCCTTCCATGATATGTTTACTCCCAGATCAAGTCAAGTTTGAAGATGAGGATAAGGTCTTTGCAGCCTAGGAATACTAACTGAAGGAACTATGAACAAACAAACAAACGTGAAACCCTTTCCTGGAGATCACAGACTCTGACAGGAGGTCAGTGTCGTAGGCACACTTCCAAGAAGGTCCCAGTCCCTGCTGTCAACACAGCTTCTCCCAGTTATTCAAAGGAACACTAATCTAGGGGCTGCTGTGAAGGGATTTTACTGACACAGTTCAATTCCCAAGTCAACTCACCTTAAAATATAGAGATTATCTGGGGCGCCTGGGTGGCTCAGATGGTTAAGTGTCTGCCTTCAGCTCAGGTCATGATCCCAGGGTCCTGGGATCGAGCCCCACTCCTGGCTCAGCCGGGAGTCTGCTTCTCCCTCTCCCTCTGCCTCTCCCACTGCTCATGCTCTCTCTCTATCTCTGTGTCTCAAATGAATAAATAAAATCTTTAAAAAAAAAATAGAGAGATTATCATAGTGGCCATGATCTAATCACATGAGCCCTTTAAAAGCAGGGTTTTCGCGGTCTCGTCACTGGGAAAGAAATCAGAGGTTGGAAACAAGAATTTGTTGTGTGACTGCTGGCTTGAAGATGGAGGGGGGGCATGTAGCAAGGAATGCAGGTAACTTCTAGAAGCTGGCAGTCTCCCTGGCAGCTTTCTTAGAACCAGCAAGAAAACAGGGACTTCAGTCCTACAACCACAAGGAACTCAGCCTAGAGACAGACTTTTCCCCCAGAGCCTCCAGACAAAAACTCAGGCAATCTACCACTTTGATTTCAGCCACATACTCCCTCAGCAGAGAACGCAGCCATGCTATGGCAGATTTCTCACCTGCAGAACTCTGAGCTACTAAATGGGTGTTGTTGAAAGGTGCTTAGTTTGTGGTAATTTGTTTTAGCAATAGAAAATTAAAACCTCGGAACACCTGGGTGGCTCAGCTGGTTAAGCGTCTGCCTTCGCCCAGGTCATGATCCCAGGGTCCTGGGATCGAGTCCCACATTGGGCTCCTTGCTCAGCAGGGAGCCTGCTTCTCCCTCTGTCTCCTGCTCCCCCTGCTTGTGTGTACTCTCTCTCTCTCTCACTCTCTCTGTCTCTCTGACAAATAAATAAAATCTTAAAAAAAAAGAATTAAAAAAAAGAAAACTAATACCTCAGCGCATTTCCTTTTATCCTCATTCCTTTCTCATTCCCCTTCACCCACAGACAAACTGCTGTTTGTACCTTTGAATTTGTATAGGTCCTGAAAAATATATATTCTTGTCTTGTGTATGTAGTTTGATTTACATCAACAGTATTGTGCCATACCTGCCATGCTATTTTGGGTGGGTTTTGGTGGGGGTTTTTTGTTTGTTTTTTGGGTTTTCCTGGTTTTTTGGGTTTTTTACTCAGATTTACCTTGTCAAGATCTATCCATTTGCTGTGGGTATATCTAGGATTCCCTTCTAATTGCTACAAAGTATGCCGTAGTGTGTATCCACTACATTTTTATTAATGCATTTTTTTTAAGTTGGTCTTCAATTCCCTGCTACCAAAACCTGCACTGTGATAAGCATCTCTCACAGAAGTTTCCTCAGGATCCTAAGAATCCCTCCAGAGTGTACACCCACAAATAGGATGGTTAGGTCACAGAATATATGAATACTTAATTTAACCATATGCTATCAGATCACTGTCTCAAATTGGTCACAACCAGCTCCTCCCCTAGCAGCACATGGGATCCTGTTTTCTAGCTCATCCAAGATACGACATTACTAACTTCCTAATCTTTGTCAGTCTCCTCGGTATAAAGTGTTATCTAGTTCTTTTGACTTGCATTTCTCTGATTCAGTGATTCTGAGTGTTGCCTCATGTAGTTATTAGCCACTTGGTTTTCCCCTTTTGTGAACTGCTTGCTCCTATACTTTGCCAATTTTTCTACTATGTTTCCCATCTTCTAGATTTGATTTGATTCTAGATACTGACTTCTAGAAAGTCCTCGTATCTTTTGGATACCAGACTCTTCTGGTATCTTCCAATGTGATATTTTTCTGTTAATGCAGAAATCCTTAATTTTGTATAACCACATTCATCAACGTGTGCTTTATAATGTATACTTTATTGGAATCTTTTTTTTAAAAGATTTTATTTATTTATTTGTCAGAGAGAGAGAGAGACAGAGAGCACAGCAGGGGGAGCAGCAGGCAGAGGGAGGGGGGGAAGCAGACTCCCCACTGAGCAGGGAGCCCGATGTGGGGCTCGATCCCAGGACCCTGGGATCATGACCTGAGCCAAAGGCAGATGCTTAACCAACTGAGCCACCCAGGCGTCCCAGGAATCTTTTTAAGAAATACTTCTCACCATTAACTCATTAACTCACTAACATATCATCCAGTACTGTCTTCACTTGATTTCATATTTTTACCTTTCCCATTTCAGTTCTTAATCTACCTAGGGTCCAGATTTGTATGAGAATGTAGTTTTACTTTTCTCCATATTGCAAGCCAGTTTTCTTAACACCATCTCCTCAACAATCCACCCTGTGTAGAAGTAAGTTGAGAAATATGGATGTGTGTTGGGCTGGGAAGCCAAAGTGATCCTACCATTCTCTGTGGGATGGCAAGATGTAGTCACTGAAGACGTTGGTGGTGGGGAGAGGTAAGGGGAAAAATCTGTCTCAGTAGATACTGTCCTCAACAGCCTCTTTGGCCCATGTGTTTTAATTACCAATCTCAGATTTATTGGCTTTTATTGAAAACCAGAGTTCCTTTCCACTTGGGAGGGTGGCAGAGAAAGGGTCATGCTGGCATACATGTAAACCCTGGTGACATCAGCAGTTGGCATTAACCACACCACTCTGGATGTGTTGTTCCATTCCAACACAAGCCCATCCTACCTTAAAATCTTCTTCATTGCAAAACTGATAAGGTCCAATGGGATAAACAAATGGTACAGTTAGGCCAATGATGGGAGAAGAACCCATTAAAAGAACCACACTTGTGAGCTGTGCCTCCCCAAGCTAGCACCCCCTGAACATAATATGAGAGAAGACTCTTGGGCCAGCTACAGGATTTGGTCTCAGACGTCGGGCATCCTAACATACCCTGTCAGCAAAGCCCTCACCAGATAGGATCTTTTGTTGTATATTTTAAACTCACTGCTTTTTTTTTAAAGTTTTGAGGGAGAGTTTTCCATTCCTCTTCTAATTCAGCCAGGACCTTCCCTCCCCACCCTTCCAAAGCAGTACAAAACTAACTTTCTGCTCTATTCACTCCCCTCCGCTTCTCATTCAGTCTGGAAGTTCAGAAGTGATTTCCCAGGAACTACATGGAAGGAGGATCTGACCTCTGGCCTACAGAATGCCCCTGCCTTCTTTAACCCCCATGGGTCTTAATAATTAATTCCTCCCTGGGCCTCTCTGTTTCCTTGAATTCATTCCCTGGAAACAATTCTGCTATACAGCTGTGAGCAGTCCACTGAACTAAGCAACTATGGTCAGAAAGTACAAAGCCTCCCTTAAGAAGGGTCCTTTCCAGTTCCACTTTAATGCCAACCAGCTTTCCTCAATTCTCAAAGAATTCAGCCTCTCTTTACTGAGGAATCCATCTGGCACCAGGGATGGAAAGTCCATTCACCCACAGGGAGAGTCAATAGGCCTCAAGGCTCCTCAATGGCAGTCAGAAATCTTTCCCCATTACCTTCTCAGTCAGTCTGCACCTCTGACTCAAAATGTTAGTGTCTTGAACCCTGATGTACAAAGGAAGGTAGGTGAGACATCCCAGAATGTAAAGAGGCTTGGGTCATTGAGTATAAATCAAAATCAAGAAGAAGATAAGGCAGCCTTTTCTGGCCAGCCCATGGGAATGGGGTTCTGATAGATTAGAGGAGAAGAAGGGTAGAACAAGTTTGGGGTGAAGATCAAGGATCTATGAGCAAGGCAGACCGGAGTGAAACAGCCCAACCAGGGCTCCTGAGAGCCACAGTTGTGGCTCTCTTCCCCTTGCAGGACAGAGAGGGGGAGTGACACAAAGGGATGGGTGGCAAAGGGGCCGGGACAATAGGAGTGATGTGATAAATGTGATCTGTATCACAATTTGACATAAGAGCAACCCAATTACATGACTGTATTCATTTTCAAAAGAGATAATAATCAGCATATGGTCAGCCCACTAGTAAAGCAGCTGGGTGGGAGCCTGGGTGGCTCAGTTGGTTGAGCGGCTGCCTTCGGCTCAGGTCATGGTCCTGGAGTCCCGGGATCGAGTCCCGCATCGGGCTCCCTGCTCGGCGGGGAGTCTGCTTCTCCCTCTGACCCTCCTCCCTCTCGTGCTCTCTGTCTCTCATTCTCTCTGTCTCAAATAAATAAATAAAATCTTTAAAAAAAAAAAAAAGCAGCTGGGTAACACAGAACAAAATAAAGGTCTAGGGACAAGGGGGGCCGAACAATTCTAAAGCCACCTATTAAAGAATTCTCCCTTTTCTTCAGCTTCTTCAAAAAAAGTCCAAACTATAACTGTTGGCAGTTGCTGATTTGAAGTCCCTGATTCCTGGTTTAATTCCATTTTCGAAATGATTTCCATTGTATCTGTGCTACAGACTCTTACCTTATGAAGTACATACACACACATAACTCAGGACACACCCAAGAGCAGAGTGCAAAAAAAACTAATTGTAATAATAGGAAAAAAAAAATAATAGTATGTTAGAGTCACTCTGTTAGCACACAACATATACTAACTCATTGAGTCCTATAAAGTAGCAACTATTTATATCCCCATATGTTGGGGCATATAGTAATTGACTATCTAGTCCAAGATCATACAACGAGAAGGGACAGAACTGGGATCCCAATTCATGCACTCTGGCTCCAGAATCCATCACTAAAACCACTGTGCCACCCTGCCTCCTAAATGATGGGGACTTAGCTGCCCAACAAAAATAAACAGTGACCTTAAGGTGAGCTTTCCTGCGAACGATTCCCCCCTAATTAGCCCGAACAGCAGTATAACTGCTAAAGGCAAATCTTTTGCTTTGACACGGCCCTTTAAGCAACTAATTGCAAGAGGTACATGGTCATTTCCAGTCAAAGGGCCCAGTTCCATCATCTGGTTGGTCCTCAGCCTGGGTGACTTCTAACTCCTCAAATCACATGGGAGACAGCACTCCAAAGCCAAGAGCTTGCTACATCCCATTTACTATGCTGCTTAATTAGTAATAGCATGACAGTTGCAAATGAAGCTGACCCCTTCATTATCTTCTTTTTATTCTGGAGACTTTTTACTATTACTATCCCACCTGCCTTCCCAGGAAACAAAATATATTGCCATGGCAAATGATTAGCTGTCCAACGTTAAAAATCTAGGTGGCAGAGAGTCATGAAAGCCCTGCCCCCCAGCCAAGGCCAGAAATAGGCAGGAGCCAGAAATAAGCAGGTCCTCTCAAGTACCTCCAGGGGGAGTCCTGCCAGAAATGATAGAACAAGGGGTGCTCCCCATTAAGAGTCAGGGGTTTACAGGATCCATTGAGGGGTAGCTGGTACCAAGCACCGTTCCTTCCCTTCTGACGAATGTAACACTTTCCAAGGGTTTCAGAGTCATAGTTCAGGTGATCACCAAGACTGTCATTTGTGACTTTTGCTGAAATTTTCTGGAAAGGTTCAAATAGAAGAGGGGTTAACAGTTATCTATCTGCAATTTGCTTTCTAAAGGCAAAATCCTGGATTCTGTGGGTTGAAGAAATTAAATAGTAAATGGGATCTTTTATTCATTTCTGAGGTGTGTGCCCCCGACTTACTGTGGAGCTTCATCAAAATCTAGAAACTTCCCATGCCTCAGTTTCCTCATCTGCCCTATGTGACAGGTTCCTACCTGACCACATGTTTGCAAAGAGAGTGACCTGCTAATGAACATCTGGTGATGTAAGAAGAAAAACCTTTTGGCATGGGCATTGTACATCTATTTAAAATTACAATATGAAAGCCAAAAATAATCAATGTAAGGCGTCTGGGTGGCTCAGTCGTTAAGTGTCTGCCTTCGGCTCAGGTCATGATCCCAGGGTCCTGGGATCGAGTCCCGCATCAGGCTCCCTGCTCGACGGCGAGCCTGCTTCTCTCTCTCCCTCTGCGGCTCCCCCTGCTTGTGCTCGCTCTCTCTCTGTCAAATAAATAAATAAAATCTTTAAAAAAAATAATCAATGTAGTTGGAATTTTCTCAAATACAATATATAACCTTTTCAGGGTTAAACTGAGTTCCAGTCAACTTCTGTGCAGGCAAATGTGTTACACACTAAAAACCCCACAACACACCTAATGTGTCCAGTTTCCACCACTTGGTATGACACAGGCTCAGAATGAAAATTTCCAATCAGTGCCAGAGGGGAGGTAGTGTTTTCCTCTGGTATGTTTTGATTCAGGGACAATGATACATTTGAAATGATGGTTTACAAAAGAGCTGAATTTCCCCTTCTTTAAATATAACCCATACTTTGCCTCCATTTATATCAACATAAATATAAGGCTCACTCCTTCTAACTCTCACACATGCACCAGAGACAACAATGGGAGGCAGAGACCAGACAGAAAAATTGGCCGGACATCAAAAATTGAAGAGAAGTACAAACTTCCAGTTATAAAATAAAATAAAATACATAAGTCCTAGGTACAGCACAATAACTATAGTTAATCATACTGTATTGGATATTTGGAAGTTGCTAAGAGAGTAGATCTTAAAAGTTCTCATCACAAGAAAAAAAAAGAAATATTTGTATCTACGTGTGCTGATGGATGTTAACTAGATTTATTGTGGTGATCATTTTGCAATATATACAAATATCAAATCATTACATTGTACACCTGAAACTAATGTAATGTTATATGTAAGTTGTATCTCAATCTTTTAAAAAGTGAGGAGAAAAAGGTCATTTGCTATTTCTCCATCTTTTGGTGAATGTCTTCTTCTTCCTTTTTTAAAAATTCAGTCAATAGAGTCCTCTATTTTTTTTTCACTAATAATTTTTTCCATTTTATTTTTTCTCATCCTGATAAGTGTACTCTTTAACCCCCATCACCTATTTCTCCCACACCCCCCACTTACCCTCTGTAACCATCAGTTTGTTCCCTACAGTTAAGAGTCTGTTCCTTGGTTTGTCTCTCTCTCTCTCTCTCTCTTTTTTTTTTCCTTTGTTCATTTGTTTTGTTTCCTAAATTCCACATATGAGTGAAATCATATGGCATTTGTCTTTCTCCGACATTTCACTTAGCATAATACTGTCTAGTTCCATCCACATCACTGTAAATGGCATGATTTCATTCTTCTTGATGGCTGAGTAATATTGCATTGTGTATATACGCCACATCTTCTATACCCATTCATCAGTCAGTGGACACCCGGGCCACTGCCATAGTTTGGCTGTTGTAAATAGAGCCCTCTTATGAGCACAGATTCCAGGAACACACTGACTTCTCTCTAATCCTAGATCTTTCAGGAACACAACAGCTATGAATAAAAGTAAAAGATGTGAGTCACTGCCCCCATAATTTTATAAAAGCACACAGAAGTTAGCATGAGATGATGAAGAGGAATAACTAGATGGGGGTGTGATGGGGAGAAGAGAAAATAAATTTCTGTTCACAGAAACTTTGTCCCATTAAGTTCCAAATGTGCCTCAGGCCACCAAGCAGCAGGAAGTACTTTGTAAGTACTTTGTAAGCTGTTACACAAATTGGCTTCACTGGACTTCAGCTCAATAGAAGTAGTAGGATGAGGGGTGAATTTCATTTTTCTCTTTGTAATTTTTATGAATGTTTCAAATATTCTACAATAAGATGTGTTACTTTTATATTTAGAAAAAATAATAAAGGGTATTTTTTAAAAAAACAAGTTCTCAGCACTCTTAAGAAACACAGAAAGGCTTCCCGCAAAGCTGCCTACTTCACAACGAGCTAATTGTCAGGTATGTGTCAGTGAGTGACTTCCTCCTCACTGCGGAATCCCCTGACCGTCTATAAACTCTGGGCTTACATTCCAGGGGCCAGGGCCCTGCCCTTCTCCAAAAAAGCCCCACTGGAGGAGTGGGAAGGCCAAGCCCATCTGCCAAAGTCAGACGGACCCCTGTCAACCACCCCCTCACACAGACAGATTTCACCCGAGTTCCCTGGGCAGACAGGAATGTAGGACAGATGTCACCACTGCTCTGGAGGATAAGGACACTGTGTTCTGACCGTGCAAACACACAGGCCGCTTTTGACCAAGAACGCTTCTTCCAAACGCTCGCTTGAAAATACATTTTAGGTCACAAGTCAAAGGCTTGTGATACTCACTGATCATGGGAAGACTGGTGATTCCAACTCGCCTCACATCCTTGGGAGCAGTTAAGTCCCAAGTGACACCTGGGAGGAAGGGGGGAGGGCAAGAAAAAAGCAGAGAAATCACCTGCCCCGTGACAACACCTGACAGAGCACTAGCAATGGAAGGCAAGGATCAGGCTCTCTCTGTAACCCGTGAGTGGTGCTAAGCACTTTTCAAATGCTATCCCTTTAATTCTCAGGACAACCTCTGAAGCCCATTCTGTTTCTCACAAATGAGGAAGCTAAGACTCAGAGAAGCTACTTGGCCAAGGCTGCACAGTGAGTAAGTGGCTGAGCCAGGACTGGAGCCCAAGCTCATTTCCCAAGCCCCCATTCCCAAGCACTCAGCACCATAAACTCCACTAAGGCAGGGCTATGGCTACTATATCCCCAGTGGGGTCCACCGTCAGGATTCACCAAATAAGGGAAGAAGACCACACAGCCTGCCCCCGAAATTAGCTTCACTCACAGAGAACCACCATTGCCAGGTAAGTCCCGGTCAAGCATTACCCTCAGGCCTTACACTAACTTTGCAAAACTGGAACTATGATCCCCATTTCAGAGTTGTGATAACGGGCCTTAAAGCAATGAGACATGTGAGACATTCTCAGGATTGGAAAATACAGAGCAGGATAAGACGTCCCCCCGCCTGGAAGCATTTATAAGCAAATTGAGGGTACCATCCCTGCATTACCTATCTAGCTCAGCAGTTTACACAGAGACCCAAATGAGACACATGTCCTGGGCAGAAGCTCAGTACAACTATAAACATTCCTGGTTTTGTTTATGTTTTCTGGAGGTCTACACGCTCAGGACATTCCCAGTATCACAAAGCACTCACCCAAAAGGGAAAGCTGAAGGAATGTGAGTGCAGAATCCTGAAACTATGCAGCCATGTCCGCTGTGGTCTAGTTGGGTCAGGGGAGAAGGGTGTTCACCAGCCACAAGGAGACTCCTCCAGCTAGAGGAGAAGGTGGTGACAATTTGGAATGGCTTGAAAGCAGTCCTAGAAATCGTCCCTCCCCTAAACCCTGACATTCTCGATGGGTGACTCACTCCCTGTGTTAGCGCCAGCCTTCTCCAAAAATCTTCCTTCCATATGCAAATATCCAGATGTTACATTTCTGGGAGGAGAGGAGAGGCAGCTGGACAACCTAGGAGGCTAGAAACAACTCCATTCAACAATCTCTATTTCATAGTCACTAGATATTAAGGCTATAACAAACAGTAAGAGTGAATGAGACAAAGGATCCTCTGCCGTTAGATGAACTTCCATTCTAAGGGAGGCAGACAATGTGGGTTTAAGGCAATGAAGAAGCACAAATTAAAGTGCTGGGGAGGAGAAAAATGGGGAAATGGAATGGAAGATGATAAAGTGGGGCAGACACTGACTTGGAGAGCTCAGCTGACTCTCAGAGGACATAATAAGTAAGCAAAGGAACCAGATGCCGGTAAAGAATGTTCTAGCCAAAGATAGCAGCACTTGCACAGGTGGGAAAGAGCCTGAGGCAGCCAAAAACATCCAAAGCAGACCAGAGTAGTTGAGGCTTGAGGACCAGCAGATGGACTGGGCAGACCAGAGCCTGCAGAGAGAGGTCATGCCCAGCCTCTACAGAAGTCTGGGTTTTAGCCTACGAACAATGGGTAACCACTGGACGGGCTTAAGTGTGCCAGACAAGACTTATGTTCTTAAAAGGTGACTCAAGCTGTTCTGTGTAAAATGAATCCTACAGCAGCAAGATAAACAGCACTGAGACCACAAAAGAGATGGTGGGCCTGGACTAGAGTGGGAGAGTGGACATAGAGAAAAGAGAAGGACTTGAACTATGCTTTGGAGACAGAATCAACAGGACTATGGATGGACCTAGATGTGGTAGTGGGCAGGAGGAGGGGCAGTCACGTGTCCCCAGCATTAGGACAAACATGTATTGTAAGGAAATCATCATCAGAGTTCTGCTCACTACACCCACGTGAACAAACAAATTCCTCCAACGATGGACCAATTGGGTCCACCAGGAAATTCTTGAAAAGCATCCATTTCTTGTAGGAATCTGACCCTGTAGGGCAGGGAATGCCTTTGTTTCCAGCTGAATGGGATGCCTTGGCTGAGGCAAAGCTCTTCCTATTACCTCCCCAGCATCTGCTGTGGCCTTCCTGCTTGGTACTTCTTGGAGGGTAGGATTATTCTGTGAAAGAAAGTTTAAAAGAATGTGTGGAATAGGATAATGATGCAACCAAGGAGACAGGTCAATGGCAATGAATATCTGGATTCAATAACAGCATTACTCAGTAAACGCTTCCTATAATCAGAACACTGCTGAGAATTAATTATTGAAAGAAACCTCACTTGTGACTTTTTACCAGGGAAAAGAGATTTCCTACTGAGGAGAGCCTGCCTTTCAGAAAACTTACTTTTAAGATATTTAAAAGTTGTGGAGTGCCTGAGTGGCTCAGTCAGTTAAGCATCCAACTCCTGATCTCAGCTCGGGTCTTGATCTCAGGGTTGTGAGTTCAAGCCCCGTGTTGGGCTCCACACTGGGCGTGGAGCCTACTTAAAAAAATGTAAAAGTTGTGAACAATATGAATACATTATGAAAACTATAACTTACTAAGAACATTAAATCATCACAATAAAATGAGATCAGTATTTGTGGTTAGGCTTAACATCTCTCCCATTTTTTTTTAAAGATTTTATTTATTTATTTGAGAGAGAGAATGAGAGAGAGAGAGCACATGAGAGGGGGGAGGATCAGAGGGAGAAGCAGACTCCCTGCCGAGCAGGGAGCCCGATGCGGGACTCGATCCCGGGACTCCAGGATCATGACCTGAGCCGAAGGCAGTCGCTTAACCGACTGAGCCACCCAGGTGCCCCATCTCTCCCATTTTTTTAAAGTAAGAACTGTCATAAGGAACCACACTGCATTGTAATCCACAACACTGTCACAGAAAAGCTTACATAGAAATTCCCCCAACGCCTCAAGTGGACTTACGTGGGTGTCTAGACATCCAGGATGAGCAAGGACCATAAAATTTAGAAAATATGAAGCAACAGGGTCGTCTTTCAAGAGTTTAAAGAACCAAAGATGTTCCATCACAAGAACCATGTCAATTGCAGTTTCTTAGATCCCAATAGCTGAACTCATTGGAGTCAAAGTATAAAAAAGAAAAAATTAAAAATAGAAAATGACAGTATTAGAGGAAAAGGTGAGAAAAGATATGGGAAGCTAGATGCAGACAAAGAGAACTGTAAGACATAAAAGTATTAGAGAAACAGAAGTAACAGGGGTGAGGTGAGACCCAGAAAGAGCGAGCATGGGAAAGATGGAGAGGGACAAAGGGATTAGGGAGGAGATGAAGAGACAGAGTGTAGGAGGGAAAAAGACAGAAGGAAGAGCTCACCACAGGATAAGGTTGGTCATTTCCTAAAAGAAAATGTGCCCCGAGGCTAGACAATTGACTAAAACACTTGGAAATGATAGCATAGTCATCTTAACTTCCTCTTCTGACCGAAAAACAACTGGTCTCAGAATGGCCCAACTCTGAAATTAATCTGAGATGCTATTTCAGCTCTCAGTTCAACCTCCCTGGATGGCAGGTTCCTCATCATTTACCAGATGCAGAAACTTGAGCAACTTACCTAACTTCCCTGTGCCTCAGTTTCTTCTTCTGGAGAGTGGAGATCATAACAGGACCACCTCATAGAACTGGGTTGAAGGTTAAATGAAATTAAAAAGTGAAGCGCCTATTATAATGCCTGGCACACACAGCTGAAAGTTCAATTTAGTACTGGCTCTCTTCCCAAGGTCCCAAGAGTGCAGCAGACTTGGTCCTCCATCACTTGAGACCCTGGGCCCCCAAGGCCAACCAGCAGGAGTAGGAATGATCTTCAGCCTACAGACTCAGCCTCTGCTCGGTTTCTGATCTAGCCAGTGTTTCAGCCTCAGGCTCCCAGCTACCAATCTACCATGGTCTAATGCAGAGGTTCATGAGGCTAGAACCTTCCATGTCTGCTAAGCTGAGCTGCCTCCATGACCAGTCCTGTCATGTTCACCTGGTCTTTGTGGCTGACCTTCAGCACAGTCTCTTGGCTCATACACTAGCACTGGATTTTCACCCTGAACTCCAGACTACCCAGCCAGGGGATGCTATCCCCAGCCCTCACCAGTTCTGGCCAGGGTTCCGAGGCTCCAGACAACGCTTGAGCTGCCTTCACCTCCTGCTCCCAGCCTCACGCTTTTCTGCATCTGCGCCCACTCCGCTTCCATCCTCCTTGTATCAGCACAAGGAATCCAGTCCCACAGCCGGGTAGCGCCCTAAGCCCTTAGCCCGAAAACCGTCTGCCGGCTCTTGGACATGCCGGCGCCCAAGCCTCGCCCCGTGAGCACGCAGCTGTCTAGAGCCGATGAGAAGCGGCCGCCGCCAGCCTCGCGGGCCCCGCGCTGCCCTGCAGCCCAACCTGCAGCCGGGAGCGCACACCCACCGGCGGCATGTCCGCAAGCTGGAGCTGAACAATATGGGCTTTAAGGCTTTCCAAAGCTGCCCACCACCCCACAATCCGCTCACCCACCAGCCCAAGCACTCCACTGCCCTGGAGATCCTAGCGGAGGAGAGGCGGTGGGCAGAGGCCGTGGCCAGGGCTGGCGACAGCCCCCAGGGGGACACGTGTTTCCCCGCTGGGGAGAAAAGGGTGCAGCCACCTGCTTGGCGCAGCCAGGAGCAGCAGCTAGAGTGCATGCCTAAGAGGGAGTCCCTGAAGGAGCAGCCCGAGAGGGATGTCTTCCTCCACGTGGTCTTCGGGAAAGCAGCAGCCGCAAGCGCAGAGGACGCGGGCCCCGGGACGGACGGGCAGAGCGGCGCAGGGGGCTGCGGTGGGCAGGAGTGACATCCGCTTTGACTTCCAGGAAGGGGTCGCCAACACCATGCTGCGCGGCTTGGGCATCAGGGACCTGCGTTGGCCCGAGCCCCATATCCATGCCAGATGCCCCCAACCACGTCACATGTCCCGGAACCACGCCCGACACCCCGGATGCACGCCGGATGCCCCGGAGTCCACGTCAGGTACACCCTCCAGCAATGCTGGTCGCCGCAGAATCCTCGATCCACACTGGATGCCCCTGATCCACATCGGATGCCCGAGAGCTATCCCAGACACCCTAGGACAACACCAGACCCCCCGGATCCACACCAGACACCCTGGAGCCACGCCAGAAACCCCGGAACTAGGACAGACGCTCTGGGATCCATGCCGAACACCCCAGATTCACGGAGTACACCATGGGGTTCATGCCGGAGGCTTCAGGTCCACATGGGACACCCCTGATCCACATCAGAACCCCGCATCTGGGCACACCCCGGGGCTTACGCTGAACGCGGTGGCCTTGCGTTCTCTCTGCTAGAATATGTACAGAAGTACAGACACCCTCAAAAAATCTTTATTTAAGTCACACCTTTCAAAATAAAAACCCTATCCATGGCAAAGTCTTCTCACTGTGCTCTGGGTCTTGGACATTCTTACTGCCTCAGGGTCCTTGGTTGAACGACTATCCTCTCTCTGTAGGGTTAACTTCTGGTTCCCCATGGCTCCTCTCAAGTCTCTCCCACCTTCCAAAAAGAAAAAGTCAGCTCATACATAATCTTGTGTTTCTTCTTATTCATTGACCTGTAATTTTCTTTCCTTCAAAAAGAACTGACCACATTTTGAACTTCATTTCTTTCTCTGCACTCTTCCATGTAATACACTCTGGTTTCTGCCCATCCCGCACCACTGTTCATCATGCTCGCCAGGATATTGCAGACCCTGACACCTCTCTGTTTTCCTATTATAGCACCCTCTTTCTGACTCCATGATCTTGAACACTGAGATACCCGAATGAATGGTATTAACACTCATGCATCAGGTAAGACTCAGCCTTGTCTCCTTAACTAAGTAGGGCCTTCTCAGTCTCTGGAACAACGATTATGATTTTACTTTGTTGGGACATCTCCATATATAAGCCCAACAGGTAATTGGAAATGTTCATCTATGACTCACAAGAGAGAGAAAATACTTGGTAATCCTATGTACAAAAATGAAATGTGTTCTCCTGGTGCCTTTTCAATCATGTCTCTGCTCCCTTTACTGATCCACATTCTTTTCTTTCCAATGCTTACATAAATTTAAAAGATGCTTTACTTAGAGATGGATTTCAAATTATACAGCTGAATCAATGGTAAAACAGCATGGACTTGGGGGCTGACTTCACTGTAAATAAACTTACAGAGTTGCCCCTATCTACAAAGGGAGGGTTAACAAAAGTATAAGTCACAGTCTCATAAAAGCTTTTTAGAGCAAAAAGAATTCAAAACAAGAGTCGTCCACACTGCAACTCTTAAACGACCTTTTCACACTGAAACTAGCATAAAGTTGACTTAGTATCTACAATGTTCCACAAAGAACTATTGAGAAAACTTCACAGGCAGCTGGAAAAACACAGGGAAATAGGAAGCAGGCATGGTGCCAACCACTGGGGCAGTTTCTCTAGCTAAGCCATCTAATGGCTAGGGCAGAGGCCCTGCAGATAACTCAGACAAGAACAGAAGACTCTGGGACACCAACAAAGTGGGCTTTACATCCAGAGCCAGGGTAGCAGGTATGAACCCAACAGCCTGAAGCAAAAGCAAGGGCAGCTACCAAAGGCAGAGCCAGATGCGGTGGGCACAGAGAAGAACTCCCAAGGCAGGACTGAGAATCTGTCATCAACCCAGATGGAATCACAGAACACCTGAATTGGAAGGGCATTTAGTGATCACCCAGACACACATGGTCAAATTACAGACGAGGTGCCCTTCCCCCTCCCTACCCTCTTCTCTTCCTGGACAATTGAGTTCTAAAGCCCTTAAGTAGGTCAGAACGCAGAAGGCATCTGTATGGGGTTGGAGTAGGGATGTCAGGGTTCAGGGATCACTGAGGTGGAGCAGAAGAGAACATCAGTGCCCGAGTAGAGTGAAAAGATCTCTGTGGAGGGGAATGTGTGATGCAGGAGAACAGAACCCAGAACGCAAACAAGGCAACAGCAATGCTGGGTTTCAGTGCTAGTTTCTGAGCTCTGACAACCCCACGGGGCAACAGCCTAGCTAGAGAATCACAGCCCCATGGCCTGGCATGAGGGCCAGAATCTAAGCGAGATGAGGAGAGCAGTCACATGAGGCTTCTGGCGGGGAGCCAGCGTGGAACAGGAAGCCCATTTGAGGTGAGAAGGGCATCCACGCAAGAGAAGAGGTGGTCACAGCAACGACAGCAATGGGGCACGGGGCACAGACAGGGGTGTGATCCAAGGAGACAATATGCTAAGAATAACAGGAACCAGTTTTGTCATTGTCAAAAAGATATTTTTACAAGTTTGGAAAGAGAGAAAGTTAGAATGAATCCTGTGGTATTGGTCTGGAATTGAAGGTATTGCTGTAAATTTATGATTTCCTAGACAGATACATAGACTAACAACTATAAGTGTACTTGTGTGTTTTGATTTATGTGTATATATGCATCTATACGCATTCCATTGAGAGGCCTGGAACAGCAACACCCAGTAACAGTGAGTACATCGAGTGCCCAGATCTTTGCTTAAATACCACGCTTCTGGGAGCGGGGCTTGTGGTGGAGGGAAAGTTCCCTGAAGAAATGACTGATTCTAGGGCTGGGAAAATACAAGGTGAACTTAGAACATCTTATTGTACCAGAAAACAGCAGAGTGCTCAAACAATGATGAGACGAGTCCGAAGGACACAGAAACCAGATGGAAGGGCTCCCACTGGCCAAACTGAGACCACTGAGCATCGCAATATTGCAATAAATAATGACATATCACACTAAATAATAATGTGTTAGTATGGACGTATTAATATAAATAAGAGAATGAGTAAATTGGAAGTCTGTGAGGAAAAGAATGCTCACATAGTTTCAAAGTCTTCCCCCTGACTATTTATTAATTAGGAAGAGGAAAGAGACTAACTTGCTCTCTGCCCTCTGGCCACACCACCTTCTTGCAGTTCCTCCAAGAGGATCCCTTTGCTCCTTCTTGCTCCAGGGCCCATACACGTGTTCCAGAAATGCTCTCTTCCAGTCTTTTCTCCCGCTTGTCCTCCAAGCTCAGATCAAAAATTATCTTCTCACAAAAGCCTCCCAAGTCCCAGACATCACTGGGTCCTTCCTTTATATGATCCCATAGCATTCATAGTGCTTGCCAAGACCCCAGTTATATGTTTGCAGTTACCTATCTAACAGCTAATCCCAACAGAGAGGCACAATGACAGCCTTCTGATATTGTGGACACTTATTAATGGTAGCAGTCAGATGCTGGGATTTCACTTCTCCGCGTAAGCACTCACAGTGGAGTATCACCAAGGTGGACATTAACAAAACGCACGGAGGACCTATGGGGAGTCATTTATTGCACCTAGCAGTCAAAACCAACTCCCTGAATGAAGGAAGTCACAGGAGGCCTTGGAATGCAGATCTTCAGGCTCCAAACTTAGTCCTACTGCGCCACCAGGCTATAGCTCTGGTCCGGGAATTCTAACTGACATTCATAACGTCTGTTCTCCACACAGACACTGAAATTTTTAAAGTCTACACTAAAAATTTCCCTCCAATTTAAGACTGAATAATTAATTAGAAAGAGGAGATTATCTATATGTAATCATCTATATTATTATATATAATAATAATCTATTATCTAGATTATGAATAATCTTTATTATTCAGCCTCAAAAAGGAAGAATACAAATGGCCAACAGGTCTATGAAAAGATGTTCAACATCATTAGTCATCAGGGAAATGCAAATCAAAACCACAATGAGCTATCCCTTCATACCTGTTAGGATAGTTGTGATTTAAAAAATTAAAAGCTAAGAATTGTTGGGGAGGATGTAAATAAATTGGAACCCTCATACCCTGTTAGAGGGAATATAAAATAATGCAGCTATTGGAAAACGATATGGAAGTTCCTAAAAAAAAATTAAGAATAAAACTACCATGGGGTGCCTGGGTGGCTCACTTGGTTAAGCGTCTGCCTTCAGCTCGGGTCATGACTCAGGGTCCTGGGATTGGGCCCTGCACGGGGCTCCCTGCTCAGCTGGGAGCCTGCTTCTCCCTCCCTCTGCCTGCCACTCCCCCTGCTTGTGCTTTCTCTCTCTCTGTCAAATAAATAAATAAAATCTTAAAAAAAAAAAAAAAAAAGAATAGAACTACCGTATCATCCAGCAATCCCACTTCTGGGTATACACCCAAAAGAATTGAAATCAGGATCTCAAAGAGCCCTCTGCACTCCCATGTCCACTGCAACATTATTCACAAAAGCCAAAAGATAGAAATAATCCAACATCCATCAATAGATGAATGGATAAAGAAAATAAGGTACACCATGGAATATTACACAACGTTAAAAAAGGAGGAAATTCTACCATTTGTGACAACAAGGATGGGGCTGGAAGACAGTATGCTCAGTGACATAATTCTGTCACAGAATGAATGTTGCATGACTCCTCTTACAAGAAGCATCTAAAATAGTCAAAGGTGTAAAGTGGACCATAGAGTGACGGTTATCAGAGGGTGGGGGAGATGGATATGGGGAATTAACTGTATTTAACAATAAGGTGTTGCATAATGAAAAAATGTCAGAGGGGGAAGCTCATGTCAAGTGTTCTTACCACAAAAAAAGAAAAGGAAAAGAAAGAAAGAAAAAGAGACACAGGGAAACTTTTGGAGGTGATGGCTATGTTTATTACCCGGATTGTGGTAACGGTAACATGAGTATATATATATCTCCAAATGCACCAAACTGGATACATTAATGATGCGCAGTTTTTTTGCATACCAAGTATACTTCAGTAAAACCTGAGGGGTGAAAAAAAGCACATGCTACAACAGGGTTGAACCCTGAAGATATTACACTAATTGAAAGAAGCCAGTCACAAAAGAGCAAATACAGTATGATTCCATTTCTCTGAGGTACCTAGAGTAGTCACATTTATGGAGACATAAAGTAAAATGGCGGTTGCCAGGAGCTGAGGGGAAGAAGCGAATGGGGAGTTGTTGTTTAATGGGTACAGGATTTGGGAAGCTGAAAAAGTTCTGGGGATGGACGGGGGTAATGGTTGCACAAGAACGCAAATGTACTCAATGCCGCTGAACTTCACCCTTGAAAATGGTTAGTTTCTGTTATGTGTATTTTACCACACACAAAAATAGTCTAGAATAATACCTCTTGAAGGCTAGGCAGAGCAGTTGTTCTGAGAAGGTGACTTGGGAGTTTCTGGGAGGCCGAGGTAGGTGACCAATACAAGTTACATCATAAACCTTTTTCTATTTTTTAAATGTTGCAGCGCATGAATGTATTACCTGCTTCAACAAAAAATTGTAAGTGGAGAGGAAAACCTGGAGTCCTCTCCTGTGCTGATTTGCGTTCTAGATTATTTTTTCTTCCCCTGGATCAGTAATAAAAGCTTGGGCAGAAAGAGAGTGAAAACTAAATGCTCAAGTTTAAGGTAGAAAAATGTGTTTAAGAAAAAAGAAGTAATTGAAAATGTTAACTTATTTTGTCCAAAAGACTAAATGATGAATAATATAGTATATGCTAATTCTAGGGTACAGCAAATAAATGTGAATAAATAAAATTATTTACTTGAACATTGGAAAAGCCATTTTTCTAGAGGACTGAATCTTCTAGTTATTCTGCAGTGGTAACAGTAACATTAATAATAATAACAACAGTAATGGCTACAGTTTCTTGAACATTTGCTCTGGGCAAGACAGTGTTACATAATCAATATTTCATTTAATCCTCACAGCTAACCAATTAAAGAGGTATTATTAGATTAGCCACATATTACAATCTCAGAGAAAATTTGCCCAAAGCTACCGAGCTAAAGACCAAAATCTATGTAACTCAAGAGACCTCCAGGCTCTAAACAGTAGAAACCTCTCATCGAGGTGACCTTGGGAAATCTCCAGGGAAAATTATCACAGTAAAAGCTCTGAGAGCAACATCCTCCTTCTGCCAGCCATCCATTTCCATGGCACAGAACATGTCAGTACCCACCCCTGCACAGCTCGGCCTAGAACACGATTTCCCACTCTCACATTTTTGACTTGTTCATATTTCAGATTCAATTTTCAAGAAGAGGTTTTACTTAGCCATGAATCATCACCACAACCACCACCACCATCATCGTCCTCCTCCTCCTCCTCCTGTTTTTGCACACATTGCCGCAGGACAGTCCGTGCCTTGGCCACAGACCGGTCACAGTGTCAGAGTGCCTGGGTTTGCAGAGATGGTAGAAACTGCTCACCCTTCACTTCACAGACCAGGAAGCTAGGACCACAGGTGTGAAGGGACTTGCCTTAGCGCTCCTGCGAGCTAGGAGCGGTCAGACATAAAGCACAGGTCTCTCAACTCCAGGTCCAATGCTTTTGATTAATAAAAGCCTAAATCTCAGCGGACTGGCCTAGAGATTAGAATAAAAAGGAAGAAAAGCCTGCTTATCAAACATATCTCTCTATTAAAACAGTTTAATGTAAATAGAATTAAACTAGTAAAAGAGCAAATCCTTTCCAGAGAAAGGATATAAAGCATTTATCAGTGGATCTCAAATCCTTTCCTGGTCATTTGCCATGGCTATCTGCCATCACAACCTTCCAAAGAGAAAAGAATACTCAGAAGGGAAACTGCAGGGGTGCCTCCCGTCCATCATCCAAGCTCAGATGTGCCCTCTGGTCCAGTGCAATTTCAAATGAATGAGGGTCAAGGATGTTTTTACACATTTAACTGTAACTGTGATTTCAGCCATTTCTCCTGCAACATAGCTTCAGATAAAAACCTCTTTCTGTGGACTTATTCTGTATTAGCTAGCTCCCTCCTCCCACAACTAACACACACACACACACACACAGTCTGCTCCTCTACCTCCAATAAATTCTATTTTATCCGGAAGCTTTGCTGTGAACAGCCTATTTCCACTGTTCTTTCTCTATCAAGCTACACAGAGATTGGAAAGGAGTTAAGAAATTTTTTTAAGTTTATGTATTTATTTATTTTTAAGTAATCTCTACACCTAATGTGGGGCTCAAACTCATGACCCCAAGATCAAGAGTTGCATGCTCTTCCAACTGAGCCAGCCAGGCAACCCAAGATAAGAAATTCGGGGACCTGGGTGGCCCAGTTGGTTAAGCATCTGACTCTCCATTATGGCTCGGGTCATGATCTCAGGGTCATGAGATCAAGCCCCGCATTGGGCTCCACACTCTCTCTCTCATTCTGCAACCCACCCCCCCGGCTTGCTCTAGTGTGCGCTTTCTCTCTCTCTCTCAAAAAAAAAATATATATCATTTAATAAATGATATATGAGATATAATTTAATTTAATTAATTTAATTTAGTTAATATATACTATTATATATAACTTATGTAAGTTACTTAAATAATTTATAATATATAACATATAATATATGTATTATAAAATATACAACATATAAAATTATATGTTAAATATACCTGTTTTGTAAGTTAAATAACTTTTAAGTTATATAAGCCTCGTTTTAGCTAACTGCTCAACTTCATGTGTTCCTGCTGCAGATCTGCTAAAAAACAAAAGATAGTAAAAATAACTAAAACACAGCAAGAGTAAGAAAAAGGAAGGAAAGCCAAAGAGAAAGCCCAGAAAACCCACAACCGGCGAAGGGGGGGAGGATCAGTCATCAGAGATAAGCTGAGAATGTTGGAGAATCAGAAAGAGAAAAATTCAGTTGCAAACTTAAAAAAAAGGAAAAAACAAAACAAAACAAAAAACTTGAAAGAAGAAAGGATGCCTGCTTGGAAGAAAGATGTAATATCTGATGACCCAGTCAGAGAGTGTGGAAGTTGTGTATTTTTAAATTGTGTGACTCATTCCTTAGGGCCAAAGCAGAAATCAAGTGAGGAAAAAAATTCCCAGCGAAAAATATGTCAACAGGGTGGCGGTGGTGAGGGGAGGGTGGATTGGTGACGAGGGGAATCAATGACATCCAATGGGACCATCTAGTATGAAATCGTATCATTCTGACAAATTTGTTTCTCAGAATAACTTATTGCCCTCCCCTCCAATTTAACTGTCAAACCCTGAAGGAATGTGTAACTGGGAATGAGGCTGAGTTAGAGTAGTGGGTCTGGTACAGGATGCACTGGGGTATGAAAGTCACTGTTTTGTTTTATTGTATTGTATTGTATGGTATGGTATTATATTGTATTTTAATTTTGAGAGAGAGAGAGACAGAGAGCAGGGGCAGGGGGCAGAGGGAGAGAGAGAATCCCAAGGAAGCTCCATGCCCAGTATGGAGCCCGAAGCAGGGCTCGATCTCACAACCCGGAGATCATGACCTGAGCCAAAATCAAGAGTGGGACACTTAATTGACTGAGCCACTGAGCGCACCCCCCCCCCAAATCATTCTGTTTAAATGAATGCCTGAAATATCTCAAGGAGAAAAATCAGCAAATCCAACAACATACACCATTAGGAAATCTCAGAAGATCTTATTTTTTTAAATGTGTTTGTTTAGAGGAAGATTTTCAGTGTTTGATTATCAGAAAAGCCTTAAAAGCAAATAACCAAGTATAATCAATGAAGAAAGCAAACAGGACAACCGTGGTGTTACCAAATGGTTTGTGGGGCACATATTCTCTAAAATCCTCATGTATTTAGTCAAGGATACAGAACTTCATGGACCTAAGGTGGACTGGCCCAGAAGCAGAGGCCGTGTCTCCTGTCCTGTTGTCTATGGGGTGCACTGTTGTAAGTGGCCCTCTCTGCAAGGGTAGTGTCCTCCCAGAACTGAGAGGAAAGCCTCATTCTTGCTTTGCCCTTTTATTCCTAGACTTTCCTGAACATCCTGGAAAACTCCACACTTACAATCTCTTAAGGGAATATTTATAAACATCAAGGTTTCCTAAATTTGTTGACCCAAATTTAGCACCAGCAAGGCTCCATCCCCTTGGGAGTGGGAATGCAATTCTAAACAGTATCAGTTGCTATGGTCTGTCCCAGTCTTGGGAGGGCCAGGAAAGCCTATCTGTTCTCAACAGCTTAGATGAAGACACCAAAACAAAAGATTATTGCTTAGCATACTCACCAGAGGTGAGATTAAAGAACTTGAGAACAACGGGAAGCTGTCCTGGCAAGAGCTGTCCATGCCAAGGCCAAGGGTCCTAACATAACAAAACGCCGTGGAGGACAGAAGAGCAACAAAGGATGACAGAGAGCACATCTGGCCACCGTAACCTGTCTTACTTAGCTCCCAAGCCCTCATGTGCATTTTCGGTCTTCTTTTTTTTTTTTTTTTCTATTTTATTATGTTCTGTTAATCACCATACATTACATCATTAGTTTTTGATGTAATGTTCCATGATTCATTGTTTGCATGTAACACCCAGTGCTCCATTCAATACGTGCCCTCTTTAATACCCATCACCAGGCTAACCCATCCCCCCACCCCCCTCCCTTCTAGAACCCTCAGTTTGTTTCTCAGAGTCCATAGTCTCTCCCCCTCCGATTTCCACCCCCTTCATTTTTCCCTTCCTACTATCTTCTTTTTTTTTTTTTTTTAAACATATGATGTATTATTTGTTTCAGGGGTACAGGTCTGTGATTCAACAGTCTCACACAATTCACAGTGCTCACCATAGCACATACCCTCCCCAATGTCTATCACCCAGCCACCCCATCCCTCCCACCCCCACCACTCCAGCAACCCTCAGTCTGTTTCCTGAGATTAAGAATTCCTCATATCAGTGAGGTCATATGATACATGTCTTTCTCTGATTGACTTATTTCGTCCAGCATAATACCCTCCAGTTCCATCCACGTCGTTGCAAATGGCAAGATCTCATTCCTTTTGATGGCTGCATAATATTCCATTGTATATATATACCACATCTTCTTTATCTGTTCATCTGTCAATGGACATCTTGGCTCTTTCCATAGTTTGGCTATTGTGCACATTGCTGCTATAAACATCGGGCTGCACATACCCCTTTGGATCACTACATTTGTATCTTTGGGGTAAATACCCAGTAGTGCAATTGCTGGGTCATACGGTAGCTCTATTTTCAACTTTTTGAGGAACCTCCATACTGTTTTCCAGAGTGGCTGCACCAGCTTGCATTCCCACCAACAGTGTAGGAAGGTTCCCCTTTCTCCACATCCTCGCCAACATCTGTCCTTTCCTGACTTGTTAATTTTAGCCATTCTGACTGGTGTGAGGTGGTATCTCATTGAGGTTTTGATTTGGATTTCCCTGAGGCCAAGCGATGTTGAGCACTTTTTCATGTGTCTTTTGGCCATTTGGATGTCTTCTTTGGAAAAATTTCTGTTCATGTCTTCTGCCCATTTCTTGATTGGATCATTTGTTCTTTGGGTTTGAGTTTGATAAGTTCTTTATAGATTTTGGATACTAGCCCTTTATCTGATATGTTATTTGCAAATATCTTCTCCCATTCTGTCGGTTGTCTTTTGGTTTTGTTGACTATTTCTTTTGCTGTGCAAAAGCTTTTTATCTTGATGAAGTCCCAATAGTTCATTTTTGCTCTTGCTTCCCTTGCCTTTGGCGATATTTCTAGGAAGAAGTTGCTGCAGCTGAGGTCGAAGAGGTTGCTGCCTGTGTTCTCCTTTAGGATTTTGATGGACTCCTGTCTCACACTGAGGTCTTTCAACCATTTTGCATCTATTTTTGTGTGTGGTGTAAGGAAATGGTCCAGTTTCATTCTTCTGCACGTGGCTGTCCAATTTTCCCAACACCATTTGTTGAAAAGACTGTCTTTTTTCTACTGGACATTCCTTCCTGCTTTGTCAGAGATTAGTTGACCATAGAGCTGAGGGTCCATTTCTGGGCTCTCTATTCTGCTTCATTGATCTATGTGTCTGTTTTTGTGCCAGTACCATGCTGTCTTGATGATGACCGCTTTGTAATAGAGCTGGAAGTCCAGAATTGTGATGCCGCCAGCTTTGCTTTCCTTTTTCAACATTCCTCTGGCTATTCGGGGTCTTTTCTGGTTCCATACAAATTTTAGGATTATTTGTTCCATTTCTTTGAAAAAAGTGGATGGTATTTTGATGGGGATTGCATTGAATGTGTAGATTGCTCTAGGTAGCATTGACATCGTCACAATATTTGTTCTTCCAATCCATGAGCATGGAACGTTTTTCCATTTCTTTGTGTCTTCCTCAATTTCTTTCATGAGTATTTTATAGTTTTCTGAGTACAGATTCTTTGCCTCTTTGGTTAGATTTATTCCTAGTTATCTTATGGTTTTGGGTGCAATTGTAAATGGGATCGACTCCTTAATTTCTCTTTCTTCTGTCTTGTTGTTGGTGTATAGGAATGCCACTGATGTCTGTGCATTGATTTTATATCCTGCCACTTTACTGAATTCCTGTATGAGTTCTAGCAGTTTTGGGGTGGAGTCTTTGGGTTTTCCACAAATCTTTTTTTGAATCACATTATCTAAGATTTCTCTTCCCCCTTCTATCCATCAACATCGATTAGAACAACAGCATCCCCCCTACTGTTTCTAAACTTCATGAGGCTTAGAACATCGGGACAGTAATTTGCCACAAGGATGCAATATGTGGAAGGGTGAACTCAAGCAGAACTAGTATCTCTGGGTACGGTGGGCCGATGCCTGTCAAATTGTAATGCACAGGGGCGCCTGGATGGCTCAGTCATTAAGTGTCTGCCTTCGGCTCAGGTCATGATCCCAGGATCCTGGGATCGAGTCCCACATCGGGCTCCCTGCTCGGCGGGAAGCCTGCTTCTCCCTCCCCCACTCCCCCTGCTTATGTTCCCTCTCTCGCTGTGTCTCTCTCTGTCAAATAAATAAATAAAATCTTTAAAAAAAAAAATTGTAATGCACATACAAATTACCTGGGGAGCTTGTTAAAATGTAGGTTCTGATTCAGCAAATCGGGTAGGACCTGAGAAGTTTCATTAGTAACAAGCTCCACGTGATGTTCAGGCCGATGGTCCATGGGCCACACATTTTGTAGCAAGGACCGAGTCCACTCAAATAACAGACCCAAAAAGGCAAAGGGTCTCAACTAAGGTCACAGGGTTAATAAGTACTGAGCTAGGACTTGAGCCCAGTTTCTCGGACTCCCAAATCTAGTGGGATTGCTCTGTACAAAATATATGCCAAGTCTCCACAGATCTGGCTGTATGTCTCTCTGACGTAGGTTGTCTGGTCAAAAATAAATCAGTTATGGGACACCTGGGTGGCTTGGTTTGTTAAGCAACTGCCTTCGGCTCAGGTCGTGATCCTGGTGTCCCGGGATCGAGTCCCACATCAGGCTCCCTGCTCAGCGGGGAGCCTGCTTCTCCTTCTGACCCTTCCCCCTCTTATGCTTTCTCTCTCCTTCTCTCTCAAATAAATAAAATCTTAAATAAATAAATAAATAAATAAATAAATAAATCAGTTATGTCACACTGAAAGATCATCTCCAACAACCAAGTGCAACATTTTTTTTCAGTTACAAAACCTAAAACCCAGGCCTCTTGTTTTCTCATTTTTCAAAGTTCTTATTAATATCTGTTCATCAATGGAGACATTTGTGAAAGGAACTAGAGCTTTCTGAAAGCTAATATTTAAGCTCCCTGGACCTATGATTCATACACAATCAAAAAAGAAGAGGAACGGTAATATATGAACATCAAGTGGGAAACTCTGCACATCTCATCTTCAGTCTCTGTAATGAAAACAGAAATGAGATTCAAAATAAAGCCTTCGGAGAAGAGATATACAGGAGAAGGGAATAACATCTCCAGCTGCATTTCTGTGAACACATAAGCCAAGTAATTAACCCAGTAACAAACAGAGCACCTGGCCTCCTCTCATCCCCCATAAGCCGGGGGTCGTTCCTTCTCCTGGCCTGTGCTTGGTCCACAGAGAAGGCCCCTAATTCAAGACCTAGCAAAGGGAAGAAAATAACGCTGCTTCTTGAAATACAGGTTCTTCAGTTCTCTCTCTCACTTCCAATCCATCCTGCTGGGAACTCACAAGATAACTGAAAAGGAAGCAGAAAGATGAAAAAGAAGGGGAGGGGGACAACGCTCTTGGGATGAGTCTGTAACACAAAGCACTAATAATGAGGAGCGGCATCTTCTGCCAACCAGAGGCCCTGTTCCAAAGTCTCATGTCGGAGTCAGCATGGGTCTGACCAGGCAACCCCCAAAGGTCAGGGGTCACGGGAATTCGTCAGCCTGGGAGCAGAGTTAGGGGATACACAGAGCATTTCTTTCCATCCCTCCTGGCGAAGAATGACAAACCCTGACACACAGGCATCCCACAACTCAAACAACTGTGTTCTGCAAACAAGCCACAGAGTTCGAGATCAGGAAGCAAGGCAAGAAGCCATGCTGGGCAAGTTTTCCCACACAGTTCTGCCAATGGATTTCATTCCTTGGCTACATCACCCTGGGCTTCAGCCGGAGCTCAAGAACAAGAGGGCAGAAACGGTTACATTCTTTGATTGTATGGAAAAAGAAGCCGCAGACCTTTCCATCCGGGCCAAGAACTGAACTGCGTTTAAGGGAGTACAGTGGTATGAAGCATACCCCTCTCTCAGTGGACGCGCCATCACACAGCATAGAGTTTTAAATGCCATTCATCTCATTGACAACATTTGCAGAGCAAAACACAGAGAATACTTCATTCTTGCGTTTTTGGAAATGAGAACTTAACAAAGTTTAAAGAGTTACAATGATATAACGGCACATCCTAATAAAAACTGAGGTCTTATTAGTGAGAAGCTGGAAGACCACTCCAAGTCTTCATAGGGTCCTGCATCCTAAGATTAAATTTCTTTTTTGGGCAGATGTTCCATTTGCTCTGGTGACAAAAAGTAAAATTCTCTTCACCTCAATGTAAAGATGGCTAAACAAAGAAACAGAGGGGTGCTCTTCAAACATGGTTATTGGGTAGAAATGTTTTTCTCTGACATGTCAATAGGATCTGAGCATTTATGTAACTGTGTCTTCCTGAGAAGCCTCCTCCCTTGTTCCAGCTCAAGCAGTTGTTCATTGGAGATCAGAAGCAAAGAACCCAATAGTCTCAGGAAATAGACACCGACTTGTTCTTCACCTTGAATTGAAGAAGAGGTTGGGGAAAAGTATTGGTCAAGACTTTCGAGAGCTCAATGGAAAAGGATCTGCTCTTTTTTTTTTTTTTAAGATTTTATTTATTTGCGAGAGAGAGAATGAGAGATAGAGAGCATGAGAGGGAGGAGGGTCAGAGGGAGAAGCAGACTCCCTGCTGAGCAGGGAGCCCGATGTGGGACTTGATCCCGGGACTCCAGGATCATGACCTGAGCTGAAGGCAGTTGCTTAACCAACTGAGCCACCCAGGCGCCCAGGATCTGCTCTTAATGTGCATACACAGCCCACCTCTCCATACTGCTATATGAAACTGAGTACCTCAAGCTTTGGGAAACATGCTGACAATGGGTGACTGTGTCCTCATGTGACTGTCATCTGGGGGCAAAGGGATGATAAAAAGCCCTCTTTTCCTCCTGAAGCTAGGATTTGGTTCAGTTGGTAGAGCGTGAGCTAGATTTCAGCCCTCACTGGTCCCCATGATGGGGTACTTTTATGGAGTTGGCTTTAGGTTGGGGTTTCCCCTGAAGCAAGTAGCTATTCCTTGCAAGAAACACCTGGAAAAAAGAAATAGAAGATGGGCTTGAGTCTGGGGTGGGGAAATTTTCCTCCTTTCTCAGAGGCCTCGTGATTGGGCCCAGGACTCAGCAGAGAACTATGCTTCAGTGCACCCGATAGCAGGGAGATGGCCAGTAAGGCAGATCCTTGCTACAGATCAAAAGGCCGGGTGCTTGGTCAGAGACCCTCTTGGAGCTCAGCCTAGACCCAGCACAGCCAAGGCGAAAAGAAGTCTCAGGTCATTATGTGTATTGTCCTTCCTTCTCTTTATATGCAAACTTTTTAAAGAATCTTACTGAAAATTAGTTTGGAATCTGATGTGCTTTGCAGAACTAAGAAAAGCCCTGACCCAGGCCCAGAAGAGAACAGTAAAGTTGATAGCAGTGTCTCCTTCCCAAAGTCAACATGATGGTGGCAATCACAGTGGCAGTCACAGTGTTCCTGGAGCCACAGTGTTCCTAGCGTCACAACGCTCTCAGACCCAGGAGGGCCACATAGCAGAACAACATCACACTGCCCTGATGAGGAGCCAGTGCCCTGGGAACACACCAGAAGTGATTCATGGGCCATTTAAGCAGACTGTATTCTAGAAGTCAATAGGTGGCGTGCGAGCCATTGTTTGGGTGGTTGAGGAACCATAATCTCATTGTGAAGCCACAGCCTGGAAAGGTCTACAGGAATGTGGGGCAGTAAAAGGCTAAATGCTGAAATAAACGCATCCTTCCCTTCAACCACTATTTACTGAAGGTTTACTATGGAACACAACTAGATGTGTGAACAAGACAGCATGAGGGAAAGAAAAGTTAAGCAAAAAAGAAAAGAAAGTATCAGGTATTTTAGGTTCTTTTAAAAATAAAACAGGCAATGTGATAGAACACTGGAGGCATCTAATGTAGACTGAATGGTCAGGGAAGATCATGAGCTGGGATCTGAAAGACAAGAAGGAGCAGCTATGTAGAAATCTGAAGGAAGAACATTCTAGGCAGAGGGAACATGAATGCAAAGGAGATGAGGCAGAGTGTGTTTGGTGCAACTGAAGAACAGAGAGAAGGTCAGTGTGCCTGGAGTACTCGGCGGGAGGGCAAGGTGATGGGGCAGGAGGGCAGGGAGGTAGGCAATGAGCAGGTCAGAGGGAGCCCGGAGGCCAGGACAAGGCATTCGGGTTGTATTCTACCGTGATGGGAAGTAAGTAGAGATTTGCAGCAGCAGAGCGCACTGCTCCATGAATGGGTTTAAAAGTCCAGTCTGGCCATGGTGAGAAATGGTCTGCAGGGAATTAACACAGGAAGTGGAGGACCACTTGGGAGGTCAATGCCGTGGTCCAGAAGAGACAGGACGGTGACTAGAACTAGGGGAAAGTCTCTCAACCTCGAAACTACTAACATTTTGTACCATATAATCCTTTGTTGTGGAGGGCCATTCTGTACACCGTAGAAAGTTTCCAATATCTCTCACTAGAAGCCAGAAGCAATCTCCCCTTTCCCAGTTGTGACAACCAAAAATATCTCCAGACATTGCCAAATATCCCCTATAGGGCAAAACTACCCCTGTTGAGAATGAGCAAACTAGGGTGTTAGCTGTAGAAGTGACAAGAGTGGTAGATTCTGCACATATTTTGATGGAAGAGCGGACAGGATTTGCTGATAAGAATAAATAGAGAGTGGGAGAGAAATAGATGAGTCAATGATAATTCCACGGGTTTTGGCCCAGGTAACTAGAAGAATGGAGTAGACATGCCCAGCGATGGGGAAGATGGCTGGAGGAGGGAATAGAGAGGATTGCTTTGGGGACGCCTGGGTGGCTCTGTCAGTTAAGCATCTGCCTTCAGCTCAGGTCATGATCTCAGGGTCCTGGGATCGAGCCCCGCATCAGGCTCCCTGCTCGGCAGGGAGCCTGCTTCTCCCTCTCCCTCTGCCTGCCGCTCTACCTCCTTGTGCTCTCTCTCTCTGTCAAATAATAAAATCTTAAAAAAAAAAAAAAGAGGATTGCCTTGAACATGTCAAATTTAAGATTCCTATTAGGCATACATGTAGAAATGGCAAAGAGCTGGAACTAGGAAATATCAGAGTTAGATACATAAATTTAGTAGTTATTCGTATACATATACAGAGATAGAGGCAAATGATATAGATGATAGGCAGATGAGTGATGACAAACAGATAGACAGACAGGTAGACACAAAAGACAGATAATTATACAAAGAGATGATTAGATAGATGATAGATAATAATGATAGATGATAAATGAACAGATAGACAGATGGACAGACAGAATGACAGATAAGTAGATAGCAGTTGAGGCTGGTCAGGATCACCTAATAAGAGGGTCAAGTTAGAGAAGAGGGAGCCACAGACCAAGCCCTGGAACATTCTATTAATTAAAGATATGGAAAGGAGTAAAGGATGTTGAGACAGAACTCTCAGAGTGGTGGGTAGGAATAAAACTGTAATAATATGGTGTCACTTAAGCCAAGAGAAAAAAATACTTAAAAATAGGAATTGTGTCACATGGTGCTGAAACACAAGTACAAGGAAACCAGAGAAGCACCTACTGGCAACACGACCTTCACTGATGACTTGACAAGAGCAGTTTTCATGAGGTGTCGTAACAACGTGGGTAAAGAGATTCGGCTACTCCTACTAAGCCAACAAAAGAACTGGGTACTTTTCTCAAGTATTTGAAGCTGTTATCTACAATGGTGTGAGATAAGCAGGGATGACTAATGAGATTATCCATATTTTTCGTGTAGAAATAGTTTGCAAGGGGCATGTGAGGTTAAGGCAGTCACTGAAATGAAGGTTCTTGCTACAGCTTTCGAGACAAGCTGCACACTTAAAAACCTACCAAAAGGGAAAAGGGCACTGGAATTCTTCAGACTGAAAAGAAATCCTAAATCATACTAATGAGGCATAGAAACTTGGGTTCCATCAGAGCAGACTCTTCTCCAAACCTGCTCTGAATCAATGAGCTAAGTCTTGCCCACCAGCCCCCATCTTTCAGCAGCAGGGAAGACAGTGAGGTTCAGCACAGAAGAAATTACTATCATTCTACCAGACTAATTTAGAATCAGAAAATTCTCCAAAACAGAATACTTCAAGAATAAATGTGAGTGAACAAACCAAGGGAACAAATTTGCAAAAACAGTTTCACAATTTTTCCCCAAATAAATTCTCTGACCCAGAAGAGGAAATTAAAAAAAAAAATACAAGGCAATTATTGAGTCCATTTAACAGCCTCATTCTCTAATCATACTAACTACTGGACAGGTGGGATGGGCCTGCAGGTCCATAAGAACAACCCATTTAATGGCTGGGAGATTTCCTGGTGAGAAATGCCATCAGAGTGAGATTTAGAAGGGAGGGCCCAAGGAGCTACAAAACTCTCACCTTGGGAAAGAGGGAAGACCAAACATGGATCTTTCAGTCCCACCAGTCAACCTGGATAGGTTTCATGGGAAGAACTGGAAGAGACTTACCATGTTCATGGATTGGACTAAACATAACAAATGTTAATTTCCCAAATTTATATATAGGTCTAATATAATTCTTACCAAAATTTCAGCAAATTTTTGTGGTCAGATTATTCTAAAACTTATATGGAAAGGCAAAGGAAGGAGAATTACTAAAACAATTTTGACAAAATATAAAACAGTAGGAATCATTCTATTTGATTTCCAGACTAATTATATAGCTCCAGTGATAAAGATTCTACTGGTGGAATAGAATATAAAACTCAGAAATAGACACAAAAATATTTCCAAGTGATTTTTGACAAGTATAGAAGCAATTCAATGGAAGGAAGGTAACTTTTTTAAAAAAAATGGTGCTGGAGCAATTGGACATCCATAGGCAATAAGAAAAAAAAGAGAATGAGAATGAACCTCTACCTAAGTCTCACATCTTATACAAAAATTAACTCAAAATGGATCATGACTCAGGGCACCTGGCTGGATAAGTTGGTTACGCATCTGCCTTTGACTCAGATCACGATCTCCAGGCCCTGGAACTGAGCCCCATGGCAGGCTCCCAGCTCAGCAGGGAGTCTGCTTCTCCTCCCTCTTCCTCTCCCCCTGCTTGTGCTCTCTCTGTCTCTCTCTCTCTCAAATGAATAAATAAAATCTTTTTAAAAAAATTTTTTTAGGGCGCCTGGGTGGCTCAGTTGGTTAAGCGACTGCCTTCGGCTCAGGTCATGATCCTGGAGTCCCAGGATCGAGTCCCTCATCGGGCTCCCTGCTCAGCAGGGAGTCTGCTTCTCCCTCTGACCCTCCTCCCTCTCATGCTCTCTGTCTCTCATTCTCTCTCTCTCAAATAAATAAATAAAATCTTAAAAAAAAAAAAATTTTTTTTAAATAAAGGGGAAATTTTTTTTTTTTAATGTATCATGACTTAAATATAAAATGTACACATAAGGAAGAGCTGGGGGCCTGAAGGAAATAGGTGTGTCTATAAAAGGACAGCACAAGGAATTGTTTGTGATGGAAATGTTGGGCATCTTGACTGTATCAATGTCAAAATGCCGGCTATGATATTGTACAGTAATTTGGGCAAGATGTTCCCATTGGGGGGGACTGAGTCAAGGGTACATTGGATCTCTCAGTATTAGTTCTTTCAACTGCATATGAATCTATAACTATCTCAAAATAAAAAGTTTAACTTTAAAGAAAAACTGAAAATAATACCTCTTTGAAAATTTCAATCCATAATTGAGCTCAAAACAAGAAAGAAAATCTCAGTGTGCTAAAAGGGAAAAGGAAAAAGTTGAGTGGGAGTTGAAGCTTAGTGGCCCGAGAGAGAGAGAGAGAGAGAGAGAGAGCCATGACCAGCTAGCTAGCTATTCAGATTAGGGGTCAGGATCTAATGCCCCGGTAGTGGCTGGAATTGAGGTTAGGCTTTAGGATAGAGCCAAAAATCATATTCACTTTAATAAAGCCTGAGGTGAGAAATACTGTCTCTGACTGTGAACAAGAATTTAAAATATTTACTAAAATAACAAACATTAAAAATATTTACTGACTCAGGTATACAGTCCAGGTGCTGGGAGACTAGACCAAGCCATCGATGAAGGGGGTTACCCATGAAGGGTCAGAACCCCAATCCCGTATCATGCAGAAGTGTGGAGTGTAACACTTTACAGAAACGTCAACTGAAATACTAACAACAAACTGACCTGGAACAAATCCTTAGAGGGCCCCTGGCAACAGCAAATCCAAAACGACCCCCCTGGGAGTCTCACAGGTAATGACTCCCACCAAGGAGGACTTCCAAGTCTAATTGATTAAACAACACGGTCTCTCCATCAAAGAACTTAGAATGGAACAAATCAACTAAACTGTTCAAAAGAAGCAAATTCCATAACTTCAAGGTTATAAAGACTTGAAGGGAGAGAGTGACGAGAATGGTAAAGACGACAGAGGGAATGCTGCTGGGCTGGGACACGGGCTGACTCAGTGGAGAGCAGCCTCCAAGAAGATGGGGACCAAAGCCATGTGGAAGGTATTAAGTGGAGGAAGGAGGTCACCCCACACCCTGGCCCGAGTGACCTTTCTTGGGTCTTCAGTTTGCAACCATCTGAGCCTGCTCCAAGGGAAGCTAAATAGACCCTAAATTATAGACAACCCCAAGAGAACACAGCCTACAGCATTAGGGTGACTACATCTAAAGCAAAGATTATGCCAGGCCTGAGCCAGAGAAAGGAGAAGCAGATGTCCTCCTCCACATGAGAGTGTTTGCTTCCTCAGAAAGCCTTCCCAAACGCCACCTCTGTCCTTAGGGTGGTGGGGGGCGTAAAAGTGAATATATCCTAAGCCTGCCGTCCTGTGAATTTGATGGTGGGGTCATGTTTGGGTGAAAGGGAAAACAAATACCACAGAAGTCAGATTCCAGAGAAGTGATCAGGAGAAATCAGACACACGTCCAACCACTATCACTTCGATGCGGAGCACTGGCCATAATGGTACATGAACTTGGAGCCAGCCAGCTCATATGCTCACAGAAAGGGAAGAAAGTCACTTGGATTTTAGTGCCTATTTTATAACTGTCCATAAACTGTTCAATTCTGTGTAACGGGCTACAAAATTATGCCAGTAGACTCGTTCTTCTGGCAAAAATCATTCAGCAATTTGAATCTAAAATTTCCATCATCTGGCTACCACATTAGTCCATTAGTGACTATTTGCTTCTTTGTGTCCCTGTGTTTAGTATGAATCTGGAATCTGAATCTGAAAATGCCCACATGGTAGTCCACACTGCTCCCTGGGGCCATTTGAAATTGAAAAGGTCCCAATATTCTGTTCCCGAGCGTGGAATAATGCTAAACAGTGTGCAGTCTCCCTGAGAGAGTACAGGATGAAAAGGGGGGACAACTGAGAGCAGCAGTTCTCAACCCTGGCTGCACGCTAGAATTATTCGGGGAGAACTGCTACTTTAGAGTAATATTGGCTAATACTGCTAATTAATCCCCACTCACGCTAATCCATTGGCTGGCAACACCTACCACACATTAGAGTTTCCTAGGGAGCTTTAAAAAATTACTGATGTCTGAGCTCCAGTCTCAGACCACTTAAATCCAAACATCTGGGAGGACGGGTGGGGAATGGGTACTTTTTAAAAGCTCCGCAGAGGATCCTAATGTTCAGCCAGGGTTATGAATGACTGCTCTAGTCCAGTCTTAAACTTCAGTGAGCACCAGAATCTCCTGGAGGGGTCATTAAAACAAGCGTTTCAAATAAGCAGATAACAGAGATAGAAGGTAGATTAGTGGTTCCCCAAAACCAGGGGAGGTGAGGGGATTAGAGGGCAACTTGTAAGGGGTAGAAAGTCTCGGGCTCAAATTAGCTGCGCAGTAAAGTTATTCGACATCTTCAAGCTTCATCATCTACTCAAATATAACCAAGATGGGGGGCTGGAGAGCAGAAGAGGATGACATACAGAAAACCCCTCACACGCCACACAATCCAGTACCTGGCATATTGGAAACATAAAAAATTGATAATAGCACCCAACATCCATTGAGTGTGTATTATTCGTAAGCACTCTCCTAAGGTGTTTACATATATTTATTCATTTAATTCCCACAATACTCTATTACGGGGATCAGGACTTTTTTTTTCCTATCAAAGCCAGATAGCAATTTTGGGGGCTCATGGGCCATACAGTCCTGATCCCAACAGCTCTGCTGTTGTACTGTGAAAGCAGCCTTGGACAATGTAAACACGTGGGCTTCTCTATGTTCCAATAAAACTTCATTTATGAAAACAAGTGGTGGTCCAGATTTGGTCTGCGGGCCGTTCTTTGCCAAGCCCTGCTGTGTGAGATGGGTATTGTCATTATCTCCATTTTATCTCTCACAGGTGAGCAAACCAAGGCACGAAGGGATAAACTGAGCCTAAGTTTCCGTATGAAGTCTGATGACGAAGTCCACATAGTCAGCTATCTACCAGAGCAGCCGGTGACGACACCGTCTTCGCTATGAGCCTCTCTCAGTCCAAACCCAGGTCCTCCTAATTCAAAAGGGGCTGGCCAGCCACTCAGGTACAATCCCCTCAGAGCGGCCTCAGAGGCTGAAAACCCGACTCCAGTCCTCCCTTCCCCCCACGCCGTTCCTGGTGGAAGTTCTCCCTGCTCTGAGGCCTCAGCGCCCTTACTCTCCATACCTCCCGCATTGGTCAACTTTTACTTTCATGCATTTCTCCCCAACCCGTTTGGCAGCCAGGACCATGCACATCACAAGTGTTGAATCTGCACGTGCTGAAGGTGGGTGCGAGCCCACTGGTAACTGGGTGTGCAGGCTGGGAGGACGGGGGCCTGGGGGCAGAGGAGGGAGGCGAGGGACCCAGGCACTCACCAGTCCCTGGCAGGCGCTGAGGGCCGCGGTCCCGATCCTGGTGCCCCGTTGCAGCACTGTGCCCCGGAGATGGCAGGGGGGTGCCGAGGAAGCCACCATCTTCACATGGGAAAGGTTCCCGTATCTCCGCTCCAAGATATAGCTTTTGGAAAGAAATCCCTGATTGACGGACAAGTTAAAGAACAGGTCCTTCTCCTCGTGTGAAATTCTGTAGTACACCCGCTCCTCTGGGCCATCCAAGTCTCTCTTCCTCCTGTTGTTGCTGCTGACGGGATGGTGCAAGCCATAGGACTGAAAATGCCCACTGGCATCTACCCGGACCGGGGCCACCACGTGGTATTCAGGCAGGGCCTTGATAAAATGCTCTGAAAGAAAAGGACACAAAGAATAAAACTGAGAGCACTCTCTGCTGAGTCTCCAGCAAGGTAAGCGCTCGGCCATTTGGAACTTAGACTTTAGCGTGTTGATGGCAAAATACCCCTGTTGGCCTGAAGTTTACAGATCCCATCTACCGCACAAACACCGGCAACAGTAAACTCCCTGAACCACTCAAAAGCGACTCGGGGCCCCTCCTGGATGACACGTGGCAGTCTGAGCCGGCACCCGGGCACAACTCTGGATGGCAGATGTTTTCCCAGAGACAAATCAAGATGAGAATTCACTCATGAGGCGTCCAGTTAGCAAGGAGGCAAGGTCAGCTTAAGGAATGTTTCAAGTCTTGAGTTGATGAATACAAGTCACAGAGCCTCGCTGTTTATTTTAAGGAGCTTAAACGCCTCAGGAACTTCCCATTAACTCAGGTTCAAAGAAAAATAAAAACAGCTAACCCGTCGTATAGACTCTGACAAACTTCACACGGATCACAGCATTAGTGTTCTGTAACATGAAACCGGTACTTAAAGAAACAAAGTTGGATTTTTTTTTTTATTTTTACAAAGTATACAAAATAAAATGGTAAGATGAAAACTTTAAAAATGCAAGACAGGACACTTGTCCCTTCCACACAGGAGAACACATACACCTTTTGGCTTGCTCACGTTTAAATTCCCACCACTTCCTCCTCATCCTGATGTTTGAAAAGAACAAGGAACCTAACTAGCAGGGGCGAATCATCCCTCAGGATGCCAGACTACTTCAGGCAAACCATTAGCCACTTAGTAAAATAACTCATTGTTTGCGTTAGAGAGAAAAAAGAAAAGAAAAGAAAGAAAGAAAAGGAGCCAGGGAGGAAGCAAGAGAGCAAGAAGGAAAATCAAATTCCACTTGCCACCTCCCAGATGTATTCCTTGCGCCTTCTAGCTTACGTTGTTTTCTACAGTTACGTCGCACTTTTGCACTCTCTACTGATAGCCTGTTTATTCTCACTTAGGCTTGAACATCCCAACTACAATCCCCCTTCTTTCTCCTAAGGTCCCTGGTTCAAGTTCTTTCAGGTCCTTAACTTTCCATACCTCTCAGAATAGCCTCATTTTACCATGGTTTTTGTGCATCAGACTTTATTCCCGAAGCCTCTGGAGGCAGAATCTTGCCCATCACAGCTGCCTGGCTCGCAATGTGTCGCTCTATCAACGAACACATCTGTAGTAGGTTAATTAAAAGAACTGGACTTAATGGGGTACATTTATAAAACAGCCTCTTTTCCCAGACAACTGCCTTCCAACACACTTTGTGAAATTGTTCATCTCTGCCTTGGATGAAATCTGGGGCAGAGCGCAGAGTTTTCAACTTAGGTACTAATAAATAGTCTCCGTTTTTTAGGTGTAAAAAAATCCAGAATCACTGCTTCTAATTGCAGCAGTTCTGAGCAACAAATCACACAGCAACACGGACAAACCTTTAAAAACAAGGTTCAGTGAAAAATAAGAAACAATACAAGTTAATACAGAGCCACTGACATCAATGGAAAATACATGCACACCAAAACAATAATACAAAGTCAGCCAGAACATATGCAAAGGAAAAATACATATGGAACCCATTAAAATGGTTTTCCATGAGGAGGAATGGGAGTGGGGACAAAAATGCAAAAAAAATAATAAAATAAAGCAAGAAAGGGGTTTTGCGCAAATCAGTGACGCTAGCGTGCCATGAACTAGGAGTCAAATTGACTCAGTCCTCTGATACTCCCCAAAGAATATCTGGACATATTTAGCATCAGAGTCTCACCGACCTTCCAAGTTCAGAGCTTAGGAGGGGAAAGGCCAGGGTGGGTCGGAAGAAAGTGGATACAATTGGCTTCCTTTGGGTTACTCTTTTCTTCTGCTACTCACAGTAATGTCTCTGGCTTCTCCAGGGTGAGCAGTGGATGGAAGTTAGGGGCAAAAAAAGTCTTACCCAACAGTGTATAGCCATCATCTTGCAATGGGCCCGGCTGTGCGTGCTCACTGCCCAGATGCTGACTCCCCCTCTCAGGGAATGCTCCTATTTGCCTTATAGGGCCTGTCGCTGAAGATGCATCTCAAAGAATTAAACATGATTTTTGAAAGTATAAAATGAAAGATAAAGCTTGCCTAAGCCCTAGCACCTACTCCTCAAAGAATAAAAGAGCAAACAAATTTAGAGCTCTTGACCCAGTTGCTTTCTTTCTAATGGGTTTTGAAGAGATCCAGCATAAGTTGGCTATACAATAATATAATGATAATAACCACAGTAACCATTTAACGAGCACTTGCTATGAGCCAGGCACCATCAGTCCCTTCTCACTCAGTCCTCACAATTTCAGTGAATTCTCATTTCATAGATAAAGAAACAGAGCCTAAGAGAGGTCCCAGAGCCAATATGCAACATCACTTATACTGAAATCTCATGTTTCCTATTTCAAAATCATGTTCTTAGCCCCTGTACTTCATGTACATAAGCAGTTGCCCTTGGCAGAAATGTATAACAGAGTAGAAGTGATATCACTGCCCTGGGGAGATGATTTGACAAGAAGAAGGTGGCTTGACTTCTTTAAGAGGCTTCAATTTGCTCAGCAATAAAGGGAGGATAATAATGGCCTGTTTGGCAGGTAGAGTAACAAGGGGTAAGACTAGTTTTGCCTCTTGATTTGATTGCAAACGAAGCAGCTAAGCCATGTCAGCCCATAGGTGTGGACAGAAATAAGAGGCCACGGGAGTGTGACTTATGCTGGTGGCCCACCTGCCGTTGCTTTATCTATACAAAGGAGTCACAGTACGAGTTTTCACCCCCTAGGGTGGCTGTGAGGATCCAGTGTGTATTAATATATGTAATAGATGTAGAGCGGTGCTTGACAAATAGCACTCAGTGGCTATGATTGGTATTAAAGATAGAAACTTGGCCATCAAGGATCACTGTGGCCATAAATAGGTATAAACTCCAAGCAGAGACAGGGGAGAAGCCCTCGCTCACCTTGGCTTCCTCTCAGTGGGTATTTAGTTTGGAAGATGAGGTAGCTATAACTTTGGCCAACAGAAGGCAGAGCTCAGAGGGGATATGATAGAAGTGGAGAAAGTATATGTCAGGAAATAATTTTTACCATTCCTGTGGTCAAGCCCAGCATTTAGAGTATACCAATCTGGTCTTGTCTAATCTGTACGGTTCTCTGGGACAGATATTATTAACTGTGTCCCTCATCTTAGCCCTCATTCCCACTCCTGTAAAAAGACAATGGAGAAGGACAAGGATTCATTCTGGGGTGATCTGACCCCGAAGCCCACCCTTCTAACCGCTGCCCTTGCTGCTTCTCAAGGGGCTACCGCTGAGAACCAGATGTCAAGTTGGGGAGTCAACAAGGCTGTGGGTGGGAGGAACTGAGGCACACTGAAATCCCATCACAGTCTGCAGCTTTATGGAAACACATTATCAGCCCTGAATACCTTGACTTGCCTTCTTTAAAATTAGCCTCGAAACCCTCGGTCACAAACATTGATGATACTTCATGAGAAGCTTTGAGTGAAGCCTGTTGGCACAAATGCTTTTGAAAATTCGCAACATCAGGCGATTTTTTACCCTCTGCTTAGAAAGAAAGGAGAGAGGTAAGAGAATATTTACCTGCCAGATTTTATAGTTTAGGTTAAACCTATACTTAACTCTTTGTATTGTGTATTTCTATCTTAGAGAGCAATGAATTTCTAAGGACTCTTCACTAAAAAGAGCAATGAAATTCTCTAAGAGTCAGAAGTTCATTTTCATAATTCTCTTCCATGGGATGCTGCAACCTTTCAAATATATTTTTACCACAGAAAACCACATGTGTCAAGATGTGGAGGATGGCGTTGATCCCTCCCAAGTTGTAAAATACGCCACAGGAGGTTGGAGTTGCTCACCAACTATAGGACCACCAACCTCCGGACTATCATTGCTTATGATAACAAACACAAATAAAATACCCAAACTGTGAAGTGTCTTCTTACATAAAGAAAATACATGAAATCACTTCCTTCTTTCTTTTTTTCCAAATAGCATAGATACATTATTAGGCCATTTGTCTTAAAGCATACTCAAAACACTTGTCTGGAAACACTCCCTCTGTTCTTACACCAACCTGTGCTGCCGAAAACACATTTCTACTGTGGGATAAAGTGCCCGCCCTGTTGATTTCAGAGTTGCTGGGGGCAAAAGAGATCATAGATGCAGCCGGTGACTTGTAGACAATACAAGGAATAAGGAACCCAAGGGGCTATCACTGGTTGTGGGAAAAAAGGCAGTACGTTGTGCGCAGGACTAATATTTCCCGTTGTTCTGACACTTGGTTGGGAACCAAGAAACCTTGTGGAAGTCACTGCACTTTTCTGTATCACAAGTGAGTGATGTGGAAAGAATACTGGGCAGAGTGTCAAATCTGCCTTTTCTGGTCCCAGAAAAGATTGGATGTACCTCTGTGTTCTTTTCCAGGGCTAAAATCCTCCCTCTGCCCGACCCGTAGGGCTAGAAAGAATGTTAATGATTATCTAGGATCAGAATGTTTCCAACCACACCCTGTACAATCCCCTCCACCCCTCGGGTGAAGGAGCACTTCATAGGTGCTCACTGAACACACACTGACTAACAGACTCACCTCCGAGGCCCCCCCTTCCTCCTCTGGAAAAATAAGGATGGCAGAGATGATATCTGAAGTCACTTTCAAGTTTAAATGCTCAGAATTTGGGTGCAATTCAAAAATGTCAGAGGGCGCCTGGGTGGCTCAGTTGGTTAAGCGACTGCCTTCTGCTCAGGTCATGATCCCGGGGTCCTGGGAACAAGTCCCACACTGCGCCCCCCCCCCCCCCCCCGCTGCTCTGCGGGGAACCTGCTTCTCCCTCTCCCTCTGCCTGCCACTCCCCCTGCTTGTGTGCTCTCTGTCTCTGTCAAATAAATAAATAAAATCTTTAAAAAAAAAAAAAAAAATGTTGTCAGAGTAGAAGTGGAAATCTAGGTCCATCGGTTCTTTGTGAAATGACAGGCTGATCATTTGGGGCAAAACCCAGGTCATCCTAGTCCCATGAAGCCTTAGAATTTTCTCATCCCTTCTCTCCACCTCTCTCTCTCTCAATTGTTCTCCCTGTCTCCACTCGGTTCTAAATGAAGCCTGCTCAGGAATTTCTCTGTTGCACCAAATGTGGATTACTTGTAAATCCATTGGTGAGTTAAGAACAAATATTCTGGAGAAGACTTTTAGAAGTGGAAATTATTTTTAAAACCTAAATATCTGTGCATCGCTGATAAACTCCGAGCCCTCTACAGCTACTTGTCAGTGTCAAATAGTTTCAGGACATAACCCCAGTGGCCACCAAGCAAAACAACCATCTCTCCCCTTCCAGGGAGGAGAGAGCAACGCCCAGGGGGGGTCTGCTCCACACTAAGCTGAATTCGCTTACAAAGAAGATGTGGAGCAAGGAGAGCTGAAAACCAACGCAGGAGAATGTGTGTCTTTGAACCAAATCCTCTCCAAACGCCCTGGGAAGTGCTCACAGGCTCTGATTGTGCTGCCAGAAGGGAGACTTTTCACAAAGGGGCTGTTTTTCAAAGAAAAACAAATGCTGCTATTTTAAACTTGGGGGTGGGAGATTGTATCTGGAAGGTTTACACAAGCAAGTGCTGGGTGATTGACATCTAACCCTGGTGTTCAGGCTCCAGCTTCCAAGGAAAGCAAAGGGACTTGCTTCGGATTGCTCCTGAAGTCACAGCAGATGAGCTCTCAGCAGTATTTGAACTTTGCAATGTAGGCAGAACCCTGTGTGGAAATCCTCAACAAAGGCAGGCTCCTGATCTCTGCCACCCAAGTGGTCTTGCAGATTAAAGGGGGCCCAAATGCTAGAGAAGCTTCTCAAGGCTTGAGCATAGTCAGCAAACACTGAACATAATGTTTGCTAAAGCAGTGGTGGGTGGGTGGGTGGGTGGGTGTGTGTGTGTGTGTGTGTGTGTGTGTGTGTGTTGCCCCTACCCTATTATTGCTAAGAGGCCAGCCTCTGGAGCCAGGCTACCTGGGTTCAAAACCTCACTCCACCATGAGCTGGGCCCATAAACTCATCAGGCTTCCTCAGCATTAAAACCGGGACGGTAACAATGGTCCCTGCACCCCAGAAGGCTGTGGACAGTGGTTGCTGGGCTGACACATGCAGAGTGCCTTAGCAGTCTCGATGCATGGAACTTTCTCCAGCCATGCGGGCCATTGCTGCCCCTCTATCTTCTCCTAGATGCGCAAGGAACTCCCCACCGAACACAAAAGTGTCTCTGACCCTTCCAAGTCCAATAAAAAAAACCAAGGCAGCCGTGCTGCTCTGCCCGAGGGGTTAGGCTTAAGGACAAGTTGTCCTCACAACCCCGCCAGTGTTTTCCATAGCATTGTATGTTTCATGACATTCACAAGGACGTGCAGTCAGCCGCCCCCAGGAAGGCAGGACAGGGAAAGGTGAGCCCCTACAGTGGTAAATGTCCCCCAAAAAGAACTGTTATTTTTAAAAAGACAGCCCTAAATCTTTCCAGGAAACCAAAACACAGCCAAACTCACTCAGCAGGGGGCCGGAATCACATTTCCCCTCCCCTGTCCAGAGCTGAAACTAACTGGAAACACCGCCAGTGGCCAGTTGGAACTTAAAAAAAAAAAAAAAAAAAATCATTTTCCATATTCATGATTTGAAAAATAGAGGATTGAAACAGAGCAGCATTCAAAGAAGAGACAAAAGGGGGGGGGCATTACCAGTTACCTCTTGGGTCTTTCCTGCCACAGCATTAGTGTATTAGAGACGGGATACTGGCCTTTCAGTAAGAATTAAGGAACCATCACATTCAACACTGAATTCTGAGACACCCTATGTTACTGAGCTCCCAGCCCAGATTTCCTTACAACTCAGCCAAACGGTTTTGCAGAGTTCAGCCAGTGGGGGAGGGGAAGGGAGAGCAACCAACTTTCCACGCGTCTCACCACCACGGTTTTCAAAGGAAATAAAGAAAAGCCACTAACCTTGCCTCCTGTCCGGGAAGTGCACCGGGCCTGGCTGAGCTTGTCTCCCATAGCAAAGGGCCCCAAAGTTAAGGAGGTGCGCTACAATGGAGAGGTTTGCAAGCCAGCTCCTCTGGGCACATGGCATGATTCGGTTGTTGGGGAGAAGAAAAGTCACCAAGGTTTAGCTCTCAGCTCAAGAAATCAAGTCCTCGCCTGTGGCCGAGCAGAAAGATGCAGAGGTGCATGGTCCAGGAGTGGGACGGAGCGGCTGCAAAGCTGCCCACGACTTCCCTTTGCTTTTTCAAGCAGAAAAGGGCTAGTTACCTTTATCCCCCTTCCCTCCTGAAAGGGGAATGATTCAACTGGCAGTCTGCTTTCCGCGGGGTGTGGAACGGGTCAGAGCGGGAGGGGGCAGCCCACCCAAGATCCCCACCCCTCTGCCTTCCGCGCCCGGCCTCGCAGCCAACTCCGCGCATCTTCCTCCGGCCTCCCACCCCCACGCTCCTCCGGCCCCGCCCAGAGCCCTGCCGAGCCGGCCAAATAGGGGAGACCCGGGAGAGCCACCCTGGGCGGGACTGCGAAAAGAGAGGCCCCCAGGCCAGCCCTCCCTGGCCGAAATACAGGCCGAAAGTGCCGAGCGCAGAGGTAGGGCACAGGGGACCCCACTCCTCCACCCTCCCGGCTCAGTGCTGCCCCCTTGGCTGCCTTTGTCCACCCAGTTCCGAACTTTTCCTAACAATGCTCTACGGAGACCCCTCCATCCGCCAGGCTTCCCGGGGATTCCCTTCCAAGGCATACTAGGACTTCCATTTAAAAAAGAAATGGGCAGTTTCTCTCTTGGCCAAGTCACACAGAGGGAAATGGCCTGAGCTAATCTTCTGGTTCAACCCTGAACAAGTCCATGGGCACGAAGACGTGATGAGACCAAATGATTATGAGCTACGCTGGGTCTGCAGGTCCCTTTGGTGCCTTTCTACTTTTATTACCCCACCTTTCCTAGCCCACCTCCACTCACCCACAAGGAAACCAAGACAGCGGAGGAAGTAAATAAGCCCAAGACCTGTGTGAAGGTATTTCTCCAGTTGACCTGCCCAGCTGCTCATGGAGGGCGCATCCACTGGGCTGGAGCTTTACATTACTGAGAGAATGCTGCAAACCAGGGAGCTCGCTAAGCATCCTGAGAATTTACTGGGTAATCCAGCCAAGATTTCACACCTCTGGGCTGAAACAGGCTTCCTTACTCCATTCAGGAGGAATTTGGCCCCATACTGGTCCTCCATGGCCTCCAGCCAGCCATGTGTCCAATGAGAGGTGCAGGAAAGCAACTCCTTCAACCCTGTGCAGGCCTGGGCAGCCCCAGCAAAGCGTGATCCAAGGGCAAGGTGGTCCTCACAGTCTTGGGGTGGGTATGAATCCTTCAGACTGGAAGCATATGCTCCACGGTATTTCCAGGGGGTATGAATTAGTTTTCTATTATCGCCATTAAGCATTCCCATAATGTTGGCGACTTAAAACAGCACAGATTTAGTGTCATATAGCTCTGGAGGTCAGAAGTCTGAGATGGGTCTCCCTGGACTAAAATCCAGGTGTTAGCACAGCTGCATTCCTTTCTGGAAGCTGTGGGGAAGAGTTGTTTTCCTGTTTTTTTCATCTTCTAAGAGGCTACCCACACTCCTCAGTCCCTTGCCCTCTGCCCCTGGTTTCAAAGTCAGCGATGGCCAGTGAGTCTCCTATATGGCATCATCGTGACACTATCTCTTTTCCCTCCCTTTTCCATTTATAAGGATCCTTGTGATGACAGTGGGCCCACTCAGATCACCCGGAATAATCTCTTGATCTTAAAGCCAGCCCATTAGCAACATTAATTCCATCTGCAACCTTTATCCCCCTTGTCGTGTAACATGGCATGTTATGTCATCATGGGCCAGTCATGGAAGTGCTCTGAGCCTCTTCTCCTGTGACGTAAATATTAAGTAGGAAGAGCATAACTTAAGTGCAAAAGAAACTCAGATATGACAGGCGATCTGGTGAAATGATCAGGCAGAAATGCAATTACAAGGGCACTGAAGAACCACTTAGAGCCAGAACTCCTTTTGTTTCTTTTCCTTTCTCCCTCTTTTCCTTCCCCTCAGTCTCCCTCCTCCACTTCCTCTTCTTCTTCCTCTTCATTTTATCCTTTTAATAGCAAGCGGAGTCTCATCTGAGGGTGGGATCACTCCTGGCTTCCGTGCCCTGGAGAAGAGCTATGTCTCTCAGGTAAAAAACTCTGGGAACTTTTGAGTCCCAATAATGTCAGGGAATATCAGGGAGGATCCATGGAACATTCTGGACTCAGAGTTTCACAACCTCTTCAACTCTAATGGCTTTCCCCTTACTTTCTCTGCCCCTCCTACTCTCAAGACCATGACCAGAAATACCTGTCATCCAGAGTCATCCAAGCCTGAAATATTGAAACTATAAAATCCCACCAAAATTTTGTATTCTGTCAGCCCTTTCAAACCTTTATACCCAGTACCTTGGGTCTTCAGCCTAGTAAGGACTGCCTGTCTCCTGATCTCTCCATCTTTGGTTGTCTCATAATCTATGAGCATCTCTCTGGCTTTATCTCCTTTTCTGCCAGCCATATCCTATGATTCATCTCCTTAAATAATCTCTCACCAGTGCCTTCAACTCTTCCTCATCAAACTCTAACCTTGTTTTACCCTAACTGCTGATTTTCTCGCTCTTTGTTTCCAAGTGCTGTTGAAACAACTCACCTAATTGCACCTACTGGTGCAACTATCAATTCATGTCTCCAAGTTCAGCAAGTTTTCAACATGACTCAGCACAAATACGCATCCTGCTACTATTCTAACACCAAGTTCTTCCTACTTTTTCCAAAATTTACAAAATGCCTCCAAAGCTTGGTATTTCCTCGGGGTAGAGGGAAGAGTTCATCTTACTCAACTTTTCCTCTGCTCTTTGGGAAAAGGTAACAAATGTTCTTGGTGACAAAGGTTGGCAGTGATTAAAAAAAAAAAAAAAAGCCAACTACCTTTCCTGATATGTCCACTGTAGAGAGCAGAGCTGTGAATCACTGCAGAGTCTCCAAAACATCCCTGAGGTGGCTGATGAAAATATACTACCACTGAAGAAAGACTATAAAAACATGTAAAATACAAGAATAATAGCTAAGAAGAGAAAAATTTATTATACACTGATTATGTACGGGGCACTGTGCTGAACACTGTATCTGCATTACCTTATTTAATCTTCACAAAAACCTATTAGGTAAGTACTATTATTATCCTTGGTTGATAGGTGGGGAAACACTGAAAGATTATACAACTTGCCTAGGACCACATCACTATGAAGTGGGAAACCGGATGAAGTAGTGAGGGTCAGAAGAAGGAAAAGATTTAGCCAAGCCACTAAACAGAATCAAACACATGTCTGTCTTACTTAAGGCCCCTGTGTCATGCCCTCATTTACAGAGAGTGGAAGGGCTAAGAACACTGATATACAGACATCATTGTAGCATCTCGGGTGGTGGTTTAGTTTCCTATGGTGAAGTGTTTTCTGTGCAAAAATACAAATTGTGACAAAAGATATAAATTGCCTCACCAAGAGCTCCCTCTGTTTTCATGAGCAAAGAAGGCTTTCAAAAAGCTCATACTTTCCAACTAAGCCTATAGAAGCCCAAGGGATAGCTAAAATTCAAGGACAGGGAGTCCAGTGCATTTCTCAGAGCTGTCATTAACACTGGAAAGGCAAGATAAACTGACTGCAAACAAAAACAAACCCAAACCACCCTTTCTTCAAAAATCATACATTTAAATATTGTTGTCACATGTACTATTTTCTTTTCTTTTCTTTTACATTTTTATTTAAATTCCAGTTAGTTAACATACAGTGTAATATTGTTTCAGGTGTACAATACAGTGATTCAACACTTCCATACAACACCTGGTGCTCATCACAGCAAGTGCCCTCCTTAACCCCCATCACCTATCACCCATCCCCCGACCCACTTCCCCTCTGGTAACCATCAGTTTGTTCTCTATAGTTAAGAAAGAGTCTGTTTCTTGGTTTGCCTCTCTTTCTCTCTCTTTTTTCCCCTTTGCTCATTTGTTCTGTTTCTTAAATTACACATATGAGTGAAATCATATAGTATTTGTCTTTCTCTGACTGACTTATTTTCCTTAGCATAATATTCTGTAGCTCCATCCATGTAATTGCAAATGTCAAGATTTTATTCTTTTTGATGGCTGAGTAATATTCTATTGTATATGTGTACCACATCTTCTTTATCCATTCATCAGTCGTCGGACACTTCGGCTGTTTCCAAAATTTGGCTATTATAAATAATGCTGCTATAAATATTGCATGCATGTATCCCTTTGAATTAACATTTTTGTATTCTTTGGGTAAATACCTAGTAGTACAGTTGCCAGATTGTAGGGTAGTTCTGTACTATTTTCTTTTAAACCTCTCTGCAGTCTTAAAAGAAGATGGAAGTAAGTATTTGTAACCCTCAGAAGTGTCAGTTCACTTTTATTCTTCCACCCAAGTGTATTCAGTGTGTAAGTGGATCAATCATCAGCGCTGCCCACTCTGCACACTCAGCCCGCAGAGAGTTTGCCTACCTGGCTCAATCTGAAGATCCTGGAATCTATGCCTTGCAGATTTTGTAGTTACCTGGCCTTGGATCAAGTGGATTCTATTTTGGAACAGTCTTCTGATGTTGTAATTAATCAATTTAATTAAATAAACAGTGTCATGGTAATGCCCCTTTGAAAGCCATGGCTGAAAAGGCTATGGATCCCTGATTAATGAAACATACTATTGGCTGGAAGAAAACAGCATATTTCAGAAAAAAATGTGTAGCACATAGATCAAATTATTGCAGTAAATTGAAACTAACTTCAGTTTGTTTCTTAATGCACCTTAAGCCTAATCAAAATGAAATACAACAAGATTTTACTGGGTTGGTAGGGGGAGATTCACATGGGAGGTCTGCCAGAGAGAGCCCAAGTTATATGGGGGGGGGCAGGAAGGAGCCTATTGAAAGGTGTCAGAACCTCAGCCATTTTAATTGTCATCCATGTAGGACCGCTGCCCAATGCATGGTATCAGAGACTGAGCAGAGTGAGGAGGGCATCCATCTGAGAAGAACTGTCCCAGCAGGGTGTTGAAATAATGACAGGGTAAGGAGGGGTGGGGTGATGGTGGCAACTGATGGTGGTAATTGGAGATTGGTTGCATACATACTGATCAGATGAGTAAACGTAGCAAGTATAATGGGAGTCAAGTTTCTCACTACCAGTGAAGACAATTACCAATGTAAAAAAAAAGAGGAAAGTAGAATAAACTCTATGTTGGATTATAACTAAGGTAACTGGTATGAATCCAAAGTTGTTGATGATTGTATAGGCGCATATAGAAGTAAAGATATAGGGCGCCTGGGTGGTTCAGTCGGTTGAGCGACTGCCTTCGGCTCGGGTCATGATCCCAGGGTCCTGGGATCGAGTCCCACATCGGGCTCCCCGCTCTGCGGGGAGCCTGCTTCTCCCTCTCCCACTCCCCCTGCTTGTGTTCCCTCTCTTGCTGTGTCTCTCTCTGTCAAATAAATAAATAAAATCTTTAAAAAAAAAAAGAAGTAAAGATATAAATAAGCATAAGTATTATGTATATGTGTGTGTACATACATATATTGTCTAGGCCTGTTCACTTGAGGGTGTTGGAGCAACGACTCCCCAGCAGCAGTGAGCACATCTGACGCCCAGATCTTGGATTCTAAATACCATTCTCCTCTAAAAGGAACCAGGACTCCTTAGAGAAATGACTGACTTCAGAACTAGGGCTTGGGAGATAGAAGATAAAACTGAAACATTTTATTGCTAAAATAAACAAACAAACAAAACAAAACAAAACAAAAACCTCGAAGAAAGATGAGAGCTTGTCGAAAGGAGAGAGGGTTTAACATGAAAGGCCCCCCACTGGCCAAGTCTAGGAAAATTTAAGCAAAAATATATAATAGTAATAAATTATTAGTCTTAAGATAAGAACCCATGAATCCATACTGATACAAATAGATAAACGAATAGAGAGATTGATGAGGAATGGGAACTTTATATCATTTTAAAGCATCTCCTCCCAAATGTTTATTAAATAGAAAAGCAAAAAGAGGGCGCCTGGGTGGCTCAGTTGGTTAAGCGACTGCCTTCGGCTCAGGTCATGATCCTGGAGTCCCAGGATCGAGTCCCGCATCAGGCTCCCTGCTCAGCAGGGAGTCTGCTTCTCCTTCTGACCCTCCCCCCTCTCATGCTCTCCCTCTATCTCATTCTCTCTCTCAAATAAATAAATAAAATCTTTAAAAAAAAAAAAAAAGAAAAGCAAAAAGAGTACTTCAGCATAGACAAGCATAGCAAATATCCCCCTAATCAAGTAAGCAAAGAAAACAAAATCAGTAGTGTGGACAATCAAAACCGCGTGCTACCTGACAGGCTCCAGTAAGAACACCATCACTCTGTAAAATATCTGCCCAAGATACATAGCCTGAATCTAATCATGAGAAAACATCAGACAACTGAAATCAAGGGACATTCTACAAAATAACTGTGGTTTTTTGTTTTTTTTTTTAATCTTCAAAATGCCAAGAAAGTCAAAGGAAAGCTGAAAAACTGTTCCAGATTGAAGGAGACCAAAGAGATATGGCGACGAACAGCAACACATGATTCTGAAGATCCTTCTGTTACAAAAGACATTGTTGGAACAATTAGGAGACAGAGAATGGGATGTTAGTATTGTATCACTTAATGTCCTGATTCTGAGGGTTGTGGCTGTGTAGAAGACTGTCCTTTTTTGTTAGAGATACACATGAAAGTATTTGGAGGTGAAGGGGCATCTAGTTGACAATTTACTCTCAAATGATTCAGAACACAAAATGTTGTCTCTAACTTTACTTCCAACTTCTATGTGAGTTTGAGATTGTTTCTAAATAAAAAACACAAAATGTGACAGTATGTTCTTATTCTTTAAAATAACTTGACATTTGGTGGAGATACTATAGAATTGGAAATTAGAGAAGCCCAATAATGAGAAGTTGGTAGCCAACTGAGTGCCCATGCCTGGTGGTCTCTGAGCAGCCATGCTGGCACCTACAGATGCCATCATTATCAGATTGGTCCTGTGTTAGTCCTGAGCCATGTGGGCACCAGTCCCTCTCTGTCATTCTGCCTTAAAGATTAAGTATGAACTAAAGAATAGTGTGCCCATTGTTCCCAAGGAGAGGAGGAAATTAGGAATGGAATGTATTAGGGAAAGCTTGAGCACGACTGCCTTAGCAAAAAGAGAATACTTCATATCTTCATTCAACAAATATTTATTGACTGCCTTCTGTGTCCAGGCATTGGGAATAGAGCAACAAATGAAATAATCAGAGACTCTTTCCTCATGTTTGCTTGAGCCAGGGGGAACGAGAATAAACAAGTAAAGATATAATATGTAAGACAGTGGTAAGAACAGTGGAGAACAATGAACAGACTAAGGAGGACTGGAAGTGATCGAGATGGGTGGGTTCCTGTTTTATATAAGAGGGTCAAGAATGGCCTCCCCTAAGATGATTTTAAGGGAAGGCATTAAGAATCTGGATGAAATAGGTATCTAGGAGAAGAGCATTCCAGGCCAGGGAGACAGTAATAGGAAAGACCATCAATTGGGAATAAGTAGGAATATGCTTAGAGAGCTCAAGAGGAAGCAAAGTGTTTGTTGTGACTATAGTGTGTGAACAAGGGCAGAGTGGTGATAGACAGGAGAAGGGAAGGTCATGAAGGCACTTAGATACCACAAGGAAGACTTTGGATTTGACCCTGAGCACTTTAAGAGCCATTGGGGGTGGGGAGGTTGAGTACAGGAGTGACAAGAATTGACTTAGGATTTATAAGGTCTCTTGGGCTGCTGTAGAGGGAAAAGGAGGAGCATAAAGAGCAGTTAGGAGGCCACTGAATTAACTCAGGTACAAGATAATGATGGATTACATTACAGCAGAAGACATGGTGAAAATTGGTCAGATTTATTTTGAAGGTAAAAAAACAAGACTTTCTAATCAATTGGATGTGTGAGAAAAAAGAACTCAGGATGGATTTCAAGGTTCAGAGTTGCCCATAATTGAGATGGGGAAAACGGAAGGTAGAATAGAAATGGTGGGAGTGGGGAAAATCAAAAGTTTAGTTTGAGACATGTTAAGATGTCTCTTAGATATCTGAAAGGAAATGTCAAGTAGATCACTGGATATACAAGTCTGGAGTTCAGAGAGAGGTTCAGGTTGGGAAGTCATCATAGGTATTTGGATGATATTAGTAGTCTTGAAATGGAATGAGAATACCTATTGTATGCATGTAGCAGAGAAGAAAAAAGACATGAGGCTTGTACTCTGGGTGCAATAGACTAAATATCTGTCCCCCTGTCCCCATCGCTACACATAAACAAAATTCATATGTTAAAATCCTAAACCCCAGTGTGATGGCATAGGAAGGTGGGGTCTTTGGGAGGTGATTAGGTCATAAGAGTGGAGGCCTCATGAATGGGATTAGTGCCCTTATAAAAGAGAGCCCAGAGAGCTCCCTCACCCTTTCTACCATGTGAAGACGCAGCAAGAAGTTGGCCGTCTGTGAACCAGGAAGCAGGCTCTCACCAGGCCCTGACTCTGCCAGGGCCTTGATCTGGGACTTCTCAGCCTCCAGAATTGTGAGGAATGAATTTCTGTTGTTTATAAGCAACCCAGTCTTTGACATCTTTATTATATCAGCCCAAATAGGCTAAGACCCTGGGAGAGCGCCAATATTTAGAGTCCCGGGAAATAAAGAGAAATCAGCACAGGAGACTGAGGAGTGGCCAACAAAATAAGAAGAGAATGAATGGTGAGTGTGGTATCTTCAAAATCAAGTGGAAAGCATTTCAAGGAGGAGTTATTCACTAGCACAAACTGGAATAAGAACAGGAGAAAAGTCCAGGCTTTACATACTCTGCTGCCCAGAAGGAAAAAAATGGAAGAGAAAGATTGAGTTCGTTTGGTTAAGAAACAATAACTCCACCTACTAATAAATGTAGCTCGATCAACGTCCTTGGAATCTGACCAATCATAAATTCTTTCATGGAAAGCAGTGTCAGGAAGGTATGAAAGTGCCAAGGAAGGTTCACAACCCTAGTTTATCCCACTTTTAATATTCTTTTAACCCACTGAGGTCAACAAGAGCCCATGAGTAGCCTGGGCTGGCATTCTCCTCCTCAGAGGAGAGCTCCTGCCCTCGTCCCAGGGGGTCACCCCCCTGATGTTCATCACTGCTTTCTGTTAGCCTCCTGTGGTCATTGAGAGCAGATCAGCTATGCCCCCAAGGAACTTCGGAATGAGTTAATGAGATCAGTTCAGGTAGCAATAAAGATATACCATAAGAGTACCCCCCTTTTTGTGTTATTGAGGCACAATTGATATGCAATAAACCGCGTATGTTTAAAGTATACAATTTTATGTGTTTGCAAGTGTATACATACACACCTGCGAAACCATCGCCACAGTAAATTTTGACATATATATGTGTATGTGCACATGTGGTGTGTGCGTGCTAGTGTGCGTGGATCAAACCAGAAATTTCTTCCTGCTCCTTTGCAGTCCCCTCCTCCTGTCCCTACTTGTATGACCCCACAACCACAGGTAGTCACTCCTGTTGTCACTGGACATTCATTAGCAATTTCTTGAATTTCACATAAAGGGACTCATACAGTATAAACTAACTTCTGCCTGCCTTCTTTTACTCAGCATCATTATTTGGATATTTTGTGTCCTAGTGCACTGCTCCTTTTTATTTCTGCACAGTGTTCTATTGTAGGGATCTACCACTGTGGGCCCATTCATTCACCTTGTCACTAGTTTATCTGTTGGTCGTTGGAAAACCAATGGAGCAAAAACTTGGTCAGCAACACCTAGCCTAAAATCAGGCAGACGCATACATACTACTAATTCCTGTTAAAGATATTTCCTTGTAACTTAGGAAGCAAGGCCCCTAAGTTCTCCAACAATCTCATTTCAATGGACAGTATATGTTTCTCCTAAGGATGAAGTGACTTTAAAAAATACACATGAAAATCACAACAAATTCACTTTGAAGTTAAGCCTGGATAAAGATAAAACTTCTCTGTATGGTTTTGTAGAGTTTCAACATAGCTTGTCCACTCTGCCAGACAGAGATGTAGGTTATCTCTACAGCCACGAGATGAGTATTTGCAGCCCTTTGGTCTTCAGAGCACAGAAAGCCAGACTCTGTGCTTTCAGAGACCCTTTCATGAGGCCCAGGGGACAGCTAGCCGAGGGCTAGATGCCTCTTCGAACACCTTTCTCTACCTTGGCCACACTGTCCAAATGGTGCCCACCAGGATGACCTCCTTGGCAACAAGAAGGCCTGTTCTGTTGCTTCACAGCCCCTCTGAGTGTTGCAGATAACACTGACTCAACTATTAGTTGATTGTTTGCTGTCCTATTAAACCTGCCCCCAGTCTCCTGAGAGGCCTCCAAGAGCAAAAGGCTGTATTGATTCAGTCACCACTTCCTGCAGTAGTGGTGGCTGTGATCCGATTAAGATGTTGTGATTCCTCTTTTGAAGGTGAGAGGACTGATAACGTGTATGGATAGACTGATGGAGTCTTTGAAACCCAATGTGAGAAAACTGGGCACACAGGATATGTTTTTTGAATACATGGACTAGTATGTAAGGCAAAGAAAAATCTGTGAAAGACTCGTAGAAAGAACTGATGTTGTCAAGTGGTGAATTAGAAAGCAGGCAGCCAAGCTGAATTTCACTGTGTGAAGTTAATGAATCTCATGATTCCTTATCTTGATTTTCCCCTTGATTATAAACTATAGATACAAGGACTATGTTTTATTTATTGCTGCATTTCCCTCAAAGATAAAAATGATAAACAAATATTTGATCCGAGGGTGGGTGGCTGGGAGACTTAGTGGCGAATGTTCTGGGAACGACCTGCTTTGAGACCCATGGACACACCTCTCCATTAAAGAGTTGACTTCCTCTCCTAACTCCCAGGTAGCCTCTGGGGAACTCTGGGGAAACAGATTCTGGTTTTAGTATTAGACTATTCATTTCTCTCTTTGCCCTTAGAAATAAATATTCTCCTTTATGGATATGCTGAAAGCCCCCCGAGTAACCCCACCTTGGCCGCTCTGGTCTTCTCTTGACAGTTCCTCCACCCACTCTCTCTGAGTCAGCAACTAGAAGGTTAATCCCTGACATCGCAGGGGCTGTCCAAATGTTCTGCTCTTATCTTTAATATACCCATGCTGCTTCTTTCTTTGGAATTAAAGTGTTTGTCTTTCTCTAGGATTTTGAGTTGGAAGCTTAGATCATTGATGTTTAACCTCTTTTCTTTTTTTTTTTTTAAGATTTTATTTATTTATTTGGCAGAGAAAGAGACAGCGAGCGAGGGAACACAGCAGGAGGAGTGGTAGAGGGAGAAGCAGGCTCTCCGCTGAGCAGGGAGCCTGATGTGGGGCTCGATCCCAGGACCCTGGGACCATGACCTGAGTGAGCCAAAAGCAGACGCTTAACGACTGAGCCACCCAGGCACCCCAACCTCTTTTCTTTTCAAAAATATGCACTTACAGCTATAAATTTCCCTCTAAGCACTGTTTTGATTGCATCTCAAAATCTGATGCCATGTTTTATTATGATTTACTTTAAAATATTCTATAATTTGTTTTATAACGTTTTGTATTTTAGTTCTTTAATCAGGGTTGTTTAAAATGTGTGGCTTAATTTTGAAACATTCAAAGACTTACAGTTATCATTCTTTTGTTGATATCTAGTTTAATTCCACTGTGCTCAAAATACATGTTCTGTATGATTTCAACCCGTTGAAATGTGTTGAATCTTGATTTTGGCCCAGCAAGTGGCCTAGCTTGGTGAATGTTTTATGTGTATTTGAAGAAAGTGTGTATTTTCAGGATGTTAAGAATAGAGTGTAGAACTTACCTTTAGGATGTTCCTCTTTTGGGGTTTGGCCTGAAAGCCTAGACTGTTTACTTACTCCCCTCCACTTTACTAAGCTTGAATTTCAGTCTTTATTGTTCCAGCACTGCGGAGCTGTAGGACTTCAACTCCTGTTTCCTGCTGGGTATTGTGACAACCTGCCCTATGTCAGGTTTCAAGATGATCCCAATGATGTCTGCCTCCTAGTAATCATATGCCTGTATAATTCCCCCCTCCTTGAGTGTGGACTGGACTTATTTTTTAAAGATTTTATTTACTTATTTGACAGAGAGAGAGAGAGAGCACAAGTGGGGGGAGTGGGAAAGAGAGAAGCAGGCTCCCCACTCAGCAGGGAGCCTGACACTGGGCTTGATCCCAGGACTCTGGGATCATGACCTGAGCTGAAGGCAGATGCTTAACTGGTTGAGCCATCCAGGTGCCCCTAGACTTATTGATTGGCCTCCAAAAAATAGAACAGGGAAGAGGTGGTGGGAGTATCACTTTTACTAGATCATAAAAACACTATAGCTTTCATGCCAATTCCTCTCTCTCTCTCTCTCTCTCACTCTCATCACTCACCCTGCTGGAAACCAGATGCCATATTGTGAAGCAGCCCTGTGGAGAATCCCACAGAGTGAAAGATCAAGGTCTGCCAACACCCTTCTGAATGAATCCCCCTCCCTACCACTAAATCTATTAAATAAACCCACAGCCCCAGCTGATAGCTTGCCTGCAATCCTATGATAGACCTTGAGCCAATGACCCTATGCTGCACCTGGATTCCTGACCTACACAAACGATGGGATGATATTTGTTGTTTTAAGCCGTAAAGTTTTAACATAAATTAGTATTCGGCAAGAGATAACTAACACAAGGAGAAATGGAAAAATAGAAAGAAGTAGATAGATTCAGGAATTTGGGGGGTTTGTTTTTGTTTTTGCTCTTGAGAACATGCTAACAAGACCTTCTAGATTGAGTTAAATTGGTGTAAGGAAAAATGAGAGATAAAGAACTACTCTTGGGGTTTTGGTTCAAACAGTTATATGAACAGTAATGCCTTAGACTAAGATTGAGTAATCTGAAGGGAATTAGCAACCATGTAGAAGTGCCAAGTAGCAGTTGGATATGCAGCTTTGGAGTTCTGGGCATTAAAGGCTGAAAATCAGATCTGTGATGATAGTAGTATCAACCTCACTGTTTTTCAGTATTAGGTGAGAAAATTCAGATAAAATCCTTTGCACAGTGCACGTGGTTGTTGCCTGTAATTGGTAAAATTTTATCTCCTAAAAAGATATGTTCAAGTCTTAGTCCCTGGTACCTGTGAGTGTGACCTTGTTTGGAAATGTAAATGTACATTCTTTGCAGATGTAATTAGTTAGAATGAGGTCCTACGGATTAAAGTGGACCCTAATTCAATGACTAGTGTCCTTATAGAGAGAAAACAGAGATACAAAGATATACACAGAAAGAAGAATGCCATCTGAAGACAAAGACAGAGATGACAGTGATGCACTTACAAACCAAGAAATCAACATAGACCCACCAGAAGTTGGGAGAGAGGCATGGGATGTTTTTTCCCTCAGAGTCTCCAAGGAACCCACTCTGCCAACACCTTGATTTCTGACTTCTAATCTCTAGGATTTTGAGATAATAAATTTCTGTTGTTTCAAACCACCTGTTTTGTTGTAATTTGTTACAGCAACTCTAGGAAAATAATAGTGTCCAAATAAATGTGAAATATAAGTGGTTATCATTGTTTCTATTATTATCATTCATATTGTGCCATTGTTGTTTTTGTTGCTATATATCCAAACACCTAACACATTGCTTTGTGCCTATTAGGAACTCAATTCATAATTATGGTAAAATAAAAATCTGTGATATCTGCAGACTGAAAAGAAGTAATGCACAGTGAAGGGTATCTGCACATATTCCAAAAGAATCTTAAAAGAATAGATTCTTTTTTCTGAAAACCCACCTGGCTTTGTAGAATCCCAGAATCAAGATTGTATATCTCCTCTCTAACCTGAATCCTGTAATGTCCTGTCACCTCATTTAGATCCAGCTCAAGTTCTGTCTTACTACAGTCTACCCAGAACAAACAATCCATATGATAACAGGCTCCCCCAAACTCACACCCTGGCCTTTACTTACCTGTTGGTTATATACTACATTATTTGGATATGATCTTTTATACCTAAGTGATATTTGACCACAACTGATATGTTTCTCTCCTTGAATTTTTTAGATGATGTTTGAGAAAAGCATGGCCCATGCTTTTAAGATAAATGGTCCAAAATATCTTTAGTTCATATTGGAAAAGTTCATTTCATATTTGAAAGGGGATTTTTGCTTCCATAACAAAGGCTTAGTTAAGTGATACTATAAATTCCTGAACATGATCTCTGGTTCATTTGCAGAGAGCAGATTTGGAAATGAAGAACATTCTAGGCTCAGAAGCATCTGGCAGCATTCTCGGAGAGTAGCCCTTGGGAACAGCCTCTCCTGAGGGCTCAATCTGAGTTGTGTGGGCTAGTATTCAAGGCCTGGCGTACCTCAAGAGCACATGGCCATCCCAGTCCCACAGTGAAGAAAATGTCATTGTTGGGCCCAAATGCGATTTTAGGGAAACTTGCCAAGACCTCCTTCTTTTCCTTTGCTTCCAATCCTAGTGTGTGATAAACCATCACTGGACATTAATTACTTTGGGAGACTTAATATTTTTTACATGGAATGTTAGAAAAGAAATAAAAGTCCAGATGTTCCCAAACTTGGGAAAAAATTAATATCATCTGGAAGAATGCTTTTAAAATGTAGAGTCTTTGGCCCTTTTCCAAATCCACTGAGAATCAGAATCTCTGGGCCAGTGTGGGACTGGGGGGAGAATTGCAATTTATATTTTTAGCAAGGTGCCCACCTGACTCTGATGTCATCTGCTTAGTACCTATCCTCAGAATATTTGAAAACTATAATTCCTTCCATATACAAATGTGAAAACCAAGGCAAAGTGCTGTCAGGGTATGCCCTAGTCTTCTTTGTTTTTCAACAGCACCTTGAAATTTTTTTTTTTTTACTTTTTTTTTAAAGAACGGAGAGAGAAAAATTTGATGGAGAAAGAACTGTAAAACACGAAGTGAAAAGTGAGCTTGAAGGTGAGACTACTAAAACAGAGATAAGAGGTGTCCACAGAGGCAACCTGTGGTTTGGGAGCAATAATCAGAGCAGGGTTGAGCTTCTCCGGATTAGAACAGTTCAAAGGTGGTTTGGTTTTGGTTTGTTCTTTACTAAAGCCCTGACGCCCTCTAGCAGGCAAGTGGAGAAGTCCAGAGTCTCTAGTGAAGAGTGTTCTGTGCTTGGAACTGGGTTGCGGCTTTGGAATCCAGATTGTTTCGGTTTCCCTTCATATGTTTTGGGTACCACATTTCTTTTTTTAACTAAGTATTTTACCATCTCCTCTTCTTGAAAGTCATATCCTCTCGATTTCTGTAAGTAAAGTTGTGGGCTTCGCAGGAGAGAGAACAGCCATGCTTAAGATACTTTTGTTTCAGTTTCGTTGGGGACAGTGAGGAAAACATTTCAAATTTCTCAAGTCCACCGTAAAAAGTGCAATTTACACTAGAGCAGTTGAACTGGCATTTAAATAAACTACAACTTGAGAAGTAATTCAAATGGTTTACACTGGTTCCCCTTGTCCAAAATAGCTTAGAAGATTCCTTAGCATTTACTTCCTTTGGTCTAAAAAACACCTGTTAAAGAGTTCTGATTATAATAGTAGTGAAAGGAAGCGGCTGGTGGTCCAAAAACAGCCTTATGGAATCCTCTATTCCAACTAAATCAAGGTAAAGAGAGTGCATGTGGGTAAACAATTTGTGGAAGAGCTTTGGGCTGAGGGCTGGACAGGTGATATCTAGTGTCTGTGAAGTCAGCTCACCAATGATATATTCTCGGCTTAGGTTCAGTTCTCAGAATATACCAAAGGCAGAGGGCAACACTTGAACCCAGAGTTTTGCTATATGAGGACGCTTTGAAAATCCTGACAGTCACAGGCACCAAGTAAAGTGGTTAGATAATTAAAGAAGGAGAAGCGTAGCTTGTGTTTGTCTATCCGGTTAAAGCCCATCATCTGACTTAGGGTCTGGGCATGAAGAGGTTGCTCATTGCTTTTAAAAACAAAAATGGGCAAGAGATCGTGAATTTTTAGAACCATCTTTCATCACATGGGATCATTTCAAAGATAAAGTGGGAGTAAGGAAGAAAGAAAAAAATTTCTAATACCTGTAGTTATGTTTGGGAATAAGAAAGAAAAAGGGATCGCAAATCAAAGCCGACTCTTTCTCCAGCAACAGAGGATAATAAAGGGTTACAACCATGTCCTGAAACTTTGAAGTGGAAAAGGGGAATCAGCTAGTGGGCTCTGCCCCCTACCCACAGCTTCCTCCTCCCGGAGGAGGAAGTTCAGCACCTCGGAAAGCGCCCCCTCTCCCCCGCGCGGGGGTTACGCATGCTCCCTGGGAGCCCGCAGCCTAGGCTTTGCGGGTACAACTATAACTCGGGTGGCCGCAGCTGGCGACTCCTGGGAGCTGACAACAGCGGAGAGGTGAAGGCGCGAGGCAGCTGGGTAGACGTCGAAAGACCTCCAGAGGGTCAGAGCGAGGTAGACGGAATTCTCCTATCTTTTTCTCTCAAAGGACAGAAACCTCGTCCAAGCAGCAGCGGAGGGAACCGACAAAGGTACTTGAAAGAGAAGGAGCGAGCCCCCAGTAGCGCTCCTGAGCGGCAGGGTGGATATAGGCTAGTGCCCAACAAAGGCAGTGGGGGGACGTCTGAATCGTACGGCAAGGACCGGGAGACTCCGACCTTGGCCAGAGAACCCTTGGGCGCGCACCGTTCGCCTCAGAAGCTGCGCTAGAACTCCCCTCCAGAACAGACGCCAAGCGCAACTCCGGCGTGCGAGGCTGGGTACCCCGCGCGGGGAAAGCGTTTGGCACCTACTTTCCGGGAACTATCTGCAGCTGCGGCTTTGAAAGCTCCCACGCATGCCCTGCGCCCTCGCCGGGACAGAACCCCCCGCGAGTTGGACTGGCTTCGGTCTTGACTCCACTCTCCCACACACACACCCCGGAACAGGACCTAGAAGCCCCTGCGCTTGCAGGTGGTCGCTGCCGCCACCACAGTCACCATGAATAAGGAGGCTGGCGGAGAGGAGCTCGCAGAACTCTTCAGTCTGATCCCGTACCTTCTACAGGCGGCCAACACCAGCGGCAACGCGTCGCTGCAGCTCCAGGACTTGTGGTGGGAGCTGGGGCTGGAGCTGCCGGACGGCGCGGCGCCGGGGCATCCCCCAGGCACCCGCGGGGCACAAAGTGCGGACACCGAGGCGCGGGTGCGGATCCTCATCAGCGTGGTGTACTGGGTGGTTTGCGCGCTGGGGCTGACCGGCAACCTGCTGGTGCTCTACCTGATGAGGAGTAAGCACGGATGGCGCAAGTCCTCCATCAACCTCTTCGTCACCAACCTGGCGCTGACAGACTTTCAATTCGTACTCACCCTGCCCTTCTGGGCGGTGGAAAACGCTCTCGACTTCAAATGGCCCTTCGGCAAGGCCATGTGTAAGATCGTATCCATAGTGACGTCCATGAACATGTACGCCAGCGTCTTCTTCCTCACCTCCATGAGCGTGGCGCGCTACCGCTCGGTGGCCTCGGCTCTTAAGAGCCACCGGACCCGCGGGCATGGCCGGGGCGACTGCTGCGGCCAAAGCCTGGGGGACAGCCGCTGCTTCTCAGCCAAAGCACTGTGCGTATTGATCTGGGCCTCCGCCGCGCTGGCCTCGTTGCCCAACTCCATCTTCTCCACGACCTTCAAGGTGATGGGCGAGGAGCTGTGCCTGGTGCGCTTCCCCGACAAGTTGCTGGGCGGAGACAGACAGTTCTGGCTGGGCCTCTACCACTTGCAGAAGGTGCTGCTAGGCTTCGTGCTTCCGTTGTGTATCATCAGCCTGTGCTATCTTCTGCTGGTGCGCTTCATCTCCGACCGCCGCGTGGCTGGGACCGAAGGAGGAGCCTCAGCGGCCCGGGGCGGCCTGGCCGCAGCCAGCGCCCGGAGACGGTCGAAGGTCACCAAGTCAGTGACCATCGTGGTCCTATCCTTCTTCCTGTGTTGGCTGCCCAACCAGGCGCTCACCACCTGGAGCATCCTCATCAAGTTCAACGCGGTGCCCTTCAGCCAAGAGTATTTCCTGTGCCAGGTGTACGCGTTCCCGGTGAGCGTGTGCCTGGCTCACTCCAACAGCTGTCTCAACCCCATCCTCTACTGCCTGGTGCGCCGCCAATTCCGCAAAGCGCTCAAGAGTCTACTGTGGCGCGGCGCGTCGCCTTCCCTCACCAGCATGCGCCCTTTCACGGCCACCACCAAGCCAGAGCCCGAGGATCAGGGGCTGCAGGCCCTGGCACCTCTCCACCGGACCGCGGAGCCTGACCTGGTCTACTACCCGCCCGGCGTGGTGGTCTACAGCGGGGGGCACTACGACCTGCTGCCCAGCAGCTCCGCCTACTGACTCGGGCCCAGGGGGCACAGTCGCTGCAAAGTGGCCTTCCCCGAGTGGGGAAAGAGGGGAGCGGATTAGGAGATGCTGGGGGCCCACAGGATCCAGAGGTAGGAGGGACCAGGATAGGGAAAGGCGTAAAGGAGCAGCCTGTGAAAAGGCGGGGGAGGGGAGGCTGTCTGCGGAGAGGGGAGGCTTCCAAACCGGGTGGAGAGAGGACGCCGGCAAACGGGCCGAGGTCAACCTCACAGGACTAAGCCACCAGCCTGCGTCCCCTTCTCCCCGCCTACGCCTCTTCCTCCCTTAAGCTGTTAACCCAGGGCGGGGGTGGGGGGCGCGCAGAAGCGGGAAAGGAATCAAGAACGTAGAGAAATTGGGGCACGAGGAAGTGGGGCTCAGCCAAAGGTGCGCAGACAATTGAGCGCATTTATTCCAGCCACTTTTATGGAGCTCTTGAAGGGGTCCTCAAAGCGCATCCAACCGCGGGAGCCGCCTACAAAATCCTTTGCGCCTTGGCACGCGAGACCACCACAGCGCCCTCTGACTTGCTGCGTGGCTGCGCAGCAGACCTAGTTCGCGAATAAGAAACTTCTTCGGAGTCGGAAGGAAGTAGTGACCACCCCGATCCGCCCTCCAAAGAAAGGCACCGCGAGAGGGGCACCTCCCAGGGGGGCATTGGATCGTTTATCATCCCGGACAGAGCGAGTGGCTCTGCGGGAGCCGGACCGCGACTCTGCGCTTAGATGTCACCGAGGCAAAATACTTGTCTCCAACACGCGCTAGCCATTCGCTGGGGAGTGGCCTCACTGCGGGAGGAAGCGGATGCAGTGTGATGAGAGGGACTGAAGAGAGACCTCTTCGGGCCACCGCCTCTAAAGGAAAAGGGGAGCTGACGTGCTCCTTGGTGACCGAGTAGGAAGTGAGTGCGCCAGGCGCTGGCAGCCGGGACGTCCGGGTTCCCCGGAGAGCGGAGGGGGCGCCTGGAAACACTGCGCGCTGCAGGTGAGCTGTGCCCTGGAGCAACTTGACAAGGTCTGAGTAGACAGGCCTGGGAGTGGGGGCGTCTCTGCAGCGCCCCCGCCCCCCCCCCCCCCAGCCCTCACTCTTCGCGAATCCGGATGTCCCTTTGATAGCGGCTTAGGACCAATCAGTAGAGGGATGGCTCCGCCAGAGTTTTTGTAGGCTTAGATAGAAAACTAAGAGATGCTGTAGAAATGTGCAGGGGCGGGGGGAAAGGGGGGGTGCTCCTGGAAACCAAATTTCAACAGGAGGGGTGGGGTGGGAAAGGGAACGGAAGACTCAAGTAAAATCTGTCCTAAAGTGAAGAGAGTACAGAGAGTCTGTTCTAAGGGGATCCTCAGAATTTCTGGTGTGGGGTTCTCTCTTTCTCATGATATGGAGAGGACAAGGTGGGGAGTAAGACTTCCCATAGGACACACCTTAACCAAGTTCCATTTATTCTAAGCAGTGCTCTGCACAGTGAATGAGTATTATGAATTCTTCTGTAACCCCCAGGCAATCTAGGGAACCATCTCTGAAGAGTGACACGTTTCTTAGGACAATTCTGTTCTGGTCACAGCAGTTTAATCCTTTCTTGAGGATGCTTAGAGAATGGGAATCAAATATCAGTCTATCCACCCAACCGCTAGTTTTGACAGAGGTGCTTCTGTTCTCTTTGGCGATCTAGCTTGGGGTAAAACAGCAACAACAAGAAAAACCCAGCAACGTGGGCATCTACTGCTGTGGTTATTTTAATACAAAAAATAATCATTATACAAACATGTCTGTTTAAATAACCTCTCAAACTGTAAATCTTTTTGTAATTTTGTTGGAAATTTCCGTATATTGTCTGAGATTTAAGGGTAAGTGTGACCATCTACAGCCCTAGCGTCCTTTATCCTGCTTTCTGTGACAAAACACAGTGCAATTACTAAGCATTCATACCTTTGCCACAAAAACAAAAGCTTCCTGATTTCCTCAATCCTGAGCAGTCTTGAGAAGTTAACTGTTTTAGAAAACAGAATAATGCTTTTGTTTTAAAGCAGTCAAATTAGGGACCCACCCGTGGCTGGCTCAGTCAGTAGAGTATGTGACTTTTGATCTCTGGTTCCTAAGTTCAAGCCCCATCTTGGGTATAGGGTTTGCTTTAAAACATAAATGTATAAAGTAGGCAAATTAGTCTTTCTTTGCCCTTTAGGAAGAAAAATTATTGATAGATATTGAATAGCAATTGGGCTAATAAAAATTTAACTGCAGGGCGCCTGGATGGCTCAGTTGAGTTAAGTGTCTGCCTTCGGCTCAGGTCATGATCTCAGGGTCCTGGGATTGAGTCCTACATTGGGCTCTCTGCTCAGCGGAGAGCCTGCTTCTCTCTCTCCCTTTGCCCTTGCCCTGAACTCAGAATGATTCTGTTCATTTTTTTTTCTCCCTGCTCGTGTTTTCTCTCTCAAATAAATAAATAAAATCTTTTAAAAAAATTGAACTGCAAGCCCCTCCAAGTCCCCAAAACACAATAAACATGCAAGTGAACACCCAGAAAGAACAAATAGTAGTAGCTTGGCAGTGTATCCATGTGTAGTGTTGATATTAGACTCTTATTGAGAGATTCTCTTTATCAAAGGAACTTGCCATTTCAATTCTGACAGTAAAATACTGTGTTGGTAGCTTGGGGTTTTTAGGAAAGTATGTTGAAGTGTGTGCTTCTGCTGTGATGGACACTAGAAAAATGGAAGGGGCTTCATGAAAGAACACTGCGAAAAGAATCAACTGGTCCCCATCTGAACCTGAGGGCTTGTAAGAACATGGCTGGAGGGAGCAAAAGCTATGACTTCCGTCTACCACAAAGACAAAAAAATGAACTAGGCAATGGCCACATTTTTTTTTTTTTGAGTGCCAGTTGCATGCCAAGCCCTGTACTGGGTGCTGAAATGGCATATACCAGCTGGACACACTACTGACTTTTACATCTAGAAGGAGACAGAGCCATGTCCACAAGGTACGTAAGTCATGGAGCAGTGAGTTGAATGTCATAGCAAGGACTAAAAGAAAGTGCTATGGGAATATAAGGGATAGAAAGCTTGGCTCTGCTGGGGGGGTGGGGGGAGTCAGAGACTTCCTCACCAAAATAGTACTTGAGATGGACCTAGAAATATGGGTACAATTTAGATGGGCAAGAATGCCCATTTAGACAGGCAGTGGGGACATAGAAAGGACATTTGAAGCTGAGGAAAAGCAATGATTAAAGGTTTGAGATTGAATGTCTGCTGCATGGTGGGGGAAGCAGGAAGCAAAGCAGTTTGGCTTCCTTTTCTTCTACAGAATTTTCGGGGATTTCTGTTCAGAATTTAGGTGTCCCTGTATTTGTTTTATTTGTCTGGGAATGGAACATTTTTGTCCCAGAGAGAACATGCCATTGGTATACTGAGAACAAGTACTTGAGTTCCCAAAGGTGGTTAAAGGCTTTTAAAATTGGCTTCTATCCACTCATTCAAACCTCAGTGGAGTGGAGTTGAAAGAGCCCAGTGTTTATTTGAATATTTGAGTGTGTGTGAGTGCATATGTATGGGGGGGGGGTGCATGCTCTAGCACCTTTCCTCATGCCAGCAACCCATCCAGTACTCCAGCTGAAAAGAGCTTCACTCATAATAAAGACCATGCCCTCTGGTTGGCCAAAGATGACGACTTTTAACTTCTTGGAGTCCAGGTAAGATGGTCCTCAGCTGCAGGTCACTCTCCTAGCTCACCCATTCATTGATTTCAAAATCTTCAACCACCAGAACAGTCTTTGGAGAAATGATCAGGAAATATACATTGAACTCTGCAAATAATTCCATTTTTAAGCCTTACAGAGGTCAAGGACAGGTGGGTAAAGCAAGCGAGGTAGCTGTTTCTTTTATAAAGGTGCTGTTTCTTTTATAAATGTAGGGTACTGACTCACATGGGGTCCTCTGAGCATTTGCTCATCATCATCCCACACTTATCGGGAAGGAAGCAAGTATCGATTGTCCCTGATCGTTCCTCTAACTCAGTCATGACCTTGCAACTCTGGGATAGATAATGTGATGGAGAGGGAGGAAGGCAGACTGGGGAAGATGGAGTGGTTTTGAGTGTTGACTGTCTCATGTAATTTATTGAATATTGTACTGAAAAGGAAAAAAAACTGCAGAGCTGTATGGGGATAGAATGGTCAATGTACCAGTTGTTCACCTTTGTGATCATGAGGCTGACTGGGAGCTGAGCTGTCACTGCCTAGCATCATGAGAGAGGAACATACCGCATATCACCCAGAAAAGATCAAAATTCAAAATTCGAAGTATGGGTTTCTACTGAATGCGCATTGCTTCCCAACTATCATAAAGTTAAAAAAAAAAAAAAGTTAAGTTGAACCATTGTAAGTCAGGGACTATCTGTCTATATGAGCAAATTATGAATTAAATATGAGTAAATTAATATCATAAAATAAATCATCAGCAGTATTTTGAGTATTGGTGACTTAATGAAAAATATGACCCTCTGACAAAATACGGACCTCTGATTAGGAAAAAAAAAACCACATGATAGAATAGACCCAATTTGTCGTGTGTAGAACTAGTCTGCTTCTCGAGTTTTGTCAAGGCCAGAAATAGCCTGAGATGGAGGAGCTCTCTCCAACACTCAACCTTTGCCCCAGTGAATGGAGGCAGAGCCCAATCTTTTCTAAGATAAATGATGCCCGAAAGCTGGAAACTGTTGTGCAGAGAGCTGGCAGAAAGTGAGGTGTGGGCAGACGGCTGAGGCTGAGGTCTTATCACAGGGCATCCAATGGGCAGACCCTAAAACTGCAGAGCCAAAAAAAGAGACTGATTTCCTGCCATGGACTTCCCTGTGTCTGAGGGAAGGGACGACGTTTATTGATCTAATCCACGTATCTAACAAAGAGAGCCACAAAACAGGAGCCGATCAGCGCCAACGCAGAGGCCGTGATCACCACGATGCCGCTCCCAGCCTTGTTGACCAGAAAGCCCAGGCCACCTCCAACCAGGATCTGCGCCAGCTGCACCATGCAGGTGAGGACAGCGCAGGCCAGGCCCTGCCCTCTCCCACCGCCGTCCTCGCTCCCTCCCGGGGCCTGCTGTCTCTGCAAGGGAAACACAGGAACACGCTTCATCTACAGGAACTGTGCTTTAGGGCAGAAGCTGGCGCACACTTTTTCTGTGAAGAGCCAGATAGGAAACCTTTCAGCTTGTGGGTCCCATGGTCTTGGTTGCATCTACACAACCTGTTCAAGACCAAGTCTTAAACTCCCCTGTTAATGCCTAGGAAGGTTAAATGGTTAAGATATGCAAAATTATCTCTTCCTAAGAAGTCAGTAAGTAGGGGCACCTGGGTGGATCAGTTGTTAAGCGTCTGCCTTTGGCTCCGGTCATGATCCTGGGGTCCTGGGATCGAGCCCTGCATCGGGCTCCCTGCTTGGGGGGAAGCCTGCTTCTCCCTCTCCCACTCGCCCTGCTTGTGTTCCTGCTCTCGCTATCTCTCTCTCTGTCAAATAAATAAATAAAATCTTTAAAAAAAAAAAAAGAAGTCAATAAATACAATGTAATGGAAACTCAATAAATATGCCATTCCTTTCCTTCCGTCGTGTTAGAAGTTCAAATATGTATAAGAAGGGTATTGAAGCACAGATCTACATAGGAGAGGCAACATGAAAAAAAAAAAAACAAAAACATTTCAACCTTTCAGAATGCAGTTGGTCTGAATTGGTTGATAATGTTGCCATTCATCGGGTGTCTTTTACGTGCTGGGCCTTACACAAGATTCTTTGGCTTGTGTCGCTTCGCTGCTTCACCGCATCCTCCCCTCCTTCCGGGTTGCACATACTATCATCCCCATAGAACAACAATAATACTAACTACCATTTTTTGAGTCCTTCCCAGGTGCCAGGTAGGCATGATGCCAGGCACCCCACTTGCACTACCTTGTTTAATTTCATTTTCCAACCACTCCTTAAGGTGGGCTTATTTTTCCTATTTGCTTGATTAGGAAGCCCAGGCCCTAGAGTCTGAATGATAATTCCTATATCATTAAGTAAAAAAAAAAAAAAAAAAAGCATTGTGCAGAAAAAAGCACATAATACTTTGAATACGAGAGGAAAAAATAGGAAAACAGATTCATACTTGCTTGGTGTTCATTTTAAAATACTGGAAGGATAAGCAAGATAAAGAAGAACCTAGCAAGGGGCTCACGCGTAAGCCCCAGAGGGCGATAGGAAAGGTGTCAGCGGGAGCCACTTCGGGAGTGCGCGTGGATATGGTTGGCATTGTTGAACCATGTGAACATACTGCCTTATCGAAAAAGGAAATCATTTTAAGGGATATTTAATAAATAAACGAATAACACCCCCTGTGTCACACACCTGCCAAGTAGGGGTGGCAGGATTTGAATCCAGGTTTCTCTGAGTCCAAAGCTTGTGTGTTGCGCCCTGGTACCACCTAACTGCCCCTAGGAGGGACGGTTCTGCGTGATAACTGTCTCTAACAGCAAGACCCTTGCGTGCATCGGAACATTAGTGACACTGATTGCCAGGGGGGTGAGGACAGCCACAAACTCTCGTTTGGAAGGTTCTAACTCCTGGTGCCACTTCGCCCTGCGGCCTTTGCCAGGTCAAGGGATAGGGAAAGCGGCGAGCATTGCAGCCACATAAACGTGTTTCTGCAGCGTCACACTGTGATAGAGTGAGCTGGAAGTTACCTCTTTAGCTCTTGTATCACTACTCCAGCTAAGGAAAGGTGATGCCTATTTTCATGGAGAAAAAGTGACATCTTTTGAAAAGAAGAGGTGGTTTTCTTAGAGCAGAAACACCAACCCACTGTTGCTGGGGGGCAGCATGGTGCCTTGCCCTCCAGCCTGAGCCTCAAGGCAGAGCTGGGGCAGGCCTCCCTGGAGGCAGCTGGTGGGCTGACCACCTGCAACCTCAGCTTTCCTCCTTGCACGCAGGGTCTGACTTGCTAAAACCTGGTCTCCAAGGGAAATCTCCTACCTTTACCCAACGATTCCCAGAAATGCCACCTTGCAGCCACGGGGGTGGGTGCCAGTGCAGGGGAAATGCTGCAGGTGCTCGGGACATTGGGGCAGGCGTCAGAGTCCCCAGGTTCCCCTTTCTTTGTCTCTGTGTGATAACCAGGGTGGGCTTGTTTCTCAGCATTACTGAGCCTTCTTTCCCTAATCAGATACCGGAGGGTAACTGGACCTGCTCTACAGCTCTCCAGGTGCCCAGGGCTTCCGAGTAAGGAGGGGGGTGTGGGCTGCGAAGGTGGTCATGCTTTGGCCAGACCCTCACTACATTTGGCTGGGCATTTTAGAGTTGCTGTTCCAAGACCCTGATTCTCCAGCTCTGCCCTGTACTTTCCTACCACATCCCCCCAGCCTTCCGGTGAAGTTCAATGACGCACCTTCTCCTCCTGCTCCTCGCGGTGGTACTTGGCAATGAGGTTAAAGGGCACAGTGTACAGAGTGCTGGACATCACACCAAACAAGGTACACAGAGCCAGGGTGGAGTAGACGTTCGGGAAAAGCCCAATAAATCCTGTCCCCAGGCCAAATAGCAAATACCCCATGAAGTAAAGACCCTTTAATCCGATGTAGGATACCAAAGGTTTCTGAAAGTCTGTGGGGAGAAGAAAGAAAGAAATTACAGCTGGAAGTGCCTCACAGCATTTGGTAATTTCAGACAATCTTTTCTTTTGAAGATTCACTGTTTTTTAGGAGCTTTCCTTTGATACCGAATCAGGAACAAAAGAACCTCCTTATCTTTGCTTCAAAATAGCTGGCTTTTGGAATCGGTTTTAAATCCTGTGCATGCAGACAGCTGGAAATTGTCTTGCTAGGTTGGTTTTTTTTCCCACAAGTAAGGACCAGGCGCCGTTCTGGCAGGCAGCTGAATAGCAATAGGATGCAAAGAAGTGCTGGAAAAGCGCACCTTGGCTATGGGACTGTGGGGGTGCAAGACGTGGAAGAAAAGTGGGTCCTTCTAATTCACAGAGTCTGGCCTAACAGGACACAAACAACAATCCAGGCCTATTTTGGCCCCATGGCCCAAAGTCAGGTTGGAGGCAACTGAAACAACCAGATTTTAAGAATGATCCAAGTCATCTGGTCCCTCCACCTCCATTTGAATGTCATCTGCATACCTGAGAAGGAAGCCAAAGAATGTTCTTTGTCTAAAGACAGGTTCCCTGACTTGCCAACACTTCCCAGGCTAGTGAGGGGCCCTCACTATACCCAGCACCTCCCCATTGCGGGCTCCCTCCCTGTCAGTCCATTCCCATCACTTCTCAAAACCTCAGGTTCCTCATCTAAAAAAACCTACACAAACAAATGGAACTAATAAAACCCTTCTTTGTGGTTGTTGTCAGGATCAAATGAAATCCAATGCTTGTGACATCACTCAGCCCAGTGCCAAGCACACAGAAGACATCCCGTTAATGGTGGCTATTGTCATTTCAACAAATACAGGCTTGACTGAGGCTGAAGATGGTTATCTCTTAACTTGGTTCCCCACCCAGCAGGTAAATTTGGCTTGCTCATAAAAGTACTCTAGTAGAGTTCATTCTTAAAAATTGAAAATTCTGCTTTACAATGTTTTACTATGTTTATGTTCTGCTTTACAATGTTTTACAATGTTTACTATGTTCCACCATGGTAGGAGAATTCCCTAAAAAACTTCAGTCTTTCGGAGCACCTAGGTGGCTCAGTCATTTAGCGTTTGCCTTCGGCTCAGGTCATGATCTCAGGGTCATGGGATGAAGCCCCGCATCAGGCTCCCTGCTCAGTGGGAAGCCTGTTTCCCCCTCTTCCACTCCCTGCTTGTGTTCCCTCTCTGTGTCTCTGTCAAATAAATAAATAAAATCTTTAAACAACAACAACAACAACAAAAACTTCAGTCTTTCTTTTTTAAATAGCTGTTTCTCATCCATAGGCTCCCTATCTTTCCCCTGGTCATTCTACTGGAACACGAACCCAGGGGATAAATGATAAAGACCGAAATGTGTCTATTCAAGAATGAAATTCTCCCTATCTATCCAAATAACTGTTAGATTCACATCACAGAGACAAGAAACCTAATCTGTATTACATTTGAACCAATTATGAAACTAAATACTGTCTCAGATCATCCCATGGAAGTCAAAGCTCTGAAAATGACAAGTGGGCAACGTTGCTTCCTCTATTAAGTTCATACCATCCCTAGGGGGTTGTTGTCAAGGTTGAGAGAAAAAGCAGTATAGAGCTAGGTCAGTTTCTGTTTGCTTAATGATTATATTTATACAAAAAAAATGTAATCTAGGTGTCTCAGTACCTAAAAGACACCATCAGTATTCACTGGGGAAATGCTCTCATCCAATATGTAGGCCAGCCAAGAAGAAGGCAAAGAAGCATAAAGAGCTATTTGGAAACATAAGTAACTTCAGAACAAAGACTGAAAGCCAAGCAAAGAATCCTTTATCCATGAAGAGAAATCAGTCAGTGTAAGGGTAAACCTGACTCGCCCTCCACTGGGTCTAATACCCAGTCATAGTTATGTCCTCACACTGTGCCTCTCATTAGGATTGGAGATAAATGACGGATTTAAGCACCAGCTATGACTAGTAATGTCAGATATGATAAATTGGCTACATTTCAGTACTCGATATTGCTATTTTCATGGATCTAAGTATGCTTGCTATGCAAAAGGAACTTGAAAATACCATACCTCACCCTCCACCCCAGCAGCCAGTTTGCCCTGCCAAACTCCATCTGGATAGAAATTCCAGATCTGCATCTGATGTTATGTGATGAGTCCAAGATAAATGGTGCACTCTGGAACTGAAGGAAAAGACTGATTCTGCTCAGGGTGGGTTAGAGTGCAGAGGGAAAGAACTTGGAAGATTTAACAGACAAGGTCCATGGGAGCTGAGTCTAAAAGCAGGATTAGCAGTTGTCTAGATGTGGAATTAGAGAGAGCATCTGGAGAAGGAGAAACTAAAGGCAGTAGGAAATACACAGAGCTGAGAAAGTCTGTGTAGTGAGTCATCAGGGGTAGTGAATCTGAACAGGAGTGAGAGAGGTCAAAGTGTGAACGGGACCAAACTGAAAATCATGGAATGCCAGGCTGAGGACTTTGACTTTATCTTATGGTCACAGAGAGCTCCTGAAGATCCTTAAGGTCTGGTTGGTATTTTATAAATAAAATTTTAGCTCTAATTCAAATGAAAGGGATCCCATAGGGGCACCTGGGTGGCTCAGTCATTGGGCGTCTGCCCTCGGCTCAGGTCATGATCTCAGGGTCCTGGGATCGAGCCTGCATTGGGCTCCCTGCTCAGTGGAAAGCCTGCTTCTCCCTCTCCCACTGCCCCCTGCTTGTGTTCCTGCTCTTGCTATGTCTCTCTCTGTCAAATAAATAAATAAAATCTTAAAAAAAGAATTAAAAAAAAAGAAACTTACTTTAAAAAAAAGGGGATCCCATAAATTTATATATTAATATAACTTTGGGAAACTATTCAAATAATAGTTTATTGTACACAGGGCTTTTAACTTAAAAGGACCTAAAAATAACATGCATTTTAATCTTCAAGTGCAATGAAATTCATACAAGAACTAAGACTAGACTAATGGGATGTCCCTAGTAGGGATTCTTTGAGAAAAAATTATTTTTTAATTGACACAAAACTAAAATGCATATTACTTGTGGGAAAATGGGCTCCTCTTACAAGAATGAGGGTGGTAGTAAATAGTACCCCCAGGTCTTGAAAGCACAAAGGGATTGAGATGAATAATTAGACCCTTTTAGTCTACCAATCTCGGATTCTATTTTAAGTACTTGAAATCTTCCTCCTGCGATTTTCTTAGTTCATGCACTCTAGGGGGAAAAAGGGAGAAATAGAAGTTTTAAGCCACTATTATCTGGTTATCATAAATTTTAAATTAATAAAGTTTATGGTTTCATGATTACTGGGCTCCTGAATTCCTTACATGTTTGTATTAGGTCACCTTTTCCCAACTGTGCTATATTTTGAAGAGATTTGTTGATCTTGAAGCAGGTTTCCTGCTGTGCTATGGCTAGGTGGAGGTCAGACAAGGGGTCATTATATGCATTCACTCTCTTCCCCCCCCAAGAAGCACACTTCAATGGCAGAACGTGTGCCCCTGAGAATGGTAACAGGGATTGTCCTCCGTCACTTCCCCCTCTCCCACCTGGGCCATAACCCTGCTGTCCCTTGGGCCTACCCAAAGCTTAGAGCTCTGAGTTGGGGGCCAACTATCTCCCCATAATCCAGGAGGAGCTCCCATTATTATTAGAAGCCCAATTTCCATCCCAAATGGCGGAACCTGCATACATTTTATAGGCTAGACTATTTCACTTAATTCAGTGTATACAGGTCTTAGAGATTTCCATATACATTGGCAGGCACCAAATGAGACTAGGGTTATAGTATATTAGTTTGGGATTGTTTAAAACCAGTCACAAGGATGCCTGGGTGGCTCAGTCTGTTGAGTGACTGACTCTTGATTTCAGCTCAGGTCATAATCTTGGGGTCCTGGGATCGAGCCCTGCATCGGGCTCTGAGCTCAGCTTGAAGTCTGCTTATCCCTCTCCCTCTGCTCCTCCCCCCATGCTCTCTCTCTTTTTCTCAAATAAATAAAATAAATAAAATCTTTAAAAAACACAATAAATAAATTAAACCAATCACAGAAATCTCTTTGTTTGCAATGTCTTTACAACTAAAACTTAGCTAAGTGGGGGTTAATCAACTCTGGTCCCCATGGAAAGCTAGTACCTGAGAAAGAAAGTTGTCATCCTCAATCCTGGAATAGTGCTCCTGTGACATACTTCCCTCCCCACCTGAGCTAAGGTCATTTTGCATGTTAATTCTGTCACCTAGCATATTAACCATCCCTCCTATGTTCTGTCATATACAGATCTAATAAGCGTATCTGTGAAACTCCACCAATGATCTTATTCCAGTAGAACCTAGACTTGATGCTAATCAATACTCAGAGCAGAGACTCTAGCCCTTGTGCATCTAATATTCCACCATCTTATTTACAAGATTTCCTTTTATTTTCCAGGGAGCTTTGATCAAGAACCCATGGACTCCAAGGAAAAAGTAATCAATGAGGAAAATAACATAGAATTCAATATGGCAAAGGATACTTCTTGTGGTCCTTTCTAAGGGTCCTTTCTGATCTCCATATATTTATCAAGAATCTGGTATTTTATTTTATTTTATTTTATTTTATTTTATTTTATTTTATAGATTTGTTTATTTGAAAGAGAAAGAGCAAGCATGAGTAGGAGGGGCAGAGGGAAAGGGAGAGAAAATCCAAAGCAGACTCCACACTGAGGGAGGAGCCTGACATGAGGCTCGATCTCATGACCCTGAGATCATGACCTGAGCCGAAACCAAGAGTCAGATGCTTAACCGACTATGCCACCCAGGCAACCCAAGGATCTGGTATTTTAAAAAGCAAAAAAATAAATATAGAAATATAAAACCCAAGATTCTGCTAGACCAGAGCCCTCTAGAAGATACCTTCAGGAGGAAGAGACTTACAAGAATAAAGTGAGGAAAACACGGAATTGATGCACAAGCCCCAACATCCAACCTCGACCCCTCTTTCATAGATGAGAAACTCTGTGGAGTTGTGTGCACCGTAGGGATCCCCTTGGTACACAATCTGAAAGAGAGATTTGGGACCATTGAGATACAAATGCAGTGTGGTAGGGACTCCCTTTCATGCGCTCTGCTTCTCCATCCTTGGGGAGTGACATGTTCCTGCCCGGGGGCCCTTCCTAAGACACAGAGCTCATTCCCCCATGACCACATCACCCCTTTCATCCTTTTATGCTTCTACTCAAGGACCTTCCAGAAGTCCTAATGCCATCAAGTCTAAACAATATTTCCCTGGATCATTAACACCTTTCTTTCCACCTAACATCTGGCCTCCGCCTAACTTAGGCAACCCTGCCACCCTTCTTCCGATACAGCCAACAGGCTTCTGACTCATCTCCACACATACCATTCTTATTCCTGCTTGGAATGTTTTCTCCCTCTTCTCTCTCTGTCCAACTTCCATTCACCTTTCAAGGCCTGGATCGTACTATACCTCCTTCATTAAGCCTGCCATGACTACTGCAGCTCACACTGATTCTTCCCTGTCTGTTGTATTTGATCAAGTACTGGTCCCATAGAGATGTCTAGGGTGTAATAACTTGGCTCCAGTTCCTGTCTGTAAGACAGCTTCTTGAATGTACTCTTTCTTACACTCTTACTGTGCCCATCCTAGGGGAGAGCCTAGAAGAAACTCGACAGGTGCTGAATGATGGATTGATGTGCAAGTCAATGAGTATGTGCACAGACATGTTTATTACCTGGCCCATGAAATCTGTAAAGAAGAGCATGTTAGACAGGAAGGCGGTCCATCCAATGAAGTGGCTGATGCAAAGGCAGCGGTAGTGGGGAGGCATATTCACCAGCGCGCTCAGCAGTGACTTCATGGTCATTGCCTTCCTAGTCTGGAATAAAACATGAAACAGGTGTGACCTTCAGTGCAGACATGCAGCCAGCTGTGTGAGCCAGAGCACACAGCCATGTTACATATCTGTCAGTCGATTACCCCACAGAGTCACACTTTCTCGGCATGGCACCAAGGTTTCCACGGAGAGGTCTTATAGGAGGTGTTCTGTTAAGTATGTGTGGATATTTAGCAGTTTCAGGCCCAAATAAGGCTTTGGAGAGCTAAAGGTAAAGGGACTGGAAATGGGGCTTGCTTTGGGCCAAGATGTAAGAGATATGTAGCATCCTGTCTTTGAGTGACAGAACCACTACACAAGGACAGAGCTCATAGATCTAAGCTAGCCCTTAGATGATTATAATTCTTAGATTTCTTGAATCCAAAAGTGTGGTAGGCTGAATTCTAAGATGGCCCCATGATCTCTGTCCCCTGCTGTTACCCCATAATTATGTTATGTTACATGGCAGAGGGATTTTGCAGATATAATTAGGGTTACTAATTTCTTGACTTTTAGTTAATCAAAAGGGAGATTATCTGGTGATTCTAACCAAATCACATGAGCCCTTTAAAAAGCAGAGAATTTTCTCCAGCTGGGAGCAGAAGAGGAAGTCAGAGAGTTTCAAAGCACAAAGGTTACTGGTTTTGAAGGTGGAAGGGGTCACATGGAAGGGACCTTAGAGTGGACTCTAGGAGATGAGTGACTCCTGGCCATCAGTCAGCAAGAAAATAAGCACCTCAGTCCTATAATCACAAGGAACTGGATTCTACCTGAATGAGCTCAGAAGCCGATTCTTCCCCAGTTGAGCCTCTGGATGAGAATGCACCTCCATCAACAACTTGATTTCAGCCTTGTGAGACCCTAAGCAGAGAACCCAGTTGAGCCCACCCAGATTCTGACCTATAAGACTGTGAGATAATAAATATGGTTTTAAGCTGCTCAAGGTAATTTGTTAGGTAATTTGCTAGGTAGCACAGAAAATTGATACAGAGAGCCAATCAGCTCCCTGCTCTTGGTCACGTACCTCTTCCCAGTTTATTTCTCTGGATCCTGCCATGAGCCAGCACACATAAATGAGCCCTATGTGGAGTCAGAGGTGAAAACAATATAGAAGACACACACACACACACATACACACACATACTCACATTCTTTATTTTTTTTTAAAGATTTTATTTATTTATTTGACAGAGAGAGACACAGAGGGAGGGAACACAAGCAGGCGGAGTGGGAGAGGGAGAAGCGGGCTTCCCGCTGAGCAGGGAGCCCAATGTGGGGCTCAATCCCAGGACCTTGAGATCATGACCTGAGCTGAAGGCAGACGCTTAATGACTGAGCCACCCAGGCACCTCCCCCCCACATTCTTTAATTTAGGCTTAAATTATGTTGAAACCAAAGGCTACACTATTTTTTTTGTATCAGAAACCTTGAGAAGATGAGAAATTTTGAACTATTGACACAACTGTTTTGAAATACAAAGAATAAAACAGCTTTCAGCATCTTGTTATATAAGAGAAGAAAGACACCTTGGGAATATTAAGACACTGAGACTATAAACATCAGTCATGGTGGGGTGATAGGCCTTTCTTCTCAGATCTTTATTTATTCTGAATCTCAACATAATGAAATTGAGTCCTGGCTAGTTTATTTATAAGGTGGTCTCCTGGGAGTTTCTATTTTAACTATAACAACATATTGTTTTATAACTCTTAACTTTATATAATAATGCTTTTTACTTCAATATTTATTGTGGAAAAATATATTTACTTATTGTAGATTTGTTATATAAATTGCTTTTTTAATTTGTTAGTTTTGTAGTAGTTAACCTACTGGCCATGACTAAACTGATCTTACACAGTCATCCCCACCCTTATGCATGGGGGATACATTCCAAGACCCCCAGTGGATGCCTGAAACCGCACATAGTACCAAAACCTATATAGACTATGTTTTTTCTTATGCACACATACCAATGATAAGGTTTAATTTATAAATTAGACACATTATAAGATTAACAACAATTATAAAATGAACAATTATAACAATATACTATAATAAAAGTTGTGTGAATGTGGTCTCTCTCCCAAAATATATCATTATGTTGTACCTACTCTTCTTCTTATTCTTGTGATGACATGGGATGATAAAATGCCTATGGGATGAGATGAAGTGAGGTGGATGACATAGCATTAGGCTACTATTGACCTTCTGATGATAAATCAGAAGGATAATCTGCTTCCAGATGGCAGTTGACCACAAGTAACCGAAATGTGGAAAGTTAAGCTTCAGATAACCGGGAACAACTGTACCTAGTCAGTATTTAAAAAGTATAGACATTCCTTTGGAATTAGGAAAAATAACTTCTCTGCATGTAAAACATGGTAACTGTAAAAATAAATGTTGACTGAAAAAAAAAAAAAACACCTCAGTGATGCCTTGTTACTTTTTATTTGACCATAGGAAGAAGCTAAGGGTATAGAACAAAAAAACAACAGGGGCTCCTGGCTGGCGCAGTTGGTAAAGCATACAACTCTTGTTCTCAAGGTTGTAGTTTTAAGCCCCACGTTGGGTGTAAAGATTACTTAAAAAAAATAAATAAAATCTTTAAACAACAACAGCAACAGCCTGAGTTTCATGCCTCAGACTAAGTGATTTATTTTTACTTTTCTTCTTTTCTTTCCAAAAATGCAAAATTTTAAGACGTGAATGTGGCCAGCAAGTATTCATCCTCATTCCAAATATTAATTTATGCTTCTGCCTTATACATAATTTTCATCCTACTTTCATTGTTAATCTGTTTTCCTCTCATCCAAAAATAAATATGAACTTTCAAATTGTGCCTAGTAGTTCTGTAAAAGCTGGGAATGTAAATATTCAAAGCCCTTTGGGTATTTTCACTCAGAATGAAAATTCAGCTGACATCTTATTCTGTGACTGCTTGATTCCCTTGGTGAAGTCCTTTCAATAGTTCTGAACCCTTGGGAGTTGCTCTACTTCACGTATTGTACACCTTTGTCAACTGGAGATGGGGGGGGTGGATTTATACATGAAAAAGGCACAGAGGCCGAGAGTAGGAAAGAGAACTTCACAAGCGTACACTCAAAAAGGAGACTACTGAAATATTGAGGTAAGCAATGATGGCATGGAGGAATTGTCAATGAATTTTATGGGATCCAGTTTGAATCCTGAAATAATTCAGGCCTCCTCTTGCCATTAAAAAAAAATAATAATCCCAGTTCTCAAACTGCACCACCACCCTCATTTTGGAAAGTGTATATTCTACCTTGGAATATAAGTATTGGTATAAATGGCTTATTATGGCCCCTGTTAGGGCTGTAAATTCTTGAGCATAGGAAGCAGAGATTAGTCAATTTCATGATCCCTAAATACCTAGTAATGCTTTGTACATACTTGGTACCTGAAGTAGTTTGTTGACTGAATAATGACTGTAATACACTTATATACTTATATAAAGCTTAAAAATCACCTTTGCATGCTTTATCTTAGCTGAACAACCCAATAATCCTGGAAAATAGATAGGCCCACCCATCAAGAGAAGTTGAACTCATAGAGATTCACTGAGCTTGTATGAAAGTTCTGTTAGAGCACAGATTAAATCTGTTCCCTGTTGGTGTGTGAGGTGCTCAGCCTTCTGTCAGGCTCATAACAGGCACTTGTACCTCACCCCTTACTATGTGGTAGGAACTTTGCATGGCTTATGTCATGGAATTTGCACAAAATCCTTGTAGGTAGATAGAATCACTTTCTTATTTTACAGAAACAAATGCCCAAGGTCATGCATTCCAGAGGTGGTAGAGGCAGGATTTGAACACCTATGCTCTTAATTTTTTTTTTTTTTTTTTTTTTAGAGAGAGACAGAGTGCCTGTAAGCATTGGGTGGGGAGGGGCAGAGGGAGAGGGAGAGAGAGAATCTTAAGCAGGCTCCACGTTCAGAGCAGACCCCGACGCCAAAGCAGGGCTCGATCTCACCAACCTGAGATCATGACCTGACCCGAAACCCAAGAGCTGGATGCTTAACTGACTGGGCCACCCAGGTGCCCCATATGCTCTTAATCTTCAGGCTCTTTACAGCAAGTGCCTGGTAATTGTTGAATGAATAATACAGGTCAGTCAGCTAGAGGAATCAAGATTTAAACCCAGGTCTTCCACAACCCCTTTGCCAGTGAGGGAATCCTTTGTATTTATATTAATGAGGTATTGCCATTAAACTCAGCTTGAAGGAGGATGCAGCTGTGCATCAGTGTTGTCCAAAAGAACTTTCTACAGTGATGGAAATGTTTTATATCTGCACTGCCCTGGACTGTAGTGCCTAGGCCCAAGGAGCTATTAAACATTTGAAATGTGGCTAATGCAACTAAGGAACTGACATTTTAATTTATTTCATTTTAATTAATTTAAACTTAAATAGCCTTATGTGACAAGTAGCCAATGTATTGGTCAGCACAGTTCTAGCCTCTTCTCTCTGACAATTTCCCCTTAACCTAGTCCCATTTCTCTGTAATTTAGTAGAGTTTTTTTTTTAATTTTTAAACTAATTAATTCACTGACCAGTTCACTGAAAATGACCTAAAAAAAATATTTAATCAACTCATGAAATACAAATTCAGCATGCCCAACCCAGTTACCAACCCAGGGATGCTGTCATTTGGAGGAACAAATTTATAATCCCAATCTAAGAGTTAAGATATTTCTTGAGGCCTAAAAATGGTTCCAGGCTTCTCTTATGGTCTAACATTTTGGAACTGGCTTCCTCTTCTCTACTCTGATGCTCTGAAAAGAATAAGAGGAAGACCAGAGGAAAATGCACACATGTTTAAAGTTTTAATTCAAAGGGATAAGAGCGAAAGGGGATTGGAGGATTCAATTAGACTTCACATCAAACAAGCCAACAAAACAAAGAATAATAAAAAAAATAAGGGTAAGAGCAAGGATATTTTTCCTGAGTAAAGAAAAAAGAATTTGCATCTTACCTGTTCAGCAGGATTTTTGTTTTTTTCTCCCTTCAATGTCAGCTCTGGGTTTACAGAACCGTTTTTAGCTTTCTCAATAGACCCATACTGGTACATTTTGTCTGATGGCAATGGAAAGTCCTGGGGGGCTTGCTGTGGGGATGTGTCCTTTGTAACATCTCTAAGTGGGGCTTCAGGAATACTGCAGAGATGAATAATAAAACACAAAGTGAGCACCAAGGCGGAGAAGAAGAACATGACCTGGAATTCTGTGCCCAGCATTCTTCCTATCTCCAGATGAGCCCAGTCGATGGCACCCAAAAGGTAACCCAATGCACCTCCAAAACCTAGAAAGCAAGAAAGAGCTGTATTAGCATAGTTAGCAAACCATCTTCTCTTTTCATGGTGTCCAGGCACCCCCCCCCCCTTCAGTGGGAAAGCTCCCTGAGGACAGCAGAGACACCTGGTTATGATGGAGAGTTAACGCAGCAGGAGGCCAAGACATCTACAGCCACGAAACACAGGTACAAGCTCAGTTCTGACATATACTTGCTGTGCCCTTGGCCTTCCTCACTCATAATGTGGGGGTAATGATAGAAGAGCAACCTATGTACGAGTAGGGTCATGATTGGAAAATGGACTAGTCCCAGACACAAATATTGCCACCATCAGAAGTCCTGTGACCTTTCTAAACTGCACTCTCTAGGGGCGCCTGGGTGGCTCAGTCGTTAAGCCTCTGCCTTGGGCTCAGGTCATGATCCCAGGGTCCTGGGAACCAGCCTCGCATCGGGCTCCCTGCTCTGCTGGAAGCCTGCTTCTCCCTCTCCCACTCCCCCTGCTTGTGTTCCCTCCCTCTGTCTCTCTCTCTGTCAAACAAACAAAATAAAATCTTTTAAAAAATAAATAAAAAAAATAATAAACTGCACTCTCTAACCTGCTTCAGGACTAAAATTCTTGCCCTTAAAGAGCCCCAGAGAGAACCAACCTCTGACTGCAGTGAAATTATTTGTATTGGCATTTATATGTTAATTAGCTTCTTAGCATGACATGAGTTTGCAAAGATCAAACAGCTTTAAACTCTGTCTTCTTTCCTCTATTAGAAACTAAAGGAATTTGTTCCCAGTTGATAGACACAGAACAAATAACAAAAGTTGAAATAATGAATTTTTTAAAATCTTATTGTCATCTCACGGGACGCTGACCTGAAGTCTTTCTGTTGCTAGTTTTACCTGCTTTTTCTACAGACAGTGTGATTTGAGGGACATTGAGGAAGGACTCCCCCAAATCGATCCTGCCCTAATGGTCTAATATTTGAAATCCTATCAATAGTGATTCATTCTTTTTGGATTTTAAAATACAAGTGCCCCTTGTTGGTGGGAATGCAAGCTGGTGCAGCCACTCTGGAAAACAGCATGGAGGTTCCTCAAAAAGTTGAAAACAGAGCTACCCTATGACCCAGCAATTGTGCTACTGGGTATTTACCACAAAGATACAAATGTAGTGATCCAAAGGGGTACGTGCACCCCAATGTTTATAGCAGCAATGTCCACAATAGCCAAACTATGGAAAGAGTCTAGATGTCCATCAACAGATGAATGTTTAAAGACGATGTGGTATATATATAATATATATATTATTATATATATATAATACACACACACACACACACAATGGAATATTATGCAGCCATCAAAAAACCGAAATCTTGCCATTTGCAACGATGTGGATGGAACTAGAGGGTATTATGCTAAGCGAAATAAGTCAATCAGAGAAAGACAAGTATCATATGATCTCACTGATATGAGGAATTTGAGAAATAAGACAGAGGACCATAAGGGAAGGGAGGAAAAAATGAAACAAGATGAAACCAGAGAGGGAGACAAACCAGGAAACAAACTGAGGGTTGCTGGAGGGGTTGGGGGTGGGAGGGATGAGGTGGGCTGGGTGATGGACACTGGGGAGGGTAGGTGCTATGGTGAGCGCTGTGAATTGTGTAAGACTGATGAATCACAGACCTGTACCCCTGAAACAAATAATACATTATATGTTAAAAAAAAAAAAGAAGAAAGTAGGAAGGGAAAAATGAAAGGGGGGAAATCAGAGGGGGAGAGGAACCATGAGAAACTATGGACTCTGAGAAACAAACTGAGGGTTCTACAGGGGAGGGGGTGGGGGGATGGGTTAGCCTGGTGACGGGTATTAAGGGGGGCACGTATTGCATGGAGCACTGGGTGTTACACGCAAACAATGAATCATGGAACACTACATCAAAAACTAATGATGTAATGTATGGTGACTAACATAACATTAAAAAAAAAAAGATAACAACAACAAAAAAAATACAAGTGCGCCTGCCCCAGGCAAGACACTGTATTACCCAGTGCCAAAGTAGTAAGTGCTCTTCACATAGTGGCAGGTATCAGTGATTCTGAAAATGCAGGGTGGGGGGGCAAGGGGGATACACCTGGGGGAGTAAGGAGATGGATGCCAAACACACTGCCTACCTACATCACAAACTTATGTAGGGCTGATCACCCTGTCAGATACCTTTATATGTCAACCTCCCATCATGCCTTACCAAATACTGATATCTACCTGAACGGAAAAGTTTTGTTTTTGTTTTTCTTGTGTGAGTGAAGTCTCCATTTTATTTCCCAGATAAAAGACAATATCCTCACAAACCAGGGAATCGAGGAAGAAAACAGAACTTAAGGAATTCTCTAACTCTAACCCTAAACACCCAACATAAACCTTGACCCCAGGAACACAAATGTGAATGTCAAATACCATGACAACTAATTTATCTCGAATGGTGGAAGAATGGGCGATTCTAGTCACACTACATTCTGGTTAGTTGCAATTTACTACAGAGGATATCTACAGATGACCAGCTGTTTAACTGTTAACCAATGAATTTCAAAAATAAAGCATCATTGTCATGCCCTAAGTGCCAAAGCATTATATGGGAGAAGTATGGAGAGACTGTGGCAAATGGGTGCAATGAAGTTAAACATATGTCTTCTGCCAAGAGGAATATATGGTCTAGTTATAGATGATGGGTGTATCCATAAACAGATAAATGACACATATTGGGGACCTGTCCTGGCTGGTGGGTTCCAGGTTTTGAGAGGAAGGAGAGGCCCCTGAGCCAGCCACATTCTGTTGTGATTCAGAGGGCAGTTCTGGGACTACTGGTGCCTCAGAATCACCATCAGACAACAACTCTCTTTATCACATCGTGGAGATGCCCAGGGTGTCAGAGGTCATGGGCTGAGCCGAGCAATCAACCAATAAAGATGTACTAAATTCCCAGCACTACTTGAGGGTCTATCTAAATTAGGATTTCCCAATTTCAACACTATGGACATTTTGGGCTGAATGTTGTAAAGGGCTGTTCTGTGCATTATAGGATGTCTAGCAGCATCTCTGGCCTCTCCCCGCTAGATGCCAGTAACAACCTCTCCACTAGCCTAACAACCAAAAATGTCTCTGGACATTGCCTATTGTCCCGTAGGGGCCAAAATGGCCCCCAGTTGAGGACTCTTGACCTTAATTAATCCAATGGAAAACTTACACATTCCTTTTTTGAAACTATTTATCATTTGTTACCAGATCAATGTTGTCATAATGTCATTTAATTCTCCTGTCATTTATGCCTCTTTCCTTCACAGTTACCATTCTGCTGAGCAAAGGAAATGTAAAGCCTGCCCATTTAAAAGAATTTATATGTGAAATAAATCCTCCACAGTGCAATAAAATGGTGGTTTTATTTTATGAATATAAATATATGGGTATAAATCTAATGATGAATTCATATTCAATATTGACTAGAATGATCAAGTCCTACAATTGGAAGGTTTCCTAGTCTATTTTCATGTCTGCTGGCTTAGTATACTTCAATAAATATTGTTGAGCACTAAATATATGTGAAGGACTCTCCTAGCTTCTGGGAATATAGATGTAAATGAGACACAGCACCCTTTCCCTTCCTCCACAGAAGGCAGTTCGAAGTGGGAGAAGCAGGTAAGAAAACAGCTACTTTTTAAAAACCTGTAGTAAATGATGATAAGGGGTACCTAGGTGACTCAGTCGTTTAAGCGTCTGCTTTTGGCTCAGATCATGATCTCAGGGTCCTGGGATTGAGTGCTGCATCATTGGGCTCCCTGTTCCGCGGGAGGCCTGCTTCTCCCTCCACCCCTCCCCCTACTTGTGCGTGCTCTCTCTCTCAAATAAATAAATAAAATCTTAAAAAAAATAAAATAAAATGATGCTAGAACTGTGAGCTGGGTACTCAAAGAGTACGGAAGAGTTGTGAAGAGTTTGTTATTGGCGCCTAGTTAAGAGTACCAAGATGATGTTGATTATTTAATAATTATTATAGGATTCCTCTTGATTAGCAATGAAGTTCATAAGAGTTCAAATATATCAATGGTTGCAAGAATTTTAGAGGTAGAAGGCTGTTTGGAACTCACCTGGTTGAATTCCATCTGAAAGCCAAGGGCTTACAGTAGTTAAGCGACAGGGAAGAGCATGGAAAGAAAGGATTTGGAATTTTCCCTGATTTCAATCCCCACCTGTGTGCTTTCTAGTCATGTGATCTTGGGCACTTCTACTCTGAGAAATGGGGGTGGTGACCCCTCCACGTCTGAGTCTTAGGAGGGCTAACATGACAATATACGTACCGCATCAGCACAGAGGGTGGCAGAACCGGGGCCCAAACCAAGTGCCCTACAGACTTGCTACAGAAACCCTAATTCCCAAGCCTTCCCCAGAAGTGGGAGAAGACAACTACTGCACTCAGGGTGACAATCTGCCTAGAGCTGGCTGAAAGGACTTGGACATCAAGGCCCAGTGATTAGAATCCAGGGATCATTCTGGGGGCTGACCCAGGCCTACCACTGACCAAGCAGGGCAGGTGGGAAGTATTGTGGAAGAAAAATGTATCCCAAACCTGGAAAGAGTAAAAACTGTTAAGTGCCTGATTTAAAAAAATTAGACTAGGGGCACCTGGGTGGCTCACCTTCGGCTCAGGTCATGATCCCAGGGTCCTGGGATCGAGCCCCACATCGGGCTCCCTGCTCTGCGGGAAGCCTGCTTCTCCCTCTCTCTCTGCTGCCGCTCCCCCTGCTTGTGCTCTCTCTCTCTCTCTCTGTGTCAAGTAAATAAAAGTCTTAAAAAATATATCAGTCTAGGGGCGCCTGGGTGGCTCAGATGGTTGAGCGTCTGCCTTCGGCTCAGGTCATGATCCCAGGGTCCTGGGATGGAGACCCACATCGGGCTCCCGGCTCAGCGGGGAGCCTGCTTCTCCCTCTGACCCTCTCCCCTCTCATGCTGTTTCTCTCTTGCTCGCTCTCTAAAAAATAAATAAAATCTTTTAAAAAAAAATATATCAGTCTAAAGCAATGCTTCTTAAACTTTAATGTGTGCATGGGTCATATGGACGTCTTATTAAAATGCAGATTGTCTTGGTCTGTTTGGGTTTATATAACAAAAATGCCATAAACTGGGTGGCTTATAAACAACAAAGATTTATTTCTCACAGTTGTGTTGGCTGGGAAGTTCACGATTGTGGCGCCAGCAGATTGGGTATCTGGAGTTAGTGTGCCTCACTAATTCCATTCAGGAGGCCTCGTGACCTAACACCTTCTAAAGGCTCCACCCCCTGATACCTGCACATTGGATATTGGGGTTTTCACATATACATTTTGGGGGACAAACATTGAATGTATAGCACAGGTTCTGATTTTAAAGATTCAGATTCTGCATTCTTTCCAAGCTCCTGGCTGACACCAATGGTGCTAGTCCAAGCATCACTCTGCGTAGCCAGGTAAGAGAGCAGTTTCTTTTTCTTTTTTAAAGATTTTATTTGTCAGAGAGAGAGAACAAGCACGAAGAGTGGCAAGCAGAGGGAGAGGGAGAAGCAGGCTCTCCACTGAGCAAGGAGCCCAATGCGGGGCTCGATCCCAGGACCCCGGGATCATGACCTGAGCCAAAGGCAGACGCTTAACCGACTGAGCCACCCAGGCGCCCAAGGGAGCAGTTTCTAATCAAACCAGCTCCACCCTTATCTGATATTCTCAGGGAATAGGACTTTGTTTTCAGAGGATATTTGACCAACAGTGCAAAACTGACAAAGTACAATGATGTGCAGTTGTGTAAAATTGAGGTTAAGTTGCAGACATTATTAGGGTTCTATGATTTGTGTTAAGTTTCTGCAGCCTAATAAAGGAATTACCCCAAAAATATTACAGAGGAGTTATAGTTTTACTGCCCTGTAGAAAGTTAATCAGATTTACATCTAACCTAACACTTTTTCTTTTGCTAGTCACACACACACACACACACACACACACACACACACACACCCTGCAAGAACTTGGGGAAACTGTTCTTTAGGTCTTCTCTGTCAGTTCCCTCATTAGTTGAGCAAAATTTTGACACCGGCTTCAAGTAATTTAGAGAATTTCGAACCCTCTCTTCTCTTAGGGAAGCGGAGGAAAACAAAACAGGCGAAACTGTTTCATTTGTCCCAAAGCTATTGTAGGATGTAGCTAACTGTTACAACAAAACATGCCCGGAAGGAATAGTGGGCCATTGGGGTAATTATTCCAGAGACAGCATATTAACACTCTGGATAGAAACACCCTCAGATATGATAAAGGCCAGCAGAGGGCTGTAGGGATTCACTGAACACTTTCTTTTCTGTTGCCTCTGCTTAAGCGAAGGATTTTATCTTCAAAGATAGTCTCCAAGACAAAGCCAAGTCATCTTAGCTGCAACAAAGGTCAATACCACCTCCCACATCTACATCCAGACTGCATTTCTCTCTCTGCCAGCATTAGTCTCACTGGGGCCTCTGGGATTAACCACTAGGTTATTGGCCAAACGGTAAGCTGGAACATCCACGGGACATCTGCTAATGTCAGATGAGGAGCCTTTACAAAGACTTTGCAAAGAAGAGCCCACAGTGATTCAGCTGGCTCCTTCACAGAACCAGGCCGTGTTGTCACACTCAGACCACAGTCAACCTCAGAAGAATGCATGGCTGGACGGACAGATGTTATATTTCATAACTTATGATACAACTTGAACAAGGCTCGTCCTGGAAGAAGTCCAAGCATATAGAAATAGGGTTATTTTTCTTTAGCTTGCAACTATAATAGGTAAAATGGGTAACGGGGGGAGTTGCAGGACCAAGGAATCTAAAGAGTCTATCTATGTCAATCTCTGCATCTACGATGTACCTGTAATTTCCCCTCTGCTTCAGGCGTATGACTTAACAATCCACATTCTGATGGCAAAATAGCTCGAGTCAAGACAGCTAACGGTGTGCAGCTAGCTACTTCAACAAGAGATCGAACTAAAAATCCCCCAGGTTCCTATGGAGCTCATGAGAGAGTGATTCTGACTCTATTCTAGATACTAAGAAAACAGCAATGAAAGTATTCAGTTAGGTATATGGTTCCTACCTCCCCCCAACATATACACACTAATCCTGGAGAGGTAACAAATAAGTACCAGCTACTGTGTGTGTGTGTGTGTGTGTCCTTAGACCCAGTTATCAATACAAATTGATGGAGCACCCACTCTCCAAGAACTGTGCGAGGCACTGGGGACACAGCCATGATTAAGACAGACATGACCTGTCCTCTTGGAGGCTGAGAGTAAAGGAAAATCAATGAAGAAGACATATATACTCTGGTCAAAGAGAGAAAACACGAGTAATTAGACAGTTCTTCAGATTTACAAGGCAACTTTTCTCCCAAAGCATGGTGAGATAATATATTTAAAGTGTTGGCCATTGTTTCCATCCCAGCCCCCCCCCCACCACCTGTGGTCCTGTGGTATTTCCTTATGTCCTTGCCCCTCTGGGCCCTTCCTTCACATTCAAGCTGAGCCAGGGTTCATCATTTCTTTAGGGGAAGGACAGGAAAGTAGAAAGCAGAGAAACAAGAATGTGTCTTCTTGCTTCGGAGTTTCAAAAGTCCTTAGGCTCCAAAGGCACAGAGGGAAGATTTGGTAGAAAATGTGATTTAAGGGGCTCCCGGGTGGCTCAGATGGTTAAGCGTCTGCCTTGGCTCAGGTCATGATCCCAGGGTCCTGGGATCGAGCCCCGCATCGGGCTCCTGGCTCAGCAAGGAGCCTGCTTCTCCCTCTCCCTCTGCCTCTCTCCCTGCTCATGCTTTCTCTCTCTCTCTCTGTATCTCTGTGTCTCAAATGAATAAATAAAATCTTAAAAAAGAAAATTAAAAAAAAAAAGAAAATGTGATTTAAGAGCAAGGCATTCGTGATGAGTGCACACGTACCGGTGAACCCCTCAGGCAGTGGTGGTTCTGACCCTGCTCTTAGGGCCTAGTTGGTACTGGGAGGGTGGGAGGGAGGGAGCAGAAGCACCCCCAAATGGCTTGGAGGGATTCCCCAATAGAAGGGACCAATGCCTCACTTCCTGGGCAGACCCCAGGGAGGCAATAAGACCTCGAGGAAGAAATGGTTTGCAGTGGGTCTAGATAGATGAGCTGATGGTGCGTCAGGCTCTGTTCTAAGTTCTTGACATATATTGACTCATCCAGTCCTCACAACAACACTTTGAGGAGGGTACTGCAATAGATTCCTATTATTAGCGGTAGTTGTGTTAAAAGTCACCCCAAGCACTGAATTAGTGAGTAGCAAACAACTGTTCTGAGGGGAAATACGAGGCTCAGTTACTGTGAACCTTTTCACCAACTGATCAACACAGTGCTTCCATGTGTGTTTCCATTTAGAGATACTTAATATATATTGTTGCTTCATTAGCGTTGAGCCCATGGGCAACAGCGCTGTAACTCATGCCTGAACAAAACTTAACACCCATATTTTCTCCACAAGGCACATCACAATGTTCTGGCCCTTTTGAGCCCCAGACAGCACTTCAGCACTATAGTTGGGACCATTTTAAACACTGAAATCACATACACACAAAAAAGACAAACATGCAAATGATTTGGCACTAAATACACCATGAAAAGGACACTTGTTTACAATATGAGAACCAAACAGGAAGTCAGAGGTCACCTTTACCTACCTCAACTGGGAATCTGGGAATGAGGCCTCGGGTGACTTCAAATTGTCCCTCTACACCCCACACTTGTTTGCACAGGACTGCAAATGAGCTCCCTGGATTGCTTTGGATGTTACACAGAAGTTTTACTGAGTGAATTTACAAATACAAACCCATGAATAATTGATCAACTTGGGGCGCCTGGGTGGCTCAGTCAGTTAAGCGTCTGCCTTCGGTTCAGGTCATGATCCCAGGATCAAGTCCTGCATTGGGCTCCCTGCTCAGCAGGGAGCTTGCTTCTCCCTCTCCCCATCACCACCCCCACACCCCCGCTTGGGCTCTCTCTCTCTCTCTCTCAAATAAATAAATAAAATCTTTTTTTTTTTAAGATTTTATTTATTTGACAGAGAGAGACAGCGAGAGAGGGAACACAAGCAGGGGGAGTGGGAGAGGGAAAAGCAGTCTTCTCGTGCAGCAGGACCCTGGGATCATGACCTGAGCTGAAGGCAAACGCTTAACGACTGAGCCACTCAGGCGCCCCTAAATAAATAAAATCTTTAAATAAAATTGATCAACTCTATTTTATCTCTATCTTCGAGACAAAGAAAGCAAAAAGCAAAGCGAGTTTGCAGCTCACAGAGTTCCGCTCACCTTGGCATGGGGAGGGAAGAGCAGAATGGCAGGGAGGGAGCCAAGAAGCCTGTGGTTCTACAGGGGCCTCACAAATGAGAATAAGATATAACTCAATTGTGACCACTTCAGCTTGAGCACCGAAATGCGGTGGGACAGTGGACATCTCAGTAAATGGCCAGCGCGAATAGATGACACCAAAACCCAGGAACTCTCTGCCCCAAACCCTTGCACTCTAAGTCCCCAGAACTTAGAAGCCACCTTGGGGAAAGCAATGGGGAACATGCTAAACCAAGACTAAATTTTCACCATCCTGTGGCAATGAGGCTCAACACAGGAGCGATTAAATTAATTTTGGGGACTGGCATGCACTCCCATTTCAGACATGAAGATTTATCCAACACTTTGCATTACTGAGCATTAGCTATGCTGTAGGAAAAAAAAAATTGCAGTAAAGCAATGCCGAAATCCTGTTCTTCTTCATCATTAAAGAAATAAATGCAGAGAACTGGAATAGGGTGTTTGCCAGAGGTCAAATGCGCTGAATTTGCAATTTGTGTTCCTGCTGAAAGCTGCCAATATGTGCGAGTATGTCTAATGCAATAATGGTTCACATAAAAGTATCCACCTTAATTATCCCCCCCATTTTCCCAAAAGCAAGTTTCTCGATTTGAGAAATGCACAACTATTGCTACCCTAGTTCAGGTAAGATTCCCGAAACTTCTCATTCCCTGACACGACACAAAAACCCTAACTCTTGTTTCTTTGCTTAAGGATTAGAAATGACTGCAAGGTCAGGTAATTAGCTGGCCTGGTTCTGGAGCCATTTGTGATTACCTTGGGTTTTCTTTTAACTCTGCAGAGTTAATATTTTAGCTCTGAGTTATAACAGCTCAGTTGACTGTAAGGTTAATCATTGAGCACTTTGCAAAATGCTTTAACTCTTCTAGTGATGGAGTAGCACGAAGCACTATGCTAGAGAGAAAAGGCTCAGGACAGGAAGTCACGAACTGTCTGTGACATCCCTTCGGCGATTCAGCAGGTCCCCTCAGCGCTCCACCCCCTTCTCCAACAGCTGCTGCAGGGCCCGGTTGTAAGCCAGCTTTGGCCACCTTTACTCAGGTGCATCTGGACAGTGCCTTGCCTGAGGGAACCCACACTCAGGTTGGGGTCAGCACTCACACAAGTGAGGTTAACACCCATGGGGCCACCCTTGGCCATGGAGATGGGAGCCAATGGATTAATCCCCCTTCTTGATCCCCTCAAATAAGAAAGTTCTGAGACGAACTCCATTAGGCTCCTCCTCAGAGGAGCCTGGTGAGATGGAGGACGGTCACCCAGAGCAAAGGCCAACTCTGCAATGTCTCTTATATTGGCTGGTTTGCTCCACTCCACCATTTCCTCACCTTCACACTCCAGAATCCTTTTCCAAATAAATTATGCATACAAACTTTCTCTGGGGCTCAGGTTTTAGGGGAATCTGGACCAAAATATGAACCATGTCTTTGGTTGGCTGGCTGGCTGGCTGGTTGGTTAGTTGGTTGGTAGGTTGGTGAGGTTTTGCCCCTAATCTAGCCTACTGCTACCCAGCTGTGTGACCTTGGGTTAATCGCTTTACCTCTCAGTAACACAGCCTCCGCAAAGGTACAGTGGGGATGGTAAAACAGAGTATTCGTCCCGCCAATATTACATGAGCATATTCCAGGAGCTATTCTAAGGACTGGTGCTATAGCAACAAATAGGAAAGATAATGTTCCTAACCTCAGGAAGCTTAGATGTTGCTTAGAGAGGCAGAAAATAAGCAATAAATGAATAAATAATATAGTTAGGTAACGACAAACACATCACAGAGGAGGGGCTATGTGACTCCAGAGTATAACGAAGCAAGGAATAAAACCAAGGCGATTTGGTATCTGGGTACCTCTTTCAAGCAGAGGACAGAGCCAGGGAGAAATCCCCTCAAGTGTTTCCTTCTCTAATCTGCCTTTGAGATTCTTGGAGAGATGTGTTGCTCACGCTTGAATGGAAAAGAAATGGCAATTTGGAGACATGAATTGTTTTGCTCTAAGTCACCCATGTTGCCCACAGAGCTGACATTCCTGTGTCCTTGGCTTATGCTCTGGCCACATCTTTTCTGAGCTAAGTGACTGAGGAGATGTGAAAATTCACCAGGGACGGAAACTTCAAAGGGAACCCAGCTGACACGAGAAAAACCACTCATGCATTCAAACAGACTCTAACTCGAAATAAAGCATCTTTTCCACTTGTGTGAGAGGTTTGCTCACAGGAGCTCATGCCTAACCTTCATTAAGACTCTTTCCTTAGTCCTTAATTATTTCTAATCAGATCATTTGTAACCTGAGCATTTGTATACATACTTTGGGATATTAAAAAACCAGAAGAGTTCAAAGAGGTTGTGCTCCACAAGTTACCCATCCTTGGACGTGGGGCAAGTTCCTCTCTGAGTTACCACAAATAAAATTTTGATGGTTTTTATAAGCCCAGTGGGAACAGAGGGAATGAACTAAATATAGACATTTGGTGTTTGATCCTTTTAAACGACCTCTACTCTGGGCATTTGGCAGGATATTAACATTGTGGGGGCACCTGGGTGGCTCAGTCGTTAAGCGTCTGCCTTCTGCTCAGCTCATGATCCCAGAGTCCTGGGATCGAGCCCCGCATCGGCCTCCCTGCTCAGGGGGAGCCTGCTCCCCCTGCTTGTACTCTCTCTCTCCGTCAAATAAGTAAATTCTTAAAAAACAAAACAAAAACTAACATTGTGTAAAGATTCACTTTAAGATCCTGTGAGGAAACAAGAGTTTAGAAATACTGAAACCACTCAGCAGTTAAGAAGAGGGGCGGGGATTTGAACCAGGACAACTTTTCCCACCATGCCTCGTTCCAGTCACCCACTTCAGGATAGAGCCAACTGCTAAAGATAGTAAGGTGGTGGGTTCAGCTTAACAGATATACACTCAGTTGGAAGCATTCTGACACAAAGAAGGAATTCTCTACTAGTGAATGTGGGTTCCACAGGCCCAGATGCACCCAGAAGTGAAGGCATGGGGTAGCAGCGATGGTGGGAGGAAGAGTTAGTTACCTTCAAATATAAGAGACAGAAGAAGCCAGGGGACAAAAATGTCCCCTGGGAACCAGTGGAGACTTTTCTTAAAAAAAAGAAAAGTCAGAAATATGCTGGGAAATATTTTGGCAACAAATCCTTGACACTTATTTGCAAAGCATTTGGAATTGTTAGGCCTGGACTAAAATGAAATAAATAGCTCTGAAATAAATAAGAAGAATTTCAATTTACTCAGATGATTGGATTCCTTGGGTAAACAATGTCTTGCTGATGATGATGAAAATCAAAATGGGCTTGATGAGGGAGCAGAAGGCTAGCTAAGGACAAAGCACAAGCTGACACCATGCAACCTCCCCCCTTTCCCCCACTCCTGGGTGGGATTTGTGTGACATTCCTCCAGGAAGCTCCCAACTCTCTTTTTGTTAATGCCTTACTAGAGGGAAAAACCTTAACTTGACAACGGCAAGGCCTCGAGTATCTTGTAGGTCCTCTTTAGCATATGAAAGTTCTTTTGAAAACCTCCCTTTTCCCTACCCCCAGTTCCCCAGTATATAGTCAGCCCCAGGGCAGCAGCTCTTTCTGCCCACGGGTCCTGTCCCCGAGCTTTAATAAAACCACCATTTTGCACCAAAGACGTCTCAAGAATTCTTTCTTGGTTGTCGGCTCCGGACCTCACCCCACCAAACCTCACCTATATTCCAAAACTACATCAGGCTCTGACACTGAACCTGACTTTATCATAAAATGCTTGATTCAAGCAGAATGCTATAGACATTTCTTTGCCAAGTTCATGTGAATTCAGGAGGTCTGGCCTGTATGCAAAGACAGAGCAGTATGATAATGCATTGCTTGTTATTTTTCACTCCATTTTTTAATGTGGTCTTCCATTCAGAGCAAGGACACTATGGTGGGGTAACACATCCATGTTTAACTGGACAGAGTTCAACTATTCATACTTTGAAAAGAAGGGGAGAGAGAGATTAATATTTTAAATAATACAGGTGACCCTATCTTCTCTCCCATTCATTGAGCCCACGTCCAGCAGTAAACATTAAAGAGGAGATGTTTCTGCAGATATATTTATATGTATCCATTGCTATGCAGGTCTGTGCACACAAAACAAGGCATACTGTATTTTATGTGTGAGATATTTATGAATAATAGAGACTCTATGATTATCACTTAGGCCGGGACTCTAGAATCTAAGCTTTAAACAAGGTGAGACTTCACTGTACTGTTTTAGAAGAGGAAGATGTTTTCTTTTTTTCTAATAGGAAAAAAAAAAGCTTGATTTGAGCCATCCACACACCCTCAGGGGTCCCCCTTTAACCAGGGACTGTTGGCTGGGATTCAGAGCTCAGTGTTGGTCATGAGACAAAATTAGATAACTAAATGAGCATATTTATTTGATTGATACAATTTGCCATCAACTTGATGTAAAGCTGCAGGAAATGTAAGCCGGGTTATGAAACCAAGAATCTCCTTTTATGCAACTAACATTTCTAAGTACCTGCTGTCCACAAGGCAGTGGGTTAGAAGCCATAAGGAAATAAACCCTAATGTTTTTACAAACTGTGTAGTTCATAAAATCTTGTAAAAGAGAAAGATAAATACACACTGAATTAGAATACAGGGGAGGCTGTAAACCGTCCTATAATAAATGTGATCAGGTAACATTGTGAACTGGAGTATAATTTTAAAATGCAATTTCCTTTCAATTATTCACAAATAGATTGGGCTTTGAAAGTTCTTTCTTGCAATAGTCTTGGCCTTTAATTGTTCTCATTAGGCTACCACTCAATTGTATTTGTATTCTATGTGATAGCTACCACCTTTTGGCCTATTCCATAATAATTACCCCTTCCTGCTGGCTAACAGAACTAAAATTTGGTTTAGGGATTTGCCTTTCCCAACCTCCCCAAACCCTCACTTTTCCAATCTCCTAGGCTCCTGGGGGCTCATGTGGCCTAATTCTGTCCAATGAGAAACAAGCAGAAGTCTATGGGAATTCTAGGAATGTTTTGCTTTCTTTATAATTTTTTTTTTAAAGATTTTATTTATTTATCTGACAGATAGAGAGAGAGAACAAGTAGGCAGAGAGACAGGCAGAGGGAGAGGGAGAAGCAGGCTCCCCGCTGAGCAGGGAGCCCGATGCGGGGCTCGAACCCAGGACCCTGGGATCATGACCTGAGCCGAAGGCAGCCACTTAACCAGCTGAGTCACCCAGGCGCCCCAGTTTTGCTTTCTTTAAAAGAGACATATGTTGAGGGGCGCCTGGGTGGCTCAGTTGGTTAAGCCACTGCCTTTGGCTCAGGTCATGATCCCAGGATCCTGGGATCGAGTCCAGCATCGGGCTCCTTGCTCAGCAGGAAGCCTGTTTCTCCCTCTGCCTGCCCCTCCCCCGGCTTCTGTTCTCTCTCTCTCCCTCTCTCTCTGACAAATAAATGAATAAAATCTTTTAAAAAAAAGAGAGAGAGAGAGAGACTTATGTTGAAGCCCCGATGTGACTACATTTGGAGATTAGGCCTTTAAGGAGGTAATTAAGGTTAAGTGAGATCATAAGGGTGGGGCCATAACCCATAGGACTGTGTTTTGTTTTGTTTTTAAGATTTTATTTATTTATTTGAGAGAGAGAAAGAGCACACAAGCAGGGGCAGAGGAAGATGGAGAAGCAGACTCCCAGGGAGTCTGATGAGGGACTCAATCCCAGGACCCCAGGATCATGACTTGAGCCAAGGGCAGACGCTTAATCAACTGAGTCACCCAGGTGCCCCAGGACTGGTGTCTTTATAAGTGGAGGAAGAGTCATGAGGAACATGTGTACTGAGGAAAGGCCACGTAAGGTCAGAGTGAGGGGAAGGCCAGGTAAGGACCAAGAAGTGAAGTCTCACCAGAAACCAACCCTGCAGTCCCTTGATCTTGGACTTCCAGCCTTCAAAAGTGTGAGAACATAATTTCTGTTGTTTAAGCCCCCAGGCTGTGGTATTCCGTTATGGCAGCCCAAGCAGATGACATGGGACCCAAGGGCACTGAAGTTCAGGGTATGTATGAGATGAACTATAGCCTCTGCCATCTCTCCCTGCTGGAGTTACCCACCTTGTCCATACCTCTATGTTCATCTACTTCATAAACTCTTACTTTGATCACTTTGTGGGTAGAGTCCCTGACCAAGTTGTTTGCCTGCAATTTAGAAGAAAGGGGGTCTTCTCCCCAAGAAGTGGATGGAAAGTTTCCAAGCAACTTTGATTTCCAAAGGGAGAAAGGGGGAAGGGAATTTTGAAGTTGGAACAGAAAAGGGCAGGCTCCTTTGTTTTTCCCAGAAATATTTATTTTGAGCACATATGATATGCCAGGCTGTGCTGAAGGTATAAGGGATGCAGTGAGTAAAACAGACCTGGCCTCTGCCCCTAGGAACATGTTGGGAAATTGTTCAGAGCAAAGAAAATGTGGAGGGAGTAATGGGAAGTAAAGCTTGAAGAGTAGGATGGGAACAGATTATGGGGAGTCTTGAACCCTGTCTAGGAATTTGTTCTTTATCCAATAGGTGAATGGGGAGCCCCTGAAGGTGACTGAACAGGACAGTGCCCTGGTCATAGCTGTCTTTTAGTAATATGAATCTGAAAGCTGTGTGTTGATTCAATTGAAATAGGAAGAGATTAGAGACCGGAGAGACAGTAAAGGGAAAAATACTAAAGCTCAGACAAGATGTAGTGAGAGTCTGAACCAAGGTAATATGAAAATTATACTATGTTTGCTGAGACCACCATACACTAATATCAACAGAAAACCTTAAGATATTTTCTCAGACTCATAGAAATATTACCATGTGTTAGCCTTTGAAAAGTTCCCTAAACACCGAACTCAATCTTTTTTTTATATACTTTTTTTTTTTTTAAGATTTTATTTATTTGACAGAGACACAGCGAGAGAGGGAACACAAGCAGGGGTAGTAGGAGAGGGAGAAGCAGGCCTCCCGCGGGAGCAGGGAGCCCGATACGGGGCTCGATCCCAGGACCCTGGGATCATGACCTGAGCCGAAGGCAGACGCCCAACGACTGAGCCACCCAGGCGCCCCCCAAACTCAATCTTCTAATATTAGAGGCAACAAAGGAGAGACTGGCCAGGACTAACACTGACATGAGCTGGGAAAGGGTGGCCACATTGCCCAAAGTACTTTAGAGCAATAAAACTCTCAATGTGTCAGGTTCAAAAGCCAAAAAATCTCCCACTGTTGTAATTAATTTCAGCAAATGATGATAAAGGAGAAGGGATTTAAGTTGGAAGACTGCAGGTCGAATCTCTATTCTGAGACCCTCTAGCTGCAGACAGGGTGGTCAAGGGGCCACAGACGGATGGGCTGGACTCCGGCTCCTCCATCTTCCCTAAAGCAAAGAAGAACTACTCTCCTGGCTGGGCAGCCCCCTTCTTCCAGAGTTCACCATTCAGATTTTGGTGCAAATGACCAATATTGACCCAACGGCTGCCATGAGCAGGCACTGCTCTTGGCTGTGGAAACATAAACTGAGCAAAATGTAAGATCCTGCTTCTCATGGGAGCTATCTGGCCATGAACAGACACAGAACATATCAAAACATAAAATAAATATATTGGCTGGGCCATAAAGATATCAAATAAGGTGGACTGATAGAGCACCCCACCAACTAGATATGAAAACACTCCCAGGCCAGGATCATGTTGTATTCTGATGTATAACCTCCCTTCCCAGGGTCCTAGAATAGTCCTGACTGGTGCTCTATAAATGCATATTGAGCATTGCTAGCATTGCTCTAGATGAATGACCCAACAGCAACCAAAGGACAGCAAAAGCCCCAAGAATTGAAGAGAGCCCCTCATTTCAAACCAGGAAGTTGAGGAAATGCCAACTCTTTATATATATAAACTAAGAAATCTCTAGGACATGTGGGGCTTTTTTTCCCCCTTAGGACACTTGCCACAGAATCATCCGGGATACTTATTAAAAATGCAGACTTCTGGGCCCCATCTCAAACCCAATGAATCAAAATAACAAGAGGAGAGGCCGGGAAGCTGCATTTTTAACAAGCTCCTAAGTAATGCTGATGCTACGTTACCGATCTAAAAAAAAAGAAAGAAAGAAAGAAAGAAAGAAAAAGTAAAATGCACAAGGGCCCCTTTTCATTGCAGTTGTAAATGTCTCCACAAACCATTCTTCAGAAAGCTCTTATGTATGAACTTCCTTTGCAAAACCTCCAGAACCCAGTCACAAGCTGATTTGTTTAGGGAAATGCACTGAAAGACAGAGCCCGCGTGATGGGAGCCTTCCATCAACAGATCCATTCATTCAAAAACTCTGACGTGTATGGACACTAGATGGCTTCAGTGGAAGTGCCTCCCTGTCTGGGGAGCTTAAGGTGAGACTTTCTGGAATATTCCCTACCTGTGAAGAGGGCATGGTAGTGGAGGCCCCTCTCCTTATCCTCATGGGAGCAGACATCAAATAAGTAGGCTTTAATGGGCCCATCAATGAAGTCAGCAGCAAAATCAAAGACAACTACACCTATCATCGTGATGGTTATGGCCCAAATCCGTTTCCTTCTTGGATCAGCAATCAAAGCTAAAAAGGAAATCAATATACATCATCTAAATCCCGCTTTAGAATGATTTGCATTTTTATTTCCATCAAAATGTCCTGTCATTAAATTTCTCCCTTTGCTTTTCCAAATAAAAATGGCTTCATTATTTTTTCAGGTTTTAAAAATTATACACGTGAATGCCAGAAAAGGTAGATCTATAGAGACAGAAAGTAGATTGAAGGGTTGCTTGGGCCTGGTAGGGAGGAGGGAATGGGGGATGACTGCTAATGGTTACTAGGTTTCTTTTTGGGGTGATAAAATATGGTGGAATTAGATAGTGGTGATGGTTGCACTACCTTGGGATATGCTAAAAGGCACTGAGTTGTATGAATTTGTATCACATCTCATTTTAAAAAGTTGTTTAAAAAATTATACACCATTGTAAACCATTCCAAGAATGTAGAAAAGCTGGGAAAATGCTTCATCCCAGCCCCCACCAATGGTCATTCTTCAGATACCCCTTTCTGTACGTACGCACTAACAGAAAAAGGTGTATACCTGTGCCCTAATGCAGTGCTTCTCAAACCTCAGCATCCTTAATCATCCCTTGGACAACTTGTTGAAACAGATTTACTGGGCTCTGTCTCCATAATTCTCCATGATTCTCCCACGAGTCTCTAGGAGTTCTGAGGTGGGGTTGGGCATTTGTCTCTCTAACAGCCCCCAGGGATGATGATGCCCTGGCTCTGAGGACGACGCTTGGAGGAGCACTAACTAATGGGATCAGGTTGGAACTGCTCATCTATAACCAGCTCTCCTTATTTCTTTGCATTTCAATTAATGGAGATCTGCTGCATAATTTTTAACAGCTGAATAATATTCACTCTGTGGACATGCCCGAATTCATTCACCCAATCTCCCATTAGAGAAAAAAGAATCTTTTCCCTTGCTTTCAGTTTCACTTAAGAATAATGTGCAATATATGCACATTTTTAAAGATTACTGCATAACAATAAGTGAAAAATAAGCCTACACTCCACTTTTTACTTCCAAAGTCCTTTAGTAGTCCCCCCTAGTGGCAACTATTCTTATCAGGGGGTTTTGTGATTATATTGCAGAAATAACCTACATTTGTGTGTTGATGCCCTCTTTTAAATACATACAAATGATAGCTGATTATCCTGCCTCATTATCATCCATTCTGCTAGCCTAAGAGTTAATGGTCCAGAAATGGGTGCTATTTTTGAGTTTAACAATTCTTTTTTCAATGAAACTTTTCATGTACTACCACCAGTTACTGATTAATTGGTGGCTGATTAATGTCAAGAAAAAGTGTTCACCATGAGGTTTGTTTTTGTCCAGAATTTGCAGTGCAAAAATGTCCCCTTGAGCTGACAGGCTGATGTCCTCCTCCCATTAAAAGACTCTATGTAATTCTATGAACAGAATTAGCTCTTATTTAGATATATAGGTAATTTATTATAAGTATTCATGGAATCATATGGCAAATGGTTAATTTGACAAAAATACTAACTAAAGCATAAGCTCAAAGAACACTGCAATTGATAAACATGTAAAAATATTTCATTTGATAAAAGAGATAAAAACTTATTCCTATTTTTAAATCCTCACAACAATAAAACAACAACAGCAATGCATCCTGATGTTTCTAAAAGTGAAGTGTCCCCAACCACGGAATTTGGGTCATTCCTAGGTGGAAGTTCATTGTAACCTAGGAGAGATAATCGGTTCTAATCAATTTCTAAGTAAGTGTCACATAAAGAAATCTGCCTTCTCCTCCTATTGAGTTGCATAATGGGCCCCTTTCCCCTGCCTGCCCACCTGTGCAGCCCACTGACCTGATACAACAGCGTCCCCGTTTAGGTACAGAGCCATGCCCGAGAGCATCAGGAGGCCCAGGGTGAGGATGTACGGTCTCCGCCGGCCCCACCTGGCCTGGCAGTGGTCGCTGGCTAATCCCACCACGGGCTGCAGCAGGAATCCCAGGGTGGGGCTGAGGAGCCACACCATGCTGTACAGACTCTTGGGCAGCCCCACGCTGAGCAGGACCGGGGTCACGTAGGCGGCCTCCACCGCGTAGCAAAACTCCCGGCCAAGCATGGCCATGCTGTGCATGATGAGATTGCTCGTGGGTCTTTTGGGTGGCTCCACAGGGTCAAAGGGGTCATCCGCAGCTGGGGACTTACAGGTATGAATGCCAAGCTGCCCAATGTTGCCGCCCATGGCCACAGGGTGAGGAACCTGCCTGCAAGCTCACCAACTTCTATGTGGCCCTCAGGCTTCTGGCCCGAGCTGGATTTGACGTGGAACCCGGCTGAGCGGCCAACAGAGATGGTGAAGCTGGGGGAGGGGCTCAAATTCTTTCATGCCTCTAAGATCACAAGTTATGATGAGAGGGAAGGGGGTGGGGTCAGGCAAGCAAAAGAGATTAGCTGCTGTGAGCCCTCTGGCTCCTTACAATGTTTGTCTAAAGGAATCTTTCTTTGTACAGTCTCTTTCTCCCTCTCTGTCTCCGTCACACACACACTTAAACACACACTCTATTACCTACAATCACATACACAGCTTTGAGACGGTGGAGCGGTATGACGCAGGTGTTAAGTCAAAATATGAAGGCATCAGTATCTCCTTCTAAACTTTTTCTAGATAGAAATATTCTGTTTTCCTGAACACAAGTTTCTATACACGCACCTCAAGAGTCAATTAGACTTAAAACCGTGGGAGGTTGCATCCTTTCTCTAATCTCTAGCTGTCTCATAGCACTGTGATATTTCCCTTCGTTGCACTTAACACACTTTATAATTGGATGGTTCTGTGTTTATTCTTTTTTTTTTTTAAAGATTTTATTTATTTATTTGACTGAGAGAGACAGCAAGAGAGGGAACACAGCAGGGCAAGTGGGAGAGGGAGAAGCAGGCTTCCCGTTGAGCAGGGAGCCTGATGTGGGGCTCGATCCCGGGACCCTGGGGATCATGACCTGAGCTGAAGTCAGGCGCTTAACAACTGAGCCACCCAGGCGCCCCAGTTTTGTGTTTATTCTATTTCTCCTGTTAGTCTTTGATCCCTTTAAGAGCAGTGATCAGGTTTATTTCCGTCTTTATGGTATCCCCGGCATCTCACATGATCTCTGACACCTAGTAGGTCCTCAATAAATATTTGCTAAAGGAATTATTGAGTGAATAAAGTGTATACACTACATTTTGTAGTATCAATCAACTGCCTGTTTGCTCAGGTCCATTCCGGGCTCCTCCTCACATGTTCTATATCATAAGAGACTACATTTCCCAGGTTCCCTTGCCCTCTGGCTTCTAGCTAGGTTGGGCCAATGGAAGGCATTGGTGGGAAGACTGGGAGCCGGAGGGAAATCATGTTATTTTCTTCCTTCTCCTTCTCCTTCCTGAGCTGTCCATGGCAGTGGCTGCATTTCCACAGTGGGTCCAGCTTCCACCAGGCAACCTTAAATTCTGGGTCCTGCTAACACTGTCTTTCCCATTATCCCCTGCAGCCATACGAGTGGCCCTGGCTTCCCTGTTGTGGTTCATATCTGGATTGCCTGCCTCACTGTCCCCTGGGCTTCTCAGCTCTTTTATCACCAATGAAATTCTCTATATTACATTTCCTGACTGATTGATTGATATTTCACCCATCCCCACCTGCCTCCCCTCTGGCAACCACCAGTTTGTTCTCTGTATTTAAGAGTCTGTTTTTTTGTCTCCTTTTTTCTTTCCTTTGTTTCTTAAATCCCACATATGAGTGAAACCATGGCATTTATCTTTCTCTGACCTTTTCACTTAGCATTATACCCTTTAGGTCCATCCACGTGGTCATAAATGGTAAGAGTTCATCTTTTTTTATGAGGAATAGTCCATTGTATATATACACCACATCTTCTTATCCATTCATTATGGGTGGACAGTTGGGTTGCTTCCTTATCTTGGCTATTATAAATTTTGCTGCAAGAAACATAGGGATGCATGTATCTTTTCAAATTAGTGTTTTTTGTTTTCTTTGGGCAAATACCCAGTAGTGGAATTACTGGATCATAAGGTAATTTTATTTTTAATTTTTGGAGGAACCTCCATACTGTTTTCCCCAGTGGCTGCACCAGCTTATATTCCCACCAACAGTGCAGGAGGATTCCTTTTTCTCCACATACTTGCCAACACTTGTTTTTTATTGTTTTTTTATTTTAGTCATTCTGACAACCATAAGGTGATTATCTCATTGTGGTTTTGATTTGTATTTCCTTGATGATTAGTAATGTTAAGGATCTTTTCATCTTTCTGTTGGCCATCTGTATGTCTTCTTTGGGAAAATGTCTATTCAGGTCCTCTGCCCATTTTTAATTGGATTGTTTGTTTTTTTGGTGTTGAGTTGTATAAATTCTTTACTTATTTTGGATATTAACCCCTTATCAGATATATCATTTGCAAATATCTTCTCCCATTCAATTGGTTGTCCTTTTGTTCTGTTGATGGTTTCCTTTGCTGTTGAAAAGCTTTTTATTTTGGTGTAGTTCTACTAGTTTAATTTTGCTTTTGTTTTCCTTGCCAGAGGAGACATATCTAGAAAAATGTTTCTACAGCCGATGTCAAAGAAATTACTACCCATGTTTTCTCCTAGGAATTTTATGGTTTCAGCTTTCACCACGTAGGTCTTTAATCCATTTTGAATTTATTTTTGTTTATGGTGTAAGAATAAATTTCCTCTGTTTTAAAGACCCTGCATGGGTCATATTTTCTTTGTTGGACCCTGAGTTCCAGTGAAAAGTCTCTGGGGCAAGAGGAACACAATCTTATGGGAAGGGCCCTAAAAATGGTTTAAGAGCAAGACTCAGAGTCAGAATATTAAAATTTAAATTCTGGATCTGCCTCTTCTTAGCAGTACCTTCCTGGGCAAATCACTCAAACTGGTGGTTCCCAAACTGTGTGCTAAGATGCCCCAGCACACCACATTGAACTCAGAGGGGTGCCTCAGGATATTTAAAATTTCAAAGATAGTAAACAGAGTGAAACTCAACATCTGTCAGACACCACATGAACTGCCAGTGAGGTATCTCACACTTTCAACCTAAGACTGCACTCTAATCCTTTCAATGAAGCCAATAGTATATGAAAACAAATGTGGAACAGAAAATGGGGGTAGTGGTGTCCAATCCAATTTTGAGGCATGAGAAGCTGCACAGTGGCCAACACATGTATGACCCACAAGTGTGTTAAAAATGAAATAAAAATTAAAATGCTTTCTCTCAATTTATGTGTATTATATTTTTTCAAACAGTGAATTAGCTGTTGGGGCATAAATATTTAAGTTGTTGGGACCTAATTATTTATAAATGGAATAACTAGATACTTCTTTTGGCCTAGGGGAACCATGAACAAATTATTCAGACACAAAGGGAGATGTGAACGAAGGTTTAAAACCATCTGAGCCTTGCATTCTCATCTGTACAATGAAGAAACTTGCCCCACCTATCCCTGTGATTGTTGAAGAGAGACTGGGATACTGTATGTAATGGATGTTTTTTGCTGCCTACCCAACGTCCATTCTCCACTCTTTCCATCCTGATAGGACCTGGATTAGATTCCAGAATCCACCCCTTCCTCACACACCCATGTGCTTCCAGCTAGCTGAGTCCAGGGGCGCTCTAGGAGCAGGCTGGTTTTATCTAAGGACAACCCTACCTTCTCTGATAAAGACTGGCGTAGGACTGGCCTATGCCTTAACTCCATCAAAAGAGACACAAGACAAGATTTGCTGATGGTTCCCGAGACCATCTCTTCTTCTGGATGTCCCTGTGTGTGGATATGAGATCTAGAGCTTGTTACCAGGCTGAGGATAAAGTGAACATATGGAGGATGGCAACTTGACAAGCCACAAGAATGCAGGGAAATAGGGTCTGGGTGACTGGATTCAGGCAACCCTAAAATCCTTCTGGATTCGAGGTGAGTCAAAACATTTCATATTTTGGATACTGTTGCTGCCAGTTGAAGGCATCCTGATGTGACATAGGTAAAAGTATTTTGCAAATTATAAAGTACAATGTAATTGTGACTGAAGCCAAGAATGTGCTTGGAGGAGTGATGTGAATACAAAGAGGCCTGGATACAGCCAGTCATCTTGTTCCATGTGATTTATTTATCACCATACAGTTGGTAGCATCTCATCACTTCCTACATTGTAGGATAAAGAGAAAGTGCAAATCAGTGTATATTCAACTATACATTCAAGAATAAAATTCCTATTTACTCAAGAATATAATTTGTCTTTCATTAGAATTTGCCATTTTCAATTTCCTGCTTCTCCTCCATCCTCCTTATAGCCTCCTATGTTCTTTTCACCTGCCCCCTTGCCTATTCCTAAGTCTACAGTTTGTCAAAAGATAACAAAAGAGAAGTGTAGCATTTTCTGCACAAGGTCTTAGACTCTTCAGAAGAAAAGTATGGGTCACTAACAAAGGCTATTATTAACCTTATTTACATACCTGTATTCCTTAAAAAGTTTATACCCTACAAAAACTAATTTTTCATTCAACATTTGATATGAAGTAAATTAATCACAGAAATCAGTATTTTGAGCTAGCCCATCTGTTTATTTGCAGATTTTTGCCAACTGGCTCTTATCCTTTCCCTCATCAACCCTTCAACAGTTATTTTTTGAGTACCTATTATGACAGTAACAAAGGGAAAAAGACTTGGTTCATATCCATTAGGACAGTGCTACTCAAAGTGTGGGCTTTGAACCAGCAGCATGATAATCACCTGGAAGCTTGGCAAAAATGCAAATTCATGGGTCTGGCCCTAGACATACTGCATGAGAATCTCTAGGGTGGGCCTAGGAATCTGTATTTTAACAGTATCTCCAGATGATTCTTCTGTGTGCTAGAGCAACTACTCTAGGAGCTTATGACCTAGTGAAGAGTTCTGTAAACTACATTAAAAGCAATGACTATCCTTGGAGATATGTACAAAGTGCAATGGAAACATAGGAAGGGCCCCTTAGAACTAAAACTTACTGAGCACTTAGGATATTCCAGGCATATGATAGGCCTTGTCTTAGCACAGTGATTGAGTGATATTTGAACGCAAGACCTTTCTGACTCCAAATTTCACAATCACTGTATAAAACTGCCCTAGGGCTGAAAGTTTTGCAAAGAAGGCTGTGTTTGAGCCAAGTCTCAATTTGCTAAATCAACAACCTGGAGCAAAAGGGACTAGGAGTATTGTTAGTCCTGCTAAATGTTACAGTACGGAAAGGAATGGAAGCAAGAGAGACCATCACATAATTAGGAACTTAAGGCAGTCCAATGTAAAGTGCCGGGGAGCAGCGAGTGTGGATGGGACTAGACAGCTAGGGAGAAGTCTTGTTATAAATAAAGGGTTGATATGCCATATAAATGGATTTATATTTTGTTATATAGAAAAAAGAGAGGACCATTGAGGAATTTTACAGGACTGAAAGACCAGTTTGGTGTGATAAAGATTACCAGTAGAGTAACATGATACAAAAAAAATGAAGGCAATAATACTGGAGGTCAAAAGTCAGGTAGGCAAGCTGAGCAGTAGGCCGTGGTGGAGATAATAGGGGCCTGAATGAAGGCACAAAGGGTGTTGGGCAGAGGGGACTGGTACGGAGCTAGGAAGATGGAACTGACAGCACTTCACTATTGAGATTCACTTCTTTAATAAATATTTACAAAGTTTCCACTATGGGCCAGGTGCTGTTCTTGGAACTGGGGATTTAGCAGTGACTAAAACCCACAAAGTCCTTCATAAAGCTTTCATTCTAGTGTGCCTTGGTTAAGAGGGCTGGGGCTATTCAGTATAATGTCAGTAATGATACATGACGTGAAGGAAAACAAAACGGGTGAGGTGAGAGTGAGTGATGAAGTGGCTGCCATTCTAGGGAGGGGTCAGGAAAGGGTGCTCCATAAGGTGACATTTGGGCAGTGGCCTGAATAAAGTGAGGGATAAGCCATGGATCTACTGGGACAGAGGTGGACATGATGGGAATGGAGGCTGGAGACTGGTAAGTTGAGGAAGAGTCTAGAAGGACTTCCAAAAAGATGGCAATTTACTGAGAAAGAGATGTGGGTGGGTGATGTTAAGAGGCAGCCACAAAGAGAAGCGGGGCTCTCAGTATGGTGGTCTAGATGGAGACTGGGGATTATTTGAAGAAAATATCAAGAACATTTTCTAAAATTCCAATTCAGATACTGGCTGAATGATTTTATCACATAAAAAGGATCAGATTTTTTTTTTTTTTTTAAAGATTTTATTTATTTATTTGACTGAGAGAGACAGCAAGAGAGGGAACACAAACAGGGGGAGTGGGAGAGGGAGAAGCAGGCTTCCCGCTGAGCAGGGAGCCTGATGTGGGGCTCCATCCCAGGACCCTGGGATCATGACCTGAGCCGAAGGCAGATGCTTAACGACTGAGCCACCCAGGCACCCTGGATCAAACTTTTCTAAGGACTTCATTTTGGTAAACAGTAGAGCCAAAGTTATTACAATGAGCCACAAAATGCTTTTTAAGTGCTATTTATTTATTTATTTTTTTAAGATTTTTTTATTTGAGAGAGAGAGAATGAGAGACAGAGAGCACGAGAGGGAGGAGGGTCAGAGGGAGAAGCAGACTCCCTGCTCGGCAGGGAGCCTGCTTCCCCCTCTCCCACTCCCCCTTCTTGTGTTCCCTCTCTCGCTGTGTCTCTCTCTGTCAAATAAAAAAAAATTAAAAAAAAAAAAAAAAAGGGCTTTCTTGAAAGCTTTCCACAAACTTAAAAGCATAAGCAAACTTTAGGGAGGGGAAGGCTTTATTTAATAAAAAGCATTATATTTATTCATTTAAGGTACACCATTAACATTTTAATTTTTTTTAAAAGATTTTATTTATTTATTTGAGAGAGAGCAAGAGAGAATGAGGGAGACAGAGTGTGCACGCACATGTGCACACAGAGGGAGAAGCAGACTCCCTGCTGAGCAGGGAGCCGGGTGCAGGGCCTGATCCCAGGACCCTGAGATCATGACCTGAACCAAAGGCAAACGCTTAACTGACTAAGCCACCCAGGTGCCCTATTAACATTTTAATATTAAAAATATAATCTATCAAATAAATCGAAAGGCAGAAAAACTGTCACAATTTGATACTGGTAAACTAAAAACATTCCTAAATCAAAAGCCATGATGTTAACCATTTTCAGAATTCTATCATTACTGTGTAATCAGTCTTGTTTCTTGATTGGAATAGCTGGTCCACTGTGATACTGTTCCTTCATGTTTCCACACTTAGAATTTTATGTATTCTTCTGTACTGAACATGCAATATTCAAATTCATTTGAGCTAGGAGGCCTGGGACTTAGAGATTAGCTCTTGGCTTATTACTTTCAATAATTTTATCTGAGGTAAGCTGATTGATCTCTACCTGGCTAAACCCAAATTCTCTAAGTATCTCTTCAGTATGTTCTCCTACAAAAGGATTCCTTTTGGAAGAAGGGGTAGCTGGGGTGTCTGACAGCAGAGGTGCAGGGCGGGGACTCACCCCATGCTCCTCTTCAGTGATAAACGAGCCCCGTTCTTTGTTATGATCATGGTGGGCAGCCTCTTCAAACGTCAGAACTGGAGTCACGCATGCATCTGTGCCATCGAAGATCTGACACCACTCTGCCTTTGTCTTCTTTGCAAATACATCTGCAAATCTCTTCTTCATTTCTGGCCAATCACTCATGCTCATCTGATGAGGAAGCTCATCAGACTTTAGCCCAAGTCCTGAGATAAAAACACAATTTCTTAAAATTTTAAGCTTTGGGTGGAGTGATTATAATCAAGGAAAATGCATTTTGACCTCACCATACCGTCCCAAACAGGATGTTCTGTAAGATTTCTCAACTGGGTCAAGAGAGGAAATTCAAACTCAACTTGAAGTTGGAGCCAATGGCTAGAGGTAAGCGGGTAGCAGGACTCCAAACAGACTTCCCACTGGCAAGATTTTATTATTTATATTTCATCAAAAGTAGTCTATTTGTAAAGGTCTAGTTTACAGAAATTGATTTTTTCCCCAGAGTAAGTTTTCAAAAATAAATTTCCTCATGATGCTATTATCTGTCATACTGAATTCAAACAACCCCACATTTTATATAGTGTACCCAAACCCTACAAAAAATAAAATTTAAATAACTTGACACACAATTATCCCATTTTTTAAGAAAACTGAAGGTAAATGATTAAATTCAAAATTGCAATTTTATATATAATATTCACCTCTCTTTATTTTGGTCAAATAAAAGAGCTCTAGTAGGACGGATGTGTGACTCATTACCCTCTTAGAACACTGCTGTGAACTAGAAACAGAGGCTTTGTAAGATAACCAGAGACACACGCAACAAATTATTCCTACAGCAAACATGACAGAAAGTGATCACCCAGCCAAATCATGAGTGAGGCACACAGACTTTTGTGTCAAGCATGAAGGAGACCGTGAAGGGCCCATCAACACACGGTGCAGAAAAGATGAAAGCATCCAGCTGCGGATTTAACAGAAAGGATGGCTTCTTGGGCCCGTGACCTGATCTATGCCTCCTTTACAGACTAAAGCTATAAAGCATCTGCACCCCTGCAGATGCACCTGAACTCCAGAGCAGACTGAATTATACCCAAAAGGCCACTTTACTAGGGTTTGGTGTAAATGTCATGTTTACTCCCTCATGGAAGAGGGTTTTTCAGTGTAGACGGTGAGAGTGGAATAATAATGAAAGGCCCTTCTGCTTATGCATGTTATTTTGCATAAGTTTAGTCAAGTTAATCTAATAATTATCACTTTTATCATCCTTTCCTTCCCTATCATGTAGAAGAACAATGACTAATTGTAAACTGCTCTGAAGAGGAAAATCCCTCAAGAGGTAAGACATGAATACCGAAAGCCATTCTTAGGGTTCTGAGGTATATAAGGAAATAAGGAGAACTCATACAGTTCTGGACAGTTGTGAAAAGACAACTGTGGGATACACAAATAAATTTTTCTCTGTAGCCACTTGTCCCATTCAAATACCAGGAAAAACACGGAGCCATAACTTCAGGTTTATCACTATAATCTACCCCAAAAAATGTTTCTAAGGATGTCTTTTACTTAGCTTTCTTCTTCCTGATTGCCCCAAACTCTGTGATTAAAAAACAAATAAAATGACCAGTTAGCCAAAAATAGTGATATAGATCATAGCTACTACTAGAAACATTTGCATGCTTTATTTTTTTAATTTTTTTTTAAGGATTTTATTTATTTATTTGAGAGAGAAAGACAGAGAGCATGAGAGAGAGCGAACACGAGCAGGGGGAAGGGCAGAGGGAGAGAGAGAAGCAGGCACCCCCTTGAGCAGGAAGCCCAACTTGGGGCTCAATCATAGGACCCTGAGATCATGACCTGAGCGGAAGGCAGACGCTTAACCAACTGAGCCACCGAGGTGCCCCTGCATGCTTTTTCATTCAGAATGTGATCAGAATCCTAACACTAAATAAAACTGGATCCAATATGTTCTCTCTGTAACAGACATTATATTTAAGATCAATGGTCTCACAAGCTATAGTTTGTATACTGGAAAAATACTAGAAATCAAAGGACCCCAGCTCCTACTCCTAATTCTGACACCCCAGCTCTTCAACTGTCTTCTCATCCTTTCTCAGCCCACAGTTTCCCATCCTGCCCAGGACCCTGATCAAGGTCACAGGATTAGCCACCAAAAGTTTACAATAGGCTGTTTCCTGTGTTCTTGACATTCCTGTATGGAACTCTAAAACCACTCCCCCACATAAATACAACTGTAGATGGTAGCTAGTTTTTATAGCATAACCAATATTAAATTTCTGGTATTTTTAAGTCAAACATTTCAAGGACTGGTCTGTAGACTCAGACACTATTTAAAACTTGGGAAAGTATGTTTTAATTTCCAAAAAGCTACCTTAAATACACATATACATACACACAGGCGATTATACAAAATACTTATTATTTTAAGTATGTGTCATAAACTTTACTGCTCTGTGACACAATATCTGGCAAATATGAAGCAGTCAAAAATTCATGTTGTAAGCATGCAATGTTCTATGTACAAAGATTAATGTTTATTAATAAATAATGTTTTAGTACAGGGACACCATACAATATCATATGGCTGCTATATATATCATGAGGCAGATTTTTTGGATTGACAAGAAAGGACATCTTTAGTATACTGTTGAATAAAAAAAATAGCTATTAACTACAAATTTACATGATTATATACTGTATATAAATATAATTTATAAATAAATAAAACAATTGTGTTGATATGTACACAGAAAAAGTTCATGAAAGCCACATCCCAAACTTTCCCAGAGTGGAAGGACAGAGAGAATTTTTACTTCTTACTTTACAAATTCTGTATTATACTTTTTTCTAAAACACACATTATTTTGAATTATTTTTCATTTTTTAAAAATTGTCATAGCATAACATTTATAGTAATTCTGTTTTAAGTTTCTGAGTAACTGCCACACAGCTTTCTACAGCGGCTAAATAATTTTTACATTCCCACCAGTAACGCACAGGCCTGCAGTTTCTCCCACAACCCTGGCAACACTTGCCATCTGCTTTCCTTTTAATAATATTTTGAAGTTTTAGAACTACTTTAAAAAAATTCTCTAGTGCTTACTGATTATACTACAAGAGTCTTGTTATCCCAAAATGTCATGAAATTCTGTGTTTTCAGATTTCTTTGCCCCAGAAAGCAGCAGTAGAATCTGTACCTTGCAAGAACCTTGTGTATTTATGTTCAGACACTGAAGAGTTCAATGAAGTATGGTCTCAAGATCTCAAATATAAGGTAAAATAAATGAGGTACATAATTAACACTACCTAAAAAAATCATTATGGATATGGCCATTGGTCCAGTTGGGACCTGAGAGAGAAGTAATGTACATGTGATTAGTAAAAGTACTATTTTTGTAAATAAATACTGTAAAAGAAAGAAAATGCTGAGGCATTTTGGCATGGACTGTGTAGATTAGCCAAAGCTGATTGAACATGCTAAGTCAGCCTGAACCACAAACCACCTATCAGCTAAGGATCCCTAGTGAACTTTGAAGGGAGAGAGGAGGTTAAGGATACCATAAAAGGCTGTAGATGCAAAGAGAGGAGGCTATAAAAAAAATCAGGGTGGTTACAGAGTTTAGACTTAGAAAGAGAAAATCTAGAAGGTGGTCAGAAGTTGAAGGGCTGGAACAATTAGCCTGCTAGAAAAATATCCCATTTCATTTTCAGTGTTTCCAGAAAAACTCATTCATTGTGGTGGAGTGTGAATGTTAGAAATTATCGTGCCAAACACATATGTTTTATCTTAAGATAACAACAAGATACACCAAGGAGGTAAGTTAACTTCTGGAATGGCAGAGCCAGAACCTTCAAAAGCCTGCTCTTGCATAAAAGCAACAAGAACCCTGGCACAAATGGTCAGAATGAACCTTTTCATAACTCTGGAAATTAACCAAAAGTTTACAATAATCCAAAAAGCATTTATTCAGGAAAAACAACTACATCCCAATAAGATCGGTGAGACTTGTGGTGTTATAACTTGCACTAATTTCATCCCTCTCTTCCCAGCTCTGTTGTAGCCGTCAAAACCAACGGGCTCCCAACCACAGTGCTGTAATAACTAACAGGATAACTGCCATTGTAGGAAGCAAATGAGTTGAGAGCTTCCCCAAAATCCCATTCCCAGAGAACTGCCATTTGTCTAGCAGCTCCCTGAAAGGCTCCATTCTCAGGGCTTGTCTTCATTTGATCTGACTTAGAGCTCACAATGCCCTATTCCTGGAACACTTTTGACATATATCAAAAAAATCAGTGGCAATTGTTTACTATCATAGCTATCTGAGGTGGCATTCCCTGTTGGAACTAAAAGGAAGCTGACAAGTAAACTTAAAAGTGGGGAATAGGATTTTCATGGGGGGCTCTGAAATGCTCCAACATTTTCCTGAGAATTTAGAAGGCACATATGTAGGGCTGTGAGTATGCGCCCAGGAAAGATCTGAAAAGGTCCTAATCTTTCACCTCTGGTTGACCCCGAGTCTCCCTCCGCACAAGCAAGAAGTGAAGGCACAGAGCACCTCAGGAAAAGATGGGAAATTAATTGGTTCAAAGCATTTAAGGACATCTCTATCCAATCATGACCTGATCACCAAGCTAATGGAACAGACTTCAGTGGCTGAACATACCAAAGAATACGGATTTAGTCCAGGAAAGTCATTAAATAAACAAATAGCAGAAATGACAAACCCAGGACTGAGGAGAAGGGAAAGGAAGGTGAGACCTGATCTCCAGAGTTGCCACATTACAGGATTTAAAATATCAAGTTTCAACTAAATTTGTGAGGCATGCAAAGAAGAAGGAAGATATGACTCACACGTAAGACAAAAAGCGATGAACAGAAACTGTCCCTGAAAAAGCCAAATATCGGACTTACTGGAAAAGACTTTAAATCAGCTAGCTACTTAAAATATGTTCAAAGCACTGAAGGAAACCATGTCTGAAAAATTAAAAGAAGGTTTGAGAATGATGTCTAATCAAAGAGAATATCAATAAAGAGACAGAAATTATTGAAAAAGGAACCAATAGAAATTCTGGAATTAGGGACGCCTGGGTGGCTCAGTTGGTTAAGCATCTGCCTTCAACTCAGGTCATGATCCCCGGGTCCAGGGATCAAGTCCCACATCAGGCTCCCTGCTGGGGGGGGTCTGCTTCTCCCTCTACCCATCCCCGCTGCTTGTGATCTCTCTCTCTCTCTCTCTCTCTGACAAATAAAATCTTAAAAAAAAAAAAAAGAAATTCTGGAATTGAAAACTTCATTAAAGGGACACAGCAACAGACATGAACTAGCAGAAGAAAGAATCAGGGAACTCAAAGAAAAGTAAACTGCTTATCCAGTCTGAGCAACAGAAAGAAAAGGGAAAAGAAAAATGAACAGAACCTCAGAGACCTGTAGGACACCAGCAAGAACAGCAACATATGGAGTAACTGGAGCTTCTTCCACACATGCCTCTGCCCTTGTTTCCTGGACTTTCCTCACAGCCTGGCCCCCAAATGCCAGTCTTCACTCCTGCCTCAAACGAAGAAACCGAGACTGCCACCTGCCCCCAAGCCAGAGGGAGAGGGAGACATCTCAGCCCTTGCTAAAGGGAGAAAAACAACCGCAAGCAATCAAAGATGTTGATGAAATACAAGGTGAAATAGACTTAACAGAAATGTCAGTGAGATTTTGAAAGTAGAACAGGAACAGGAACATAACAAACTCTGCCAACCATTTCTTCAGGAGAGGGCAGAATTGACTGCCCAAACCCCAAATTGGGGGGTAAGAACATTTGTCAACCATCCACAAGTGTCTGCACTGCTTGGGGAGGAGGATGAAGAGGTGTTACATTATTTGACAAGAGTTGAAGTGGCAGAATTTGAAGATATTAAATCGGGTTACAGAACAGAATATTATTTTGATGAAAATCCTTACTTTGAAAATAAAGTTCTCTTCCAAGAATTTCATCTGAATGAGAGTAGTGATCCACCTTCAAAGTCCACTGAAATCAAATGGAAATCTGGAAAGGATTTGATGAAACGTTCAAGTCAAACACAGAATAAAGCCAGCAGGAAGAGACAGCATGGGGAACCAAAGAGCTTCTTCACCTGGTTTACTGACCATTCTGATGCAGGTGCAGACGAGTTAGGAGAGGTCATCAAAGATGATATTTGGCCAAATCCATTACAGTATTACTTGGTTCCTAATACATATGAGAAAGAAAGGGAAGAAGATGACGATGACAATGAAGAAGGTATGGAAGATACTGATTAAGAAGATGAAGGTGAAGAAGATGAAGGTGATGATGAGGGGGAGGAAGGAGAGGAGGATGAAGCAGAAGATGACTAATGGAACACTGACAGATTCTAACCTTCCTTTTTTAATTCTCTCCAGTCCCTGGGAGCAAGTTGCAGTCTTTTTTTTTCTTTCCTCCCTGCTCTTGTGCTCATTTGCCCTGTTTTTTGAAGTCTCTTTTCTTTCCCTTTATACTAAAGGTTCTCAACTTATTTTGGGGGGAAATACCTTGAACAAAATACTTTGGGAAAAGAATGTCCACCCCTCTCTGTTCCAAATTTATTTTTATCCCTTCCTGTCTCAACAAAAAGTTGATGGAATCAACACCACTGTGCTCTGTGGGAAAAAATAAAAACCTGCTCCCTTAGCTCTGCTGAAAGCTGGAGGGTGCTAGGCCCTTGTGTGGTAGTGCACAGAATTCCAGCTTTTTTTTCTCCAAACAAATCCAAAACAATCTTGAAAAAGAATAAAATTGGAAGGCTCACACTTTCTACTTTCAAACTTACTACAAAGCTACAGTGATCAACACAGTGCGGTGCTAACTTAAGGAGAGACATGTACATCAACGGAACAGAATTGAGAGTCCAAAAATAAACCCTTACACTTATGGTCAACTGATTTTCAACAAGGATGCCAACACCATTCAATGGAGAAAGAACAGTCCCTTTGACAAATAGTCTTTGCTGGGAAACCTGGATAGCCATATGCAAAACAATGAAGTTGGACCCTTAGCTCATCCCATATACAAAAATTAACTCATAATTTAACAGAGACCTAAATGTGAGTGCTGAAACTATAAAAATTTTAAAAGAAAACACTGGAGTGAGACTATAAAACTGGGCATTCTCTGGATAACTTCTATGCAATATTTATTAAAGGATAAGTAATAAAAATGTGCTAATCAGCTTACATGTTATTAGAACTCAATAGTAGCTGAAACAATTGTTCAGAACTCAAACATTTTTTTCAATGAGTATATTTTATCATTGTCATTTAGAATTGCCTGTGAATGATGATGATAAAAAGCTGACTGAAGTTTAGTCATTTTTATTATTGTATTTAAATTCTCTATAGACAATGCATAAATATACAAGGTTTACGTCAGGTATGGACTCCACTGTGCTCTATCCTGCTGCCTTCCAAGGCCCGAGGAAGGAGTGTCACTCCCACCACTCAGCCCCTCACATAGCATTGTTCTGTCCTTGATTTTGAATTAAGACCTTCCATTCTTAGTTTTAATTTCTGAACAGAAAAGCCTTTATTATCTAGAGAAACCATTCTGTTCTACGTTTCTCCAACTATATTTAAGTTAGTGAAGTTAATATTGTTGATCATAAAATGCTTTCTGATGCTTGTAAAAGACAATTTCAGTTATATGCCAATAACTGTAGGTAGTATATTGCATCTGAAAAGCTACCAAACATAACAACAAAACTCCACACTTAAAGTTGAAAAGATAGATGCACCATGACCAGCTTGTCACACCACATTATATATTCTACAACTTCTTACTCAGGTATCTGTAAAGTAAACTTTAAATTCAAACATTTTACGGAAACAAAATAACATTAGTCCAATTATTTAATTAGGGAAGAAGAGATCCCAAATATTCCTGCTAACTTGTGGCCACGTGCAAATAAGACAAGAATCTACAAGAAAGGTAAACTGTAGAAGCATCAAGTGATAATAACATATTCCAACAAAATCTTATTCACCAAGGTCGCTCTGTATTCTAGTGACCCCTGACACTGGGGAGGACTATAGGTGACATCTATCAAGGTATAAGAACTGGTAGAGGGGCACCTGGGTGGCTCAGTTGTTAAGTGTCTGCCATGGGCTCAGGTCATGATCCCAGAGTCTTAGGATCAAGCCCCACATCGGGCTCCCTGCTCGGCGGGAAGCCTGCTTCTCCCTCTCCCGCTCCCCCTGCTTGTGTTCCCTCTCTCATTGTGTCTCTCTCTATCAAATAAATAAACAAAATCTTAAAAAAAAAAAAGAACTGGTAGAACCAGCAGGTCATTCCTAAGGAAGAATAAGATGTGGGCACACAAGGGCAATATAAATATCTGAGTATGAAATGTGATAAAAAACTGAACTTCCACAAAATGGATTATTTTTTTAAAGTCTGAGCTATTTTATAGACTTGTCAAATTACCTGTCAATTTAAAACATAAGGGAAATGCCCCACAATATAATGATGGCTATAATTAGGTTAATTAGAGGTAGATACATAACAAAAGACACAATGAATTTCAAAAGGCTCCAAAATAGAGGTTACAGAACATCCACAAGAAAAGGGGAGATGGGGAAGGCACATGAAAGTTACTTACCTTTGATCAGCAGCTTGTAGAACTGGGGCTCTAATGCTCCAACAGCCATGAACCCCCCATCTGCCGTTTTGTAAGTTGTGTAGAAAGGTGCTCCACCATCTAGTAAGTTCTGTCCTCGAGGCTGTTCCCACATTCCTAGTTGTTGAGATTCCCACAGAAAAGAACTCAGGTATGCTGTTCCTTCCACCTTTGAAGAAGAAACAGGATACAATATGAATCCAGATATTTAAACTATAAAGGCATGATTAATTTCCACTTAGATTTTTTTTTAACATTGGTATACAAATGTTTCTTAGAGTATAGGAAGATTGTATCTAATTACACAACTTCTTTGATATTTCAAGAAAGTGTGTTAGAACAGGTTTATGGTAGAGGGTTTCTCCACTATTCAGGTCAGAAGATACTTTTCAGAAAAGACTTAGAAGGAACTACTTTTGTTCTCCCTTTCAAATAAAACTGCCAAATGTTGATAATTTTTGAAGCCAAGTGAGGGCACATGGAAGTTCATTATATATTCTCTCTATAATTATATATGTTTAAAACTATCAGGATAAAAAGTTAAAAATAAAGCAAAGAGGCTTTTGAAAATCTATCTTCTGATCTCAATACCTATAAACACATACACATAGATATATGAAGCATATCACATTATAAAGGTAAATCATATTACAGTTAAATTTAGCTTATTTTATTTTGACTCCAAGCCCAAGAAAACTATATTTGAATATTTAATACATTTTAATTTTAACAATCACTAGAAAGTAACAAACATAACAATATGAGTGACAGATACATGGGTTTTCTGAGTCCAGACAAACTAGTTTGGGAATGCCAACTTCCCACTGAGTCCTGAAGTAATAGTAATGGATTCATATCCTCAGGTATAATTGTTACAGGCTGGATGTACTGGGCTATCCAAAGAAGACTACTTCCCTCTCCTAATGGCTTTATGATCCTAATGATCTAGGCCCCCAGGGAGAACGCCATCAAAGCACCCTTGGTGGGCCTACGGAATTTCTCACAGTTACTGGCTACGAAACAAATGCAAAATGTATCTTTGGATACATTCCAATTTTCCCTTTTAACTTGAAATCTCATGCACACCTAAATTTATGGCTTTGAGATCTGACATACCAAATAGTATGTATATTTTGTATAAGTGGCTTCTTTTGAAACTGGGTTACATAGATTTTAGAGTCCCCATATCTATACATATACATACACACACATATATATACATACACACACACGTAGAATGATACACCACATATAACGATACATATACATACATAAATGTATATACACACATACACAAAATCTCCTTTATATACTAGATATACTGGTGAGTATCTTGAAAAAACATGCACTAATAGAGTTACGGGTCCAGTTTGGCCCATCCAGAACACACAGAGGTTCTGATTTAATCCTAATTTTATCCTAATTTTATTTGGGTAGGAGAATATAGGGCAGCAACAGCAGTTACAATCCTCACCTCCACACGCTACCCAGATGTACATCTTCTCTTACCCTTCACGCACATGTTGAGCAGCTGACACAGACAAGAGCCCTTTGACACAAGGGAACTGCAGCCTCAATTTCCCAACCTTTTACACTGTTCTCATCATGTGGGACCACAGCCTATGTGCTAGCGCCCAGCCACCTCGCCCCAGGTCCAGTGCCCTTCCCCAGATCAGGGGTAAACATGGGAAAACAGACATCATGTTCCACAGTTTTCTTCACTTGGCAGTTTCCAAGGAGACGACCCCCGGACATCACAGGCAAGCCTGAGTCAAGGATTCTGCCGCTAAAAACACTTGAAAACTATGGCCTAGAAGAATAAGGTATCTGCGCTCACTCATCAGCTTCTATAACTATTTGTATCACAAGGGTTCCCAGAGATGGGAAAGTAATGAATATCATGCTTTACTGACCCATAAGGCCTTAGAGTTATTAGCCAACACTCACTTGACCCTAATGCAAACATGAACCCCGAATCAAGTTTGCATTTCCACATATACTAACAACCGACTATCTTCCTAATCATCATGTAATTCTGATTAGACACAGTCTGATGAAAGCAGCAATTACCTTTTATTGATATTTGACTATAAATAAGCAATTACACATAATTAGTAAATTATTCAAATTATTATTAAGTAAGTATTTAACCTTATATTCTCCTTAAAACTCCCAAGGTCTCATGTTTGTTCTTAGCTCATTCCTTTTGGACCCCAGGGACCATGTCCATGGAGGGCAGTGACGGAAAGCATGAGTTTTCATGCCCATGAAGATGTCACACTGCCTGCGTCTGACCCTCTCCAGCCACCTGCTTTGGAAGGCAGTTCCCCGTCTCCAAGTTGGAAGTCTTCAAATGCCAAGAGAGTGAGCACCCCTCCTTGACGGAGCTATGTGGGTCAGAGGGAAGACACAGGGAAAGCCCCTCGCCCGTGCTCGGCCTACAGTAAGTGCACAGTGGGTACCACTGCTGCTCCTAGGTGTGCAGGGACTGGGCCAGGAGCTGGAGATAGAAAGACCAATCACACACCACTCCTACCAAAGTCACTTCAGACAGGGACACAGAGGACAATGTGAATGTCACAGGAGTTAGCCTGTGAGAAGGTAGTGCAAGCCAAGGCCCCAAGATGAGGGGCCCTGGAAATGGCTTTTGTAAAAGGTCACCAATGGCAAATCCAATTTACACTGTTCAGATCTAAACTCTTGAGGTCTCCACCAACATCTGGCCCTCTGACCATTCCTTCTTTTTTTTTTTTTTTAGCACTTTCTCTTTCCTTCGTTTCCATGGAAACACACTACAGTTCTCCACTTTGCTCTCCTTAGCCCGGTTTCTCCTCTTCTGCCCACTCTTCAAACCCAGTGTTCTGTCTGCTTCCCTAGAGGACCACACAGTCTCAGGTGGCTCCCAAATGACTCTACAACTCTTTCGAGTCTCTAACTTCGAGTATTCACCTCCATCTGGACATCTGAGTGACTTCAAACTTGAAATGACCCAAACTGAATTCCTTTTATAATAATAATAATAATAGAGCACCACCTCTATGCCAGACACTGTTTAAACCCTGAACAACGGATAAATTCATTCAGTTCTCTAACGATGCTCTGAGGTAGGTACCATTGTTATCTCCATTTTACAAAGAAGCAGCTGAAGCGCAGGGAGGTAAGTACCTTACCCGAGATCACAGAGTGAGTCGGTGGCAGACCTGTGGTGGAGGAAGGGGGGCTGCCGGAGTCTGTGCTCCTACCCACTAACTCACGCTGCCTCTTCCATCGGCAGTCCTCCCCCATGGTGCCAGTGCTGCCATCCACTGGGTCACCCACAGCAGAAACAGGGGAGTCAGGGCGCCTAGGGGGCTCAGTTGGGTAAGGGGCCCACTCTTGGTTTCAGCTCCATTCGTGATCTCAGTGTCCTGGGATCGAGCCCTGCATTGGGCTTCTCTCTCAGTGGGGAGTCTGCTTGAAGATTCTCTCTCTCCCTCTCCCTCTGCCCCTCCCCTCACTCAGATGCACACACTCTCTGTCTCTCCCTCTAAATAAATCTCAAAAAAAAAAAAAAAAAGAAAGAAACAGGGGAGTCAGCCTTGACTCCTCCTTTTCCCCTCACTGCCAATGCATCACCAAATCCTGGCAATTTTACATTCTCAGAGATAAATTTCCCTTAAACCCAGACCCATTCTATCACCAATAACTTTAGTGCTCACGCTTCTCTCTCAGCAACAACCCAGTAACTGTCTCTCTGCCTCCAGTCTTGTCTTCCTCACATTCATCTCCATTCTCCCTCCAAAGAGCTGCCCAAATGCAAACCTGTAGTGGTGCTGGACTGGGTTCCTTCCAAGGGGCTGTGAGAACTTGGGCTTCCTCCTCTTTAAAATAACATACTCCAAGTGAAACTGCTGTTTTGAGGATTAGGAGAAACTGCACAGGGAAAGTGCCTAGCATAACATGAGGCCCATTCTCAAGGCATGGCAGTGAAAAAAAAACGAAGCCTCACAATGTTGGAGTTTCCCCGAAAAACGTAGAAGGAAGGTCTAGACTGGCCCATTTTACTTTAGCACCCTTAAGAATCTTCTCTATCTAGAGGCGCCTGGGTGGCTCAGTCATTAAGCGTCTGCCTTCGGCTCAGGTCATGGTCCCAGGGTCCTGGGATGGAGCCCCGCATCAGGCTCTCTGCTCGGCGGGAAGCCTGCTTCTCCCTCTCCCACTCCCCCTGCTTGTGTTCCCTCTCTCGCTGTGTCTCTCTCTGTCAAATAAATAAATAAAAATCTTAAAAAAAAAAAAAAAAGAATCTTCTCTATCTATCTGCTAAGGGAGACTTCCTGAGCCCAGTTTTAAATGAAGATTGCTTGAAAAATGTATTTGAAGCACAAGAAATAGTATGGGGGAAATTGCTGAAACCAACACAGGAATCAGATGAGCCACGGAAAGTTTAGAAAATTGATTCCACAAACAGATAATCAATGATGACATTCTAACACACGTAAAGGATATGAAGCTATTTTAAAGAAAAGTTAATTTGGGTTCTAACTTCAAATCTCATTCATCTCCTGCCTTGTTCAGAAAAGAATCCGAGGCAGCTGCCTATCATACTTAGGAACAACCGGGAGGCTTATCACTTCCCCTAATTCACACTTACCATGCTTGCATCGATGACCTGACCTTTGCCAGAGCGTGTGCGTTCAAACAGAGCCATCAAGATGCCCAGCGTGCACATGAGGCCGCCACCACCGAAGTCAGCCAGGAGATTCAGTGGGGGATATGGATTCTCACCACTTCTGCCGATTTTTGATAGAACACCTACATCATTAAAAAACATCAGGGAACAGTACTTGTAAATTTAATGTCTCTTTTAAATAAATACATGAACACCTGAAGAGGAATAACCAGTCTCTCCAGTTGCTAACATAGTGAATACTAGTACATAATGCTTTTCCAAATCTAAGCCTATTCAGCATATTTATAAACAGGCTTTTCCCACAACAAGGCTCCTTGTTTTGTTTTTTGTTTTTCTTCTCTAAAACTTGATTCCAACTCATGCTTTCAGAATTTTATTGCTAAGTTTTTACTTGCTGAGTTTCAGGGAAAAAATTATTGTTATCAATTTAGTTTATGGCTTAACAACAGTATTATCCACTGCCATTCTTATTAGAAAGAGATGCAAGAAAATGAACACAAGAAAAATAAAAGTGACTACATTTTAAAATAGCTGGAAAAACCGATTCCATCCTCACTCTTTTCTTCAACCTTTTAAATTTGTACTCACAGGAAATTTGAGACTTTCTTTACTCAAAAGCACATACTTTCTTAGGATCCTAGGACTGGGTCATTCTAAGACATATTCTCACAGGCAAAAATTCTAATAAAGTGATAATATGACCTAAAACTACAGGTATTTAGAGAAGTCTAAAATGGTGACTCAGGCAATGATTCTCAATGAAGGTAGGAGAGGGGAGGCGGGATCAAATGATATTAGCATTTTCAAACTACAGGACAATCAGATCTCTTACTTCCTGGCAGGGGCTTGCCTGAGAATTGATTATACAAATGTAGTAAGTAAATGTTACTAGTGAGAGTGTATTATCCCTCAAATGTGTGAAAACAAGGGGAAAAGGGTTGAGAATAACTGTTCCAGGACAAACCAACCCCCCTCTTTAATTTTAACTAGGTTCCATGTGCAAAGTGGGGCTTGAACTCACAACCCTGACATCAAGAATCGCATGCTCCACTGACTGAGCCAGGCAGGCGCCAGACAAACCCGCCCTTTTTGAACGACCATTGTCCCCTTATTGATTCTGGTAAATATTTAAATCTGCACCTTTAAAAATTCTTTATAATTAGTGTAACTGTCCATCTCGACCTGGAACAAAATAAACAGTACAGAGAAATTATTTTGTCGATGTACCTGACAAAGCCAAATAGTTGATGTCATGGCCGGCTACTCTAGAGAATCTTCCTGACTGGCCAAATCCACTCAACCTGGCATAGATAAGCTTTGGATTCTCCTTCTGCAGAATCTCTGGGCCTAGCTGGAGTTTTTCCATGACACCTTAAGAGAAAAGTAACAGTGATTTTTTTTAAAGAAGGATGAACTGAGGATGGGTATAATCCCGTCTCTGTGGCAAACAGAAAATGGCACTCTTGCAAGTCATACTAATAACGTTTGTGGTGGGTTTTAGCATGTTTTAAGGACATGGACACAATGAGTGAGGTCACCACTTGTGCAATGTGTGACTTCTGCCCCAGAATACCATTTCCTTCCAGCCCTTCCTTATTTCCCTTCAGGCATATCCAAGCTCCTTCAATCCCCATAGTGTGCCTTTCATTCCTTGAGTCAGTACCTTTATAGTTCCCCAAATCCTCTCCTTAGTCATTTATTAGAAATGGTTTGTTCTCTTGGAGCAGTTACCCTGGGGCTTTATTTGGTCAAAAATACACTTCTGAAAACGGCTATTCCTTTTAGGATCTTTTCTTTTTCTGTGCCTGCCATCACTGCCCACCACCTTCTACCTCATGCTGCGCTTCTGTGTGTAGATATTCCTTCACCTTCCCTATCAGCTTAGAATCCTCTGGTAGGATTCACGTCTGATCTGTTTCCTCGGGCCTCTAAAGTGCCTAGCATGGGTACCTTCACAAGAGGCTCAGCAAATATCTGTGGAAGGATTTGCTAAAATAGCATCTAAGAGCTCTTTATCAGCAAGTACCATATTCATTGCACAAAATTCAGATAACTGGTACTTTAAATCTCCTGGGACTAAAAATAATAAAGATTATATAATAATTTTATGGTCTTTTTTCTCCTAAATGTACATAAATTACAAAAAAAAAAAAAAAAAAAGAATTCCAGTCCTCTGCTTAAACAAACACCAGCCACAATCCTCTCACCCAGTAGCTATGCCTGTATTCAGGGCTCTATTTTCCTCCTAATTGCAAGACCTTGGAATCAACCATGTTGAGCCTCCATCTTTAAATGGGGCATTATTAAATTATATAATCCTAATCATTAAATTATTATAATCCTCCAATCTGCTGTGAGGATAAATGAATTAACACGTTTAATATGTCTGGTGCCCCACAGACATTCAATTCACTCACCAAACATTTACTGACTTCCTGCTATATACCAGGCAAAGCTTTGGTTTAGTACTTGAGCGAGATTACCTGGCAGCTGTCTGAGAATGGATCCAAGTGGTGCTGGACCCAAACGCCAGCTTTAAAAAGGCTGTTACAACAGTGTGAAGGAAGCTACAGCAAGTATGTAAAGCCCGAGTGAGAGAAAGGAGGAAGAATGTCTGGATTCCTGATAACTGTAAGCAAAAGAAGTGAAGAATATTTGGAGTCATGGACGGGGTGCAGGCTTCTGATTCAGGCAACTGGGTGACTATTGGTTCCATTTACTGAGACAAATAATATAGGAGGAGATGCTATTTTAGGAGGTAACATAATGGACTTGTTTTGGGATTTGTGGAAGTTGCCATGCCTGGGAGACAGCCAGTTAAGAGATGTGCATGGCTTGTGTATTCCAGCGGTCTGTGGCTCTAAAAGAGGGGGGTACAGTTATAGATTTGGTCATCATCTGTCTATAAAAGGTGAAAACGTTCGGAACAGACAAGGTGGCTCCAGGACGCAGAGTGTAAACTAAATTGATCTGAAGCTGGAACTTGGGAACACAAGGATTTAAGACAGAGTGTTAGCCTGGGTCAGAGGATAGCTTTTGGAGGGTACACCAACCCCCCAAACTGTAGAAAAACTTCGACTATGTACCTATATGCAGTTTTCCAGGGAGGGAAATCTATGGCTTTCGTTAGATTCTCATAGGATTCGTGACCCTCCAATAATAAAGAAAGGCAAATACGAAGAGGCGATTATAAAAACGAGCAATGTGGGAAGGAGCCGGCAATGGGTATGAGGAGAACAAGGGCAACAGCAGTATCTAGGATTCCAAGTACGCAAGATCATCCCAAGGGGCGAACGGTCCACTGCAAACCTGACAGAACAATCTAGAAAGGCAGGGACAGGAAAGGGTTTGAGCGGCAACAGGGCACGGGTGCAGCGGGCGCTGCCTGTCGAACGTCCCGTTTCCTGCGTCCCGCCCCCCAGCGGCGCTGAGGAGGCGCCGGGGGGCTCACCATGGCGGAAGGGCTCCAGCAGCACATCCGTCCGGGCGCACAGGCGACGCAGCACAGCCGCCCCCTGCGGCCGCTTCAGGTCCACCGCCAGCGAGCGCTTGCCCCGGGCCAAGAAGCTCACATCTCCGCGGGAGCCCAGTCGGTCCACACGCACCACCCGCGCCCCGAAGTCCGCCAGGACCATACCGCAGTACGGGCCCGGGGCCAGGCCGGCCAGCTCTAGCACCGAGATACCCTTCAGCGCCATGGCTCCCGGGTCTCCAAGTGAAGAACTGTCCCAGCCTAGACGTAGCGCAGGCCGCCAGGCCGCCAGGCCGCCAGGGAGGCGGGACCGCCTAGCGCTCCCTCCCTCCTGCGCCTGCGCGGGGCCCTGTCCTGGAGTCTGCGCATTGGGCGGATCCCGGCTCCGCCTCCTCGCCGGGTCCGAAGGGTGATTTCCCTTTTTCTCGGCTCCTTGCCCTTTGAGGGGTTGCTAGTCACATGACTCAGACAGGATTTCTTTGCTTCCCTTTCTGCATATCCAATGTTAAACTGAGGCTTGTTAAAAATTTTAAGGTTTTTTTGTTTGTTTGTTTGTATGTTTGTTTGTTTTTTTAGCAAAACATATTCTAATCAAGCAGGACCCAAAATGAAGTGATTAGGAGCATTCTACCAACAGGAGCTGGGGAGAGGCTTTTACAGAGAAAAGCAAATAAGTGATTGATTAGCTGCAGGTGAAAGTCTGCTTGGCTGTTTGTGATGGATTGTTCTTAGGTTTCAATTTCATGACTTTGAGACATTTACAGGGTTATTTGTTTAGTAGGCTGCCGAGGCATTGAAACCACAGCAGTCTAATGGCCTCCTTGTTTAATTAATATAACACCTCCTTGACCCTCTCTAGCCCATGTTCCTACCTTTGTTCAGACGTAAGCTTCCTTACCCCCTTCTCTTGTTTTATTTTTATTTTAAAAAACTTAAAGAGAAAATTGCAAAGACTGATAAAGAAGACATCCAGATTGACACAATATTTTTTTTTTATATTTGTTTCCAGGGAAACAGTATACATATAACAACCAGGATGGATTCACATGAATCAGAAATATTACCCAGCATCAAGTTTTACTAATAAGTTCAAAGATACAGGTCATGGAAAGGCTCAGACAAATCAGAGTTCTTGAAAATCTCACATGGCCCTTCCTTCCTACATTGGACACATACCCTCTGTTACAAGCTGAATTATGTCCCTTCAAAATTCATATATTGAAGTCCTAACCCCAGTACCTCAGAATGTGACTGTATTTGGAGATAGGGCTTATAAAGTGATAACTAAGATCAAATGAAATCATATGGGTTGGCCTTAGTTAATATGACTGGTGTCTTTACAAGAAAAGATTAGGACACAGAAAGCAAGGACTGAAGGATGGCCATGTGAGGATGCAGCAGAAGGTGGCTATCTGCCAGCCAAGGAGAAGGGCCTCAGAAGAAACCAAACTTGCACATACCTTGATCTTGTACTTTTAACTTCTAGAACTGTGAGAAAATGGTTTTCTGTTGTTTAAGCTGCCCAGCCTGTAGTACCTTATTATGGCAGCCTGAGCAGACTAATACAACTATTAAGAGGGTTGGCGGTGGAGAGTTATGATATTTTGTTATAGCCCTAGCAAACTAATATACCCTCTGACCCATGGCTATAGTTTAGGTCTCTAACAAGCTTCTCAGGTACCTAACAGACTTCATTTTACATCCTAGAGAGTTACTTAGCTCTGGAACCATGCTTCCTAGATTCTGGGTTTATTTAGCATAAGTAATGCTATGGCCAGGGCTATCTGTTAAATGCATCAAATAGATAAATTCTCTTCCTTCTAGCAAATATCATTCATCTATTTACCTAAGGTAAATAGATACAAAAGATACAATTGACAAGGAGAGTCATGTGCCTTTTTCTTTAACCCTCAAGTCATCCCTGTAGTAAAGGGAGCAAATAGATCACAGGCCAGCAGCTTTTAACACCTTCCATAGCTAAAGTCTCCTTTACCCTCCCTACCCACAGTTATATTTCTCTGCTCCTGCTCATTCCACTGATCAAGACATAAGCACTCCCATGATTTTGATATATGGTCCACAGTCTATTATATCTATTGATGCTGTAGCTATACTATTTATATACTACATTTTGTTTATATATATCATATTTTGTAGTTTTAATTTCCATAAATGATGTTACATTGCAGTCACTCTTCTGAACTTGCTTTTGTAGTCCATCTTATCCTAACTTGTCTCCCCATTTCTACTCCTTTCTCTTAGATCCATCAGATTCTTGGCTTAAATACAACAGAATTCATTGGAAGGATACCAAGTAGCTTACATAATTGCCTGGTGCTGCTGAATTCAGGCCACTGGAGTCCCATCCAAGGTCAAAGCATGAAAGTCTGTTTGGGATATAGATCTACACAGTTTTCACTCACCTCTGCCCTGCTGAGAGATTTACACCAGCCTGATTCTGAGTCAAAAGAACAGAGGTACTTACTTGAAGGACCTCCCACAGAAGATTAAGATGGGGCCATTAAATTATAATAATGACTCTGGTGGATTGAAACACATTAAATATATGAAAAATCATAAGTTAATAATAATGCTTTTTAAGAGATCTTATTAATCACCTTTGAAGATTTCTAGGGCACCAACTCATTATTCTAAAAACTGATAAATAAAAATGAAAAAAATCAAGCATCAATCTTGTCTTCCATATAAACAGTATTTCAGAATAACCAAATAGCTAGTGAAAGAATGTATTTCTTTTAAAATGTCACTATTTTTGCACAGTGAAGGAAACCATCAACAAACCAAAAAGGCAACCTACTGAATGGGAGAAGATGTTTGCAAATGATATATCCAATAAAGGGTTAATATCCAAAATATATGAAGAACTTACACAACTGAACACCAAAAAAAACAAACAAACAAAAAAAACCCACCAAATCATCAAACTAAAAATGGGCAGGGGGGCACCTGGGTGGCTCAGTGGGTTGAGCACCTGACTCTTGGTTTTGGCTCAGGGTCATTTGACCTCATGGGTCGTGGGATCAAGCCCAGTGTCAAGCCTTGCGTTGGGCCTCGTGCTCAGTGTGGAGTCTGCTTGAGACTCTCTGTCTCTGCTTCTCTCCCCACTCATGCTTTCTCTCTCTCTTTCTCAAATAAATAAATAAAATCTTTTTAAAAAGGGGGGCAGGCAGAGGACCTGAATAGGCATTTTTCCAAAAAGACATACAGATGGCCAACAGACACATAAAAGATGCTCAAGCAAATCAAAACTACAATGAGGTATCACCTTACACCTGTCAGAATTGCTAGAATTAAAGAGACAAGAAATAACAAGTGTTGGCAAGTATGTGGAGAAAAAGGAATCCTTGTAACAGTTGGTGGGACTGTATATTGGTGCAGCCAGGGGGAAAAACAGTATGGTAGTTCCTCAAAAAATTAAAAATAGAATTACCATACGATCCAATAATTCCACTACTGGGTATTTACCAAAAATAAAAACAAAAACACTAATTCAAAAAGATATATGCACCCCCATGTTTATTGCAGCATTACTTATAATAGCCAAGATATGGAAGCAACCCAAGTGTCCATGTACAGATGAATGGATAAAGAAAACATGCCATATATATATATATATATATATACACACACACACACATATGTCTATAAAATGGAATATTACTCAGCCCTAAAAGGTGAAATTTTGCCATTTCAGACAACATGGATGGACCTAGAGGGTATTATACCAAGTGAAGTGACTCAGACAGATAAAGACAAATACCATATGATTTCACTCATATGTAGAATTTTGAAAACAAAACAAATTTTGAAAAAAAAAAAAAACAGACAAATACAGAGAACTGATGGTTGCCAAAGGGGAACAGAAGGGATGAGTGAAATAGGTAAAGGGGATTTTTTTTAAAAAGTTGGTTGCTTAAATGATACCTACCTACTATCTCCTTTTTACATCCTCAATTTTATGAAAACTTGTAAAATTAATCTTCCAGATATAATTCTGGTCATGGGTAAAATTGTGAAACAATCAATCTTGATCTTCCCCCACCTTCCTTACTAAGCACTCTTTTTTACACCTGGGACTTATTTGCAAGCCTAAAGTCTTTTCCACCTGCCTGCAACCAAATTGGGTGTCTCTACTAAGAAGAAAACTAGAATTTACATCAGCATAGAAAGACCTCATATATGTGATGAAGATCCTGGTCCCTTAAGATACTCAGATTACATTAAAGGACCTCCTCCAAACATCAATGTCTTAAATTTGCAGAGGGTTGAAGTCATAACAATGGGATAACTGAAAAGTGGAGTATTTTGTAGACAAATGACCATGCTCTGTGCCTACATCATCGATGTATGGCTGTTTACATCATCTGCATGAAAATATTTTAACTTTGTGTTAACAAACCATAGTGACTTACAATGTATGACTATTCAACTTTATTCAGAACATTATAAAACAATACATTTAACAAAAGTATGTTTATTTCCATACAATGCTTTTACATTTTTCTCACCTCAGTTTTATCTAAAGCTAAGCCAATATCTTCTTCTAAGGCACTTTATTAATAGTGTATGTTCTTTAGACATGGAATCCCTTTGGGCAACATGCAACATTCAAATGTCTGTTGGCAATACACTTTTACAAAATATTTATGATGTCTGGAAATAATAAACCTCAACACCCATGACCACACAGCCCCAGGGGCAGTGGGGGACATACACAAAATCACAAAAACATTACCAACCAGTCAAGCACATTTTGGCTAATATCCATAATATCCATTCACAAATAACGTTGCTTGTGTTGGTCAGGAAGAATTTAAAAATATTTATAGATCAAAAGAAAGGGTCAAAGACAGAACTGAGCATGGAGCACACCAAGTTAGCTGATAGGGCAGTCCTAATTAATTCTTTCTGCTTCTAGCTAGAGGGGGTAATCAATACAATTAAACCCATAGTTTAAAAGCTTTTGTGGAAATTCAAATTGTAACAGAAAATAAATTAAGGGCTAATTGCTTCTAAGGGATTCATTAAATGACATGTGCTAGACAGGTATCTCTCTAGTGCATTTTAAATATAATTTGACATTAAGGTAAACACATATGCCAATGATGCTTCCTTTGCTTAAAATAAACAAAATCTGTGTACTATCTTCTGTACTTGTCCCTTTTTGGGGAGGGACAGGCAAAAGTAAAGGAGCACAGCTTCATTGTAAGTATTGCTTAAATATGGTAATCAAAAAAGTCATATCATTTTTTATTTTTAAAAAGGTTAAGAGATTTTATTTTATGTCTTCTAAATGGAATGCCCTTATATTTTGTATCCATTAGTTTGTATGTAACTGAGTTTACAGCTCCTTCGAATATCAGTATGTGTAAAGTTTATTGGGGTAATTTCTAAATTGAGAGAGAAGAAGGTCACTGTATCTGTATATATGGATGTAACCTCACTTAAGCTGGCCAGGGTCAACAAAGATCGATTATAATCTGAGAAACACAATGGGAAAAATTCAATATAATAAGTCAGATCTGATAAACCCAATTTTGGATCATGAGAAAATTCTATATCCAAAAATATAAGCCATTACAAGTCAAGATTTAATTACAGCAGTATTCTTATAAAAAAAAAAAAAAAAGGAGGAGTCCATTATTTATGGGCATTGTGAATACTTTTCTTATCTAAAAGCTATCTGAAACTACTAAAAATATCTATATTTATTCATAAATATTGACCCACTGGATCAAAGTGTTACTTCCCAGTCTAGGTTTTACAAATGTTTCTGGTAACTTGGTCCTGGCAAGTGCCCTTGTTCCTCCCAGGCCCCATCATAATCACTGCACCCTGGTCTCTGAAATGTTTTAAAGAATGATGAACCACAAACCTCAGGAATTCCTGAAAGTTGCTATTAAATTAAAAACAGAGCAGCCAAATTCTTTGCAAATGACTTCTTTGATGGAAACAATTATTTCCAACCTGTATCAAGAAGGGAATTCTTTTTTAGATGCCTGGGGAAGAGTAAACATGCCAAGTATATTAGTCAAGGTCACTTGAGGAGAACTGTTTTGTGGATTCTTCTTCTGAGCTCCTGAGTAGAACCCTCAACTCTAGTGTCCCTCAGATCATAACAATACCAGTGCAGCCATAAATCTTCCCAAAAGTAGAGCTGGTCTATTCATATATTTACTTGGTTTCAAAGAGCAGGAAGCCTGCGAAGGTAGAGAAGCGCTGGTGGTCCCCATGAAGAGCGCCATTGCCCATTCTCAGCCAAACCTCATCCCCTTTAGCCAGCTTCAGTACTGCATGGTTGCTGGACGTATCTGACTTCCCCTTTGTTTCATAACTGTAAAGAAAAAAAGGTACCAACTACTTAGTCTTTGCAGTGGACAGTCACCTCTTTACCAAAGTATGTCCTCCCCTTCTCCTCCAGACTCTCATGCACTTAGACTCCTATGATTAAGTTCTCTAAATAGCATGTGAACAAAAATGACATGTACCACTTATAGGATTGGACAACACAACTCTCCCAAACACCTCTCCTTGCTTCTTCCTCATTATGACCATGTGGATTGGTAATGACAATGACCAGAATGACCTTGGAAGCCAAGTGTTGTAGCCTGAGTTCTTGAAGACTATGTTGCCAGAAGCTCTGTCTCACTTGCCCCAACCCGGAACAACCACTCTGGACTGTTCCATGAGAAGAAAAGTGATTTCTATTATGTTTAAGCCATTGGGTTAATGTTATAGCAATTTAGTCTACCCTAACTTATTTAAAATTTGGTACTGAAGGATGGTTTTGCTATAAGCCAAACTAAAATATGTTGCATTGGCTCAGGGTCAGGCAGAGAGACAAATATTGTGGGCTTGAAAGCTGGAGACCTATGTCGTGATGGGGCAAAACATTTAGGAAAACATCGGATAATGTGGAAAGCAGACCTTATGTCTACCAAGCCTATACCCTAAGAAAGGAAGTGACTGGGGCGCCTGGGTGGCTCCGCTATTAAGCATCTGCCTTCGGCTCAGGTCATGATCTCAGGGTCCTGGGACCAAACCCTGCATCGGGCTCCCTGCTCAGCGGGAAGCCTGCTTCTCCCTCTCCCACTCCCCCTGCTTGTGTTCCCTCTCTTGCTGTGTCTCTGTCAAATAAATAAATAAAATCTTAAAAAAAAAAAAAAAGAAAGTGACTGGAAAAGCCAAAATACTGCTTTTAGTAAGATGTTTCTGCAAAAGACTAGTTCAGACAAAACCTGAGATGTCTGAAGCACAGGAAGCAGAAAGGGAGAGTCTAGAAAGTTGAGGTCTAACAGGGTTGGAAAAGCCAAGTGCTTTTATACCAGAGATACCAGAGATAGTCGATGTTGTCCTATTAAGACTTCTCATTCAATCTAATAGACACAGCCTGTGACATAACTTGATGGATTAAAAATATTGCCTTTCTACCTAAATCTATTGTTTAGGTAGTCAAGACAGAAGGGCCTGAAAACAAGGAATCAAGGAAAGAACAGGCTGAAAAACTGTCAAGAAAAGAATGTTGGGTGTGGTTTGCTAACACATATAACTGACTGGTAGCAAATGGAATAAAAGCCTGCTAAGTTTCTGAGGAAATGGTATTACCCAGAAACCCAAACCTGGCTCACAAAGGACTTGGGATGTTTGACTAAATACTAAATACTCTTAGACCTCAAATTTGCACGAGCAGGAAGTGGGCTGTGAAAGACCCCAGGGAAAGCCTACTCACTTTTTAGATGGAGACAAATAAACAAGGAAGGTCCTCTCAGAGAACAGAATTAGGGGCCAAAGAGAAAAACAGCTGAGAGGCTGACTTGATAAAAAGGATTGCTCATTCCTAAGCTTTGAGCTGGATGCATGAACTGCAGTTTTGGATGTCTTCCGTGGGGGTGGAGATGGGGAGACATACATTCTAAATGTAGAAGAATTCAACAGCTACTTGGTAGCCAGAGGAGCAGAGAAGCCTAGCTTTTCACCAGACTCCATCTCCCTGCTTCCAGAGGAGCAGCTCTACTTTTCCTTGCTGCCCTTGCCTTGGTTGAGGGGAGTTAGGGCTGGGGAACAATGTAACTGTATTCTCTGAATAGAATGTGTGATGCATAAACATCTTCACAAGCTTGTTGCTCTTTTCTCCTTCTGACTATGGCAATGACAATGACCAGGGAGAATTTGCAAGTCCGTTTTACAGGTGACAGAACTGCTTTCACCAGTCTGCATCTCTCAGAACCCAGATAGAGCACCTCCCTTCCAACCTGCCTCCACCCAAGCCCTCCTCCACCCTCTCTGCCTCGCCCTTCCCCATCCTGGAGCTGGTCAAGCAACATCAAGTTCTGCAGTGTTTGAGCTGCCATATTGAGTCTCTCTCTCTTTTTAAGAATTTATTTATTTATTTGTTTATGAGAGAGCACAAGCAGTGGGGAGAGGCAGAGGGAGAGGGAGAAATGGACTCCCCACCAAGTAGAGAGCCGGACGCAGGGCTCCATCCCAGGACCCTGGGATCATGGTCTGTAACAAAGGCAGCCGCTTAACTGACGGAGCCACCCAGGTGCCCCTTGAGTCTCTTTTTTGCAGCAATTTCACCTACTTCTCTTTTTCTCTTTTGGTTTTTCAAATACATCTTCCCACTGGAGGCCAGGTACCAGAAGAAATGGCAATCCTCCCAAGTCATCAAAAATGACAGGGATAAGATAGCAACTAGAGTTTTTAATAAATAACTCAACCACCCATTTAGTTATGGGAAAGATGTTGGCTCTCTGCCTCTTTCCCACATCCTAAGCTTATATCAGAACAAGTTGTAATATTTCTTTTTAAGATAATTTTTTAAAGATTTGTTTATTTATTTATCGGGGGGGGCACAAGCCTGTGTGCACATTAGAGTGAGTGGGGGGAGGGGCTGAGGGAGGGAATCTTCCCAGCAGACTCCCCAAGAGCAGGGAGCCCCATGCAGGGCTTGATCTCATCACCCATGAGATCATGACCTGAGCTAAAACCAAGAGTGGGCTACTCAACCGACTGAGCCACTCAGGCGCCCTAAAACAATTTTTTTACAAGAAGCTCTAGGGCCAGGCATAGCCTAAAGACCCGGGTCTACTCCCAACTCTCTACCTGTCAGCTGAGGAAGATAGTAGAGAAGACCATCAATAGGGGTGAACTCTGGCCAGAGTAAGAAAATAGGAGAAAAGGCTGAGAAAGAAGGAAAGAAGTTATGAGTTAAGGAAAGAATACAAATGGGGGCGCCTGGTTCAGTCAGTTAAGCGTCTGCCTTCTGCTCAGGTCATGACCCCAGAGTCCTGGGATGGAGCCCCGCATTGGGTTCCCTGCTCAGCGGGGAGCCTGCTTCTCCTTCTCCCTCTGCCTGCTGCTCCCCCTTCTTGTTCTCTCTCTCTGTCAAATAAATAAATAAAATCTTAAAAAAAAAAAAAAAAGACTCTCTCTCCCTCTCCCTCTCCCCCCGCCCTGCTCTCACAAGCACATGTGTGTTCTCCCTCTCTCAAATAAATAAATAAAATCATTAAAAAAAAAAGATACAAATGATTAGTTATGGGGAGTGTTGCTAGTGATTAGCTCAAGGCCTTTTATCAACCTGCTTATTCTCAAGTTCATCAGATTTATTTCCTCCCAAATAGTAATTATAATCTGGCCATATATTGGTATATGGGAGCTCTCGGTGATGACAGGTCAGGTGCTATTGATTCTTACACACTCCCTGGCATTTGCCATCCTTTGAGCAAGCCATGGTGGCATGGTTGATCCCTGTGATAGAGAAGACCACCCACCTGTACATGCTGAACACTGTATTGCCATTGTGCATGAGGTACACATACACTTCTTCAACATCCTCATGCTTCATCATGCTGAAGGTGAAGAAATACACACCTGAAAAAGGCAGGTATATAGCCACATTTGTATTAATATATTGTACATCGAGGCCCGGGAGATATACTGTATGACTTCCCTTTTTTTGTTTCTATTCTATTTGGTATGTAGGCTCTTCTTCGCCTTTATTTGTATGAGTGTTCCTTTATCTGCTCTCACCTTCAAACTACTTTAAAGTTTTTTGAGACTTTCTCACTGTGGGTACTATGTATCCCCGATAAGTGCTTACGGTGAGGTACATGCTATTCCTAGGTATCAATTAACTGTCATTAGGTTAGCGCCTACCACAGGACTCTTATTAGACAAGGTACAGAGCCCTGCGTGGATGAACACACAGCCTCCGCGGCCTAACAGAATGAACCATGTGTAGCATTACAATGGATGAGTACCCTCAGCACAGAGATGTTACCCAGAGATAAGAAGTATTTTAGCAGATAAGTGTTTATCAGTTCTGAAGAAATAGTTTTAGTAATTTATCGTGTTATTCATTGTAAGTAGATGAACTTATGTACAATAAAGAGAGACTCAACTATGACTCAGCAGCATGACCTTGCTACTAAAAATAGGGATCCTTCTCATTTGTAAAGGATCAATGTATTTTAAAAAATGTGAGTTTTCTTATAAGTCTCTAGGCCACCTAACAGAAAGGAACTTAATATGACCCGATACAGTCTAAAAGATTAAAACGAATCAAAAAGCAGAGAGATGAGCAAAAAGGAAAATCTTCCCAACTCCAAATGATGTGGGATTTGAGAGTGCATTTTGGAAAGATGAATGAATATACATCATCAAGCTTTTATGGATTTCCATGCTACATTTTTAAACTAGTGACCTTGTCTTAGTCCATTTGAGCTGCTATAACAAAATGCCACCAAATGAGCAGCTTAGAAACAACAGCAATTTATTTCTCGCAGTTCTAGAGGCTGGAAGTCTGAGACCAGGGTGCCAGCACGGTCAGGGGAGAGTCTTCCTGCAGGTCACAGACTTCTGATTGTATCCTCACATGGCAGAAGGGGTTACGGGACTCTGTGGGGCCTCTTTCATGAGGGCACCAATCCCATTCACGAGAATTCTGCCATCATGAGGTAATCATGATAGGCCTTTGGGCCCTACCTCCTAATACCATTAACTTGGGCCTTAGGTTTTCAATGTATGAATTTTGGAGGGACACATTCAGACCATAGCAGCAGGCCTTGTAAGAGAAAAAGCCAGAAACGTCTTTAAAAAAAAAAATAGCATGGCACAGTCCTATGCTTTTTTTCAAATGTACAATCAAGTAAGATAGAAGCTGTAAGGGTATCATGTTGACCGCCTGCTTCTGAGTCAAGTTGAACCAATTGAAGAAGTGTGATTATGCTTCACTTAGTGCCAGGCTTGCATATTCAATACGCTGGGAATGAAAGAACTGGTATAAAAATCAATCATATCCATTCGTATGCCTAGAGATTGGTTCACAGATGAAAAGTAAAGGCAGATTAAAATTAAAGGACTTGAAGAAAGCAGTTTATGGTGTTTAGGTTTTTATATTTTACAAAACGTATTAGACACACACACATACACACACGATACACGCATGTGACAATTTTCAATGCCTCAAGAAGATAAAGCTGGAATCAAAATGGCAGGAAAAAGTATTGGTTCTCCTGAAACAATGATGGCTGCTATACAAAATAGATTGCAGAAGCATGTTAGAAAGAGCAGACTAAGGGGCACCTGGGTGGCTCAGTCGTTAAGCGACTGCCTTCAGCTCAGGTCATGATCCCAGGGTCCTGGGATCAAGCCCCACATCGGGCTCCCTGCTTGGCAGGAGGCCTGCTTCTCCCTCTCCCACTCCCCCTGCTTCTGTTTCCTCTCTCGCTGTGTCTCTCTCTGTCAAATAAATAAAATCTTAAAAAAAAAAAAAAAAAAAAAGAAAGAGCAGACTAAGACACCAGATGGGGAATAAATGAAATGCCTAGAAGTGGAAATATAAAAGTGAATATATATCATATCCACCTATGGCTTTCTTCTGCAAGGGAAGATACTGAAAGAAGAGGCAACACACTTGTGCTACAGTTTTCAGGTCTTTGTGTTACTGTAATTGCAAAAATCAGCCTTCTCTGTCCCATCACTACCAAAGTCAAAAAGTAGAAAATGCTCAATTTGTCATCTATTGGATGAGGTTTAAAGTGGGAGGCAAATGATGGTTGTTACCAAATGATGACCCAAGAGAGTTCCAAAAAACTACTAAATCTTTGAACTTCCATTATAAAGCCCTTGAAAGCAATGGAGCCATCGGGCATCTCGAGGTGCTTATGTAAACTGCAGCCCAGATAGTGTGTAACAAAATAGTTACAAGAAAATTGTAAACCTTCAGAGCAGAAAATCACATAAGAAGGTTTACAACTGGTTGAAGTGTGATGAAAGATCGCTTCTATCACTTCATATATCTGTTTATTTCTGAGTTTAGCTACATGGAAAACTAAATCAAGGCATTAAAAGCACTTGTGACAAATGTAATATGGCGACTGCATCCATCATAATTTTCCTCTATTCCTTCTAGATCCCACACAGGGAAATAAGGAGCATTGAAAACAAACACCAGAAAGAATCCATTTTTCATAAAACTAGGAGTCTGAAAAAAGCCAATAAACTTCAAATACTTGTAAGTTTGTCAAATGCAACAGACAGCAGGCAGAGTCGCAGAGGCAAGGAGTTTTGAGGAGGCCAAGCCGAGGCAGATCTCACAGTACTGGAAAAAAGGCACTCCCTGATGGAGAAGGGCCACACATGTGGAAAAGCAGCTCTTACGAGCATAAGTGGTGTTTTGGGGGAACATTGCTAGATAAAGTACAAAAAGTGAGGTGAGTCGTCCTAAAGTGGCAGATTTCTGAAACTACCAGCAAAAACAGGACTCCTAAGGGCAAGAGAACTACACGTGCAAGGCTGGGTCTCACAAGTCTTCCCAGACCCACTGCAGTCTGAGGAGGGAAGCAGAGGAAGTGTGGCCACACAGAGAAAACACACAGAAGGGCCACACTTCAAAGAGCAGACTGAGTCCCCTGCTAGCAGGAGAGGGAACCACGGAGCCGGAAGTATGCTGAAGTCCCTCCGCCTTCAGCAGAAATTACTGCCCCTGGCGGGTCTAGGGAAATCCAACTCATTCAACCACCAGTTAATTTTAGAAAGTAGAAAACATGAGCAGAAACTACCTATAGAGGAAGAATACTCACTGAGAAGAAATGTTGTCAGGTAGCAGATGAAAACTGTAACCAAATATTCCATCCTGAGTTTAAAATATGTTAATGAAGCAAATCCCTCCATGAAAGAACATTATTAACTCACGGCAGAAATGTCCAGACAAAGGGCGCCTGGGTGGCTCAGATGGTTAAGCGTCTGCCTTCGGCTCAGGTCATGATCCCAGAGTCCTGGGATGGAGTCCCGCATCGGGCTCCCTGCTCCACAGGAAGCCTGCTTCTCCCTCTCCCACTCCCCCTGCTTGTGTTCCTGCCCTGGCTATCTGTCTCTCTGTCAAATAAATAAATAAAATCTTAAAAGAAAGAAAGAAAGAAAGAAAGAAATGTCCAGACAAGAGGAGGAACTAAAAACTGGGACTAATGAGTAATGTTAGACATAGAAAGAGTAAAGAAAAATCACAGAAATAAGACAGAAGAAATTGGAAGAAGCAAAAAGGAAAATTCATCCTCAGCATATGTAATTAAGAACATGCAGAATAGTGATAGAGAAAGCAAACAACATGAAATGGAAATTAAAAAAAAACAGCAAGAGATTCGAGAAAATAATAGATACAGAAGACAGATGAAGAAAAGTTAAACACAAAACCAACAAAACATAATGGGAGCCCTTCACAAGTTAACCAACCAGTGGTGTCCTAAAGTGTGTGTGTGTGTGTGTGTGTGTAGGGGGGGATGCTTGTGAGTGGTCAACCCCAAAGGGGAGGAGTATTTTATGATTGACATGGTTTAGAATTGCTGCACTAGGATGACGATAAAAATCTAGTGACCTTTTCATTGGTCTTATTATAGTTCAAAAATATCCCATAGACAGGGGCACCTGGGTGGCTCAGTCAATAAGTGTCTGCCTTCGGCTCAGGTCATGATCCCAGGGTCCTGGGATCGAGTCCCACATCGGACTCCCTGCTCCGCGGGAGGCCTGCTTCTCCCTCTCCCACTCCCCCTGCTTGTGTTCCCTCTCTCGCTATCTCTCTCTCTGTCAAATAAATAAATAAAATCTTAAAAAAAAAAAATCCCATAGACAATGTGCCCACTTATTGCCTGATTGCCTAACACAAGTCAGACTGTTCCCAATGCCACCCCACCTTAGTACAGCAATGAGAAGGAAAAACAGTGTTTAAATTTATATTTAAAAATATAATTCAAAGAAACTTTTCAGGGCAAAAAGAAGGCTTACAACCACATATTCAAAGGACAGCAGGAAAAGTCTACCCAGACGATCAGCTTGTGGTGGCTGAAAGTAAGGAAGTTGTAGGGGCTGAATGCTGACCCCCAAATCGGCCCAATTCCTAAAATCTCCAGGAGCTGCAAATGGTACCTTATATGGCAAAAGGGACTTTGCAGGTCTGATTAAATTTAGGATCTTTAGATGGGGAGATTATCCCAGATTACCCAGGGGGGCCCAAGGTGATCACGCTGCCCTTGAGAGCCAAGGAGGTCAGAATCTGCCAGGAGGTGATGTGACCATTGAAGTAGAGACTGACATGATGTGGCTGACAGAGAGGGAATGTCGACAGCTTCTCAAAGTTGCAGGAGGCAAGGCCCTCGAGCCTCCAGAGGAACTAGCATTGTCTATACCTTGACGTCAGTCCAGTCACACTGATTTTGGACTTCTGACCTCCAGAATTACAAGAGAATAATTGTGTGTCATTTTAAGCCCCTTAGTTTGTGGGAATTTATTAGAGCAGCAATAGGAAATGAATACAGAAGTGCTCGAGAAATTTTAAAAATTCAAATAAAAAAACTATTCAAAGGATCAGGTCCTCCTTGGGGTGGTGGTGAGAGGAGGGCACCGTAATGACACATTTAAACTGTGAGAATTATGATCTAAAGAGTTTTAAAGTCAGAGGTAACTATGTCCTCTGAGGGATTATTTGCTTCAGTTCGAATCAGAGTCAAAAATCTTAGTAATCATAGAAGTGTATTCATCTGGGATGGCTGGGTGGCTCAGTCAGTTAAGCGTCTGCCTTCCGCTCAGGTTATGATCCCGGGGGGGATGGGGGGGGCGGGTCCTGGCTCAGCAGGGAGTCTGCTTCTTCCTCTCCTCCGGGCTCATGCTCTCTCTCTCTCTCACAAATAACAAAATAAAATCTTAAAAAAAAAAAAGTGTATGCGTCTTTTTGAATTCTAATTAATTTACTTTGAAATCCAACAGAAACCTATATATGAGCTGATTGTTTTAACCGGAATCAGAAAGAATTCTCAACTCTCTTAGTGTCTTCCTTTCTTTGTTTCCTCTTCCTTCATTTTCCTTCCTCCCCCATTCCCTCACCTCTTTCCTACCTTCTTTCTGTCCTTCCTTCTAGATTGCTAGTTGAATAATTCAGTCATTCATTTATTTTTACATCTCACCTGATACTGGAGCCCCAAATCTACCAGTCATAACATCAAAGAAGTTTCCGATGTTCGTCTCCACGCTGCTGAAGATAATCCCGCTGTTCTGATTGCTGAAGTGGGTTGCCAGAGAAGCCATGAATGCAATCTAAGGAAAGTTAGTCAATAGGAAATTTACCTTAAAGAAATGGGGTTTTTATAAAAGTAAGTTTAGTTCAATATTATTTGTAACAACTAGATCGGAAATAAGCAGAAAAAAATTAAATAAATCATGGTAATTTCTAACATTTTATGCTATGAAGCCATTAAAATGATAGTATATATCAGCAGTTCTCACCTTGTGTTTCAAAATGTTTTTTGAAATATTAAAATTCTATTACTGAGAAAATTTGGATGAAATCTACTTATAGCTGTTAAATGCTATTAAATGCACATTAGCATATTAAAGGATCTGAGTAGGCCTGCAGCCAAATAACCTTTTAATTTTGTTCACTCTGTGTTATTTTTTTCTCCAAAAGAACTGTGATATTATGATTTGTAATAAATATACATTTAGTCTTTGTCCCAGTTTTTGGCACAGAGTTCCCAAAACCATTGGAATATCTTAAGTGTTTAGGGAGAGCAAGGGGTCTTTTGTTATGTTAATGAGGTGACTTTTGGAAAGCCCCTAGGTAACCTAAAGATAGGGGCTCATTGCCATTGGAGCCAACGCTGGGATTAGAGGGTTGAAACTTTCAGTCCCACCCCACATCAGGAAGGGCAGAGGGGTGGGCGGTTGAATTCAATCACCAATGGCCTGTAACTTAATCAATCAAGCCTATACAATGAAGCTTCCATAAAAACTTAAAAGAAAGGGGTTCAGAGAGCTTCTAGGTTGGTGAACATGGGGAGTGCAGGAGAGTGGTACTGGGTCTTTGAGAGGGCAGGGAAGCTCCGCACCCCTTTCCCTAAACCTTGCCCTATGCATCTCTTCCATCTGGCTGTTCCTGAATTATACCCTTTTACAAGAAACCAGTGATTGAGTAAGCAACATGTTTCTCTGAGTTCATGCTGGCAATTACTTGAACCCCAGGAGGGTTCATAGCCTCCCCTTCATAGCCGGAATGTCAGAAGCACAGATGACAATCCAGACTTAGAGTAGAGTCTGAAGTTGGGGGTGGCAGTCTTGTAGGGCTGAGCTTTTACGCTTGGGATCTGATGCATTCTCCAGGTAAGTAGTGTCAGAATTGAGTTGAATTGTAAGGACACCTAGCTTGGGGGTGTGGGAAAACCCCCCCACACTGGAATTGTACCGTTATTAGACAGTCACATTTGAAAATCAATGTCAGTCCCCCATCCACATGAGTCATTGTAACTGAGTGTGAGTTAGATCAATAAATTCTTGGGGCACCTGGATGGCTCAGTTGGTTAAACGACTGCCTTCGGCTCAGGTCATGATCCTGGAGTCCCGGGATCGAGTCCCACATCGGGGTCCCTGCTCAGCAGGGAGTCTGCTTCTCCCTCTGACCCTCCCCCTCTCATGCTCTCTCTCTCTCAAATAAATAAATAAAATCTTTAAAAAAAAATTCTTTAGCTTCCTGGGATTATCAGTCTTCAATGAATGGGAGTTTTAAGGGAGGGGCTGAAAGAGGAGAGAGGGAATAATTTGAAGTTTGGAAGACCCAGGGGAAAGCAGGCTTAGGAGAATCAACACGGAAAGGATTTGGACAGTCAGAAAGACAGCATGAGGGCTGTGGACTCGGAAGGAAGGGGAAGGAGAAGGATGACCCCGAAGGAGGGATTTCGGAAATGGGAATGAAGGGGCCTGGAAGTCACCCTTCTTTATAGGCTGCCTGAAACAAATCATTCTTCCTCTGTAATGCCTCCTTTAAAACAGGTGAATGTAGGGGGTGCCTGGGTGGCTCAGTCGGTGAAGCATCTGCCTTCAGCTCAGGTCATGATCCCAGGGTCCTGGGATGGAGCCCTGCATCGGGCTCCCTGTTCAGAGGGGAGTCTGCTTCTCCCTCTCTCCTCAGTGGGGAGTCTGCTTCTCCCTCTCTCAGCTCATGTTCTCTCTATCTCTCAAATAAATAAAATCTTAAAAATAAATAAAATAAAATGTGTGAGTGTAGTTCTCCCAAATTATTACATTGTGGTTTTAGGGTAAAATAATTGATGGAGCATTTTAATAATTGCCCAGGGTGCGCTCCATCAGACTGGCTACTCCAGGGCCCCCTGGCCCTTGTATAACCATCACAGGTTTAGAATTAAAGTTTCTAGGTTTGGGGATATTAATCATCCCTCTCATTAGACACCTTTAACCTGGCCAAGCGGCATCTGTCTTCTTTTCTTTGTAAATTTTTGCCGGCCCATTAATCCCAGGTTGCTAAGATTATTAAACAGCGTTCCTTTACAAGTGACAAAACCTCAAAAACAGTTCGAGAAACACAAAAGACCTCTCAGGTTATAACTTAGAAAACTCGAGGCCCAGAAAAATGATGGAATGTATCCGAGGTCAAACAACCATCAGATATGCCCAAATAAAAAGCAAAGTTTTCCCCCAATTGATCTTTCAGAAAGAGTCTCTGTATTCTGATTCTTTAAAAGTCTCTCAGGCTATGGTATATTCTCTCAATTACACACAGCCCCCAGCTGTGTGAAATAATATTTCAACTTTAGATGCTGCCACAGCAATCTGCTTTCAGTAGAAACCATACTTCAGATTTTGAATTTGGATCTTTTCTGGGGCTATCAATAGGCAATAGACCCTTTCTTGTGATGCTGGGCAGGGGCAGCGGGCCACAGCCCCCAGTCAGCCACACCGTCGAGAGCGTCAGCAACTAATGATACACTTAACCACCATTATAATTAATAATAAACACTAACTTTCAATGTTGATAGAAATCCCTTGGAAAAATCAATTTTAAAAACATCAGCCAGGAAATAAAGAAATAGCCAAGACTTAGTAATTTTCTTGGTGACCTAACCTTGCATTTGCAAGTTTTAGATGTTATTGGCCACAAGAATTTTGAACATCACTTAAAAGGGAAATAAACAATAGACAAATGAACACGTAAGCTTAGGATAAAATATTCAATTATAGCCTCATAAATAGATTCAAAACATGTTAAGCTGAAATAAATATAATTTAGTCTAAACTAGGATGGATGACTCAAAAATAAAATGTCTCTAGCGATAAAGAAGATGCTGATGAGAAAAGTTTATTTCTTTTTTTAAAGTTTTTTTTTGAGGGGGGGCACCTGGGTGGCTCAGTCGGTTAAGCAGCTGCCTTTGGCTCAGGTCATGATCCTGGAGTCCCGGGATTGAGCTCCGCATCAGGCTCCCTGCTCAGCAGGGAGTCTGCTTCTCCCTCTGACCCTCTCCCCTCTCATGTGCTCTCTCTCTCTCAAATAAATAAATAAAATCTTTAAAAGATTTATTATTATTATTATTGACAGAGAGATAGAGAGCACAAGTAGGCAGAGAGGCAGGCAGAGGGAGAGGGAGAAGCAGGCTCCCCAGTGAGCAGGGAGCCCAACTCGGGCTGGATCCCTGGACCCTGGGATCATGACCTGAGCCGAAGGCAGCCACTTAACCGACTGAGCCACCCAGGCGCCCCAAGAGAAAAGTTTAAAAAAAAACTGCCACAAGATCTTGAGTTGATAGAGAATAATACTTATATATTAATATCCATATATATGATTTAAATTGGTAAATGTAACAAAATGAATAAATAAAATATTTGAGGTAGACACATTCCATTTATATATTTGAGTTACCAAAACCCTTTTTATTTAACATCTCTTCCAATTTGGAAAACGGGACATTAGCTGATACTCAGGGCTTCTGTGTATTTAGTCTAAGAAGGGAGCTGAATTTCAACTTCTTAGGAATGATTTCAAAATGCTCTTTGAAGAGTACAGGCCGCCTGCCAATGCCCTGCAGTGGGGTTGAGCAAAGCCAGCCTCGGGCATGCGGGCATGTGGGCCAGCAGCCATCAGTGAGGATGTGAAGAGGCACTCGGGCCTTCTGCTTCCTGGACTTCAAGGGTCTGGGCAGTTTAGAAGTCCCATGGAGATCTGCCCAAGGTGACTTACCTGCAGTTCTGGCGGAATCCCCGGGTAGCCCTTTTCTCCCTTGGGGCCATGCTGCCCTCTTTCGCCTCGTGGCCCCAGGTCACCTTTGTCTCCTTTCTCACCTTTGGCCCCTTCATGGCCAGTGGCTCCATTATTGCCATTGTTCCCATGGTTTCCTTAAATCACAAGCAGAAGGCATCATAGGAGAAAGCCCCCATCACTCACACTGACCATCTATTGTTATACAAATGCAGACCTGTTTTTTTTAAAGATTTTTTTATTTATTCATTCCAGACACAGAGATACAGAGAGAGAGAGAGAACATGAGTAGGGGGAGAAGCAGAGGGAGGGGGAGAAGCAGGCCCCCCGCCGAGCAGGGAGCCCGATGCGGGGCTCGATCCCAGGACCCTGGGATCATGACCTGAGCCGAAGGCAGATGCTTAACCATCTGAGCCACCCAGGTGCCCCAGACCCTTTCTTCGAAAATGTTCGCTCTCAATTGCAAAAGAAGACCATTTGAAACAGTCCCAAACACAGCCAAGGAGGCATCATCAAATGGGTTCTCTTACATGGGACACTGAAGACAGCCTTAGCTACTCAAGTCTCCAAAGCCTGTTTTTCCTATAAAGCAAGAGTTGGGTGAAAAATTTTGAGGACTGATGATCACAGTATCATTTATAATAGCAGAGATTAGAAACAAACAATACTGGAAGAGCTCAATTAAAAAAATGGCACATCCCAGTAAATAATGTTACATCATCACAAAAAAAGAATGCTAAAGGAAAATATTTAATAACATTTAATAATGTTCATGATACTTCTAGATAAAAAAGTTATGAATCAGTAGAGACAGTGCAATATTATGTGTAAACAGTACTTATATATTATGTAAAAATATTTCCAGTGGTTTTGTTTTTTTTTCTGAATGGATGAAACACGAGTGGTTTTGTGTCCTGCTATGTACTTTTTCGTCTCTTTGAATTTTTCTGTAAAGGATGTGCACCACTTTTATCACCGAGGGAGATGTAAAATCACTGATACAAATTGTAACAATAATTTTGAAAGCAAGACTTAGATAATGATTTCAACTCGTCACTTTGCCACTAAGAGACAATTTCTACAACTCTCCCTTTATTTTATATTTGTTGAATTTCACACCCTGTCGCAGTTTATTTTGCATGCTACCTTTGGTCAGGTATTATACCAGGTTTGCAAACTCTCCAGATAATTGAACTTTGACTGTGTTTGCAAGTTAATGGGCCCAAAAAAAGCCATTTTGATTGGGAAACATTTAGTCAAGGCCAGCTTGTTCTGTACCCTCAAAAGAGTTTAGACTTCAGAACATTTTAAGAGGATGAATATTCTCTACCCCCAATCACTGCACCTGCTAGAGCCACCCTTAACATTCCATGACATAGACTCCAAGACAGTAATCACGGTGTAAAGTCTAACAGAATGTTTTCTCACGTTAAATTTGGTTTCATAAGAGAAGCCACTCAAAAGTATATTAAAAAATCAAAACTCGGTGAACCCGGGTGGCTCAGTCGGTTAAGCGTCTGCCTTCAGCTCGGGTCATGATCTCGGGGTCCCGGAATCAAGCCCCACATCTGGCTTCCTGATCAGCGGGGAGTCGGCTTCTCCCTCTCCCCCCTGCTCCCGCGCTCTCTCTCTTACTAGCTCTCTCTCTGTCAAATAAATAAATAAAATATTTTTTAAAAAATTAAAACTCAGTTGATAAATGTTAACATCACTGAGGGTAAGTGAGAGAAGAGCAAGTGGACTTCTGTCAAATCCTGAGAAAAAGTCCTACCCCCAGTAATTAACCTGTAAAGAGGAAAACAATTAACCCTCAGATGGATTTGGGAGTCCTAAGACAGAGAGGATCTGGGCTACCCTTTCCTTGGCTGACCCCAGACACTAGCCAGTTTTCAGAACCTCCCATGTCTGGGGCACACTCTGTAGGGTAGGGTGTCTGAATGGAGCCTGACAGCGTTTCCCATGCCGCCATGTGGTGCTGGAGCCCAAAAATGTTCCCATGAGCCCAAGAGAGGCATGAAAGTCAACCAAGAGATAGCTGAACGTGGACAGACCCTGAGACTAAGGGAAGAAAAACTTAGCTAGACGCAGAATCAGACGTAAGGCTGCGTAGTTCAGTGAACGGCACTGTGGAGACGGCTATAGCCAGCCCAGTAGGCGCTCCTCTCCTCCCCACCTTCACTTCCTAAGTTCCCTGAAAGTTAGATAGTGTGTTGCATGAAGTGCGTTGTGGCAGAAATGCCCAAACAAGAGTATGTCCAATAAGATCCCATGATTCTGTACTCCACGCTGGTGAAGAGCCTCCCCCTCTCTGCCGCCGACAGTGCATCTGGTACCCCAAGATGATGAACACCTGTGGGATGCTGCAAGCTGGATAAATAATAAATACTATAGAGTTTATGGTATATTGTTCCACCTAATTGGCTCTGTAAACCCAGTCCTCGCCCAAAACTCTCTTTCGGATTTTCCATGCACACCCTTTGGATCACGCACAGTGAACCCAAATTATTTCGATTCGCCCTGGCTCTGATTTTGGCACAGTGCCCAATTAGACTGGCAACAAACAGAGCATTTCTTTCATCCTTACCTGGAATGCCAGGGGGGCCAGGGGGCCCCGGGGGACCTTGGTAGCCTCTGAAGCTGTATTCTCCATGGCAACACTTGCTGCAGTCTGGGGGCGGTCCTCCGGTTTGTGGAGACTTTAAAAAAGATAGAGAGAGAAGCTTCAGAGAATGGTACTGGGGAGTCATTAGGACTTGTGAATTTCCCTTGGTCTCGTCTTTTGGGTAAGTTTAACTCCAAACAACCTACGACAGCATCAGAAAAGCTGGTGTGGGGTGGGGGCTTGAATGGCATGCTAGCTAAAGAGAGCCAATGACCAAAAGGACAAGGAAGCCAGAGGGTCAAAAGAAGGGCATGCTCTTTGGAAGGAGTGTGGTGTTGGCAGGGGATGGGGCAGTGTTTCTGGGAAGTACTGTCTTGAGCTACTGGTGACGGCCAAGGAGGAAACCCCTTCAGAGGTGGACTGGGAGGTAGCCCTCTCATTCCCAGCTGCCAGGAGCCTCCCCTGTCACTCCTTTGAGTAGGTGACCCTCAAATGGTAAGAACAATCAACTTCCAAGATACTTATTAAGAATTTCTATATTCAGGATACTGGGATAAGAGTTCTTAGAAATTTTGAGTCAAAATGCCGCTCTTCCCGTCACAACACACTTAAACTGCCTTAGGACATGGAGGAAACAAAGTATTCTTTAGCCCAGCAAATTACTATTAAGTATCTACATCTTGAAACAACTTTAACTCCCCCTTAAGCAGTATTTAACCTCAGGTCCTGTTTCACATTTTACTTCAAAATTCTAAAAGATTATCACATCGTTCGAACCAATATTCAGTGAGTACTTAATGGGTACTAAGTGTACTCAAATGTGACACTGAGGGGACTTGCTTATTTATTTAAAGAAAAATTTCTAAAATGTGTGCTTACTGTTGAGGAGCTACAGATCTAGTACAAGAGCTAGATTCACTGATAAAATTTAGAGTGATACTAAACTGGTAACTTGCCTTTTGATTGTGTAATATAAAATATTTATGGAAATTTTCCTAAACTTGAGTTATAATTCAATGGTCTGTTGAAAACAGTGTATTATTTCTAAAAGATTCTAAAGAAAGGGAAGGAGCAAAAGAGGGAAGGATAAGAGCAGAGGGAGAAAGGAAGGAAGAATTTGAAATTCAGGTTTTCTCTATTGCTAGAAATCCAAGCAGAAAAGTGGGTCAAGTCTTCCATTGCTGCACATTTAGACTTCACTATTTTTTGTTGTTGTTTAATCAAAAATGGGCTTGGACGTTTTCCTCACTCCCTCATTCCTTTTCCTTTAAGGCCTCCACCACGCTCATCAGGGAAAATGCAGGCTATCTGTAGTCTGAGCATTCTCTTGCAACACCTCAGAGCCGGAGTCTCAAGTGATCAGGGGCCACAATGTGGAGCTAACTCCTGTCTAGTCTTCTGCCCACCAGACCCCACACTGGACAGATATGGGAGTCTGCAAAAACCTTTGGTAAAACTGGTGAAGGAAAAGAAAATCAGCTAAAGCAAGTGGTCTGGGACAAGGAAATTCAGACACTTGGAAAGTCAGACACCACAGCACCACCCCACCTTCTAATCCAAGGACGCAATCTGAGAAGTAAGTATTTCATAATTTCCTGGTATGATTTTGCTAATGTGAAATACAGTTTTTTTAAGTTCCAAGAAATCCAAGGCTCTGCCAATAATGGGCTTTGAGGGAGAAGGAGGGAAAATTCTGAAGCGGGAGCCATTTGAAAATAGAACTGAGTTCCTGGGATGCTAAGAATTTTAGGAACATGTCTGTCCTGGCACCAGAACTCCTATCTCAGTTCTGTGTGGCTTTAGTGATGTCACTCCCCCCCCCCACTGCCCCCACATCATTTTTCTTGTCTACTAAATTAGGGCACTGGGTAAAATGGCCAGGAAATTTCTTGCCAGCTCTAAGAGCAAGCAAAGATACTAAGGTCTTTTCTAAACCCTCAAATAATGGTTTAGAAAAATTCTATTTGTAAAGTCTGGTGTCTGAATGTGAGAAGTTAGCTCCAGGAGAGCGGGCTGCTCGGGGGCGGGGGGGGGGTGCCCAAGCTACTCGGGAACACTTCGAAAGCAGAGAGCTGCCACCCCAGCAGGGAGAATCTTCTGGTTCCTACTAGTTGGTCATGTCCTGAGAGCCCGCCTACAACATTCACATGTTCCTCTGGCCTGGTCCTTCACAATACAGTCAAATGGAATAATGCTTGCAAGCCTTTTGAGGGACCCTTAGAACAAGTTAGACAGGATGTGTTAATTCAGAAGTTATCACCTAGGTAAGGGACAATTACACGCTAGGGAGTCACTACATATACCCTCTTAAGTTTATCAACCCTTTTCTCATAATCAGGTCAAATGTGAAAGCCAAAGGAGAATGAGCAGCACGGGAGGAGGAAGGGTTCTCTAAGACAAGTCCCAGCCCTTTTGTGGATGGAGGCCATGGGGCAGCTACTCAGGTTCAGCTCTGCTGTTAGCGAGTGACTTCTCAGAAAGAGGGCCCACAGCTCCTTCTTTAACCGAAGAACGAAGAACGAGAGAAGAGAAAGGAGAAGGGAAGTGGGACGAAGGGGAGGAGGGAGTCCAGGAGGAGGAGGAGGAGGAGGGGAGATTGATAAAGGAAGAAACTGCCTAGAAAAGAGAGCCCAAGTCTGCTCTCCCCCCAGTCTCTGCACACTCTACCCACCACGAAGCCCATGGCCAGAGTGCTTTTTCTAGAACATACGCCAGACCACCTCACTGCCCTGTTGTGAGCAAACAAACACAACTTTGGCAGGCAAACTAAGGTCTGAGCTCCTTAACCGGCCAACAGAATCTTCCAGGCTGGCACTGAGATCATCCTGTGTCTTCCTTGAACAGCTCAGGGGCTCCAGCTGCGCCCATCCCTCCCAGGCTCTCTCATCTCTTTGCCGTCCCACATAGTTTTAGATTTTATGTCTTTCGTGGATAACGATCTTTTTTGCCTCACTTTTGGGATCCACTGCAGCGGCCACCACCCCTCTGGCACTTTCTCCCCAACTGCCTTTTGTGCAGAGATTTTGTTTACCACACGGTATTCAATGATCTGTTCATTTGTCCCCACGAGAGCCCTTCAGAACTGTCCGGAGATAGGCTTGGGCTTATTTATCCCCATCCTAAAGCTTGGCACATACTAGAAGCACAGGAAATCATAGGTGAAACAACAAATGAGGAAAAAGAAGAATTAAAACAAGAGAGGCGGGGAACGCAGGCAAGAAGGGGAACACAGGAAAATCCTAAATGCAGTGAGTCTCCATACCCATTGGCAGAGGAACCTATTGAGGATCGCCAGAATATCAATGGTTCTAAATCTCCTCAGGATCTGCTGTTGGGGGTTTGTTTGAAAATACTTCAGGAGCCCAGGAGGGTTTGAAAGCCCACCCCCTCCCCACTGCCACTTCAACAAAAGAAAGCCAGGAAGTGACTTCCCGCCCCTCTCATCTGACTCCAGCATGTTGGCTGCCTACTCAAAGGTACAGCGAAGTAGAAATGTAATTTGGATTCCAGTGGTCAGCTGGGTATTGGTTGCCAAGAAATAACAACAAACAGCCTACATCTGCCTTCTGCTGCGTCTGGGAGCACATACTGCGAAGGCCAGGGAGGGCCCAGCAAAGATCCCACCCACTGAAATGGAAAGTCCAGGTCAAAGCCTGGATGAAAATGAAAATATCTTCACCACAAGGAAATACAGAGGACCATGAGTCACCCTCCAGCCAAAAGATTATCAGATGAGGGGTGCCTGGCTGGCTCAGTCAGTAGAGTGTGTGACTCTTGATCTTGGGGTTGTGAGTTTGAGCCCCACGTTCCACTCCACGCTTAGTCCCAGAGTCTACTTAAGACTCCCTCTCCTTCTGCCCCTGCCCCCACCCCGCGCACTCTCTTTATCTCTTTCTAAAATAAATAAATAAATCTTAAAAAAAAAAATAAAAGGATTGTCAGATGAAAGGACAATCTCTAAAAGTGGGCTTTGAAAAATAAGTATTTGGAGGTTATTATTTCTTTTGTGGCTCCTTAAAGAAACAATTTTTTATTTTTTAAAAAAAGATTTTATTGATTTATTTGACGGGGGGGGACGGGGAGAGCACAAGCAGGGGGAGGGGCAGAGGGAGAGGGAGAAGCAGGCTCCCCGCTGAGATCATGACCTGAGCCCAAGGCAGACGCTGAACCCACTGAGGCACCCAGGTGCCCCAAGAAACAATTTTTTTTTGACACGGTCTGACAGAACAGTCTGGGCGACTGCACTGTGCAGCTGAGTTAGAAATCCCAGCTCAGCCCCAGATCTCTAGCTGATCGTGTGTGGGGTTTCAGTCTGATCATATCGCCAGTCTCAACCCAAACTTTTCAGTCTATGAGAGGCCAGGCTTGGATTTCACCTGCATGAACATTTCCAGGGCCTGTTGAATGCAAAGACACAGTGAATTTTTGTTCTAAAACCTCTTCGTTCAAAGCTCTTGTAATTCAAGGTAACTCTTCTTGCCCCCTTCCTCTGATTTCAGCATGCCAGATGCCGAGAAGGTAAGTCAATATCCGTTTTGTCTGTTCTTAATGTTTTAAATGAAATTGAATTTCACCAATTTGCAATTCACTACATTGAAACCTGACCTCACTCCAAAAATCCCCAAAAAGAGTTGAAAGATGTTTCCTTGGACACTGAGTTCACACCCAGGGAAATAAATCAAGTCCTCTGTGATTATCAGGCTTTAAATCACACAATGAAGTTTTGCTTTTAATACACAGGCAGTCTTTTTTGCTCTAACTCTATGGTTCACAGGCTGAACATAGAGGCTTAGCAACCTAGACTACTATAAATCAAATAAACAAGCCTGGCATGAAATGTCACCGTCAACTAACACATCAAAGTGAAAAACTCAAAAGGCAACTTCTCCCTGCTGGGAAGCATTAAGAAAATCCAACTCTCTTAGAATCTGCAAATGATTGTCTCCAGCAATCCGATACGTCTTATCTGCTATCTGCGTGCTCAGCACTTTTCACACCAAGAGAGCAAGAAAGAAATCAAGTCAGAGCACAGCAGGGAGCTGGCTGCTCTGTTCTTGACCCCGGGGGACACCGTGTCCCCCCACATCCTCTGCTGATTTCCTAACAGAGATCGGCAGTCGTCCCCCGCCAGGACCCCAGAGCAACCCAGAAAGACCCCCACAAGCAGCACAGCAAACTTCTCGAAAGCATTGATCCTAAGAATCGCAGCTGAAAAAGAACAACAAAACTCGTTAAGCTTTCACAGTAATCCTTAGAAGAGAATTCCGAGTACCTGGCCCCAGAATGGGGTGATCTGGGCTAGGTCATCTACCTCGGGGTGCGGTAGCTCATCTGGTCTCAGGGGTTTTAGGTCTGTAGAAGTGTTATTATCCACAGTCCCAGTTTTAGGATGGCTCCGCTCTCTCACTTTCTCCCTCCTGGAGCCGCTACGGCCAGTCTGCTGGTGGCTTTGCACTATTCTCGCCTCTACTTTATTAGCTCTTCCGCTCACCTCCATGTATTCATCTTGACAGAGGCAAAATGGGAGGAAAAGCAAAGCCAGCAGGTGCCAAGAGCCGAGCTGCCTCCCGAGCATGATTCTCAACAGAGCCCCAGAGCCTCCTGGAGAGCACGGCGGGGCTTCTCAGGCAAATGCCAGGGCTGGAGAGGCGAGCTGCCGCCGGCTGGGCTCTTTTATACTTTGGTGTGTAATAAATAAGGCTGCAGGCATGCCAGAGGGAAGCAGTCCTCCTCCCCAGGCAGGACAGCCCCCATTCATCACTCCCCCCCCCCCAACCCAGGCAACCGGGTTGATACGTGCAGCTCCCAGTTGGTGGGGTTCATAAATGTCACACCTTGGCACGTTTGTGTTAAAGTGTGAGGGAAACATACACAACCAGCTGGAAACAGAGAGCATGTGTCCAGAGGTTTGCTTTCGTGATTAGACATGTGCCTTCGCGGTCTGAGATGCTTTTGGAAAAACCTGCCCTCAGGCTTGCCAGGAAATTTGGGCTTCACTGCATCAGTTCTGTCTGAAATGGCCAGGCGGACTAGTTCAGGGCAATCCGGAGAGCTCATGCACTCTCGCTGTACAGCTAATGCTTCTCCACGCTGGTCCGCTTAAGGGAACTCATTCCTCCTTCCAGACGTCAGCAGCAGAAGGCAGTTGGGTGACTCCAGAACGCTGAGCTGGATTCGGGTGCAGAGTCCCCGCGTCTAGCAAAAGCATTTCCCCATTCTAGTCTAGATTTCCCTTTCCCCTTTGTTTCCAAAAGCCAAGGTTAAATTAAAGTCAGTGATTGCCAGATGAAGGTACAACATCCTGCTTTCTATTAGAAGACGCTTGTCTGTCTCTGGCTACTCATCCTTCTGACATATTCTTGATTAAAATGGAAGAAATGGAAAGGGCCAAACCAAACACGCTGCTTCATCAGATCAGAATGGAGAGAATTATCATTTCTTTTATTTGCTACACTTATTTTAATTTGGTCAAAGAGCAAATGGATATCCCTAACTTCTTTATGATAATAAATTAAGGGCATTTATGTAGCCGGGCCATGAAAATTTGCTTCTATTTACATATCGTTTCATTTAATATTACTCATTCACTCACAAAACAAAAAGTCACTGCCCCCCCTCCCCCAGGAGAATTGCAGAGACCTTGGGACTTAAGGGACAATGAGTGGCAAGTGTCTCCTGCTCAGTGGACAAGCATGGCACTGTAAGAAGGCCAAACCTGGGAGAAGCCAGGCCTGATAATGAGGTGACAGAGCAGCTGGAAAGGGGGAAGAAGCAGCAAAGGACCTGAGACCCAGAAGTCACTGATTCAAGTGGTATCACTTTTGCCGGACAGCTACCTCTATATATAGGCTATATATAGTCATGCCTATTCAAAAGCGAGCAGTTCTCACCCAGTGGCGGATCAGAGGCTCTGCCATCCCCATCCCGTAAGTCTACCCATCCAAAATTTCCTCACTGTTGAGTTCTTGGAGACCTGTGATGAGCCCTCCTAGGCAGATATCCCTAGGGAAGGTAGTACATCAAGCTGTTATCTGGCATTAACTCTTACTGAGGATTTCTTTCCCAGACCTGGAGCTGAGACGGGTGTTGTGGGCAAGCAAGTGGATGGAATATCGCTGTGAGAGAAAAGGCCCAAGGGAGTGTCTTAGTGGGGATGCTCCCTCATGGAGGCCTGGAAACAATTTTTCAGGGAGACCACAAAGCAAGAAATGGCTCAGAAATCTAGGTCACCTCATTCAAAGTTTTCTAAGAGCTATCCCTGGCACCTCCCACAACCTGGACCATCTGGCTAACTAGCTACAAGTCAACCTCTTCTGACTTTCAACCGCATCGAGGCTTTCCACTGCTGTTTTCAATCCTTTCAACTATTCTAGTAGTTCTCAATCCTGGCTGTCCATTGAAACAAACCAGGAAGGTTCTAAATATATCAGTGCCTGGGCCCCATCCCAGAGCAATTGAGTCAGAATCTCTAGTGGGGCCTGGGTGCCAATAGTTTTCAAAAAGTTCCCTGAGTTGATTTTTTTTTTTTAAGATTTTATTTATTTTATTTGAGAGAGAGAGAGTATGAGAGGGGGAGGGTCAGAGGGAGAAGCAGACTCCCTGCCGAGCAGGGAGCCCCATGCGGGACTCGATCCAGGGACTCCAGGATCATGACCTGAGCTGAAGGCAGTCGCTTAACCAACTGAGCCACCCAGGCGCCCTCCCTGAGTTGATTCTAATATGCAGCCAGGGTTAGGGAGTTGCTTACCCATCCTCCCCTTGACTCAACAGGAATAAATAAAAGTATCTATAATTTGGTGAACACTTACCATGTGTCAGACAAGTATTTCTTTGCTTTAGGTTACTGACTTCTCACAGCAAACCCATTATTGCCATCTTTTAGATGAGGAAACGGGGGCTCAGAGAGGTAAAGGGACTTGCCTGGCTTTATACAATTGGAAAGCCGTCATTAAGACAGGTATCTATCTATCTGTCCTCCTGCCTTCTTACAGAAAAGTAGGAGAAGACCAGCAGAGAGAAGGCCAGCTCCATAGCCATCTGCCAGGAGGCTCACCTGCAAAAATCAGGTCAGAAGGTTATGAGTGGAATTATGTCACCCAAAAAGATGTTGGAGTCCTAATCTCCATACTTCTGCGAGATGACTTTATTTGGAAATAGTCTTTGTAGATGATCAAGTTAAGATGAGGTCACTGGGGTAGGCCCTAACCAGATACAACCATGTTCTTATAGAGGAAAAATTTGGACACAGAGACAGACACGCACGCAGGGAGAATGTGGTGTGTAGACATAGGCAGGGATGGGGGCAATGCATTTACAAGTCAGGGAACACCAAAGATGGCCAGCAAGCCACCGGAAGCTGGGAAAAGGGCGTGGAGCAGATTCCCCCCACATAGCCTGAAAGGAACCAACTTGACGTCAGCCTTCCAGCCTCCAGAATTAGCAGACAATGAATTTCTTTGTGTAAGCCCCTTGAGTTGTGGTACTTTGTTATGACGGCCCCAGCAAACAAATAGGTGAATATGTGGGGAAGCTTTGAAGAAACCCCAGCCCCCATCATCTTGCCAATGAGGAGAGGGCAGTCTGAAAAGACTTAGCCAATTGCTCAAGTTCAAGGATGCAGAGTCGCAAGTCTGGCCCCAACTAGGGGCCCCAGCCCATAGGCATGGGTCCCTTTTATTTGTCTCCCGTAATTTCCCATTAGGTTCATTTTAAACTTTGGCTTGTTATTAAATCTTACTTGGGGTTATCCTTTCACACATGTTCTGGCCATGTCCCTTGTATCCAGTTTATCCAGTTTTCAAAGATGTGAATTGGAGTTGGGCCATCATTTCCTGCCTGTGAACAGAGTACTGGAAATATGTAGAACCTGCCCCCAGTGAAAGCTGGAGTCCCCGTTCTGCACCGAGGTCTGGAGGCATCCAGCTGCTGAGATGAGCTGGGACTGCCACTACATCTTGCTTGCTCAGCTGGCCCTGGGGGTCCAGCCAGGAGGTTGGCAAAGCCACCCCTGTGAGCAGCAGAGATACACATGAATACATGTGAAAGCTCAAGCCTGTGAATCAGCTCTGCAGGCTGGAAGCAAATATTTGTTTAGCTCTACAAAGGAGGCTGTTATGAAATGTGTAGGTGCCCTGTGGCTTCCCCCAGGGTGCTCCACTGTGGCCTTGGCCAAAAGGAGATCAGCTACGGTCTGGCCAGGGACAGTCAAGGACTGTGTGGGATTGAACGTGTCTTTATATCAGTGCCAACTTGAAGGGTAGCTAAAGAAGGCATCTGTTTGCATGATTTTCAGGAGCAGTTGGAGTGTGACCCACCTCCCCTCTACCCCTTCTCACTGAAAAATACTCCAGCGCTCAGCTCAATGAATTCTGGGATTCAAAAATCAATACTTGATCCCTCGGATTTAAACCGATTAAAGGTTTATTAAAATGCAAATGAAATAAAAATACTCTCTTAGAGGAGGTGGTTTAACTGTATTGCTCACTTATATCTTAATGTTGAAGGCTTTTAGATCCTTTTCAGAGAAGTTTTATTTGGAGAAGCATCAAAAGAAAGGAATGTAATGTGTTCAAAAGGGGGACATTGTCTCTTAATATTAGCTATTGTCATTTGAAGAGAAACAGGTTCATGCTTGACACCCGTATGGGGAAGAATAAGAGAGGAGGTTGGTCGACTGGTCAGGATGTCCTCACTTGGCTGGAACTACAGATTTGGGCCTGACCCTCATTCGGCAAGTGCAGGATACCCGTTGCCAGTGACCCTGAGATAGATCTGTGTCCATAGCCAAAATAAGGTCACCAGAGACTGATGTATAAAAACCAGCATTCAAATGTATTCACTTATAATGAAAAATATGGCTTTCAAGTGAACTATACGTGTTTTACATGCTTGCCGAAGAGAAATTCTCTCTGTAGAAAATTTGCGTGAGAAGCCAATTCTAATCAGAGAGATGTATGATAAGCAGGAAAGTGTGTGTGTGTGTGTGTGTGTGCATGCACGCACGTGTGTGAAGTGGAATTTTTCGGATAATATTAATGGCTCATATCATCAAACATTTGTTTCGGTCAGGATCCAAACAGAAAAGCAGAAACCATTCCAGGTATTTCAACAGAGAGAATTTGATAGAAGGAATGGGTTAAACACAGAGATAGGAACTGCAAAAAGCAACCATCTCCTAAGGCTAGGAATATAAAGCGAAGAGGTGGGTGTTGTCAGAACTTAGAAGCTGGAGGTAGGGACCCCGGCAGAGCTGGGACTGGGACTTCTGAGGAGGAAGGACTGCCCAAGGTAAGCTGGTACCTTTGTCAGGGTGCGGTGAAGTTAATTCTGGGCATATAGGAAGATGTCTGTCTGGGACCAACTCCAGCTACCAGAGGGTTATCGGCCAGATGACACAAAAACAGCAAGCAGAAGGAAAGAACAAGTGTTTCCTGGGATCTTCCTACCTTTCAGCATCTCCTTCCAATGCCCCCTATTCCTTGATCAAGGAGAAAAGTAATTTGCAGATTCCTAGCATCACAGCGCTGCTTTGAGGGCTGGGATGGAGCTGAGAGACAACGGGACAGCTTTAATAACCTGATGCACCAATCTCTTCTCTAGGAATGTTCCTGCCACAAGAAACAGATATTCAAGTTCCTGGGGTGGCACTTGAGACACATCACCCAGCTGGGTCTGTCTGAATTCTCCTTTTGTAAATTTTATTCAAATCATCTCCATTTTTCCTAACAATTTCTTTCTTTAGACAGAGGACAATGCAATTTCTTTTTTTTTTTTTTTTAAGATTTTCTCTATTTATTCATGAGAGAGAGAGGGAGAGAGGCAGAGGCAGAGGGAGAAGCAGGCTCCCCACAGAGCAGGGAGCCTGATGAGGGGCTCGATCCCAGGATCCTGGGATCATGACCTGAGCTGAAGGTAGACACTTAACCAACTGAGCTACCCAGGCAGCTGACACTGCAATTTCTTACCCAAAAGCTTTCTTATTTCCTCTGTAGATTGCACCCAGAACATATGGATTGGATTTAGGGTATGCATAGATGATTTTCAATCTTTCTCATTAAAGTGACATGGTGACTGCAGGGGCGCCTGGGTGGCTCAGTCGTTAAGCGTCTGCCTTCAGCTCCGGTCATGATCCCGGGGTCCTGGGATCGAGCCCCGCATCAGGCTCCCTGTTTCGCGGGAAGCCTGCTTCTCCCTCTCCCACTCCCCCTGCTTGTGTTCCCTGTCTTGCTGTGTCTCTCTCTGTCAAATAAATAAATAAAATAAAAAAGATTAAAAAAAAAATAAAGTGACATGGTGACTGCATATAGGACACTAACAATGACCTTCCCCCAGACTAGTCTGCCCAACCCCGTTTTGCTCGTTGAGAAAATCAGAAGTTCACTCCTGCCTATGGAGGCCAAAAAAGCTTTCTTCATTCTGAGGAAGCAAGTCCCCCATAGGAAGTAAATCATGATTGATGTCATCTTTTCGGCCATGTTTATTCTGGGCATGGACATTGACATAATACAGTGTGAAAGAAATCTGCTAGGGTACCTGGGGGAAGGACCCTCACTCATAAAAAGGGACATACAAAAAAGAAATGTACCTTTTCTGTCTCTTCTTCCACTTAATATTGCCATGTTTACATATGAAATGTGGCAACACCGAGCATGGCAGAACTGAAAGAGATAAATAATTTGGTCCTTGATGGCATCCATGAGCCCTTGATTACCTAATCTTCAAGCCACTCAGCTGTCTTGCTATGTGAGATAATATACTTTGTGTTATTTATGCCTCTGATAAATAATACTGTCTTTATTGTATTAATACTTTCTACACATTTGTCTTATCTTTTCAACTAGATCAAAGATTGTGAGGGAAATATCAATGCCACGTATATTATTGTGAAAAGCCTAATTCTACAACTTTCACATAGCAAACACTCCATAAATACCTTTCATTAGTAGAATAGGTAAATGGAAAATACAAACCAAATTAACTATTAAGTTTGGACTGATTAGTTAAAGCCTGCCTAAACTCAAATAAACCAATTATAAAAGAGCTGAGGTGGGGGCAGGGGGTGGCGCCTGGGTGACTCAGTCAGTTAAGCATCTGACTCGATTTCGGCTCAGGTCATGATCTCAGGGTCATGAGATCGAGCCCCACAATGGGCTCCATGCTGGGTGTGGAGCCTGCTTATAATTCTCTCTTTCCCCCTCCTTCTGCCCCTCCCCACCCACTCTCTCTCTCAAAAAAAAAAAAAAGGATGGATGGACGAATGGATGGTAGATAGATGGATGATGGATGGAAGGATGGACAAATGGACAAGTGATGACTGGCTTTGGCTTCAGACCCAACTCAACTTTTGAGTCGACTCCTCAACTTTCTAGCTATGTTACCTTAATGATTCTAAGCCTCAGTTTCCTCATTAGTAAAATGAGGCTAATGATCTGTCTCATGTGGTGGTTTTGGCACTCAGATTGTAGCACAGAGGTAGAAAAAAGGGTGGAGTTGGCAGAAATTATTAGAAAGAAAACATCAGGTTAATATAAACTTCATTATACTTCCTGCTAGTGCTTGGGCAATTTAAAAATAACATTTGAGTCATTAAACCTATTAAGAGGTTTCAGATCGGTAAAAACAATCAGTTTCTCTTTTTAAGTGCAGGGAAATTTTTCCTCCACTGAATTAAGCTACAGGGTGTTGGAGTTCAGTAAATAGTTGGGGAGCCTTGTGTAATTTTAAAAGATATTTTGTTAAGCTCTTTTATTTCCCAAGGATACATTTGAGAAAATGCAGAAACAGATACAAACTCCCCAAGGAATAAAGTTCTATAGATTTATGAATAACTCATATATAACTTTTAATCCACCTTGAAAATTAATCATTTGATTCAGCAAATAGTAGGGCAGCTCTGTCTTGCCTGCTTTCATGGTCTGCCACAGCCTGTTCCAGGATCTTCTGGAGGTATTAAAGAGCAAAATGTTTCCACATGAGTAATGCTGATTCCAGACACTCCACCCGAACCACAGAGGGAGTAGATCTGGGGTTGGCATCCCAAATACATTTCTTTATTCCAAGCCTAAAAGTAGGCCATAAAGGAAAGGCATTCTTGGATTCTGAACCAAGAGTCCACCCAGCCGTGTCCCCTAATGAGTGTACTCATCTCATTGGTTCCTGTCTGCTGGTGTGACATGGTGCTCTCATCCTTCAGAGCCGTTTGCCCCATTTGTCTGCAGGCCTTCCCACAGATCCTGTCAAATGCTCATGTTCTGTGACTGCATCCTTGGCTGGCCCCATTTAGGATGGATTTTGGTGCAAAATCAGCCAGTTATTATGCATCTGGTTGGGATGTGTATCGGTGGAGAGGTCACACGTTTTGTGAGCAACAAGAGCACCCCAGGATTTTAAGAAAAGTAGAGTCAGCTGTGGCCCATTTAATCTAATTCCTCTGCCCTGTTATGTGTGAGCAAATAATGGCCCATAAAGGAGAAGGGACATGCCCAAGGTTATGCAGCTAGTTAGAGGCAGGGCCAGAACTAAAACCTACGTCTGTTGACTTCTAGACCAGTGATCTTCATGTTTCCTAATGAATGATCTATTAGGTATCCAATCCAATGAAATGCTGCTTTTCAGTGTTTAGGTACTGGAGGGAGATTAGTTAATTAACAGTTTTTGCTTGCCTAGATTGCACTCAGGATTCTAAGCCAGACCCAAACCCCACCACCTCCAAGAAGATTTCCCTGATGAAGTGGAGATAGTACCAGGCGAAGTATGGGAAGACCTGGCTTTGGGTCTCAGCTGTCCTTTAATAACTAGCCCTGTGGCCTTGAGCACAGCACTTCCCCACACTACCTCCGGAAGTGGGTCTCTGAGTCTCCCGGAGCAGGGCCTCCAGGGAGGGAGGAGGAAGAGACCAATGTTTTCCTCCTTTTTTTCCTGGTTTGTTCCTCTCCTCTGGGAAAATGGGTCCCAGGCCTCTGAAATGGCATAGGGCCCTGTGTTAAACCCTCAACAGGGGAAAAGTATAGCTGGGAAGGGAGGGCATGGAGGTGAAGAGTGAAAAGAGGAAAATAGATTTCTGTACCCCAGTTCCCAGAGATTCAGATATCCTATTCTAGGAGTCAATAACGTCTTCTGTAAAGGGCCGTGCAGTAAATATTTTAGGCTCTGCTGGCCATACAATCTCCGTTGCCACCACAGCTCGAAAGCAGCCATAGACAACGTGAGAATGAATAAGCATGGCTGTGTCCCAATAAAACTATTTACAAAAACAGATGGTGGCCCTTAGGTCACAGACCCTGGTCTATTCCAAACCTGATTATCTTCAGGATCTTTTCAGCTGAATTACGGAACAGACCATCTGGGAAGTCACTGTGCTCTGTAACTTTTAAGGAATAGTATTAGCATATGAGATGATACGGTAAAAAAGGACAACAGGCGATGTTCCTAAACCAGCTGTGAGAATCTGAATTTCCCATCTACTTCACGACCTTCCCATTTGTCTTCTTGTAGCTTTTGTCCATACCTTCATGATGTGCTTCTTATCCCCTTCCTCCTCTGCCTTCTCCTCTTCTCTCTCCTCCTCCTCCCTGTTGATGACCACCATCACTTTTCCCCACCATACACAGACCAAAAAGCATGTGTATCAATTAGAGATATGGCTGTAAAAACCAGGAATCATCACAGGATGTGATGGGCAGAAAAGCCTTGCCTTGGAAAGTTGTAAGGTGCTCACAGACTTGTCCGGAAGCCAGAGGACCAGACTTGGAAAGCAAGCAGGAAGCGCAGTATAGAGGGTCTCACACAAGAACCTCATTACCTTGCAGCAGGAAACTTCAGGCCAGAATGTCACCGTCCTGGAGTCAGATCGTGCATATTCCTGGACACCCCTGAAACCACCATGACTAAATCTTAACTGACCCTTTGTTCTTCATCACTTATTCCAAATTCAAGACCTGGTTGGCAGTAGGTGGTCACCTGATTCTAAACCACACACCCGGGCCGTAGCTGGCAGAGGATAGGGAGAAAAGGAAATCTCCATACTTCAAGTCCTATAGTGGACAGTAGAGCATTGGGTCCCACTGGTAGTACACATGATGGGGGATTCTTGCCATATGAACAGGGTACAGACGCTAGAAAGCCAATACAATGACAAAAGTCAATCAGCACAAATGAGAATTCAAGGCCAAAGTTGACCCCTGGGTGAAACACTGAACTCTCATATGAGGATGGACATATGAGGAGTAGAGTCTAAATTAACCAGAGTGTTGTTATGTGTGTGCTGCCTATGGGCTCAGGGATGAGAGGGAAGTGGAGATTGTCAACATAACCAGACTCACATTCCCTGGCTATGGAAGTATTTTCAATTCACAGCAAGGAGCATGAGGTTGCAGATTCCTCACTGACATGGATTTATACCCCTGTGGGTGCTGGTTGGTCTGCATCTGTCACATCTGTCTTCTAAGCCCATGGGGGCTTTACTAATAAATTGAAGCTCTCCTGAGACAGATGCAATGCTCTGGCAGTTATCCCCATGAAAAGCTCATATTTTCCAATATGCAGTGGGAAATCTGCATACATCTGTCTTCGATGCTGAAACATGCAGCAGCTGAGGGACAGCTGCTCAGCCTTCAGATAATCGAGTTCATTGCTCCCTGACATCCACCCCTCATAATTTGGTCATTCTTTTCAAATGGCTGCAGTGCTAGGTAACAAGCTACTCTGGGATGTATCCTCTAACTTGGTCATTGTCACTAGAATTTCGGGGACATCTTTTCTCCAAGTTAAGGGCAGCATTCATCAATTTTACCCGGAAATGCATGATTTTATACTTGTTCCCCCCAAAATTTAATTAGTTTACCAGAAAAAGTCCTTTACTTTTATTGGAAATTATGTAAGGCTTTGATGAGTCCCAAGCCATAATGTTATGGTTTCACAACAGACAACACATTGGGAAGGGGGAAAGAGAGGAGACTGAATGAAAACAGAATCAATGAAATGCAGTTTTAGCTATTCATCGTGATACATCCTCTTTGCACTCTCTCTCTTACAGTTCCTTGTGCATGTATTTATCACATCCATTTTACCTGTCCCAGAGCACATATATTTATATCCAATACTTGCCGTGGAGTCCTGGTTCACGCTTTTCTGTTTTTGACATTATTCTGGATTGTAGTATTTTACTTATTAATTTGTATCGTGACTTTTATACTCAAATGAGCCAGTCTGGGTAGTTACTGCATTTTTATGAATTGGGATATAATGCAGGCCAAAAAAGTAACAATGAAAAAGGAAAATTTAATAAACACAAGCAATAACCTACTAATGGCATTAGCAGACTCCAACCACATTTTTAATTGAATAGGAGTAGAGCCCCACTGACAAATATAGACCTTGAGTTCCTTTTTTTTTTTATGAGAGAGAGAGAGAGAGAAGCAGAGGAAGAGGGAGAGGGAGAATCTTAAGTAGGCTCCACACCCAGCACAGAGCCCCATGCGGGGCTTGATCTCATAACCCCAAGATCACGACCTGAGCTGAAACCAAGAGTTGGAGGCTCAACCAACTCAGCCACCCAAATGCACCTATAAGTGTGCTTTCTAATTCTTTTAGCAGCAATCCTTTGTTAGATGACACTTTTTTGAGGATTGGGGCAAGTTTCTCTCGTCTTTAAAGCAATGAGGATAGCAGGGAGCCTAAGGCATACACCTCACGTTGACCAGCTTTATTCAGGGGTAATGAGGCAATCCCATCCCTGAAGTAAGCCAGGAGGTACCTCAGGTTCTTAGAGGCCACAGTTCCTCAAGCAGAGTTAGGTCAATACTGTGCTTCCTGTCATAAGCATGCCAGTGCTGGCGGATGTTTGCAGTCAACAGCCTTGTGATGAAGCCCTCAGCTATTTTTCTGGGTGGGAGAGCTGCCTCCCTTGGCTCCTCAGCTGCCTGAGCTCCAGCCTGGACCATCCCTGATACAAAGAAGAAGATCGTCCAGGCTTGTCCTGTAAGAGGGCTCAGTCCGCTCAAGAGTGAGGCTGTGAGTTTCCAGAAACACTTACAGAGCGAAGAACAGTGTGGGTGAGGGGGAACTTCTGTGGGAAAGTTTCAGCGAGATTTCTTTTCCCATTATATTGACTGCCCCTCTGGGAGTATCCTATGAGGCTTCTTTTCATTTCAGATCCAATTCTACCCCCCACCCCGTTCCTTTTGCCTATCTTCTCTGACATAGAGACCATATGATTTTCTTGGATTCTGATTCTGTCACCATCCACTGAAAGTTGCAGATTTGGGATAAAGGGTGAGGTGTGGGAGAGAGTGGGGAGCAAGGCGTGGGAGAAAGGGGGGAACCACAGTTTAGAGATCTCTGGCTCATAAAAAGAGTCTGGACCATGTCTCAAGGCCCTTGCGTTCCTGCCTCCAGCATGTGCCGAGTCCACCACAACTACCACAGCCCCTGGGCTCTGGTCCTCCATCTCCCCTGGGCCTCTGAGGGGTATTATTACATGATGGAGAGTGGCCGCCTTCCTCAGTGTCATTAAATAATACCCTTCTAAATATATGACCGGCATGGAGAATGTGACTGTTTCTACCAACTTGCCCACAAAGGCCTCTTAGGCGAATACTCTCTCATTTCAGTGACATCACTGTCTGGCTCTGTGGGGCTAGTCTTGAGCAGTGTGAAGAAGTGGACATATACTTCTGCACATTTACCCTGGCCACTGGCCCCTTCTTCTTCCCCCTGCCCCACAGAGGCTGGTGTTCCCATGAAACTCCTTCCTCCATCTGAGAAGAAAGGACCACTGTGTTCCCTGAGAAGCCGGGTACTGAGGCATTAACATTTTCATGATGGTTACATTTTTTAAAAAGATTTTATTTATTTATTAGAGAGAGAGAGAGAGAGAGAGCATGAGCGGGGGAGGGGCAGAGGGAGAGGGAGAAACAGGCTCCCTACTGAGCGGGGAGCCCAACGTGGGACTCAGTCCCAGGACCCTGGGATCTTGACCTGAGCCAAAGGTAGACGCCTAACCGACTGAGCCACCCAGGCGCCCCGATGGTTACATTTTTAAAGAGAGTAATTTTTTTTTTATTTCCTCTTTTTTTAAAAAAAATTTTTATTGTTATGTTAATCCCCATACATTACATCATTAGATTTAGATGTAGTGTTCATGATTCATTGTGCATAACACCCAGTGCTCCATGCAGAACGTGCCCTCCTCAATACCCATCACCAGGCTAACCCAACCTCCCACCCCCCTCCCCTCTAGAACCCTCAGTTTGTTTTTCAGAGTCCATCGTCTCTCATGGTTCGTCTACCCCTCCGATTTACCCCCCCTTCATTCTTCCCCTCCTGCTACCTTCTTCTTTTTTTTTTTCTCTTAACATATATTGCATTATTTGTTTCAGAGGTACAGATCTGGGACTCAACAGTCTTGCAGAATTCACAGCGCTTACCAGAGAACATACCCTCCCCAGTGTCTATCGCCCAGTCACCCCATCCCTCTCACCCCACCCCCCACTCCAGCAACCCTCAGTTTGTTTCCTGGATTAAGAATTCCTCATATCAGGGCGCCTGGGTGGCTCAGTCATTAAGCGTCTGCCTTCGGCTCAGGTCATGATCCCAGGGTCCTGGGATCGAGTCCCACATCGGGCTCCCTGCTCTGCGGGAAGCCTGCTTCTCCCTCTCCCACTCCCCCTGCTTGTGTTCCTACTCTCGCTATGTCTCTCTCTGTCAAAAAAATAAATAAAATCTTTAAAAAAAAAAAAAAGAATTCCTCATATCAGTAAGGTCATATGATACATGTCTTTCTCTGTTTGACTTATTTTGCTCAGCATAATACCCTCCAGTTCCATCCACGTTGTTGTAAATGGCAAGATCTCATTCCTTTTGATGGCTGCTTAATATTCCATTGTATATATATACCACATCTTCTTTATCCATTCATCTGTCGATGGACATCTTGGAAGAGGGTAATTTTTAACTCAAAAGAATAAAGGGCTGTGATGAAATTGTATCCATGAATACCTGGTACATAGTAAATGTTCAACAAATAGTTGCTGAATGAAAGAATGTGTTCTTGTTTGATCTATCCATAGTGACCACAGCTTCTTGTGACATGGCTCCCTGCCCCCCGTCTGACCCTGCAGAGGGCTGTAACTGTCCTCAGTGCCAGAGGGAGCTCCAGTTCTCAAATCTCCGCTCAATCAGGTTCTTCCTTCAGTGCCTTCAGGTTCCCTCTCTTCAACATAAAAATGCCATTGATGTGGATCTGCCAGCAAGTTGTAGCCTCAGGGTTCACTTCCTCTACCTCTCATCTTGTACTCAGTTAGGCTGGCCCACCTGCCATTCCCCCTTTGTGCAGCGCCCATTCCTTCAACCGTTCAGTGCGAAATACTGGTTGAGTTCCTCCCATACACCCACCCGGCACTGTCCTAAGCACTGGGATGTGAGCCCCTCCCCACAAGCTTGCATCTAGCACCAGGGCTGCACTGACACATAGCATGGGAATTTCTCCATCCCTAGGTTTCCCTCACCAGACAGATCCCATGCCTCCCTCTGTCTGCATCCTCCACTGCTCCGAGCGCACCCTCTGGCCAGAGGAAATGCCTGTTTGTCCCCTGGAACCACAAAGGCAGCCCAATCACCACAGTGGGGCTGGATGACCCTTCTCCTGGGTCCTTCCACCACTGAGTCTTTCTTCCCAATCCAACATGCTTACCCTCTCAGGCTAATGTGCAAGTGACTAATGAAACCCTTATCTCTTTGTGCCTTAAAAAACACAAATCTTTAGAGAAAAAGCTTCAGAATGCTCATCAGCCTTAGTCTCTTCCAGACTGAAGAAGAGTTCTAGGAAGATGGGTAGTGACAGACGCGAGCATGGAGGGAGGGACAAATGGTGAATTTTACACGTAATCAGTTCGCCCGTGTACCTTTATCTCCTTGTATGGGGGCTTAAATAATGAACATTTAGACAATATAATGCCCCTCTGTACTTTCTTTGCACCTTCCTAGGCATATGTGGAATTTACCAGAGATCTCTTTTGTCAGCCAGCAGGTGGGAGGATTCAGAAGGAAAACTGAAGATAATTTTAGATTTAGATCGATGGCAGACTGTTAACTTTCCCCAAACTATCTGTTCTTCTCTATTCCTTAGTAATAGGATTACATATAGGGCATAATGGCTACTTGGAATAGAGATGACATTTCCCAGGTTCTCTTGCAGTTAGAGGAAGCCTTTCTGACTAACTTTTGGCTGATGGAATATATGGGGTCTTATGTGTGAAGTCTTCATTTTTCCTCCTTTCTGCTGATGGGAATGTGCGTGTAATAGCTGGAACTCAAGCAAGTATTTTGTACCATGAGGTGGAAACCATTAGGACAATGTGAAGCAGTTAAATAAAAAGTTAAATAAAAAAATAAAAAATGACTATTGTGAAACTAATGTACCAGCTCTTGAGTACACAATTCTAGACTTCATTTATGTGAGAGAAATAAACTTCAATCTTGTTTAAGCCCTTTAACTCTTTAAAGGTTAACTTTTCTGTCATGTGGAGCTGCATCTAATCCTAACTGATACAAGATTTGTGCAGGTGCATTATTTCTCTTTGCTCTCAATTCTTTTTTTTTTTAAATATTTTATTTATTTATTCATGAGAGAGAGAGAGAGAGAGAGAGAGAGGCAGAGGGAGAAGCAGGCTTCCCACGGAGCAGGGAGCCCGATGCGGGACTCGATCCCAGGACCCTGGAATCATGACCGCAGCCGAAGGCAGACGCTTAACCATCTGAGCCACCCAGGTGCCCTCTTTGCTCTCAATTCTATATTCTTATGCACAGGGATTGATTCTACATTTTTGTACACAGGAAGAAGTAAGTGGGATTGCAGATGTGGCCTTTTATCTCTCCTCAAAAGTTGACCCCAAAATCGAGGAAATTTGGAATATGTGAGATATGTGACCCAGGATGAACAAAGAGATTTATTGCAATGTTACCTACTGAAATAAGAATAACATGAGACTGAATGGCCATAAAATTAAGTAACTAATATTTATTAAGCACCTAATTATGTGCATAGATGGTACAAAGCAACGTGGCAGACAGAAGCCCTCCAACGATGTCCACGCCATAATCCTTGGAACCTAAGAAAATGCTACGTTCCATGGAGAAGGGAATTTGTAGATGTGATTTGGATTGCAGGCATAGGATAGGGAGACCCTTTCACCTGGTGGGAGGCAGCGGAGACATGCAAGAAGGGGAAACCAGAGAAATTCCAAGTATGAAAAGCACTGGACACACCGTTGCTGGCTTGAAGGTGGAAGGGGCAACGTGCCCAGGAATACAGGCCAACTTGGAGCTGAGAAAGGCTCCTGGCTGACAGGCAGCAAGGAAAGGGAGTGGTTGGGTAAATGATGGTGCAGCCATTCCACAGCATACTATCCATCCACTGAAAATGAGAAGCATTTAATTGACATTGAAAGATGCTCACCATACATTAAGTATTAAGAAATGTTCAGTGAGGGGCGCCTGGGTGGCTCAGTCAGTTGAGCATCTGCCTTCGGCTCAGGTCATGATCCCAGGGTCCTGGGATTGAGCCCCGCATCGGGCTCCCTGCTCAGAGGAGAGTCTGCTTCTCCCTCTGCCCCTCTGCCCTGCTTGTTCCCTCTTTCTCTCAAATAAATAAATAAATAAATAAAATCTTAAAAAAAAAAAAAGAAATGTTCAATGTATAAAGCATTTATGCAATAAGCATATCTGCAGTGTAAAATTTTTCAAAGTCACAAAACTAATCTGCAGACCTCATTTTATACATTTGTTCTAAACCTAACCAAATTTGGGTCTTGAGCTGCCATTCACCTTGGAACCAGAAGTGATATTGCCAGTAAAAGACATATTTGGTTAATTTATTAATAACTCAATCGTTTCATATGTGAAAATTTTCAATTTCAGGAGGCTGCCTTTCCCCATTTTTTTCCCCAGGGCGACAACTAAGTTCTTGGGAGAAAGTTTCTGCCTGAAGGTTATAGCTGGACCTATGTCCTTGGTCATGTGGGTGTTTTGTGCCCCACGGAGGCCAGAGGAGGCTCCGGGGACTCTCCCAGGCCCTGCTGCTGGGACAGATCTGGCAGCCATTTCTACTTTCTGCCACTGATTTTTCACTTTTAGTGTGCCACTTCCATGTGCTGCAGCCCAGGAGTCGACAGGATTTCTCTGAGGGAAGGAAGGAAGGAAGGTTGAGTGGAAGAGGTTTGGGGTTTTTTTTAAGATTTTATTTATTTATGGGGCACCTGGGTGGCGCAGTCGGTTAAGCGTCTGCCTTCGGCTTGGGTCATGATCCCAGGATCCTGGGATCAAGCCCCACGTCGGGCTCCCTGCTCAGCGGGAAGCCTGCTTCTCTCTCTCCTCCCAGCTACTGTTCTCTCTCGCTATCTCTGTCTTTCTCTCTCTCAAATAAATAATTAAAATTATTTGAGAGAGAGAATGAGTGGGGGGAGGGACAGAAGGAGAGGGAGAAGCAGACTCCCTGCTGAGCAGGGAGCCCGATGCTGGGCTCGATCCCAGGACCCTGAGATCATGACCCGAGCCGAAGGCAGACGCTTAACCGACTGCGCCACCCAGGTGCCTTGGGAGAGTTTGAGACTACAGTACAATTCTAGGGAAATCTGGTGAGGCTGATGGGGACTCCTTGAACCAGTCACCCCTCCCAGAAGCAGGCCAGCCCAGCATCCCTGCCATGCTCAGTTGGGGGCTGGGGAGCAGCCTGTGGAAAGACTGGTCTCCATAGGAACCTGATGATGGATTTCTGAGCCCAGCAGCTGGGGTGTTGGTCACATATGAAATAAATAATGAGATCTAAAACATTTCCAAAGCATTGCATCAGCCAGATTGAAAGAGAGGTCAACATTTTTTGAGAGAGCCATTTATAGCTAAGGCATGGTAAGGGATGGAAACATAATACGTTCGGTTGCTGGAAATTCTTCATTTGTTCATTTGGTCAGAAAGTCATTCCTGTCTTCCAGACTCCAGCTGACATTACGCCTGCACTCAAGGAGTTTACACTTTGGCAGGGAGACAGGTATTAATCATCAACAAATGTACAACTGCAAATAATTATATACACACGTGCATATGCAGACACATTTTTAAGAAAATTGAGGCTGTGCATCAGTCACTTTCTATACATTCTTTTATTGAATTCTTTCAACTGTAGTGGATCTTTATCTCTATAATTAAGAGTTCTGGGCATGATGACAATCATATGCATCTGTAGCTGAGGAAGTTATATAAAATGTCTGTTACACAGCCCATTGGCTTTCTTATGCTGTCTGCCCGTGGGGTGCTGGTACATGGCTAAGTCCCATGAAAGCAACACAGGGGATCAGAATACGACCCCCACCCTGATCCTCAGCTATACAGCCCCACTGGCCCATGCTGCGCTTGGAACTGAGCCCAGTTCTATACTGGGCTCTCTTTCCCCCCACTGTGATAATCCTGAATAAAACCTTCGTGGAGGGGTCCCCCTCTCCTCTCTCATGCCTGGAGTGACAGGATGACTGAACCACTGTATTCACCAGAGATGACTCTAAACTCTTACCAGACCAAGACACAATGACAGCGATCTGCCTAACAAACTGTACTTAACAAACCTTGTCTTCCACTAGGTTCCCCTCTATATTTACCTTCCCACAGTTTCCCGCCTCTAGGAGCTCAAACTCCTTTACCTTTGTCTATCACATCTCCACAATTCACCGCTCTTTGGTAAACATGGTATATATGCTCTCAAGCCTAGACACTTCTTTGGGTTTTCATTTATTTGATATCAAGGACTCCATGTACACATAAAATTATTAATACCAAATAAAATTTGTATGCCTTTTCTCCTGTTACTCTGTCTTTTATCAGTTTAATTTCCAGGATCCCAGGTACAGAACCTGAAAGGGTAGAAGAAGTTTTATTTTTCTCCCTTACAGTTTAACAAGGGTAAAAATCAGCATGGAATGAGGAAGGAAAAGGAACAGGCTAGATCTCTGAAAGGGAGTACCATCTATTGACATCAATATCACCTGTGAGGATGCTGTGGTTTGAAGTTTGGGTCCAAGAGCAAACAGTCAAGAAAGAATTCTTGAGACATTTTCAGTGCTGAAAGGTGGTTTTATTAAGCACAGGGACAGGACTTGTGGGCAGAAAAAGCTGCATCATAAATGTGAGGAGTGACCGATTATATAGGGTTTTGTTTATCCTATGGAGGGGAGGGTGATGTTAGGCTTCTAAGAAATGGAGTCTATAGGTTCCTGGAGGTCTGACTATTATTAAGATTGTGCTTTTCTTGTAAATCATCAAGACAGTTAAAAACTGATGGAGTTTTATGTCATGCATAAGAACTGCAATCTTTATCAGTTGACCATTTGTTTGTCCTTTCTTTGTTCCTGGGCAGTCACGAGTGCTTGAAGAATGTCACATATATGCGGCCTTTGGGGGAGGGGGGTGTGGACTGTTATTGTGCCTTCTGCCCTCAGCTTGCCTTTTGTTATCTCATCATTGTCATTTGGGGAGTTTTTAAATCTGGTCTGGGACGCCAGGGTGGCTGAGTCAGTTAAGCGTCTGCCTTCGGCTCAGGTCATGATCCCAGGGTCCTGGGATCGAGTCCCACATCAGGCTCCTTGCTCAGCAGGTCGCCTGTTTCTCCCTCTGCCCGCCGCTCCCCCTGCTTGTGCTCTCTCTCACACACACAAAAATAAATAAAATAGTAAAATCAATCAATCAATCAATCTGGCAGGGTATGGTGTCCTGGTGCTAATTCATATCCCAAATATTGTACCTTTTGTTTAGATATTTGTACTTTTTTTTTTTAAAGATTTTATTTATTTATTTGACAGAGAGAGAGAGAGACAGCAAGAGAGGGAATATAAGCAGGGGGAGTGGGAGAGGGAGAAGCAGGCTCTCCGCTAAGCAGGGAGCCCGATGCGGGCCTCGATCCCGGCACCCTGGGATCATGACCTGAGCTGAAGGCAGACGCTTAACGACTGAGCCGCCCAGGCGCCCCTAGATATTTGTACTTTTTTTTTTTTTAAAGATTTTATTTATTTATTTGACAGAGAGAGAGAGACAGCAAGAGAGGGAAGATAAGCAGGGGGAGCGGGAGAGGGAGAAGCAGGCTCTCCGCTAAGCAGGGAGCCCGACGCAGGCCTCGATCCCAGGACCCTGGGACCATGACCTGAGCCGAAGGCAGATGCTTAACGACTGAGCCACCCAGGCACCCCTCCTTTTTTTTTTTTTTTCAATACTGAAAGATAAGATGCAAGAGGAAAGGGATCATGACTAATTTTACTGCCTTCTACATCTCCAGTGTTGAGTACAAGGTCAGTAAGCATTTGTTGAATGCATGAGTGAATGAATGAGCTTCACAGGGAGGAGAAGCAGGCTCCCCACTGAGCAGGGAGCCCGATGCGGGCCTCGATCCCAGGACCCTGGGATCATGACCTGAGCTGAAGGCAGACGCTTAACGACTGAGCCGCCCAGGCACCCCTAGATATTTGTACTTTTTTTTTAAGAGAGATGTGATGCCCTCTGTCTGCCAAGAAATTAAGTAAAGTTATAGAATTACTACCAAATGTTTCTTTTGTGGGACCACAGATTGAAATATCATCCACATATTGAATTATAGTTCCTTGAGGCCAGGAGATATCATAGAGGTGTTTACTAAATGCAGCCGTGAATGGGTGAGGCCTGTCTCTAAATCCCCGGCATCAAGACTGTCCAGGTTCATTAAGCTGCCTGTGGGCTTGAAGGTGAGGCCCATTCAAAAGCAAATAGGGGCTGTGTTTCCTCACCCAGGTCATCACAATCCTGACCTGTGGATTTACTTCCTTCCAGATATTACAAAGGGTACCAGGGTAAAAGTTTTAATTCCCCAGGCATTAAAGAGAACAGCTTGTCCTCTTCCTTAGGAAGAGCAAAACTGCTTCCTAGTTTATACATTAAATCTCATCTAAGTAATGGAGTGGGACAAGATGGAAGGACTAGAAAAACATAAGTAACCAACTGGCTTCTGTACTTACAGGTGAGAGGTATTGTCTGGTGACACGTTTTGGTTTCCTCTTCTATGCCAACAATTTTATGGTTAGAAAGACTAGTAGGGCCTGAGTGCTGAATAAGAATAGAGCAAGTGGCTCTTGTTTCATTAAGGAAATTGATAAGCTTACCTCCCATGTCTGGGCAACCTGGGACTCAGTGCTGATATCAGAGGAGCCGACCAGCCTCAGGGTCCCGTTATGCCAGATCTACCGGTTCCTGCTCGCAGGCAGGGAAGGGAAGGCCCATCCTGGCCAGGGTGCTAACTTCCAGTCAAAAGGCAGGCTTTTGGTCCTCCCCGTGGTGTAGCCATGGCTAGAGGATTGCAGCCTGAGCAATCGACGTGAAAGTGTTCCAATAAGACCACACTCCTTGAGAAGCCCCTGAAATGAAAGTAAAGGAAGAGAAGAGGAAAGTGCTCATCAAGTTTGCACTAAGGCTCAGAGTCTAGACGAGAAGACGTGAGCCCCACGGTGGGCGCCAAAATGATGTAATTTGAAGTTTGGGCCTGAGAGTGAATGGTCAAGAAAGATTCTTGAGACCTTTCCAGTGCAAAAAGGTGGTTTTATTAAGGCACGGGACAGGGCCCGGGAGCTGCTGCGGCGGGGGCTGCTCCCGCGGCGCCAAGGCCGAGGCGGAGGCCGGGGTGCGAGCTCGGCTGACGTGCCGGATCCGCGCGGCTCGGCTGCATCGGCCCCCGCGGCTGCCTGAGCGTCTCGGCTGGTCTGTGCACGGCCTCGGCGAGGGTGCGGCTTTTCCGCTGGCTGCTGAAGGAGCCGGTGCCTAAGCAGACCGAACGCTACTCGCGTTTCTCGCCATCGCCACTCTCCATCAAGCAGTTCCTAGACTTCGGGAGAGCTAATGCACGTGAGAAAACTTCATATGTTTCTACGAAAGGAGCTTCCTGTAAGACTGGCCAACACAATGAGAGAAGTTAATCTTCTGCCGGATAACTTGCTTAACCGCCCTTCGGTGGGGTTGGTTCAGAGTTGGTATATGCAGAGCTTTCTTGAACTTTTAGAATACGAGAATAAGAGCCCTGAAGATCCACAGGTCTTGGTTAACTTTCTGCAAGTTCTCATTAAAGTCAGAAATAGACACAACGATGTGGTTCCTACAATGGCACCAGGAGTGATTGAATACAAGGAGAAATTTGGGTTTGATCCATTCGTTAGCAGAAACATCCAGTATTTTCTGGATCGGTTCTATACCGACCGCATCTCTTTCCGCGTGCTTGTTAACCAGCACACACTTCTGTTTGGTGGTGACACCAACCCTGCTCATCCTAAACACATTGGAAGTATTGATCCCACCTGCAATGTGGCTGATGTCATGAAAGATGCCTATGAAACTGCCAAGATGCGTGTGAACAGTATTACCTGGTAGCTCCAGAGCTGGAAGTCGAAGAATTCAATGCCAAAGCTCCAGACAAACCTATTCAGGTAGTTTATGTGCCCTCACACCTCTTTCACATGCTATTTGAGTTGTTCAAGAATTCAATGAGAGCAACAGTTGAACTATATGAAGACAGAAAAGAAGCCCACCCGTCTGTTAAAACCCTTGCTACTCTGGGTAAAGAAGACTTGTCCATTAAGGTAAGTGACCTAGGTGGTGGTGTCCCACTTCGAAAAACAGACCGTCTTTTTAACTACATGTATTCAACTGCTCCTAGACCTAGCCTGGAGCCTACAAGAGCCGCCCCTCTGGCTGGATTTGGTTATGGCTTGCCAATTTCTCGTCTGTATGCTAGATATTTCCAAGGAGATCTAAAACTCTATTCCATGGAAGGAGTCGGTACTGATGCTGTCATTTATTTAAAGGCACTTTCAAGTGAATCATTTGAGAGACTTCCGGTTTTTAATAAGTCTGCGTGGCGTCATTACAAGACCACACCCGAAGCTGATGACTGGAGCAATCCCAGCAGAGAACCTAGGGATGCCTCAAAATACAAGGCGAAACAGCACAAGGTCAAGACTAATAGAACTTTCTAGAACACTGAATGCTCATGTCCTCTCTGAGAAGAAAGATTGTCTTCCACAGGTCAACTGGAGAGAACTCCTTTCCTCCACCAACTCTGAGCAAGGCACCATAGTACTCCAGTGCTTGAATGTGTAATTTCTCTATATGAGCTGGACCTTCTCCACAAAAACCTTCCTATAGCTGCTCCAGATCTTCACTAAAGTAGTAACCCGAGCAGCTTTTCCTAGTATGTTGCTGTGGTTTGGTTGGTGCCTGTCGTAAAACGGCACAGAGCTTCGTTAGTGCTCTGGTGCCCTCATACCTCCCTCCTCCTTGTCATAGAGTCGAGTGTCTACATTCTCCCCAGGAGTCTAAGCTCTTTCCTCATTCCAGATACAGCCAGTTTCTGTGGTTGCTCTTTGTGACCAAACACCATGGTTTTCCAAACCACTGACTAAGGCCTGGGTGATCTGGAAGTTGAAGACACCAGCAGAGTGTGTCTTGAATAATTCAGTCCCGGGGCCCTTCCTCTCTCATATGCGTCCTTCCTCACTCTGTGATTTCAACTTTTGCCTTCTTCCATCTGATCGGAGTGAGGTGCGGCAAGTTTCACATTGGCTCTTACTCTCTGATGCATTGATTTTATTTTAAAATTCATTTGTGTACTTCCATTCTGTCAATTAAAGCATTCCAAAAGTTAAAAAAAAAGCACGGGACAGGACCTGTAGGCAGAAAAAGCTGCATTGTAAGTGTGAGGAGTGACTGATTATATAGGCTATTTTTTTAATCCTATGGAGGGTAGGGTGACATTAGGCCTCCAGGAAATTGAGTCTATAGGTTCCTGGAGGTCTGGCTCTTATTAAGATTGTGTTTTTCTTGTAAATCATTAAGACAGTTATAAACAGATGGAGTTTTATGTCGTGCATGACTGAAATCTTTATCAGTTGACCATTTGTATTTCCTTTTTTTGTTCTTGGGCAGTCATGAGTGCCCGAAGAAGGTCACACATATCTCACCTTTGGGGGTGTGGTTTGTCAAGTGTCAGTGTGCCTTTTGCCCTCAGCTTGCCTTTTATTATCTCATCAAGGAGAGAATGGTTTTCCTGTGTAGAGATAGAATAGTTATTTGCAAACTGGATTCTTTCTTTTCTTTTCTTTCTTTTTTTTATTTGAGAGAGAGAGAATGAGAGACAGAGAGCATGAGAGGGAGGAAGGTCAGAGGGAGAAGCAGACTCCCTGCCGAGCAGGGAGCCCGATGCGGGACTCGATCCCGGGACTCCAGGATCATGACCTGAGCCGAAGGCAGTCGCTCAACCAACTGAGCCACCCAGGCGCCCCAAACTGGATTCTTTCTTAAAAGTAATGTGGGAATATGAATGTGGGAATTACAATCCTAAAGCATATACTCTTGGCATTTGAACTTTTTAAAAGTTTTGTTCTGTTTTGTTTTGTTTTGTTTATTTGACAGAGCATACAAGCAGGGGGAGCAGCAGGGAGAGGGAGAAGCAGGCTCCCACTGAGCAGAGAGCCCGACATGGGGCTCGATCTCAGGACCTTGGGATCATGACCCGAACTGAAGTCAGACACTTAACCGACAGAGCCACCCAGGTGCCCCTTGGCATTTTAATTTATGACCCACATGGTAAAATGGGTCTGCCACGAAATGTACATCCCCAGCATCTGTCTGTTTCTATTTATTAAGGTGATGGCTCTTCCAAGGGTCATCATGGATGACATATTGTATAATTTTTTTATCTGCCTGGGCCCCCCTATTTGTGTCCTGCGGGTAGGGCCCTGCCTTCTTCAGGTCTCAGTGACTTCCACATATTGTTCGCCCCGTGAGCACCACCATTGACTACCACTGCTCAATCACCACACAGCAAGAGGGCCCCCCATGACTTTATTAGGACAAGAGATGCTCTTATCTAAGCCTCTCTGTTCCAGGCCTTGTTTTTGGAGGGAAGCACTCACTACAGTTTGTGAGGGAAGGTTCTATACAAACAGGCCTTCTGGCTTTCTGACCACAGCTGTGAAGTCAGCTCCCAAATGCGATTCCCAGCTGCTCCTCTGACTTGACCACAGGCCACATGGCAACTGGCAAACCCAGTAGGGAGCCAAGCCACTCTCGGCTGCTCATCTGTGCATCTTATTCTTCTAGTATTACAGGAACATCTGCAAGGTTCATTTTACCCCACAGAGTAAGGAAAAGAAAAATGCCACATACTGGCTTGCTTGTTAGGAATGAAAGACTTTCCATTGAGCTGGGCCATTTGTCTCTGAATAGCAATGTAAATGAAATCATTCTGCAGCTGGGGCTCCCCCAGCCAGATGCCCAGGCTCAGAGACCAGGCTGTCTGGGCCTGTCCCATCTTGGCTCATAAGAGGGTTTAAGGTCAAGCATGCTGGGCAGTTGTTGGCTCTTCTAAGACCCCTAAACACAAAAAGATAGGATTAAAGAAAAGCAAGAGAGATGTGGAATTTGAAGAACTCCGAGACTGAAAACATTGTAAAACCCTGAAATAGGTAACAAGCTTATGAAGATCATGTCCCTTTGCATCTTCAAGAATAAAGGACCCGCTCTGTTATCCATCGAGAGGCAACACCAGTCCACTCAAAATTCATTGCTCCACCACAGCCTTCTTCTTTTGTTCTCCTCTAGGACATTTTCATTTGGGGTTTCTGAATTTTATTATACATGCCCATCCCTGCAGAAAATCATGACAACCACAACAAACCAGGTTTGAGATGTCCAGAGACAGAAACTGGTTGGTGGGAAATTAGCACAGTCATCAGATGGGTAAAATTCTAAGTGGAGGATTTGGTTCTCACTGATGCATAGGCCAAAGGGAAGGTTCTGTCCTGGTATATGCTGCATCGTGCATCATATACATTTATAAATGCACCTGAATTGTGTCCCACAAAAAGATAGGTTGAAGTCCTAACCCCCTGTACCTGTGAATGTACCTTCACCCCTTATTTAGAAATGGGGTCTTTGCAGATATAATTGAGATGTCAGTTAAGATAAAGTCACACTTACATACTTCCTCATATTGAAGTCGGGCAGCCCCTAACCCAATGACTGATGGCCCTTTAAAAAGAAGGAAGCAGGGTCACAGACACACCTGGAGGAGGCCATGTGATGGGAGGCTGAAATTAGAATAGGGCAGCCACAAGCCAAGGAATGCCATGGCTGATGGCGGTATCAGAAGCTAAGAAGAGGTGAAGAAAGGATTCTACCCAGGGTATCAGACAAAGCATGGCCTTGCCAACACCTTGATTTTGAATTTCGAGCCATCATAACTGTGAGAGAGTACATTTCTGTTGTTTCAAGCTAGCTGGGTCACAGCGCTTTGCTACACTAGCCCTAACCAACTAATACGGCACCTTACTTTTTCTTTTCCTATTTTCATAAGAAATCACATGAAATAGAACTGTGTTCCAAGGGCACAGACCTAAGGCAGTACTAGCAACAGTGAGTGTATGGAATTACATATTCTTGGGATGTAGTTTTTGGATATGGGTGATGTTTGGTGGGGTCCGAAGCCAATAGCCAAGAAAGAATTTTTGAGACATCTTTGGTGCAAAATGGTGGTTTTATTAAAGCATGAGGACAGGACCCATGGGCAGAAAGAGCTGCTGCCCCAGGACTGTGAGGGGCAAGTGATTATATACTTTGTGGGGGGGGGGGGAGCAAAGATAAGGGAAGTTCCAAAAGGATTTTCAGATGCTAAAGAAGACTCACAAGGATCCTAGAGGCCTGGCTATTGTCAAGCTAAGGTAGTTTTTCCCTCTAGCAAGACATTAACATGAAGACAGCTAAGGACATTTAATTTTATCTACATTTTCTTCTGCCTTTGTTTCCCACATCATATCCCCCTGAACAATTTTGACCCTTAAATCTTCAAGGTTGTTGAGGGTGGAAGGTCTTATCTTCAGTAACTTCTTCCTGCTGGAGAGGGGTGTAGAGATGTCCTTACTTACAGGTCAACATTGGTCAGTTGGGGAGTTTATCTGTAGGCATTACCAATGGCAGTGGCAGCCAATCCAAGGTCGACAACATAGATGAACCTCCTTAAGTAGAAAGGATCGTCTGTCAGCTGGAAGTTATGACAGTGAAGGAGTCTGGGCACCAGGGAGAGAGACACCGGAAAAGACAACAAAAGAAGGTTACTATTATAAAGAGAAAGAGAAGCCTAAATAAAAAGACCTTTGATAATTAGTTAAACCAGTCCTTTATTGTTGTTGGAAGAGAAATTTGAGGTCTTCCACAGGTTCAAAGGAATAAGAAGGCACGTTAGTTTGCTCATTGGTTTCCTGTGAAGGAGATCCAGGTTTTATTCTACATATATGAGCCCATGAAGAGTGCCCCTCTAATTTTACTGCAGTGGGTGGATATAATACGACCTGGTGGGGCCCTTCCATTTTGGAGTTAAATCACCTGCTGTGTTAGACTTCCAATCCTTTCAATAAAATGGTTTATAGGGGGTGGATTGCTAGTGACAGTCAGATCAGGTTTAGGGAGGATATGGTTTGCATATTCATTTAGAGATTTATGAATTAACCTGGCCTCAAGTGAATAATTTAACAGAGCATTATAGTCTCCATCTCTTGATAGGTCTACAGTGAAAAAAGTTTCCATATAGTAATTCAAAAGGACTTAACACTATTGGTTGTTTTGGGGCAATTCCCCTTCTAAGAAGCCCTACTGGTAAAAGAGTAATCCAGTTTTCTTGAGTCTCAATGCTTAAAATCTAGTATCTACAAAGATGTGTTACTGAAACATTTTCTCTCTATAATAACCCCCATTTTTAATCAGAGATAGCCAAATCAGGACTAATTTATTTGTATAACAAGTCCACTTTTTTTTTTAAAGATTTTATTTATTTATCTGAGACAGAGAGAATGAGAGAGACAGAGAGCACATGAGAGGGGGGAGGGTCAGAGGGAGAAGCAGGTTCCCTGCGGAGCAGGGAGCCCGATGCGGGACTCGATCCAGGGACTCCAGGATCATGACCCGAGCCGAAGGCAGTCGCTTAACCAACTGAGCCACCCAGGCGCCCACAAGTCCACTTTTAACAAACTTGGCCTAATGATTTACATAAGCTCAGCAAGAATAGGGAGAGATCATATAGATCTTTTAGGATTTGCTTTGCTGGAATGTTTTTATAAGGAATCTCTAGGTTGAACTTTTAGTAGCCTCTCCAGGCCAGAAGCCAAGCCAAGTACTTGCCATCAGACATGCCTGCAATACCTGTAGATTTGGACAAATTCCTCTTCTTGAGATCCCCAAAGTGTCCAGAGGTTCCTGCACCTGCCAGGAAGTGACATTCTTTACTCACCTGGTGAGGCTGCTGGGAACTCTGTAAGCAGGAATCAAGCTAACATTTCCAAGGGGCCCTATTGGCTCCATGCTTCATAAAGTCAACCTTAGTTCCTTAAAGCTGTATGGTCATATCTGAGTCTATGCATGTCTCTCAAATAGGACATTCCAGTCAAAGCTTTGGTAAAATAACCAATGTTTCCAATGGTGTCCTGTTACAAGGAGAACACATTCTTATTGAACTTATGCAAATGACTGTAATTGCCATGGAAGAAAGAATACTTACTGAGACCTTTTGAATTTCAGAGGGTTCAGGTAGAGAGAAAAGTTAAATGCTTCAATCTGGGGGTGCCTGGGTGGCTCAGTCAGTTGGGCATCTGCCTTTGGCTCAGGTCATGATCCCAGGGTCCTGGGATCAAAGAGCCCCACGTCACTCTCCCTGCTCGGTGGGGAGCCTGCTTCTCCCTCTCCCTCTGCCACTCCCCCTGCTTGTGCTTGCACTCTCTCACTGTCAAATAAACTAATAACATCTTTTTTTAAAAAAATGCTTCAATCTGTTCACAGAGGAATAGTTTATTATTTCTGGATATCATTGCTGTCTTAAGGGAACATTTCCTTAGGCCAGAAGAGCAAATATTAGAGAACCAGCAATATTTCAAACAAGAGTCATAAACTATAACCTTCCTCAGTTTAGTTAGTCCTGGAATTTCTTACCCATTTCAATTTTATCATCTTAAAGATATTGAATACCTGTATTTGTCCTAAAAGTCCTTTTTATGAATCCCCTCGAAGATCAAACATGTTTAACAAGAGAATAAGAATAATAACTGTAAATGAAAAACTAAAAAATGGACATGGTTAAAGATCTTATGAGAGACTGATTACAACATAGCTGGAAAGGAAATCTGGTTATTTCTGTGACACATAATACTTCAATAATCAGAACACTAAATAATTGCCTTATACCAGAACATATTAAAACTTCAGGAACTGCATATCATCTCTAGAGTAGTTACAGCATTTACCCAAGCAATACAACCTAAGGCTTATTATCTGTTTAACAGTGCTTCCAGAGTAACTCAACATACCAAATAAAAAGGCCCAATGAGCTAAAGAGACTTCATTTACAATTTAAATCTTGGGAAGTTTTAAACCACATGCCTGAATAGGATTACAGATCATTACAAAACTTAAAATTTTTTATTTAACCAAGATGACAATAAGTGATTCCAAAGGCAAATACATAGGGTTATATAGCTGTTAGCAAAACTTAGCTCTTTAATATTGAGACGTTTTAACCAAAGACCTGATAAAGACAAAACATAGAAACTTGTTTTCTGGGCAGACAAAAGAGAAAAAAACCTTTGTTTATATTTTATCAGGAGCAGACCAATAATTAAAGAAAACTTTGTCTTTTGAAAAGAGAGTAGAATTTCACACTCTTAGAAACCTTAATCTCCAGTGAAGACTAAGTAGTAACCAACTGTGAACTGTTTCACCAGAATTCTTTAGATGGCAAATGTATGAATCTATTAAGCACAAAGCAGGTTTACCAACAAACTTAAATATCCTTAGTTTCTTTGCAGTAAGAAGTCAAAAGCTCAAACCTATGTTCAGTAATTGATGATTTAGCACTTTATCCCATTTGTAAAAGACCTAGATGTCCAATGAATTCAATCCCATTTATCATCCAAGCAAAACTTTCAAGTTTCAGGTTACCAAAGACTTTGAAAGATATCTTAATAATTACCCATGAAAACTTAGAGACAGACAATTAACCGCCATTTTAGTCATCTTTTTACTAAAATTGCAACAGAGATAACATGAGCTTTGTTAGAAGATCTTGGTAGAATAAAAGTTTCACATTTAATGCTGATAACTTTAAAGACAGGTCTATATTAATTAGACCAACAAACTTTAGTTTAAATACATAATTTTATATTCCACCTGGATCCATTTTTAAAAGTCAATTTGTTCCCCATTGTCAATTTTTACCTGAGACACTGTGGGGAAATCTGGAGTGGGTGGTGTTAGGTCCAGGGGGTGCTCTTCTTCTCTCTTTAATAGTGAGGGTGGGAGGAGGAGCCAATGGAGGATGGTCTAAAAGCCAGTTATGGAGGTCACCCCCAAAGTAGTGCAGAAACAGGAAGAGGGGGAGGCAGAAGAGGTGAGGTGCTGCCAGAAGGCAGACTAAAGAGGGTTCCGGGTTCTAGAGCTCATCCACTTGGACAGATGAGCAAACGCCATGTTTTTTTCCCACCAACAAGGCAGTCCATGTCGGGCTGGAGAAGACACGGAATTTCCCAGAAACAAAGGGAGTTTCAGCAGCTGCTTGGGAATATTTCTTCAAGTCCCCATCCTGAGGTAGACTAACCAGAGACAGTTGGTTCTAATTGTAGCCATTAACCCAGGAAATGAATGAGGGAGCTGCCTCCCACACTCCGCTAGAGTAACCTGGGTCTATTAGGAGGAACAGCTGAGAGAGAGACAGAATCAGTGTCCCCATTGCTAAGGATGCCCTGTGTTTGCTTCAGTAACTTGGGTTTATTGGGAAGAGGCCTATTTAGATAATTATCATCTAATATATCAAGAGGGGGGTTACTGGTCTGGTTACTACCAAACATGTTCTGCAAGAGGCCCTATGATCCCTGAAAGCCTGGATGGACCTAGGTTTCCTCAGGCTATTTGCCTGTTTCCTGAAGAAGAGACCTAACTGATAGATCCTACCAAGGCCATGCAGTACCTTACTTAAATTTTACACTCCAAATGGTTTCCAGTGGGTTAAACGGCATCCCAAGGGAAAGTCCTTGGGGACTGAAGAGAGAAGGTCCATTACCAAGAAACCCACCCCCCAACTCCTGGTGGCATCACATGTGCAGGATATATCAGAGGTTCCTGGTGTCAAAGTGATCCAAGGTGTCCCTGGAAGGAAATCGCTATGATCACTGCTTGCCATAAAGGCCCTGTAGGAGGGAGTCCTGCCCTCCCCCCTACTCTCCCCACACTCTACTTTCCCTCTAGACTGCAATGGGCGTATGGACCAATTATGCCTTGCCATGAACGCCACGTGCGCCTTGGCTTGCCTTGAAAGCCATGTAGAACCTGCCGTTTTAACCCATGGAACACACCAGAGAAGTTTTACACAAGGAAATTACCCAAATTTGTAACTTTAGTTAGTAGATATTTCTGACAGAAAACAGTAAAGATAGAAATCCATCATGATCTAAGCAACATTCTAACACACATAGTCTTTACAACCAACTTCCCTAGGAAACGGTCCCCAGTTGGGTTTTAACTCCATTGGGTACTGGTTTTGGCTGGCTCCCAATGGAGATCTCAAGGCCAGAAGCAGCTAGACCAGAGATGTGGAGGTGGATCATATTAGACCAACGAGGAGGAAACCTCACAGGGGGGTCTTAAGATTGGCAGACGTGCTAGTCACTTAGGTGGCTGTCCCATGCCCAAGATAGACCACTTTGTATAAGGACAGGAGTAAAGAGAGGTCATCAAGTTTTTGGGTCTTATTACCATTCCGCTCAGCATACTAACTTCCAGCCAAAAGGCAGGCTTTCTCTTCCCCGTAGAGTAGCCATGTGGTAGAGGATTGCAACCTGAGCAATTGGCATGAAAGTGTTCCAATAAGACCACACCCCTTGAAGGGCCCCTGGAATGAGAGTAAAGGGAGAGGAAAGTACTCAGCAAGTTTGCACTTAAGCTGAGTCCAGATGAAAAGACTCGAAGACCCCATGTTGGGGGCCAAATGATGTAGTTTTTTAATATGAGTGATGTTTGGTGGGGTCCAAAGCTGATGGCCAAGAAAGAATTCTGGAGATGTCTTCAGTGCAAAATGGTGGTTTTATTAAAGCATGGGGACGGGACCCATGGGCAGAAGGAGCTGCTGCTGCCCCAGGATTGTGGGGGGCAACTGATTATATACTTTGGGGGGGATAAAGATAAGGGAAGTTCCAAAAGGATTTTCAGATGCTACAGAAGACTCACAAGGATCCTGGAGGCCTGGCTATTGTCAAGCTAAGGTAGTTTTTCCATCTAGCAAGAATTAACATGAAGACAGCTGGGAGTTTCCTGGAGGAAGGTTATACTCTGCCAGCCTCAAGTATTTGTCAACGGGCTGTGGGTTATAAGGACATTTAATTTTATCTACATTTCCTTCTGCCTTAGTTTCCCACATCATTTGCATCCCAACTATCAATCGTAATATGCACATTTAAATCAGTCATGATGAAATAAACATTGAATTTCTATTATCTCTATAGAAAATTAAATTATAAAATTATTGTCATATGGAAAAGCAAAGAGTACACAGTCAAAAACTGTAGGAAAAAAGTACTCAGAAGTATGTCAAACAGTTATTTAATATAAATAAAATGTTAAGATGTCCAAAAAGACGTGTCTGTGTCCTAATCCCCAGAACCCATGAACATTACCTTATTTGGAAAAGGAGTCTTTGGGAGCACCTGGGTGGCTCAGTCAGTGAAGCGTCTGCCTTCGGCTCCGGTCATGATCCCAGGGTCCTGGGATTGAGCCCCACATCAGGCTCCCTGCTCAGAGGAGAGTCTGCTTCTCCCTCTGCTCCTCCACCCTGTTTATTCTCTCTCTCTCTCTCTCTCAAATAAATAAATAAATAAAATCTTAAAAAAAGGAAAGGAAAGGGGGTCTTTGCAAATGTGATGAAATTAAAGGCCTTGGGATGAGATCATCCTGGATTATCCAGGTGGATCCTACATCCAATGACAAATTACCAGAGACAAACAGAGGAGACAAACAGAAAAGGAGGAGGCAGGGGGACAATGGAGGCAGAGTTTGGAGAGATACAGCTATAAGCCAAGGAACACAAAGGCATGCCAACAAAGCCAGGAGAGAATCCAGGAAGGGATTCTCCCCTAGAGCCCCTGGAGGGAGTGTGGCCCTGGGACAACTTCACTTATTCCCAGAGACAGCCTTTGTTCTCCTTTGCCTGTGTCTTTTGTGTTGTTTGTCATACAAAGGAATTATCGCAAGGCGGCACTCCGGCCTAGGCCCTGTAAGCCTGCTGTTGGAGCCCTTCTGCTGAGTTCACAGTTCCTATCAGATCAGCGTCTTTTTAGACAAACTTTGCTGTGGGTCCCTTGTGTCAAAACAGGATGTGGTTTTTCCTCTTGTCTTGCTCTATGTCCTAAGAGTGTGGCTTTGTGACCAGTGAGAATATTCGCTCTGTTCTCTGCCATCTGGAGGGTGAACTGACCAGGGTGGATGCACCCTGTTGGCCAGTCAAGTAGATCAGTACAGTCTTTGTCTGGTCATGCCGGCTGTCAGGAGAATCGGCCAGAAGAGGTCCCACCCCAGAAGGGGCCTTTGTTGTCCTAACCTTCCTTGCTTGTTAGTGCTGAAAAGTCTCATTCCGGTAGCACCTGCCTGGTGACAGATTAGCAGATCTGTGGCTGGAAGCATCTCACATTTGTGGGAGATAGGAGACACCACAAACACCAAATCATTCTCACTGCCCTATACAACAAAGGTCTTGCTCTCTTACACTATTCTTGGGAGTAAACTTTGGATCATGGGGCTGCATCATTTACGCCCTCTCCAGGGACACCTCTTTTTTTTTTTTTTAAGATTTTATTTATTTATCGGTCAGAGAGAGAGACTGAGAGCACACAAGCAGGGGGAGCGGCAGGCAGAGATCCCAGGACTCTGGGATCATGACCTGAGCCGAAAGCAGACGCTTAACCAACTGAGCCACCCAGGCGTCCCCCCAGGGACACCTCTTGTGTCCATGGTAAAGTTTTATTCTAAGCCTGGGAAGTTGCTTCCAGGTCTTTCCATAAGAGGCTTATTGGATTCACTCACTAGTAGAATAAGTATACTAATGGGGATCCCATTCATCAATGGCCAGATGATGGATCTTTTGAATTAAAAAAACTTCTATATCCGAAAAAAATTTTAGAGAGCTCTCATTCCAAACAGCTGCTTTATTAATATTTATGGGAAGATGAAATTGAAAGGAAGATATAAAAAAGTATAATGGCTAGCCTTAGAGAATCCCTTCATAAAACGAAAGAATAGAAGTCAGACTTAGAACAAGAATCAAAAACCAAATTTGACATAAATCCGCTTCTTACACTCCTCTTTATTCCCAACTCCCTGTCCCTGACCCTTCAGAAGACCTTCTGTATCCCTGGGCCCCTGGTCTAGGCCTCCTCCTTCAAAACCCAACCCCGGCTCCTCAGCTAATTTCCTTAAATCCTAAAACGCTAACTTCCCCAAAAGAACCCTGGAAGAACCACCTGCCTACTTTAACTTCCCTTTCTTTACACGATTTACAGAGAGCACTTCTGCCTGATCTCCAGGCTCTGGGAATCCAGGTTGCTTGTGTAAATGCTGAATGTCAGGAAGCAAATCTAGTAAGAGCACCCAGGAAACGTGATAAAGCTTATGTGCCACGCCTTTTAATTCCTCTTATTTTCCAGGGCCTTGAAATCAAGCTCTGAGAGTTTCAGGCATTCCTGGGCAATGTCTTTACAGGTGTATCCTGAACTCCCACCACAAAGAACTCGTGTCCCAAGGATTCTACCAAGTTTAGAGAGGAATTAGAAAGATGAGCAGTTATTCACAACCCCACTCACAGAGACGTTGCTTGGCTACTAAGGGGCATTCTTTCAGCCCATGATTATACAATGTTTATCAGGCCAGAGGGCCCCCTGGAGAAAACACCCCCCACAGGGGCAACAGATAGCCAGAGCCTCTCTCCGGCCCTCCTAGGACTGATCAGGAGATGGCTCAACTAGAAGCTGATATTCAAGGGCTAATTGGAAAGATAAAGGAAGCCTTTCCTCCCAAAGTAAACTAGTCTAAGGTTGAAATGTACACGCTGAAAGAAAGGGAATGCCCAAAAGCCTTTGTTGAATATCTTATACAAATTTTTCAAAGGCACACTGCATTAAATGCGGAAGCCCTAGAACATAGAAATCTTCTAATTTCTGCTTTAGTGGGAAATTGCCTCCCCAGTATAAAAAAACAAATCCACAGTAATATGATCAGTGGGACAGGGCAACCAGTCAGTATAATAAGGAGGCAGCTACCCCGTTCTTTGAAAATAGCTTGCTGGACAGCAGAGGGGAAAGGAACTAAAAGCAACAACTCTTGCTTTGTTTTTTGTTTTGTTTTGTTTTGAATTTTTTGGTTTTTTTAAAATTTAAATTCAATTAACCAACATATAGTACATCATTAGTTTCAGATGTAGTGTTCAATGATTCATTAGTTGCATATGACACCCAGCGCTCATCACATCATGTGCCCTCCTTAATGCCCATCACCCAGTTACCCCATCCCCCCACCCACCTCCCCTCCAGCAACCCTCAGTTTGTTTCCCAGGGTCAAGAATCTCTCATGCTTTGGCTCCCTCTCTGATTTCTTCCCATTCAGTTTTCTCTCCCTCCCCTTATGATCCTCTGCAGTATTTCTTATATTCCACATATGAGTTTCAACTCCTGCTTTGTGACTTGAATCTTCAGAGAGGCAAAGCATGACTCTGAGAATAACTCAGAGGCCACTCAGAGGTCTCTCTATTGTCTCCCAAAGAAACACAGGACATTGGAAGAGAAACTGTCCTGCACTTAAGAAAAAGGAAGGTTTAGAAAGCAATTCTCCTAAATCCTACAACCCTTTGAAAATTCCTTTTTTCCCCCGAGGGACAGTTCCCCCTTAAATAACAGGGTCAACTGCTCCTCAGCCACACCCAGATCTACCATAAAACTTAAAATGGAGGAGCAGGAACTGGAGTTCTTCACTGACACTGGTGCAAATCTCTCCCCCATCCACTCAGAGCATTTATCTCTAGCTGTCGCTTCTGATTCTAAGCAGGCTGTTGCAGGCTGAGGGCAGCCTGTCTTGTTGCCCATATCCCAGCCCAGCCTCTTAACACTCACCTTGCCTTTCTAATTTCCAGTTGTTCACCAGGAAACCTTCTTGGTGGAGATTTGTTGAGTAAATTAAATGCCACTATAAATCACAGTGAGAAAGCTTTTTTAGTTCTCTACCATTAGACCAGACCCCAAGTTTCCTGATTTTTTTTTTTTATTGGAAACTCATTCTGATCAAAATTCCTCTGAGGATGAGTCTATAATAGATGTCACAATCAAGTCTTTGGGCCACACACGCAAAAGAAGTTGGATTGTTACAGAGTGCAGAGCTTATGTGCATTTCTTAGAAAAGAAATAAACCATTTTCATCAGTAGCTCACTACCTTCTCTCCAGAGATGCACAGCAAAGAATTAACCCTATAATAGACTCCCTCTTGAAATAGGGTGTTCTTGTCTTTACTACCTCACCCTGCAACACCCCGATCTTGCCAGTGAAGAAAGAAGGCAAATTTGAGTCAGAGGGAGACCAAATTTGTACAGGACCTGAGGGCCATAAACTGTTTTATAATTCCTTGGCTCCTTCTGGTCCCAAATCCTGCTGACATTCTTACATCATTCCTGCTGACAAAGCCTGGCTTATAGTAATTGACCTCTGCTCAACTTTCTTTTCAAGCCCAGTGTACCCTGAGTCCAAGTTTCTTTTTGCATTCACATTTAAAGGGAGATAATGAACATGAACTCACATACCCCCAAAGATATTATGAATTTCCTTCAATATTTTTCCAAGTGCTTAAAGCCAATCTAGATTTATAAACTTTGCCCAAGGTTCCACACTGATGCAACACATTGAGGACCTGTTACTCTGTAATCAGACTAAGCATGGAGCCCATCTAGACTCCTGTGTTCTCTTACTTTTTTTTTTATTATGTTCAGTTAGCCACCATATAGTGCATGATTAGTTTTTGATGTAGTGTTCCATGATTCAATAGTTGCATGTAACACCCAGTGCTCATCACAACACATGCCCTCCTTAATATCCATCACCGGCTACCCCATCCCCCCCACCCCCTCCCCTCTGAAACACTCAGTTTTTTTCCCAGAGTACATAGTCTACATACTGAAGAATGAAACTCGACCATTCTCTTACACCGTACACAAAGATAAACTCAAAATGGATGAAAGACCTCAGTGTGAGACAGGAATCCATCAAAATCCTAAAGGAGAACATAGGCAGAAACCGCTTCGACATCAGTCATAGCAACTTCTTTCAAGACATGTCTCAAAAGGCAAGGGAAACAAAAGCAAAAATGAACTTTTGGGACTTCATCAAGATAAAAAGCTTCTGCACAGCAAAGGAAACAGTCAACAAAACTAAGAGGCAACCCATGGAATGGGAGAAGATATTTGCAAATGACAGTCAAGAAATGGGCAGAAGACATGAACAGAAATTTCTCCAAAGAAGACATACAAATGGCCAACAGACACATGAAAAAGACACATCAGGGAAATACAAATCAAAACCACAATGAGATACCACCTCACACCAGTCAGAAAGGCAAAAAAATGTTTTATTATGTTATGTTAGTCACCATACAGTACATCATTAATTTTTGATGTAGTGTTCCATGATTAGAAAGGCAAAATTTAACAAGGCAGGAAACAACAAATGTTGGTGAGGATGTGGAGAAAGGGGAACCCTCCCACACTGTTGGTGGGAATGCAAGCTGGTACAGCCACTTTGGAAAACAGTATGGAGGCTCTTCAAAAAGAAAAAAAACAGGGAGGGCAAAGATGGCAGAGGAGTAGGGGATCCTATTTCAACCGGTCCCTGGAATTGAGCTAGATATCTACCAGACCACTCTGAACATCCATGAAATCAGCTTGAGATGTAAGAAGATATATCTAGATCTCTACAAACAGAATATTGCCAGCGGCTGGTCTCAAGGTATGAAGCGGGGAGCCGTGATTCCGTGGGCAGATATCGGAAGATAAATGGAAGGGGAAGGAAGCTGCCATAAGCACTTGAGCTGGGAAGGTGAAATAACACAGGAGCACAAAATCCAGGCACAGACTTGCAGACCAGTAGTGGTGGGGAAAGAAGTTTAGGGCAGTCCCCCGTACTGAAACCTGGAGCTGTGGGGGCATGCATGTAAATGGGGGGGCAGCTGGCGGTTTTAGAAGCACAAAGGACAGAGACGTGCCCGGACCTGGAAGCAAGGACTGAGAGTGCTGCTGTGGGGTGCACAACCCAGGACACTGTGGTTTTAGCAGCACCAACAGAAACGGAGACAGTGTGGCCTGGAGAACTCACTGAAGAACAGACTGCAATCTCTCTGCTCTGAGGCAGAGGCTTGGAAATGATCACTTCTACTCTGACTCTCCGAAGAGATGCAGAAAGCCACCAGGTAAAGCCCCAGAGAACAAAAGCTCCAAAAAACCAGTTTTCACTGAGCCCGTCCCCCGCACAGGGTGCAGTGCAGCAGGCCCTTCCCCCAGAAGACAGGCTGGAAGAACAAGAGGCTGACAACCCTAAGGTCCCTATAAAACAGGTGCATCTTGCTTGGGTTCTGGTCAATAATTTGGACTCTGTACATTCCATCATCCACCCTTCAACAGAATGATTAAGAGGAGGAACCCCCCAAATAGGAAAGACTCAGAGACTGTGACTTCTGCCAGATTTACAAATGGATGTAGATATAAGCAAGATGTCGGAAATAGACTTCAGGGTAACAGTTATGAAGATAATAGCTAGAATGGAGAAATCTATTTATGGCCACATAGAGTCTCTAAGGGCAGAAATGAGAGCTGATCTGGCAGAACTTAAAAATGCTATCAATGAGGTCCAATCTAATCTAGATACTCTAACAGCTAGGTAAACGAGGCAAAAGAACAAATTAGTGATCTGGAAGACAAACTGATAGAAAAGGAGGAATGGGGGAGGCCTGGAACAAACAACTTAAAATCAATGAAAACAAAATTAGAGAAATAAGTGATGCCATGAAACGTGCCAATGTCAGAATTATTGGGATCCCTGAGGGGGTGTAGAGAGAAAGAGAACTAGAAGATATATTTGAGCAAATCATAGCTGAGAACTTCCTTAACTTGGGGAATGAAACAAGTATTTGTGTCCTACAGGCAGAGAGGACCCCTTCCACGATCAAGGAGAACAGACCAACACCCCGGCATGTAAAAGTAAAACTCGCAAATCTTAGAACCAAGGAAACCATCTTAAGGGCAGTTAGGGGGAAGAGATTCCTCACGTACAGAGGGAGGAACATCAGAATAATGTCAGACCTATCCACAGAGACCTGGCAAGCCAGAAAGGCCTGGCAAGACATATTCAGGGTACTAAATGAGAAGGACATGCAGCCAAGAATACTTTATCCGGCAAGGCTGTCATTTAGAATGGATGGAGCTTCCAGGACCGGCAGAAACTGAAAGAATATGTGACCACTAAGCCAGCCCTGCAAGAAATATTAAGGGGGGGGTCTATAAAAGGAGAACTACCCCAAGAGTGATATAGAACAGAAATTTACAGAGACAATCTATAGAAACAAGGACTTCACAGGCAACATGATGACAATAAAATCATATCTTTCAATAATCACTCTCAACGTGAATAGCCTAAATGCTCCCATAAAACGGCACAGGGTTGCAGATTGGCTAAAAACACAGGATCCATCCATATGCTATCTACAAGAGACTCATTTTGAACCTAAAGATACATCCAGACCTCAAAAGAAAGCTGGGGCAGCAATTCTCATATAAGACAAATTAGATTTTAAGCTAGAGACTGTAGTTAGAGACACAGAAGGACATTATATCATACTTAAAGGGTCTATCCAACAAGAAGATCTAACAATTGTAAATATCTATGCCCCCAACATGGGAGCAGCCATCTACATAAGCCAACTGTTAACCAAAATAAAGAGTCATATTGATAATATGTTAATAGTAGGAGACCTCAACACTCCACTCTCAGCAATAGACAGATCATCTAAGCAGAAAATCAACAAGGAAACAAGAGCTTTGAATGACACACTGGACCAGATGGACCTCATAGATAGATACAGAACATTCCACCCTAAAACAACAGAATACTCATTCTTCTTGAGTGCACATGGAACTTTCTCCAGAAGAGACCACATACTGGGTCACAAATCAGGTCTCAACTGATTCCAAAAGACTGAGATTATTCCCTGCATATTCTCAGACCATAATGCTTTAAAAATGGAACTCAATCACAAGAAAAAATTTGGAAGAAATTCAAACACTTGGACGCTAAAGACCACTCTGCTCAAGAATGTTTGGGTCAACCAGAGAATCAAAGAAGAACTTAAACAATTCATGGAAAGGAATGAGAATGAAAACTCATCAATCCAAAACCTATGGGATACTGCAAAGGGGAAATACATAGCCAACCAAGCCTCAGTCAAAAACATAGAAAAATCCTGAATTCACCAACTAACTTTACACCTTAAAGAACTGGAGAAAAAGCAACAAACGATGCCTAAGCCACGCATTAGAAGAGAAATAATTAAGATTAGAGCACAGATCAATGAATTAGAAACCAGAAACACAGTAGATCAGATCAACGAAACTAGAAGCTGGTTCTCTGAAAGAATTAATAAGATCGATAAACCACTGCCCAGACTTTTCCAAAAGAAAAGAGAAAGGACCCAAATTAATAAAATTATGAACAAAAGGGAGAGATAACGACTAATACCAAGGAAATAGAAACAATTATTAGGAATTATTATCAACAACTAAATGCCAATAAATTAAGCAACCTGGAAGAAATGGATGCCTTCCAGGAAGCCTGTAAACTACCAAGACTGAAACAGAAAGAAATTGACAACCTGAATAGACCAATAACCAGTAACGAGATTGAAGCAGTGATCAAAAACCTCCCCCAAAACAAAAGTCTGATGGATTCCCTGGGGAATTCTACCAAACATTCAAAGAAGAAATAATACTTATTCTCCTAAAGCTGTTTCAAAAAAAAAAGAAACAGAAGGAAAGCTTCCAGACTCATTCTATGAGGCCAGCATTACCTTGATCCCCAAACCAGGCAAAGACCCCTTCAAAAAGGAGAATTTCAGACTGATATCTCTGATGAATATGGATGCCAAAATTCTCAACAAAATCCTAGTTAATAGGATCCAACAGTACATTAAAAGGATCATCCACCACAACCAAGGGGTATTTATCCCTGGGATGCAAGGGTGGTTCAGCATTCGCAGATCATTCAATGTGACAGAATACATTAATAAGAGGAGAGAGAAGAACCATATGGTCCTCTCAATTTATGCAGAAAAAGCATTGGACAAAATACAGCATCCTTTCCTGATTAAAACTCTTGAGAGTATAGGGATAGAGGGAACATTCCTCAATTTCATAAAATCCATCTATGAAAAACCCACAGCAAATATCATTCTCAATGGGGAAAAGCTGAGTGCCTTTCCTTTAAGATCAGGAACATGACAAGGATGCCCACTCTCACCACTATTGTTCAACACAGTACTAGAAGTCCTAGCAACAGCAATCAGACAACAAAAAGAAATAAAATTTATTCAAATTGGCAAAGAAGAAGTCAAACTCTCTCTCTTTGAAGATGACATGATACTTTATGTGGAAAACCCAAAAGACTCCACCTCCAAATTACTAGAACTCATACAGCAATTCAGTAATGTGGCAAGATACAAAATCAACGCACAGAAATCAGTTGATTTCTTATACACTAACAATGTAACTGTAGAAAGAAAAATTAGAGAATCGATTCCATTTACAATAGCACCAAAACCCGTAAGATACCTTGAAATAAACCTAACCAAAGAGGTAAAGGATCTATATTCTAGGAACTACAGAACACTCATGAAAGAAATTGAAGAAGACACAAAAAGATGGAAAAACATTCCATGCTCAAGGATTGGAAGAATAAACATTGTTAAAATGTCTATGCTGCCCAGAGCAATCTATACCTTCAATGCTATCCCAATGAAAATTCCAGTGACATTTTTCAAAGTGCTGGAACAAACAATCCTAAAATTTGTATGGAATGAGAAAAGACCCTGAATCACCAAGGAAATGTTGAAAAAGAAAAACAAAGCTGGGGGCATCACATTGCCTGATTTCAAGCTATATTACAAAGCATTGATCACCAAGACAGCATGGTACTGGCACAAAACAGACATATAGACCAATGGAACAGAATAGAGAGCCCAGATATGGACCCTCAACTCTATGGTCAAATAATCTTCAACAAAGCAGGAAAAAATATGCAGGGGAAAAAAAGTCTCTTCAATAAATGGTGCTGGGAAAATTGGACAGCTATATACAGAAGAATGAAACTCGACCATTCTCTTACACCATACACAAAGATAAACTCAAAATGGATGAAAGACCTCAATGTGAGACAGGAATCCATCAAAATCCTAGAGGAGAACATAGGCAGTAACCTCTTCGACATCGGCCACAGCAACTTCTTTCAAAACACTTCTCCAAAGGCAAGGGAAACAAAAACGAAAATGAACTTTTGGGACTTCATCAAGATAAAAAGCTTCTGCACAGCAAAGGAAACAGTCAACAAAACTAAGAGGCAACCCACAGAATGGGAGAAGATATTTGCAAATGACCCTACAGATAAAGGACTGGTATCCAAGATCTATAAAGACCTTCTCAAACTCAACACCCAAAAAACAAATAATCTAGTGAAAAAATGGACAGAAGACATGAACAGACACTTCTCCAAAGAAGACATACAAATGGCTAACAGACACATGAATAAATGTTCATCATCATTAGCCATCAGGGGAATTCAAATCAAAACCACATTGAGATACCACCTTACACCAGTTAGAATGGCAAAAATGGACAAGGCAAGAAACAACACATGTTGGAGAGATTGTGGAGAAAGGGGAACCCTCTTACACTGTTGGTGGGAATGCAAGTTGGTACAGCCACTTTGGAAACCAGTGTGGAGGTGCCTCAAAAAATTAAAAATAGAGCTACCTTATGACCCAGCAATTGCACTACTGGGTATTTACCCCAAAGACACAGATATAGTGAAAAGAAGGGCCATATGCACCCCAATGTTCATAGCAGCAATGTCCACAATAGCCAAACTGTGGAAAGAGTGGAGATGCCCTTCAACAGACAAATGGATAAAGAAGATGGGGTCCATATATACAATGGAATATTACTCAGCCATCAGAAAGGATGAATACCCAACTTTTATATCAACATGGATGGGACGGGAGGAGATTATGCTAAGTGAAATAAGTCAAGCAGAGAAAGTCAATTATCATACGGTTTCACTTATTTGTGGAACATAAGGAATAGCATGGAGGACATTAGGAGAAAGAAGGGAAAAATGAAGGGGGGGAAATCGGAGGGGGAGGTGAACCATGAGAGACTATGGACTCCAAGAAACAAACTGAGGGTTTTAGAGTGGAGGGGCGTGGGGGGATGGGTGAGCCCGGTGATGGGTATTAAGGTGGGCATGTACTGCAAGGAGCACTGGGTGTTATATGAAAACAATGAATCATGGATCACTACATCAAAAACTAATGATGTATTGTATGGTGACTAACATAACATAATAAAATTTAAAAAATTAAAAAAGAAAAAAATAGAGCTACTCCTGTGTTATTTCCATGGCCAACTGCACAGGGGCTATCAAGCCTCCAGATCTAAATTTCAGTGTTTGTAGACAAGTGTTTTTTGTTTACATAAGAATGAATTATCTCAGGGCTTTCAAAAGCTAAATCCAAAATGTCTTGAGTCAATTTTCCCTCGAGTAAAACAAAGAAATAGTTATGTAAATGTTTAGGGCCACTGGCTATGATGGCCGGGGGATTCCTAATTTTGCAGTTTTTGTTAAAGTTTTGCAGTTTTTGTTAAACTTTTATATGCTCTTCCTTTAGATATCATCTCCGAGCCTATTTCCTGGACTTCCAGGGCACTAACCTCCTTTGAAACCTTAAAATGATCTCTGTCCACACCCCCAGCTCATAGCTTACTTAATTTTGACCCACCTTCTCATTAATACTGCCATGAAAATAATGGCATTCCAGGGCAACCTCCTAGATCTGCCCTAGAGCCTATTTCTCATGCCAGTTAGATCCTGTGGCATCATATGCCCCCATGCTTAAGGGCAAGGCCACAGCCGCCACTTGATTGACAGGCTCCTCCATTCACCTGTGTGTTTCCCACACGGTGTCTGCTCTCTTCACATTCATAAGACACAGTGCTTCTCTGCATGGTGACAGACCACTTATGAACAAGCACTTTTGACTAAGCCTTCCATCATCTTCCATCGTTGTAACACTTGACATCCAGCTGCTTGACCAGCCCTCTCTGATGATGGGAGCCCCGCTCTGTTCCCTGTGATCACCTTACAGCTATACATATGGTCTCAAAGCCACAAGACCACCTCTCAGACATCCCTCCAGACAGTGCAAGCTCACTTCTATTTGGGGATGGCTCCTGTAAACAAAATTTCCAGGGACACATAATTACTCACGAAGCCATCATTTTCCAACATTAAATACGGGATGCATATTCATTGCCCACTGTAAAATAGCCCAAGTGGCTGAATTCATGGTTCTTACTAGAGCTTGCACATTGCCAGAAGGAAACACTGCTCCTACTTACATGGAAATTTACACAAATATGCTTTTGGACACTGCCATGCTGTTGGCACAGTTTGGAAATCCCATGAATTCTTAACTGCTTATGGGCACTCCAGTGGCTAATGAGCACATAACTGCTGACCTATTACAAGATATTCACCTCCCTTCTAAAATCACATTGTTCACTGCCCAGCCCGATGCTGAAGAAACTAATGTTTTATCTTTAGTGAGCAATAGGGCTGACAGGGCTGCCAAGTATGCAACCCCAAACAGACTCCTTTATCCCTTCTCCACCCACTTTTTAACTCTACTTTTATCTCTGACTGATATGATTAATTATGAGGCAAATGGCCCACAGTCTGAAAAGGACACTTGGAGACAAAAGGGGCCAAACAGTTATCAGATGGATTATACATTGCGCCAAAGAGATTTTCTGTAGCCACTTTTCTTCCAACTTTTGGGCTTGTACTTATCTTCCAACAGATGGGACATAAGTGCAAACAGAGGATACTTAAGGAACTAAAAGACAATCAGTTTTGCCCAGGTGTCCACAAAATTTCTAACCAAACTCTCTCCCTGTGTTAAGTCTCACGACATTTCTAGAAGAAATCAACATACCCCCAAGAAGTCCTCCCAGGCCCACACCACCCTTTGCAGCACTCCAAATAGATTTTATAGATTTGCCCCCAGCCTGGGGTGAGTCTTACAATTTAGTTGTTGTCTGTGTGTTTAGTGGATGGATGGAATGCCATCCGACCAGATGTGCTGATGCCCACAAAGGTGGTGAAGAAATTAGTACCTGAGATTACTCCTGGTGTGGGCATTCCTTTCTGGATTGAGTCAGACTGGGGAACTCACTGTACAGCAGAGATAAACCATCTACTTGTAAGAACTATGGGGTACTCATTAAAATGTCATACTCCATGTCACCCTCCATCATCAGGGCAAGTGGAATGTAAAAATCTAGATGTAAAAGATTTGTCAAGAAACTGGACTTAAGTGGCCACAAACATTGCCCTTGGCCCTTTTTAAGATCCAGAATACCCCAAATAAGAGACATGGATTGATCCCTTTTGAAATGATGTTTCGTCATCAAATGGTCTTGTGGCTTTGAGACGGCATCTCTAAATCTTTCATTCAGGGATTAAGTGAACCATCTGATGCTATGACTAACTATATACAAGAACTAACTAGTATACTGGAAGTACATCATCAATGGGTAAAAGAGGCATGGCTTCCACCAACTGATGATGCTTGGCACCCATTTCTACCAGGAGACCGGGTATTTTTGAAGGGTTTTCAAAGAAAACCCATGCTATCACCTCACTGGGAAGGATGCTGTGAGGAACTGCTGACCACCTACACTGCCATCAAAGTAAAAGAGAAATCATCCTGGATTCATGCAAGTTCCACCAAAACAGGCCCAGATCATTGTTTTCCAAACAACTGGGAGATGATCCTTCCTGGTGACCTGAAGATAAAGATTTCCAGGGCCAAGTCCCCGGCCCCAGAAACAGATGGCATCATGACATAGACGGTTTTCCCCAAGATCATGAATCAAGAAACTTCTCTTTCACCTATCCCTCTTTTTTTTTTATAAGACTCCCTAATATTAAGACAAAAACAAAAACACAAAATCTCAACTTTCTTTTTAATAATTTTTCACATTTTAAGTCATTGAATAGAAGGCTGACCAAAGAATGTTTGTTTCTATCTATCCTACTTCCCCTCCCGACGTTTCTGCTATGGGTTCTTTTCCAGCCTGTGTCTTATTCTTACTAATCCTCTCTTTTTCAACAGGTCAGGCACAGATCAAACACCCCCTTGTGCCAGTTTACTAAACTCTGGCCATGTTAACTAACCCATCTGACTGTTGGCTGTGTCAACATTTAGATGCAGAAGAACCCGAACTGGTCTCTGTTCCTGGTGCACTGAGCATAGGAGATAGATGGACGGCAAGGTATGGTATCTATGACCAGAAGAAAGTCACTCTTCCTTTTTCCCTGGGGAGTCACTTGGACCCTGGAAATCTTCTACAGAAGCTCAAGGACTATCCCTTGTCAGGGTAGAAATAATTTTTCCCTTTGCACTGAAAACATATGCCACTGGACTTCTCCCGGGAGATATGCCAAGACTATACAGCAACCGAACCCTGGGGTTTAATGTTGAAAATGGCATCTTCAAACTTGGCAAGGAGATTAAAAATAGAAGTTTGCCAAATCACCAAATGCATTCTACAGCATCCCTGAACAACATGGGGTATTTCAGCTGCTCCCCTTGTTAGATTACCCAATACCACAGACTACTTGGGTGGACCAAAATTCTGAACTTACTTGGCTAGGTGACAAAGCTAAGTTTTATAGCTGCGAGAACCAAATAACAGGCATCCTAAATAAGCTATTTTACAACCTGTTCTGCTCTCATAGGCTGACAGGACCATGTGAAATATGGAGATGTATGGACCATTATCAATGGCGAAGATCATGGAATGCTCCACACTTTGAAAATTATAGGTTCCAGGGACACCTGGGTGGCTCAGTCAGTTAAGCATCTGCCTTTGGCTCAGGTCATGATCCCAGGGTCCTGGGATTGAGCCCCACATTGCGGCGGGCTCCTTGTTCAGTGTGGAGCCTGCTTCTCCCTCTCCCGCTCCCTCTGCTTGTGTTCTCTCTCTCTGTCAAATGGATAGAATTTTAAAAACAAAAATAAATAAATAAACACACCCATTGATAAATCATAGAAAATCCACTAATATATCACAATTCCAAGTTTTATTCAGCATTAAGGGTTTTATTCCCAAGTTTTGGAGATTATGATTTAGAAATGGCAATCCTAAATCTCTCTATGGTAATGGAACAAGAGTTTAATACCACAACTCAAACTTTCAGAATACTCCAGGCAGAAGTTAACATTGTTGTGCCCTAGGTACACTGGCCACCCAGCAAGGAGGACCTTATGTAATCAGTGGTCAAACATGTTGCTTCTATGTAAAGAAAATGGGACAAGGAATACCTAACTTAAATCTGTTACAAGAAAGAATGAGAATTTTTCATCAGGTAAATAAAGCATGGGCATTCTATTAGACTGATCTGTTTCCGGGGTCAGGGGACTAGTTTAATGGGATATGGGGAAATGTGAGAATGGAATATTCATCTTCATTCTAATCTACGTTCTTTTTGTCTTTTGCAGATTTCCTATCACTCGTTTACAGACTCGATTTCTCCCTCCACTGTCACCAGCTCAGCTTTTAGGATGTAGAACTTCCAGGGAAGTTTCAGAGGAGGGAACTATAAGGGTACAGGGCAGGCTACCCCCAGATGTGCCACGATGGCATGCTGATTATTTATCATCGATGCTGCTTGGGAAACAGCTGGAACAAGGACACTCAGACCCTCCTCTGTCCCCCTGAAAGTAGGAAACAAATCTTTCATTTGAAAAATATCCTCCCTGTACTAAGAAGTAAAAAGACATCCTTATCACAGAGATAGACATTTTAACAGTAAGAAAGCTATAGAAACAAATCTTATTTTTTTTTCTTATCGCCTCAGCCTATATTCTTAGAATTCCTTATGAATTAACGTTCCCAAACCCCTGTGTTCTTTATCTTGTCAATTCCTCACAAATGTACTGTCTCTTTGTCTAAAATGTATACAAGTACCTGTCTTGGTCATTTCTTTGGGTCTATTATTATTGGGGCTCCATGTGCACATAAAATTTTGTAGGTTGTGGTTTTTTTTTTTTTCCCTCCTGTTAATCTGTCTCATAACAAAGTAATTCCTAAACCAGCTAGAAGAACCATGGGGGGAAAGAAGGAAATTCCTCCCTCCTCTACACTTATTTGTTTAAAGTTGACAGGAAATGCAACCTCAATCATATTTTGAGGATCTCTCTCCCTTCCTGGCATCAGACAAGAATCCAAAGAGCCTACATTTGGAAAACAGGAGCTCTAGACATGAATCCTTCCTGATTACCACTAAAGTGTGACCCATTTGAAATCAAGATAGTTGGGTGGCTTCATTTCCTCTGAGCTAAGGGAAGTAGGGATGTTTAGCCTCAGTCTCCAAGACCATTGCTCTTTAGCTTCCTTCTCCTGCTTCCATTCTCAACCCCTGCAGAAATCCCACATGTGTCTCAGCAAGCAGTGTGCTAACAGAACACAGGCTTCCATTTTTAGAAACCCACCAAAAGCCCAGTGCCCTCCGCATTCCCTGGGAGGCCTGTCTTCTCTCCCCTGAGCCCCTTGCTTCTCCCCCTCACATGGGCTAGCCCCTCATATTGAAACCTGCTTGACCGCAGCTCCCAAAGTCTCTCTCTGGTTCTAAGACACAGAGACCATGAAGGAACCCCTGGGGGTCCCTCCCTGACTCCAAAGATGAAGGCTTGACTACTCTCTTAGGATGCAGGGGGGAGAAAAACTCCTCTTGTTTCTTATCTCTTGCAAAGCAAACATGTAACAGAGCAAAACACACAGAGAAAATCACAATCTCAATCCATAAGCCTGGCGCATTATTATTACTTTTTCAGTTGGTGACACTGAGGTTCTTGAGGTGAAGTAGCTGAGGTGGGATTTAAGTAGGCTGGCCCTTCCCCTGGTGGGGAACAAAGCTCTGGTCATTGAGGAGGGCCCTTGGCCATCCTTTGAGGAGCCCTAACTCCCTACTCAGGGCTCCACCCCTGCTGCCTCACGGACTTGGGAGCAGAAGGCTAGCTGAGGACAAAGCACAAGCTGACACCCTACAATCTCCCTCCCTCTTTTGGGTGGGATATGTGTGACATTCCTCCAGGAAACTTCCAAATATCTTAATGTTAATGCTTTGCTAGAGGGAAAAACATACTAGCCTTGATAGTAGCAAGGCCTCCAGGATCCTGACGGTCTTCTTTAGCATATGAAAGTCCTTTGGGACAATGAAAGTCCTTTTGGACACCTCCCTTTTTCCTTACCTCCCCCAGCCCCATAGTATATAATCAATCCCTCCTCACAACCCCAGCGTAGCTCTTTCTGCTCATGGGTCCTGTCCCCAGGCTTTAATAAAACCACCATTTTGCACCAAAGATGTCTCAAGAATTCTTTCTTGGCTCCGGACCCCACCCCACCAAACCTCACCTATCCAAAACTACATCAACATGACCTCTAAACTGAGAACTGAGATCCACTCTCCCTTTTCTGGATGAGTTCCCCGTTCTGTGCAACACAGGAATGATGGAAAGCATTGCAGTGGTGACTCCTCCAAGTCTTCCCACCATCCAGAGCATGGTCTGAAAGGACACAAGAAAGGAAATGACATTTGTTGGCAACATCAGCTACTCTGGGACACATTGTCTCCCACTGGCTCCTGCCTGGACATTTTGAGGAAAAACATGTATCGGGGAAAAAATACACAAATGTGCATTCCTGGAGGAATAGTCGTTTGGCAAGCTGTCCGCCCGAGTAAAAATCTCTCTTCTCCTGAGAAATGGAAAACAGTACCTTGAGGCAGGTCACCAGTTTCTGGAAGCTTTCGGAAGCTGTAGATTAATTCTTTTTGCTCATTAAAAGTAAAGGAATAGATAAAAATTCCTCTATTAATTCTGTTTGTTTCTGTTACTTCACATAGATAAAAGAAAAACAAGGAGATTCTCCCTTCAAAATACCTCTGTTAGTCCCTTTCATCTCATCATCACCATTTTTATGGCTTTATTTTGGGGCCTCGGTCCAGATGGCCGCCATTATCTCCAAATAAATTCCCCATATCTCTCTCTCTCCATTGCAGTCCACATTGCACACAGTCTCCGGAAGGCCTTTCCCACATGTCCACTTTCCAAATGGCCTTCCCTACTCAGGTGGAGGACAAAGGGCCAAGGACTTAGACCTCTGATGTCATGGCCGAATGAGGGTGTGTGTTCCTGGACAAAACTCACGGGGCTTGGGGCACCTGGGTGGCTCAGTTGGTTAAGCAACTGCCTTCGGCTCAGGTCATGATCCTGGAGTCTCTGGATCGAGTCCCGCATCGGGCTCCCTGCTCGGCAGGGAGTCTGTTTCTCCCTCTGACCCTCCCCCTCTCATGCTCTCTGTCTCCCATTCTCTCTCTCAGATAAATAAATAAAAAATCTTAAAAAAAAAAAAAAACTCACGGGGCTTGCGTGAAAGACCTTTTCTGCAACTTCTGAAACCTGCCTGCTCTGCATTATGAGTTCTGGTCATTTGTGAATAGTTTAATTATGCTTTGACACAATTATGCTGCATTGCACTTTTCATGTTTTAGGCATTTAATTCATAAAAGATGAGTATTTGAATTGTGACATTGTATTCCCAGCCCCATTTTGTCATTGCTTTCCATTTCTAATAGACCCATTTTAAATATCTTGAAATAAAAGCCTCAGGACTTAGAAGGCGCTCCAGGCAGAGGAAGGACAGAAAATTCACTGTGCCATTTCCTTGGGGTCTGCCCTGGAGGGGAGAAGCTGGGAGGAAAAGGACTAAGCAGAGGAGCAGATTGAAACCCTCAGGAAGTTGGATCCTCCCTCCCCTCTCAGGAACACAAGGGGAACCACTAGCTTCCTCCCAGCCCAGGAGAATCTCCCAGGAACCAGCCTCCAAAGGCACTCTTAAGGAAGAAAGTCATATACGGAGAATGGGAGGCTTTCAGGAAAGCTGAGGGGAAAAGGGCAGTTAGTGTTTGGTCAATGTATTTATGGACTCTATCCCTGTATTTATGTGATTTCCAAACAAAGAGCTGATTCAGTCAGCGGAGCTAAAAATCAGTTAAAACAGTGAAACGTTATTTAGAGCTGCATAAACTAAACAGCCAGTGAACTGAACTTCTCAACACATTTTGATATTAAATATTTCCGTTATGATTCAAAGATATTTATAGGGCACAGATGTCAGGCCCTGATGAGGCGGTGGTGAACTGAAGTCCCTTGCCTATCGGGTCCCCTCGGAAGATCCCACGTGTGTGCGTGCATGGGTGAGTGGTGTGTGTGAGTGTGCGTCTGTCAGCTTCCTTTGTTTCTGAGGATGCATGACCTAACTGTTCCACCTCCCCCACTATCCGAATTCCCTTTACATCCTCAAAGTGTTTGCATCTGTGGTCTTCTAAACACAAGAACTCACGCATTCTCCTTGCCACAAAATAATGCTACCCAAACTGTCCTGTTTCTTTGGGCTCAGCCAGGATATTGAATTACCCGGTTCATAGAGCATATGTTCAGCGGCGATCCTGTTGTAAACAAACATCTCTACCACAGCTGAGCAGGAAGCTGAAAAAAAAAAAAAGAATTCAGTCTAGAATTGCTCAAGAAGATGAGTTTTCGGAGATTAGAGCGGAAGGGGATGACCTACAGGCTTGGAAAATGGTTTGGTGGGACTGGAACATAGCTTTGTTGGGTGACAGTGCCCTCTGTTGGTTCCTTTAAGGAAAACAGGCAGCGTTTTCACTGAGAGCTACTTTTAAGGAAGAACGTCCACTAAGGTCCTGGTGGGAAAATGCCAATAGTTTGTTTCGAGGCATTTATCGGGATGTTTGTCTGCAAGGGGCCCTCCTATTTACCCAACACCTGTGACAGCCACACCATCATTCAGAGCCTGCCTTCCTAAGCGTGTTATTCTCAGGCTGCTCAGAATTCCCAGCCAGGGTGCTTCCCTGTCCTCCTTCCCTTCATATTGCTACCTTTCCTCCTTGTGGGACCTCCCTTTCCCTCATCTTCTCAGCACCGTGGCTCACGGACTTGGGCTCCTGTAAGATCACCCTGCTAAGGGACTAATGGATACAAACAAGACTAAAGAGCCTTCCCCCCACCCCATTATCATTCCAAGGGTATTAATGGGCACCTTCTTCAGACAATGACCCAATCTTTGTTGTCTGGCCAGAGGCTCTCAGTAGGAAAGACATTTCATGCCTGGAAGAAAGGAGGGAGGGATCCTACATATCAGGTGGATCCAACAGGGAAACACTTCTAGAAAGTGTCCTCATCAAAACTGTAGGTAGCAATGGCTGCATAGTGATGGGGCAGGATCATTTCAGAAAACATCTTGCTGAGAGTCAGAGAGTCCTCTTTTGGAACACTTCCATGGTGCCATTTCTGGAGGGTTCACAGTGCTCTTCGATACATCGTCATGATATACTAGGTCTTCATGAACGACACAAAGCTGGCCTGACCAAGTTCTGTTTCACTGAGTGAGATCATTCTCCAACTCAAAAGTCAGCTAAACTCCTGCGGAAATGAGTAGGCGCCCTGCCTATATTAAGAGAGACTTGCTCTTAAAACTTCCCTTTAACCTCAAGATTTCTCAGGCCCTGAACTGCGAGGGATCAGCAGCTGAACTTCATCAATGGACTATGCTGTGCACATGTCTTCTTGGCTGGGGTCATGTGAAGACCAACTCGAGGACAGAGGCCACAGCCTGCCTAAACATTTCAGAGAATGTGCCACAGCTCATATTCCTGCTTGGGTCACTTTATAGCTGACCTTCAGCATCTTCGATGTGAAGACCATAAATGGGAGGTGTTTTCCCACTTTTTTGCGACTCGGGGGACCTGAACTCGAATTTAAAAAATGAATAAATGAAAGGAGGAAGGAAGGGGCGCTGGGTGGCTCCATTGTTAAGTGTCTGCCTTTGGCTCAGGTCAGGATCCTAGGGTCCTAGGATCGAGCCCCACATCGGGCTCTCTGCTCAGCAGGAAGCCTGCTTCTCCCTCTCCCACTCCCCCTGCTTGTGTTCCCTCTCTCGCTGTTTCTCTGTGTCAAAAAAAAAAAAAAAAATCTTAAAAGAAAAAAAGAAAGGAGGAAGGAAGAAGAAAATGTTTAAAAAAACCCTCTTTTTCAGACTTATTAATGGTCACTTTGATGCGGGAGAGTGAGTTTCTTGTCTCATGGAGTCGAAGAATGAATCTCGGGACAAAGGAGAGTGAGTAAAGCGATAGAAGCAAGGATACAGAAAAAGCTCTCAGGAGTGAGAGGGGTCCTGACAGGGTTGCCAGTGAGGGCTTTTAGAGATGGTCTTTTATAGAAAGCTAACCAAGGAACTTAAATTTTTTTAACATCTCTATTGATAGCACCATTGAATAAGGACTAGTGATCACACCTTCAATGGCTTACTTCCTTTTTAGGGTCCGGTAATTCTTGGTTGGTCACAAGTAGCTATTATAACAAAACCCCACCTCTGACACCTAGGACAGGATGGTCTGCTTTGTTCCCTTATCTCTGGTTTCCTTTCATCTCCTCCATTTAATTTTGTGAGCCTGGTCTCATGGCCCCCTACCTATCTCTCCCTATTTGGCCCCGCCTGTCCCTTACTCAATTTGGTATTATTTTCCTCCATTTCTCACTTGGCCAGCAAATTCTAATCCAGAGTAGCTTGGGCCATGTCACGAGGGCCCCAGAATAGAAAGCAACACCGTTAAACTCCATTAGAATTTGTGCTGAGTTGAACCTGCTTCATAGTCCCTCATTTTCCTACGGCTCTACTCATCTCATAGCTTTTTCACTGGATATCAGAAATTCCCCTGGGCAGGAAGTCATTAAGGTATTATTATTACTCCCAATTCACAGTTGATAGGAAGGAGGATGAGTGGGATCAAAGGATCTACTTGAAATTGGTAGATAGTGAGGTCACCGTGTCATACATCTGGTTCTCTTCTCACACGATGTTGTCATGCCAACTTCACAGAGTAAGGCCAATCCGGGCCAAGTGTGCTCAAGAAGACCGTCGAAGTCCCATCTTTGCTCCAGGGATTTTAGATGCTGCCTGTATCATTTACCCAATTTCCATATGTGTTTGGGTCTGTTTCTGGACTTCTGTCCTATTTCATTGGTTTGTCTGTGCATGCACTACCACCACACTGTTGTTTTTAAGGATTTATTTATTTTAAAGAGAGGGAGAGAGTGGGCACGAGCAGGGGGAGGGGCGGAGGGAGAGGAAGAGAAATCCTTCAGCAGACTCCCCACCAAGCACGGAGCCCAATGTGTGGCTCCATCTGAGGACCCCGAGATCATGACCAGAACCAAAATCAAGAGTCAAGCACTCAATCGACCAAGCTACCCAGGCGCCCCCACCCCGTTTTAATTATAGAAGCTGTATTAGATGTTTTAATGTCTGATATACACCCCCCCACACACCCCGTACCTTTTCTTTTTCAGTGTTTTCGGCTTTTGTTGCACTTTTTTCCCCCACGTGAACATCAGTATCAACTTGTCTCACCTCATAACAAAAGCTTGCTGGTATTTTTTATTGGGATTGAGATAAATTTATAAATCTACTTGTGGGGGTCATGTTGAATTCTTTCACTGAAGAACAAGGGATATCTTTCCATGTGTTTAAGGCTAATTTTGTATCTTTCAGAGAATTTTTATTGTTTTATTCATTTAGATTCTGCACATTTCTGATTAGGCTTATTCTTAAGTATTTAATTTTTTTGAGGTTATTGTTCGTAGGGGTTCTCCTCTAACTGGTTATTCTTTGTATATATAAAGGCTATTTATTCTTTCAAATGAACTTTTAATTTCAGAATAGTTTGATTTACAGAAAACTTACAACAGTACAGTTACAACATACTTACCTCACCCAGTTTCCCCCAAGGTGAACATCTCACAATTACCACGTTACCTTTGTCTAAACTAAAACACCAACATTTCTGCACTGCTGTCAAAATCAGACTTTATTTGGATATCACTAGCTTTCCCCTCAATGTCCTTTTTCTGTTCGGGGATCCCATCCAGAATGCTATGGTCCACTTAGTAGTTGTCTTTCCTTAGTCTCTTCTGGTCGGTGACAATTCTTTGACGTTTCCTTATAGTTCATGAGCACGACAGTTTTGGGGGGTACTAGTCAGGCGTTTTGCTGAATGCCTCTCAATTTGGGTTTGTCTAATATTTTTCTCAAAACCAGACTGGGGTTGTAGGTTTGGGGGCAGACTATCCAAGAGGTGACATACCCTTCAAGGTGATTGATTTTGCACCAGGCAATGGTACATCCTGCCCCATTGTTGGATTCTTTCATTTTTTGCATGGGTGCGAGCATTGATGACTGAGTTTCCAGTTATATGATCACATCAGCTACACAAAAGGATAGTTGTACTGCTTCCTTTTTTTTTTTAAATTTTATTATGTTATGTTAGTCACCATACCATACATCATTAGTTTTTGATGTAGTGATCCACGATCCATTGTTTTCATATAACACCCAGTGCTCCATGTAGTACGTGCCCTCCTTAATACCCATCACCGGGCTAACCAATCCCCCCTCCCTATACTGCTTCTTTTCCAATCTTCATGCCTCTAATTGTTTTCTTTCCCTTCTCTGGCATATCTTACTTCATCTCTTTTGCCCTAGAAGCCATCTCCTCTGAGGCTCTGGTCCCCTCACTGTCCCAGCCCTTCCTGGTGCCCCCCTCCCCACAGTGGCAGGATTTCCATCCCCCAGCTCTCCTCCCCACAGGCGCTCCCACAGTATCTCTGTTGAAATTAGGTGCTTATTGCTCTTTGTACGGTTTGGAGTTTGTGATAGACCTGTCTCCTAGTGATGTTGCAGGTTTGGGGCATGTGTGATTTTGTGTTCCATGTTGACTTTATGGCTTAGGGGAAGGATATATGGAGATTTCAGACTCAAGTGGCCACCATTACCCAAGAACCCATCAGAACTCTTCTGGACATTGTTTTGATGGTCTTTGATTTACTAGTTTCTGTACTCTGAAACCAGTTCAAAATGGCTTAACTGAACAGAGGTCTACTTTATAGCCTCTGAAACCATGCAGCTTTTTTCAGCTAGCTGGTTTCTGACGTGCAAAAAGCCATTTCCAGGGATCAAATTCTATATTAAACAAGATGGGAAAGTATTCCTCCTTCATATAAAGGAAGTCTGGAGAGACACAGTATAGGGTTGGCGTGGCAGCTCATTAATTATCAAAGACCCAGGAAATGTCTCTCCTGATGCTCTTTCATCTTCACCACAGCCTTCCACCTCTCTGCTCAGAATGGTTCCTTGAGCTTCAGCCATCATGCTCACGTTCCAGCTACTCAGACACAGGTGCAAATAAGAACAGAACTGAGTCATAGCATCCCAACAGCAGGAAAGGCTGGGAAATTCCATCTGTATTCTTTATTCTGTGATTTCATCTGACAGCTAAAAATTAGGGGATGTATTTCTAAAGACGTGGGAATGGATGTTGGGAAACACCAGAACAGAAGCGTGGACTTTTAACACAATGTTTATTCCATAAGCCCGCACTCCTCACTTCCATGAAAGTTGTAGCAATTCTTGCCTGGAAATTATAGGAATGCTTTATAATTACTTTATACTTTATAATTATGATGATTTTGTTATATACATATTTTCCTTACACTATAAACTTACTAACACATTGATTTAAATACTTGTAATTTCTAGAGGGGCTGGGAGACCCTAGAATTATAATGCTACTCTATCGTTTTACCTCTCCAATTTTAGATCTTTTTAGAAACCCTGTTTGTGGGATATAATCTTTCACACCTTCATTATTTTATGTAGTATCTTTCTGCCATTTTGAATTTCTCTAGAGAAGAGCAAAATACAGAACACTGAGCTTCTCTTAGGTCTGTATGCAAATGCTATTATGTCATATAACCACTAGATGGCGACCGTGTCCATGCTGCTAGAAATCCTTTGCTCCTTGACCAACCTGGATATCACGGAGAAGCGTTTAAGACCAAATCTTTTCTGAAATAATGCAATGGGAATGAATCTCAGTCCCCAAACTCTAGGGTGTGAAAAACACTAAATGTCTTTATTTTCTATACTCAGCCTATGCACTGCTTCAAGATCCAAGGAAAATTAAATTTCATTCTTGGGGCTGCTCTGTCTTCTGCTCATCGCCAGAAGAGGGCAAAGGACCAAGGGGGGCCCCTGCTGGCATCAGTCATCTGTCCACACTGAGGATCACTGAGATACCCTTTGTTCCAGTTCCCATGGCCCTGTCTGGCCCACAACTGTCTTGTTTGTGCCTTTGGAGGGATGGGGACCCAGGAACCTGGATGAGTTTCTCTTATGCCCCCCAGGGCCCATCCCTCTGAGTTTCTTTCACATCCCCAGGACACTGTCAGGGACCAGCGTGTGAATAGTTGCTTTTCACAGGACCCCCAGGACCTCTGGTTGTCCCAGGCTGGGCTTGAAACCCACCCCCGCCTCCAGGTTTCCCTCAGAGGCTCTTTCTCTCTCAAGTTCCTTCTCCTCAATGGATTCCGGCATTTGGGAACAAATCTCAAAGGAGCTGGTTTGCCAGCAACACCTGCTTTCAACCTGTGTTAAACCTTTCTTTACACAAGGAAGCACCACCCCCTATTTCCTACAGAAGAGATAAAATGTCAGTTTACAACTCTTAAATAAGTATCCTGCCACATCACCTAAGCACACTCTGTAACCAGCTGGTAATTTGTGCCTCTCTAAAATAATTTCCAAAGTCAATCAAGGTAAATCAAAGCTGCTACTTCCTAGAAAATGCTTTCCTTTGCCGCCTTCTCTCTGTAGGACATCTCCGTGACATACCTCAGCAAGGATGACAAACGCCAACTCTGCAGACCAGACGGGTCAGAAAGCAACCGACCCCAGCAAGGGATCCTGCTGGTGCAGAGAGGTAGCGGAGTGAAACTTTGCACAAACCACGCCTCCATTCACCTTAGCAAACATCCATGGAGGCCTGAGGTTGACAAGGCCTGGCATATTTATGTGGAGGACTGAGAGGGAAAGCCACCCGAGTGTATGTCCCTGGCCTACGTCCCTGGAGGTCTAGAGGACGTCGGATTTAGCGTCACACCCACTGGAGACATCTACCTTTCAGGCCTGATTGGAGCAGGCAGGAGAGAGCGCAATGGCTGCATTGGAAGCAAGCTGCACGCCCTCCAATGACAGGGCCACACAATGCAGTCACGGGGGGTTAGATAGGTTTATGAAGCAGAACTCCTCCACAAGGCCTGCCTGGACTCAACAGGGGGAGAGACAACCAAAGCCCAGGGGACTGGGTGGGGAGTCCGGAAGCAGCCAGCCAGGGCAGAGGCTTGGCTGCTTCAACGGATCTCTAATGGAAGGTCCTGCAGGGATCAGTGAGGACAGTGAGGAGTGCACAGGACTGCCCATGAGCACAAGCGTCCGGTCTGGCCATCTGCCATGCCCAGAGAACACCAAAGCCCGACACAACTGTCCACATGAGGAAGCCCTTTCTTGTCCCCATCCCTCTCCTTCCTGCCTATCTGGGCTGAACTGTCTTCTTCCAAAATTCCTATGTTGAAGCCCTAACCCCCAGTAGCTCAGAATGGGACTGTATTTGGAGATAAGAGCCTTCAAGGGCTAATGAAGTTAAAATGAGGCCGCTATGGGCGGGCCCAAATCCAATCTGACGGGTGTCCTTATCAGAAAAGGACATCTGGACGCACAGAGAGTCACTGGGGTGCCCATGCACAGACGACAAACTATGTGAGGACACACAGAGAAGGCAGTCAGCTGCAAGCCAGTGAAAGAGGCCTTAGGAAGAGCCAAACCTCCCAGCACTTTCGTCTTGGACTCAGCCTCCAGAACTGGGAGACAGGACATTTCTGCTGTGTAACACCCGACCCCCCACCCCCCAGTCCGTGGTACTTTGTGTCAGGAGCCCTAGCACACCGACCCACAGCCCCACACTCAGCTCTGGAAGGATCACCAGCAGGAACACTGGGAAGCCAGACGTGTCCCATCCCATAGCAGGTTGCTCAGCTAAAGGAAGGTAGGACGAGGGGAACCTTCAGGCTGGTGAACCTTTATGATTCTGACGATTGGACTGATGCACAAGAATTACATGACTATGAGACTTTGGACTGGACTTTTTTGCTATCTAAGAGTAATCAGAAATATGATGGGGCCTGCCCAGCACCTCCTCAGAGGGGCAGGCAACCCTGAATCTGCAAAGGGGCTTCATAGGAACGGTTAGAGAACTAAAGTGCTGCCTTCTTCGCCCATTTAACCAAAACAGCGGATTTAATGAAACCGCTGAATGAACATTTACTGAGTGCTTTCTAATTGCCAAGCCCTCTTCTAAGCCCTTCGTGTGGGTTAATTCCTCTCCTCCTCACCCACGAGGCTCCTCCTCATCTCACACGGGGGGAACCGATGCCCAGACGGTCCTGCGTTTTGCCAGGTTCCCAGTGACGACGAGGGGCTCACCCAGGCAGTCGGGCCCTCACACTCACCTGCACTGACTCGGTGTGATGCGCTGACAACGGAGGGAAGGAGGGACTCTGTCTGGGCACAAGCTCTTTGGAAGAGGTGAGGATTCCATGAACTTGAGCGTGCTGAAGAATTTTGACAAGCAGATAGAGGGAGGAAAACCTTCCATGCTGAAGGAACTGTTAAAAGGTAAACAGGGACATGTTAAAATTTTTAAGTTTATTTGAACGAACATCGATTCCTATCAGGCTGTGCCAAACCGTAAGTGGTTAGAAGGGCTCCACCAACTGGAGCGAGGTTTTTATAGAGAAGACGCTGGAAGCAAAGCAAGGGCAACTCCTGATAGGCTATCGCTTAAGAGGCGCCTTCCGTGGGAAAGCCTCGTTGTCTCTTATGATTGGTTGGCCTTAGGTTTCCATGTCTTAACCGTGAGGCATTTACAGGCTTAGGTTTGGGTTTGCTGACCTAGGCTGCTGAGGCATTAGAACCACATAAGTCTAACGACCTCCTGGTTTCCCTAACAGAACACAAGAGTTGGAAGCCAGGACACCATGATGGCCAATAGCAAGATTTGTCCCGATAACATTTGTTGAGGGGCAGAGAAGTCGCGGATCTAGTGAGACAGACGGCTGGAAAGATCGGGGCCCAGTTATGAGAGACACTAGCCCCAGCCAGGGAGGTGTGGACAGATACTGTGTTCTGAGCAGGGGACGGGCAGGATGACCCTGTTGCAGTCACATTTGTCTGTCGCTTGCAAGTTGGCTCTTTTCTTCATCCTCGTAAGGATCCGTGGGCTCCTTCTGCCTGTGCATGGGCATTGCGCATGGTGACGACTTAGGATCGTGGCCGGTGACGCGCAGATGGGATCAGCTGGAGCTGGTAAGATCAGCAGGAGGTGAGTGCAGTGAGTCACCTGAGAGCAGAGGAAGGACTGGAGTGGAATGAAAAGGTGAGAGCCAGATGTGATTCGGGACCTGGAGGGCAAAGCAGTGGGGTTTCAGGGGTTTGGGAGGGTTAAGGAGAAAAGGAAAGGAGCAGACAGGGTGGCCTGGCTCCAGTAACAATCTGCAGAATGAATAGGGTAGAACGCAAAGGAAAGGCCAACTTGCTGCTACCTTCCATTAGAAACACGGATTCTGTTGCTATAGAAACCACGGTAGCCCGTTTGGGACTTGATGAGACTCCCACAGGCAGCCGCCATTTACCCCATTCCTGAAAGGCCATGTGATCATCTGTCAAGGCCCAATGTGATGCTGAGAAAGGCCAGCCATCTGCTCCCCAGCCCTGTCTGGCCCACAGCTGCCTCTGTGAGCTGGAGAACCCCTCTTCTCTCAGCCTCTGTGATCTTACCCTTGGGGTGACTCTGAAGGAAGGAAAGAGGGGGCTGGGGGTGGGGGTCCTTCCCATCACCCTGCCAGAGAGTGCCAACAAAGCCCAACTGACAGGACTCAGCTGGGGACATATAAAAAGCTCTCAGTACATCCGCTGGTGAAACTTTCCCTCCGCAGGGGCTCTGAGACCAGACAATAGCCCCGGTTTCCCTGCAGCTGTAAACCTCTTTCCCAACTTGGCCATGGGTCAGTGGCTTTGTGCTCATAATCATTGTCCTTTGAGCTTCTACGGCTAAATTCCAAAACACACTCTAGGCTGTTTGGTAACATTTTTCCCGCCCCCAGTGCAAGAAAATTCATGTTAGACAATGGAGTTCATTTGCCAGCAAGAGGATGGATACAAAACTCAACTACATTTAATAGGAAAAAAAAAAAAATCAGGATGATTTGCATGAAGAAGTAGAGCTTAGGTTCAAGTGCTGGCTTGGCTACTCATAGTAGTGAGTGACCAATGGGGTTCATCCCTACCCTGTGACTCAGTTTCCTCTTCTGTAAAAATGAGGGGGTTGCCGGGGGCTTTTATAATTATTTGTTAGCAACACACGATTTTGCCCTCAGAACTCTTATAAAAAACAGATGTAAAAATACAGTATAAATTCATGTACATAAACAATTTCAAATGCATATTGGATTAATACAAAGTAGTCAAACAAGGCTATCTGTGTATTTATTTTGGTTGCACTGTATCACAAAGATCGTGATTGATACATGGAAGTGTTTGCAAATCCTAGTCATTTTCTTTCTTTCTTTCTTTCTTTCTTCCTTCCTTTCTTTTTCTTTCTTCCTTCCTTCCTTCCTTCCTTTCTTTTCTTTCTTTCTTTCTTTCTTCCTTTCTTTCTTCCTTTCTTTCTTTTTCTTTCTTTCTTTCTTCCTTCCTTCCTTCCTTCCTTCCTTCCTTCCTTCCTTCCTTCCTTCCTTCCCTTTCTTTCTTTCTTTCTCTCTCTCTCTCTCTCTCTCTCTCTCTCTCTCTCTCCTTTGCCTTGTTTTGTTTGTTTTCAGTAATTGCCTAATCTACTCAGGGTAGTCCTTAGAATTGGGGCAGAGCAGGTTTTAATCTAAGGTCATCAAAGACAAAACAGACCCCCAAAACCAGCTAACCAGGTAGCATAAGCTCATGCATTTTGAGTATGCATTTTCATAGCACTTTTAATCACAAGTTAAATATATTTTAAAAATGAAATTGGAATGAAACATTTGAACACCTCTTTAAAACTCTCTGGGTTCACAGAACACTCTGGAATCTACTGGGCTAGTTGTCCTTTAAGAAGTCTCAAAGTCTGTGATCCCTGCCTCTTCTCCCCACCCCAATTTCCACCTCTCTCCCTTTATTCACTCTACAAATATTTTTGAGATACTACTGTGAATCTGGCATAATTATAGGCACGTGAGCCACTTCAGTGAATTTCCCCAAATACATACACGACCCCTGCATGACAACTTTACCCTTGCACTTGTAATTATTTAGTTTATAGCTTTGAAACGGTTCCCGTTTACCCCACATCACACGCAGACTCGTTCTTTTCTAAGTGACTGAGTTTCTCACTCGGTCAGTTACCAGTTCCTGGGCAGTAGAGGAACACCGTGGATAATCCATCAACCTGCTAGCAGGCAACTGCTGAAGACAAGAGGCCCATTTATAGCCCCGCCCCCCATTGGTTGGTTAAATTCAGGGAATAACTCTGTAGTCAGCAGGGTTCCCACCAGACTCAATCTTCCTTCCTGGAGTTTTGGAAAGTGTTTGCAGATCCTAGGCTGCTAAGGCATTAGTAAAGTAAACCACTGACCTTGGGTTCATTTTGTATTTCTTCAAGATGCTCTAAATGAGATTGTAGAGGTTTTTTTGTTTGTTTGTTTGTTTGTTTGTTTTTAATGATGCCCCATTCAGAAAAACCCAGAGTCCTCTCAGAATGCCCCAGAGACTGACCAATGGAAGGGTGGCCTTTGTAAACCTGAAGAATAAGGTATTGTCACAGAAATCTGTTCTATTAAAAGCCTTCTGTTCCAGAAGCCCCATCCAGTGGGAGGTAGAATATGAAATTCTCCAGATTCTTAGACAATGTCAGTAGGGGATTCAGATTATGTCATTTAGGTTCTGTGATGTGTCATCTTAACAATGAGGTTATTACCCAAGAACAGGAACTGAGAAGGTAGGCTAGATAAGCCTGAGAGTCCTTGTCTAGTAGGTGGCCCTATCCTTTTTTTACCATGAGCACCATGTGGGATGTGGAGCTGGTGTAGGACTGTCCTTTCATCAGATGCAGTTCGGATCTGCTCTTGGGGACAAATCCATTTGATTGGAAAGGGTACGTATGTAAGAGGATACAGTGGAGACACTTAGAGGCGAATGGGGGGAGGCCAGCAATTTTATAAACTTCCCGGACACTACACTACTAAGAGAATCAAACATGAAGCAGGGAGTGTGAACTGCTCCAAAATTCATGACATCGTTTTCTTATTTATTTTATTTATTCTTCATATTTTGCTGCTTCTTTTACGTTTCCTGGAAGCCTAGAAGGAGCACCGCTTTGGAGAGTATGTTAAGTTCTCGTCCTTGTCCACTAGGGGGCACGAAAATCCCAGGAGCTGCCTTCCAAGAGCCCTGGATGGCTTTGAACAAGGGGAAGGGGATGAGCAAGGTGGGTTGTCCAGATCAGAGCGACGCTCTAAAAGTAGTAATAGTGTCCAGTGCTGGAATCCTTCTACAACTGCCCTTTCACGTGGTCGTGCAAAAACGAGCGGACATTTGCACTCCGGGAAAACTGACCCCCAGAGCAACTCTTCCCATCTTCCACTTCCGCCCCTTGAGGCCTCGTGGAACAAGTCTGATGGGGCTGCTCCATGACTAGACGTTAAATATTTGCCTACAGCTCTCACGTTCGCTCGGAGTCTTTTGTCCTCCGGAAAAAAACACCGTCGTTGTTTTAACATTTCTCATATTGTATTGGTTAGGGCTTGCTCTTTTCTGTGGCAAGTTACAGAACCGGCTCTGGTCAGCGTTACCTGAGATGGCCCGCAGGGTCAAGGGAAGAATGAAACATCCGTGGTTTAGGAAGCAGCTGCTGGGAAATGAGGGCTGGGGTCCGTGCCGTTCACACAACTCAGATCGGCGACTCTCCTTTCTGTGTCTCTCAGTTCCAAGTGTCATCCTCCTATAGGGACTCTGAGCACCACCCCTGGATCCGTCAGCCCTGGACAGGGGACATGTGTCATGTAAAGACGTGGCTGCTGAGTGCCAACACAGAGAAGCAAGAGAACACAGGTTCCTGTTCCCTTATTCTGATCACTCCTCTGAACATGGACCACTTGTGACAGTTCCCTTCCCAGTGTGGACTCAAGTGCCGAGGCTGGGTCTGGCCACACAGAGCAGAGGCCATCAGCCTCCAGTTCGGGACTCCATACTTCTATTACTACGACCGAAAATGGTAAGCTTTCTTGGATTCACATTACTTGTCACAACCGTTGCTAACCGTCGTTGTGCAACCGACGTTGCACAACCGTCCCTCTTGTACTCCAGCCACTCTGTCTGGTGACTTGAATGCCAGGTTTTATCCCAAGGATTTTCATTTGACATCTGAGTTACTGTTCCAGCCTGTGAAAATTGTTCTGGATTTTGATTATATTACCTATTGGAGGAGAATTATGCCGGTACTATTTTTTGTTTGTTTTTAGATTACTAAGGCATCTTTTTAAATTACTTTCCAAAATAGCTTACAAAGTTACTCTCCCACTGGTGTATGATTTGTTTTGTTTTTAGTGTTCCAGGATTCATTGTTTGCGTATAACACCCAGTGCTCCATGCAGTATGTGCCCTCTTTAATACCCATCACCAGGCTAACCCATCCCCCCATCCCCCTCCCCTCTAGAACCCTCAGTTTGTTTCTCAGAGTCCATAGTCTCTCATGGTTCATCTCCCCCTCCGATTCCTCCCCTCATTTTTCCCTTCATGCTATCTTCTTTTTTTTTTTTTAATGTATAATATATTATTTGTTTCAGGGGTACAGGTCTGTGATTCATCAGTCTTACACAATTCAGAGCGCTCATCATAGCACATACCCTCCCCAGTGTCCATCACCCAGCCACCCCACCCCTCCCACCCCCCTCCACTCCAGCAACCCTGAGTTTGTTTCCTGAGATTAAGAGTCTCTTACGGTTTGTCTCCCTCTCTGGTTTCATCTTGTTTCATTTTATCCTCCCTTCCGCTATGGTCCTCTGTCTTGTTTCTCAAATTCCTCATATCAGTGAGATCATATGATACTTGTCTTTCTCTGATTGACTTTTTTCGCTTAGCCTAATACCCTCTAGTTCCATCCACATCGCTGCAAATGGCAAGATTTCTTTTTTTTATTATTATTATGCCAGTACTATTTTTGGCTATTATCAAAGTTTTGTTTTAAGAAACTGAGTTTGGCAGGAGAGTAAGGTGATAGAATCACTGAGCTACCCAGAGAAATTGTAGAAAATGTGAAGGAGACCTAGCAATATCACTTCTAGGAATTTATTGTATAGAAATTATCAGAGCTATAAACAGAGAACTGAATGCTTAGATTTTTTTTTCTCATTATTTATAATAGCAAAAAAAAAATAGGAATCCATTTACTATCCAATAGTAAGGGCATTTGTAAATTCATGCATAAATTCATATATTCATTCAATGAAATACTTTTGCCACCAATAAAAGACCTCTTTAAGATATAGGAAAATATGTGTCAGGTAATAGTTATATAATTTATATAAATTTAGCAGAAACTTAAGAGTTCTCAATAATGCTTTTAAGATTTCTTTTCAATAGAAAATAAACTGAAAGAAATACACCAAGATGTTAACTGTGTCTTATCTCTGGGTGATGATGCTTTGGTGATGCTGTTTTCTTCTTTATGCTTTTCTACACATTCTTTTCACTTTCACAATGAGCATGTGTTTCTTCCCTTAATGAAAAGTCTTTTTAAAAGAAAATTTATTTGGGGGCGCTTAGGTGGCTCATTTGGTTGGGCGACTGCCTTCAGCTCAGGTCATGATCCCGGAGTCCCTGGATCGAGTCCCGCATCAGGCTCCCTGCTCAGCAGGGAGTCTGCTTCTCCCTCTGACCTTCCCCCCTTTCATGCTCTATCTCATTCTCTCTCTCAAATAAATAAATAAAATCTTTAAAAAAAAAAAGAAAGAAAGTTTATTTCATGATCATTTTCAGCTCTGGACTATTGATAAATCCTTTGCATGAATTAGGTCTGAGGACATTTTATTCTTTTAACCTGTCAGGAAGCATGGATTTCCTTCACTTTGTCCCCCTCACTTCTCTTTGACAGTAGAACCATCCAGGATGCGATCGTTAGAACATCCTGTTGAGCCAACTGGCTGCCTGGAGACCATCAGGGAAGACAGCGCTGAAGCACCATGTCTCTAGCCTCCTATCTATCAAATGGCCACCACCCTAAGCTGGGCAATCTGCTGTGTCAGCTCCTCGGAGTCAGGTGTGGGGCAAAGGCCTGGCATGAAGCTTTGCATTGCTGAGGCCTCATTTCGAAGGCCTCCATCTTGAATAAACATCCTGCTAGCCACACAACCAGATGACAGGCAGGCCTCCCAACCATGAGGTTCCCCTTTTAGAAAGCCCTCATTGTGGGGAGTGGTGCCCGGGTGGCTCAGTCGGTTGAGCATCTGCCATCGGCTTAGGTCATGATCCTGGGGTCCTGGGATTGAGCCCCGCATCGGGCTCCCTGCTCAGCGGGAGTCTGCTTGTCCTTCTCCCTTCCCACCCCCAATCCCTCCCCCGCCATGCTGTCTCAAATAAATAAATAACATCTTAAAAGAAAGAAGAAAGAAAGAAAGTAAGTAAGAAAGAAAGAAAGAAAGCCCTTGGGTCCTAGATAACTGACCGCTTGAATGACCCAGCTTTTCCTGGCTAGTGCCCTGATTCCACTCTTATATTTTAAATTTGCCAAGGAAGACTGAAACCCTAGGCATCCCACCCTCGACCTCAATAAAGGCAGAACCTAGGCCTCGACCCTCTCTTTGTCTATCTCTCTCTCTCTGTCTCTCCCTGAAATCTCACTGTGGGGCCCTGGACATGCTGTGCATTGTCCAGGATTTGTGAATAATAAACTTTGTCTTTTTAAATTTCCCTGATGATTGCTGTGAGGTGCATCTTGAGATCATAATAAGAACCACAAGTACCTTCCAGCGTCAACACTGGTTCTGCTTGCCTGGGGGAAGGTCTGTGGAGGCCCCTGCAGTAGTAGGCACCCAGGCGCATGCCCCCGGGGTGTTCTTAGACGGGAGCAGCATGATCTGGAGGCTGAGACCAGCAGGAAAGACCTGTCACTGGTGTCCTCTACCTGGTAATTAACGTGAGGTCAGGCGAGAGGGAAGGAGGGACCACCAGCACCCCAGTTACCCCCATTACTAATTGTGATTCCTTAGGTGTGTTGACTCATTTGGGCCACGCCTCCTCGCAGGGAAGGAGCCGGGTACTAGCATCTGCTGCCTTCTTTAGTTGAGGAAACCTGATATTCAAGGAGCTTTCCCAGCTTGCCTGTCATTACGCAGTTAGCAAGAGGCAGGGCTGAAATTGAAGCCAAGCCTTCAAAGCCCACTCTTCTGTTTCCGTTGTAAGCACCGGGCCTGCGGGAATTGACAACAATCTCCTCAGGGTCTGATTTCAAGTGGGGGAAATTGGTGGCAGGTGAATGGAGCCAGAAACAAGGAGACACAGCAGCAAGAAGACCGCTGAGCCCACGCTGAGCCCACGCTGGGCTTCTTGGAGGCACGCCAGAGAGCGGCCCATTCCCCCATAGGAGGGTTCACTTTCGTGTTCACAGATACAGACTTCGTTTGCAGCCCATGTGTGCCTTCCTGGTGGGCCATTGAGTAGAGGGGCAGCCATAAGGCCCACCCAGGAGAGCAGGACTTGCCTTTCTCTGGACTTTGGGGGTGGGGGACTGGGGATCCCATCACAGGCTGGATACAGTGGGCTCCCCAGGGCTCCCGTGAAAGGCACAGAGGCGTCCTGGGGCATCCCCAGCCATTCTTCAAGCAGCCCCTCCCAGACCTTCTCCTTGGGTTTCTAAATGACTTTTCATTCCCTTTCTCTGAAAGGAAGAAAAAGTACCCTTAATTGCACTCTTATCGGTGTCCACCCTCTGGGAGCTCTGTGCGTCCTGACCGGATCCCTTGCCAGAGCTGTAGGGCAGCCTTCCATGAGGCAGAGCCCGCCTGGGACAAGGTAGCAATCAGCATCTGCGCACAGGGCCCTGCAATGACCCATTCACTTCTTACTCGGGGGCTACAAAGTACAAGAGGGGGACATGACGCCACCCCCGCAGATCTCTGATGCCTGGATCCAGAGCGGAAGCTTTGAGACTCTGGAGGTCTGTGCCCTGAGCCCCAGCAGCCCCTTAGTTGGGGCAGGCAGATGGGGGACAGCAACATCAGCGGGGTACTGGTGGACCTCATTCTGCCTCAAAGTCCTTACCTTACCTTCCAAACTCCCCCCAACTCTGCTGGCTGCCCCCATATAAACAACAGTTTATCAGAAGGGCCAACCAAGGCTCAACTCAGAAATGGTTGGATCTGGGGGACTAATAAGGTTTACTATTTCAAGATAAGGAAGCATGAAACCTGATGCAGCCCTTAAGTAATTGTCATGACTTGAAGGTCTTAATACTTTGCCCAGAGAGGGAGGGAGATGAACTTTCACCTCCGCAGGAAGATGCATGCTCCTTTACATTCTGGAGGCTCACTTTAAGGAAAATCGGCCACTTCAAGGAAAGTCGTGTAAAATCTGTTTTTAAGCTGCAGTTTTTCTGCATCTCCAAAAATTAATATTTTCCATAAACATAAGGAGGTACATCACACACTAATTCTCTCTTAAGGAGGATGATCCTTTTCTCTGAGTTTTTGTGCTTTGCAATTAGTTAGGTGCTGTGATGACTTTCTTTGGTGAACGGATGCTGATAGTAAAAGAATAACCTGCTCTTTCGAAAATACTCTTAGGTGATAAAATAAAAAGTTGACAATCCTGAGTTAGTCCCCCATGTTCGTTTTTAAATTTGTATTATTCTAATACTTGTAAATGGTAGAGTGACTATGTACCTGCCTCCTCCTATAAAAAACCCCGCCCCCTACACACACACACACACACAAAATCAAGAAACAGCAACTCCATCTGTGCTAAAACTAGGCACTATCTGTCATCCCACCTGATCCCAGGTGCCCTATCTGGAGAAAGGCTGCCAAGTCCACAAAATCCAAACAGGAATGCTGGGGGGCCCCCAGAGAGATGGTGAACACCAGAATCAGCACAGCCAAGTTTGGCCCCTACAGGAAGTTGAGAGAGGATGCGCTCAGACAACTACATTCGTAGGCAGCAGTCTGCAGATGAGGCAGGCATTTCCACACGGCATCATGAGGCAGGTACCTGTTGGCCTGAGAGAGACGAATTCTAAACTAGTCACCCACTCACATAACCTTGGGTCCTAAACTGCACTGTGGTCCAGGGAGAATTTGTGCTGGTTCTGTGTGTCAGACATCACTTGCTGGGGAGCGCACTGTGGTCCCCCAGCATAGTGGCTTACAATAACAACTATTTATCTGCTCAAGGTTCGGGGGTAGCAGATTGTGCTGGGTTCAGCTGACATTCCTTGGGGGTCACCCTCGTGAGGCAGAAGTCATCCTGTTGTTTGTCCAGGGCCGGTCCAAAATGGCCTCCGTCGTGTATCTGCCCCCTGGAACTAGAAAAAGAAATTCCACTTACCTCGGACTTTCTCCATAATGATTTGCAAAGCTAGAAGTCAGTAGAGCAATGTCTTCCAGGTTTTAAGAGAAAAGAAAATGACCTAAAAATAAGGCTATGGAAAAATGTTTTTAAATGTACAAGAAATCAGGGACTATAGCTTCCATATGCTCTGTTTGAGCAAACCACTCAAGGGTGAAGGTTGGCCAACTGTTATGAGCTAAACTGTGTCCCCCTCCACTACCAGTTATTCATATGTTTAAGTCCTAAACCCCAGTGCCTCAGAATGTGACTGTATTTGGAGATAGGGTCTTTAAAGAGGTAATTAAGTTAAAATGAGATCACTAGGTGGACCCTAATTCAATATGACTGGTGTCCTTGTAAGAAGAGGAAATTCGGACACAGACGTGCACAGAGAGAAGATCGTGTGAAGACACAGGGGGAAAAGAGCCATCTACAAGACAAGGAGGGAGGCCTCAGAAGGAACTAAGCCTGCAGACACCTCAATCTTGGACTTCCAACCACCAGGACTGTGACAAAATTAATTTCTCTTGTTTAGGACACCCAGTGTGTGGAGCTTTTTTATGGTAGCCCTAGAAAACTAATACACAATAGAAAGTACTAAAATTAATGAGAAAAGAAATGGGATGAGCCATTTCATGATAGGGCTAAGTTAAACACAAATGTGGATAATATGTTACATGGCAGAACGTTTGTAAATGCATAAATCTGGCTTCAACAGACTTGGATTTTAGTTGTGTTCAGGCCTCCAAGTAACTTCTATATTGGGCACGTTGGTTGGGTTCTCTGGGCCACATTTTGCTCCATGGTAATAAATTACTTTCAAGGTAGGTTCCAGAGAATCCAAGGCATTCAGAGTGAGCGCCTCAGGAACTGCCAAGAGGATAAGGAGGGGAGTCTGTGGGGTCTGAGCTCTTCTCTACTCCACACGCAGGTCATGGGCTTCTCAGTAAGATCTCACTGGAAGGGGTTTTGCTGTGGCTAAAAAAACCCTAAACACCAGTGAACTGGATCATTTCTGAGTTCCCTTCCAAGTCAAAAAGCTATTAGCAGTTTAAGGTTTGTTTCATCCCATTGGCCTTAAGAAAATGTAAGGACATGTTGATAACTTATATGGGCCTCGGCTGAAAGTGAGGGTATAACCACACATGCTTCCAGCCAAGACCCACCGAAGAGTCAGCACGCCACGTCTGTCTCCTTGTTCCTCAGGACGGGCCTGCTGTGGGAAATGGACGCTACTCTGCTGAGAAGGAGATGCGTGCTGCCTGGCTCTGGGGTGGCGTCCGGGGAAGAGTTCGGAGTGACTGCCAGGCCTTGTGGACAGGAATAGACTCCGCTGGAGACATTTGTGCCAAAGCAAGTCTTGGTCATGGTCACTCTCTTCCCTGCTCCTCAACTAATGGCTTGCTTCTCACAACTAAGTGGGGCCAGAAATTCTCTTAATGAGTAGACCAACTGCAAACAGCTTCCAAACAGCTGACCTGGAATTTTCCCCAAGACTATCCTTCAAGAGCCTCATGGAAGGTGACTTCCCCTGTTTCACATTTTTAGGGGTGGAAGTGTTTTCTGTCGTCAGAAACTCTGGAGGAGGGGAGTGTTTTCGAGGTGTGCAGTGTGTGGGCTGAAGGAGGGACAGAGAGAGGGCAGAGCAAGAATTACCCGAGGAGAGGATAATTCCCTGAGGAGAGACCGACAGAATGTCTCCTGGAAATTTCAGACCAGTTCATAGACCACCATGAGCTTGCAAACAAACTGTTAACAACAAGGCTTCCAGCTGGTCTGGAACAGGAAAGGGGAAACCCTGCGGCCATTCAGCAAACAGAGACCGAAAAACAAGTGGGACTCAGCAGACGGGAGATTTTGCGGGGCAGCCCGGAGGAGGCCGCAGGGACCGGTCAGGGCTCCACAAAGGCTGTGGAGGAGGAGGGCGCAGACCAGGCTCTGGAAAGTAGCCAGGCCATCGAGGTCTATTTTACTGGGCTTCTGCTGGCGCCTTGGAGACCCGGGTTGGACAAGAACTAATAGAGCAGCTGGCTGCCTGACTGAGTCCCCACCCACTTGGAGGTGCTTTTCACATGATTTAAGAGCCTCGGTCGCCTCTGAAAGGGACAGCCCACAGAACTGCCATAGTTTGGGGTCTGGAAAAGTCCCCTTCAGAGAGAGTCAGAACAGCCCCATGTTGTGACCAGGCCAGAGCTCAGGCTAGCCAGGGAAGCAGCTGTTACCAGGGTGGCGGGGTCAGCAAGCAAGACGCCTAATCAGTGGGTGGGAGAGTGCGCCTGGGTCCCACCCAGAGGCTCCTTCCCATTTCCGGGGCTGCCCGAGACCTAGCAGCACTCGCAGCGTCGGTGACTGCAGTGTCTGTCCGCTGGGAAGTAAGAGGAGGACAATTCTAGGGAGTGGTCCAGGCGGCTCCCGCACTCCGTCGTGGATGATCTGGTTCCCACAGACGGCAGACACAGGTTCCGAGTTCAACTCCCCACTGAGTCGGGGACTTCTACTGGTCAGTATTTTCTGGAAACTCGTGCTCTTGCTATGTGCTGGTTTTGGTCACCAGGTTATTCTGCTCCTCCCCTCCCCCACGGAGAACATCATTCAGCTGTTCATTTACATATTTATTCATTCAACAGATACTGAATGCTCACTAGATGTAAAGCAACAGAAACAGCGATGATGGCGTGGTCTGGCATTGTGCTAGCCACTGTAGCGAGAGAGAAGACGTGGCCACCATCTTCGTGGACTTTGCAGCATGGTGGACGAAAGGTATGCTATTTCTTTTATTTATTTAACACGCACAGAGTCCCTGCTGTGTGCAGGCCACTGTTCTAGGCACCTTACACATATTAACACGTTTAACCCTCCTCACAGTCCCACGAGGTAGGGAATATTACTATCCCCCATTTTACAGATGAGGAAACTGAGGCACCCGGACATTAGAGGAACCTGCTCAGGATCGCACAGCTGGGAAGGGCTTAAATCCAGGCGGTCTGGCTCTAGTACCCGTAAACCTTACACCAGGATCCCTCTTCAGCAGATAAATACAAATCAATAAACTATACAGGAATGACCAGTCTGCTCCATGCTCAGAAAGAACAATGTGCAGGCGGTGGGGGTGGATTTTTCACATAGGTTGGGAGTCAGGGTGGACTTCTCTGAAGAGGTGACAGAAAGGAGGAGTCTGTTCCAAGCAAGGAAAATTGCAAAAGCAAAGAGCCTTGGGTGAGAAAAGTCTTGGTGAATTCACGGGCCTCGGAAGGAAGTGACTGCTATTCAGTTTCGTTAGGTAGCTCTCAAGGTAAGGTAGAAAAAGAAGGACCTGTCTTTACCAAAACAGACATGGTTCTACACACTGATCTGCTGCTTGAGCTACGCAGCATGACCTTAGGCTATTTGTTTTACCTCACCGTGCCCCGGTTCTTCATCTCCAAATTAAAACAAGAATAAGTGCTTTGAAGATTGAATGAAGTAATACAGTCAAAGTTCTCAGTATGTACATAAGGTGGATATTGTTATTATTTTTACTGTAATTTTTAAATTCTCATTAAATTTGTTCCTTTTCTAGTATTTCCCGTATCAGCTCATATCACCCTAGGCTTCACATTAAAAAAAAAAAAAAAAGCTTCAATTCCTCTTTCTATTTTACCAACTTTTTTTCCTGGCTTTATTGAGATATAATTGATATGTAAAAATTATACATATTTAAGGTGTACAATTTGATGTTTTGATATAAATAGACATTGTGAAAAGATCACCATAGTCAATCTAATTAACATATCCATCAGTCTACATCGTTATCATTGTCTTTCTTCTGTGTGTATGTGTGTGATGAGAATACTTAAGATCTATCCTCTCAGCAAATTTAAGTATACAATACAGTATTTTTAACTAAAGTCACGCTGCTATCTGTTAGTATCTCCAGAACTTATTCATCTTTCATAATTGAAACTTTGTACTCTTTGACCAGTATCTCCCCATTTCCTCTCCCCCCAGCCCCTGGCAACCACCATTCTATTCTCTGCTTCTATGAGTTTGACTATTGTAGTTCATTGCAGCATTATTCATAATAGCCAAAATGTGGAAACAACCTGAATGTCCATCAATGGATGAAAGGATAAAGAAAATACAGTGCGTATATATACAATGGAATATTATTCAGTCTTTAAAAAGAAGGAAATCCTGCCATTTTGCAACATGGACAAATATGGGGGATATAACCCAAGTGAAATAAGTCAGACACAGAAAGGTAAATACTGCACGATCTCACTTATATGTGGAATCTAAAATCGTCATCAACTATAATCGGTTGTCAAGTCCTATTGATTCTACTTCCATAGTTTCCATTGTCCTTTCACTCTCAAAGCCAGTTAAGGAGTGGGCAAAGAGAAAGTTCCCTATGGACACTAACTGAAATGGAAAATAAACACCATTCGGAATGATGAAGAAGCTGGTGTTTACCAGAGGGAGAGTGCTGAACATTGCTGAAAGGAATGCTTGGATAAGTCAGGTGATGTGGTCATGTGATAAGCTCTCATCGAAAGATCACGAGTGGTAAGGTTTTGAGTAACTTCGGCTTCACCTACTTAAGGGAACGATTTGCCTGGACTTATTCTCTCTTCTCCTACCTGTGACCTGGAACATGAATGTGCCTCAGTCTGACTTTGACCATAAAGAAGAAGAAATACTTTAAGGGATGGTGGAAAAATAAAACGGAAGGAACCTGGTTCCCTGAATGACCTCATGAAGCAGGTTGTCCACCAGCCCAGACATACCCGGATAATTACGTACAATAGACATAAACTTCTCTCCGGTTTTCAAGAGTCTCTGTGTTATAGTCGTTCTGCTAAGTAATGCAGGCCTCCCTCTGTCCTGATCCTTCCATTGGCTGAGGCGGAGACAAACCACTTTCTCAGATACAGCGCTGGCGGGTCAGTATGATCCCAGAGTAGAGGGTGTGCACACATTCAGACAGACAGCTTAAAACGGCCTCACAGAGCACCCTCACCCTAGTAAGGAGCTGGAGCGGCGTGGTCAGGCCATGTTCCCCAGAGGAACACAGGAGTAGCTGAGGGGAGCTAAGGAGACTGGCAGTTAAAATCTCTGTGGCTGGCCACCCAAGATCTCATGGGAGTGAGAAGTAGTAGGCAGACTCGGTACAGAGCAACATATAGGCTAAGCTGAAATGTAGATACAATCCCAGGGGTGAGAGTAGGAAATCTGAAATGACAGAGATTTTCTGCTACCCAAAGGAAGCAGACTTAAAAAAAAAAAAAAAAAAAAAAAAAAGCAGGACTTTAAAAAAAAAAAAAGGCCAAGTATAAAAGCAGAAAGAAAGGTGAATTTCCGGCACACCTCTGTTTGACAGCTGAGCTTTGTATGCACTGTAGTAATTCTAAGAGGGCTAGAGTCGTTCCTTGGAAGTGGACGATGTGCCAGATCCTGGGCACGAGCAATTTTGAGGAGTCTTCCCGACACCTCAGTCACGTTTGTATTATTATTTGCCCACTTTATGGATGGGAAAATGGAATCTTAGAGGTATTACGCATTACAACCCAGATCTCCCAGTTAGTCAGTGGTGGAATCAGGATTCCAATCTGAGCCATTTGGTCCGAAGCCCAGACTCTTAATTAATTAGTGTTCAAGGGTAAACACGGCTTCAGGCAATTTGCTTCAGAGGCTCCATTATCTGAAGTTGGATTGCCTATAAAGGATTGCTTTTATGTAAACTTTTTTCTTGCCTAATGTGTGTATAGAAAAATACACGTAAGCGCATGACTCTATAAATTTTCACAAATTGAACACACCGGTATAACCAGCACCCAGAACAAGAAAAGAACAAGACCAGAACGCAAGAGTCCCAACTGTCACCCTCGAAGTCATCACCCCCACCTGAAGGCTAATCCTGATCCCAGAGCCCCCTATTCTGTGCCCCAGACTCAGGTCAGTTCTTGTAGACTTTTCCTTTATGGGTCCAGTTCATGAACCAGCGGTTCCCACTTCTCTTTTTAAACATTTTCCATCATAGAGAAGACGCCAAATCTTCACGTGGCTCGCCTTACCTGCTTTCTTCTTTCTTCTTTTAGGGCAATTCAACTTGGCAAATTTTTATTCCACCATACAAGCTGGGCACTTGGTGCTGAGCAGTAGGTTAGAGGAACAAATTAGACAGTCATGTCCCTGCCTCCTAAAATAGCAAAAGAATACAACTGGATACCCGTGTCCTGTTAAACCTCTTGGAAATGCAAGATGATATTATGGATATTATATGGCTGGTGTTGCTGATGCCTGATAAGGCACGACTGGTATTTTTTTTTTTTTAAAGATTTTATTTATTTATTTGAGAGAGAGAGAGAGAGCATGAGAGGGGGGTGGGTCAGAGGGAGAAGCAGACTCCCCACCGAGCAGGGAGCCCGATGTGGGACTCCATCCCAGGACTCCAGGATCATGACCTGAGCTGAAGGCAGTCACTCAACCAACTGAGCCACCCAGGTGCCCCAGGCATGACTGGTATCTTAAAGTGTCTGGGCTGAGTGCTTTTTCAAGGGTCCCCTGGATACCTGGATGATGCTGAATTGGACGTTAGTTTGAAAGCTGGTTTAGGTAACACTTTTGGGGGCATAACTTGCTAGAGGGAGTGGACATTAGTACAATCTTCCAAAATCTTTTACGATGAGCATTTCTTATTTTGATCTATGCCATCTCTCTTCACCATTGCTTTGTCATTTTGTATCCTTATATTTGTTTTGTATTGACTCAATTATATGTTGGTTTATTTGTTTTCCCCCACAGCATAAAGATAACATATATCCATCCTTAACTGAAAATATAAAAAAAAATTTTTTTGAGAATTTTTTCCCAGATATTTTTGCACCACACTTGCTATCATCAGAATTTTTAAAAAATTTATTATTGAAGTATACTTGACATACAAAGTTTTATTAGTTTCAGGTGCACAATATGGTGATTTGACAATTCTATACATTATGCAGTGCTCACCCCAGTAAGTGTAGTTACTATCTGTCAGTATATGTTATTGCAATAGCATTGACTATATTCTCTACACTGTGCTTTTAATCTCCATGACTTAACTTATTTTATAACTGGAAGTTTGTACCTCTTAATCACCATCACCTGTTTCTCCCATCCCCCACCCCTCCCTTCTGGGAACCACCAGTTTGTTCTCTGTATTTATGAGTCTGTTTCTGTTTTGTTTTTTAGATTCCACAAATGAGTGGAAGCATATGGAATTTGTCTCTGTCTGACTTATTTCAGTTAGCATTATATCCTCTGCATTATTGTTTTTTTGAACCTTGGAAGTCATGGTAATAGAAATGTTTACTTAACTAATTCCTTAAGTAATGGGTGTGCTAGTGTTCTCAGCTCTTCAGTTGCCCATACCAAGCTGTCTTTCAAGGGCTTCTCTCTTAAGGAACCTTTGCATCCCGTGCTATGAAATTGAAAGGGATAGAGTAGAAGTATCTTGAATATGGAGGGGGGTTTGCAGGTAGGTGCTTGGGCTCTTTTGGACTGGTAGCATGGAGAAGTGAAGAGAACTCTTTGATATTAAAGAAAGTAAATGGATGACTTTGCATTAATTAAAAAACAGAACTAAAGGGGGAATACAATAAAAGAGAAAAGGGAGAAGGGAATTGAGGTTAGCACTAGCAGAGAATGGAGCTATTTTCCTAAACTTTGGGCAAAGGGAAGCTGCAGAATTCCTCCGCCCTGTAAGTAAAGTCAATGTTTGCCACTAGGTGGCACTCACACGTTCAGAATAACTGAGGACATCGCAGAACAGAGTAATTGGCCTTCCTGGTGCCTCATCAGCCCGCCTGGCACTAGTGAATTCTAATTTCAAATTCTGCTTTGGATGCATTTCAATATTCGATGCAGTTTATCAGTGCTCATTACCATTGGCCAAAATCATGGCCCCAAACAGTTACCGTTGTTGAAGTCACTGGTGTGTTTTTCCTTCCATGTTAGGAATTCATACTTAGAGAGGGCACCTCTTCTGTTCTCCTTAGGAACTTAGAAATAATTAGAAATTGTGTCCCAGGCAAAAAAAGTCTTGTAAATGAAGGAGTAGAACAAGATCTCGGGTCTGAAACAATTGGCCATTTGGGGTTTTTGTTTTGTATTAGTTTGGATTTCTTCTTTGGTAGGTTTAAACAAAGCTTTCCAACATTTTCTTTTCCAAGCAAGATTAACATTGAACAAACCATGTTAGATCACGATGGTATAAGATGCTACTATATTTTGATAGATGCTTCTTTTGTAGGTTCTCATTCTATTTCATGCATTTAAGACTCTGACTTTGCGGGGCACCTGGGTGGCTCAGTCGTTAAGCGTCTGCCTTCAGCTCAGGTCATGATCCCAGGCTCCTGGGATCGAGCCCTGCATCGGGCTCCCTGCTCGGCGGGAAGCCTGCTTCTCCCTATCCCACTCCACCTGCTTGTGTTCCCTCTCTCACTGTCTATCTCTCTGTCAAATAAATAAAATCTTAAAAAAAAAAAAGAAAAAGAAAAAGAAAGACTCTGACTTTGCCCAGCAAGAGGCATAAGGAATTTGAATAGGATCCCTTTATAAAAGGTTTGTTCTGAAGACAAAGAACACTATGCATTTAGTGTTTACATATATGCATACAACTAAAAATAACCAAATACAGTGCCTGCATTGATCTAGATTTCCACAGCCATCTGTTATGTGAGTGGCTTATGCCTGTGTTTTTTACTAAGGCAGGACATCCAGCGGAGACTCAGAGGGTCAGACGGATCCTTTGAATGAGATGGGGAATCATCTTCAGCCCTGGATCTCTCCTGTCATTTTCTGTAGGATCTGCTGCAGTGCTAGAGAGTGGGTTGCAAAGATCTGAATAGCACACTTATTTGGGGGACTGGGTGTTTTGAGGTTCATTTTGTGGGAGGGAGAAATTTCTCTGAGAACTAGTACGTCATATGATGGGAAAACATGATAAACGGCCATTTTATGTGACTGACCCTGCAGCAAGACCAGTGAACCAAATGTTGGTTATGGGTCTCTCCTAGCCTCAAGACCCGAGGAGCATTGCTCTCAACATGCGCCTCTGATCCTGGCCCCAGGCCATCATCAGACTGTGTTGTCCTAAGTCACTGTGTCTGGTGACTGCAAAAAGTCAGCCATTTTAGCTGCCATGTAAGATAAAGAGGCTTCAGGTTTACAGTATTGACCTTTCCAAATAAAGAAAGGCTTCCAAACCCTAAAACAATCAGCTGTCCTGAGATTATATATAAGCATGAGTTATTTATGAATATATTGATTACAGACATGTTACAGCTGAGTCCTAAGTGCTACTGAAATCACAATAACATCAGCTCTGGGTTATGTTTTACCAGGGCCTGTGTCCAAAGGGGAAACCAATTGTTGGGGAGTAGTAGTGAGTGTAAATCACCATTTCAATGGGAAAGCTAGAGAGAGATTAACTCTAGCCTCTTCACCCACCAAGCCCTCATTCTTGACTAGGAACAGTTCATTATGCAGGACAACTGGCCTCACCCTTCACAGTGGTAGAACATCGCCCCGTGTCCCCCACTGCCCACTCTTTATTCTCCATCTGGAGTTTATTTGGTACTTTCCACCCTCTTTCTGTGCTTAGTCTTAAGTCCTGGTTAATGCCAAAAGCAAATTATCTCATTTCGAAATCATCTATGTTCATATTACATAGAGATATGTTGATGCATATATACATAGGATTAGCTTCATGTATGTTACTATTTACACATTTATATTTACCTCACTCACATGTGCATGCATGTGGATAAAATGACATGGCCTTTTTATTTAAAAGGAGGAATATATTATGGACTGAACGTGTGTGTACCCCACCCGCAATCATATATTGATGCCTTAGCCCCTAATAGGATGGTGTTAAGAGGAGGTTAGGTTTCGATGAGGTCATGAGGTGAAGCCCCCATAATGGGATGAGTCCCCTTATAAGAAGAGACACCAGAGCTTCCTGTCTCTACTATGTGAGGACATGGGGAGAAGGCTCTCTTCCATCTGCCAACCAGGAAGAGGGCCTCTATCAAAAACTGAGTTTGCAAACACCTTGATCTTGACTTCCCAGTCTTCAGAACTGTGAGAAATAAATGTCTATTGTTTAAGCCACCCAGTCTATGGTATTTTGTTTTAGTGGCCCAAGGTGACTAAGACATAATATATTAATATATATAAGGAGGACACGGAGTGGAAGACCATACACCTGCATGTCAGCAATAGTTATCAGCCAGTTATGAAATAGCTTTCTTTCTTGATTTTCTTTCTTTCTTATCTGTAGTCCCAAGTTTGCTACAATACTTGAATGTTATATTTATAGACAGAAGAAATATTGCAATGGTTTTTGGAAAAATATATTTGACTGTAACACTAATGCAGTATTTTCCAATAAAGAAAGGAAAAGTGCAATTGGTCTTAGAGCCTGACAGCCAGGGTGACTCTTAGGTCTCTGCCCACAGCCTGAGCTGATGTGGCTGATAGTACCCGAGGGTTTTCTCATCTGCAGCAGAAGGGATGACATGTGCCTGACCCTATTCAAGGATGTTGAGGAATCAAATGAGAAAGCTATATGAAAGCTCTTTGTAATTTGGCTGCCTGTGTCCAAGTGTGCTGACTTCAAGTCCGTTTGCATTTTCCATGCATTGGCTGGGCACTTTCGCTCTAGGGCATGCCCAGTGGCAGGGACCAGGCGCCAGCCTTCCTGTGGAACTTCCCAAGTCCCTGGCCCGGGGCTTGTGAACAGTAACAAATCAAGCAGATCTGCTAATGTCAGGACTGGAAGAGTCCCAGATGTCATTCAACAGTCAAGAGTCAAGGTGTGTTTCATAGGATACCCTGACTGTGGAATCCACAATTTCTCTGTGTTGTCAGAGAAGACACGGGACACCCTGCTCAGATACCGATGAACAACAAACAATTTTTAGTAGGACGATGTCCCAAATATTGCACAGTCATATTGATACTAAAAATTTAGTCATGGTTCATCTGAAACTTAAATTTAACTGGGCATCTTGCATTTTTGTTTTATCTGATAACCCTAATGGGAACTTTTGCCCTCCCCTTCCAGTTCGGTTGGTTGCTTTTTCCTTATTAAACTTGGCTTCTTACTGGTAATTTAGGTTTTACAAATGCATACAGAGCTTTCCAGGGCAGGGACCACAGCAGGTAAGCCCGCACACAATGAGCAATAAGGGGTCATCTCTAAAGCATCCGTGGGGCTGGCACGGTGCCAGGGAAACACAAGCTGGCTGCTGAGCTTCCATCAGCCTTCTCTTAGGACATTGTAAACTGTAAAGAGCTTGAAGGGGGACTGTTAAGGGTCACACATCCTTCATCTGGCCTGGCCATTGTACAAAAGAAACACCTGTAACAGGCCATGAGCTCACCCACCTGCAGACTCGAGCATTGTTCGCCCTCAGCGAAACAGGCTGGGGCAAGGAAGGATTGGGAAACAAGAAAGGGCAGCCCCGTGTGAGGTCAGGGTTGGGCCACCGCCTGGCTTCCCACAAGGACTCTCTTGTCTCTGGATGGTGGGAGAGTTGAGGTATGGGACTCCGGGATGGAAAGTCAGCCTTCCCTGTAGGTGAAGCAAACCACCAGCCAGGTGGCTGACTGCGTGACCCAGTGCTCTTTCTTGGCCTCCAGCCAAATGCCCCAGGTCCCCACAGTTGGCCTCACACGCTGGGGAAACGTGAGCATTTGAACTAGCGTTTAGCACTCTCCTAACACATTCATGTGGAGGGATCCCTATATCTGACGCATTCTTTTTTTTTTTAAATGGGGAAATATCTTTTTTTTTTAAGATTTTATTTATTTATTTGATAGAGAGAGCGAGAGAGCACAAGCAGGGGGAACAATAGAGGGAGAGGGAGAAGCAGGCTCCCCGCCAAGCAGGGAGCCCGATGTGGGGCTCGGTCCCAGGAGCCTGGGATCATGACCTGAGCTGAAGGCAGACGCTTAACCATCTGAGCCACCCAGGTGCCCCTATCTGATACATTCTTTACTAAGAATCAGTAGCAGAAGGCAGGGCTGAGGATGAAGGAGCCATAGACGGGGGGGCAGGGGTGTTGGCTGTGTGACTTCAGTCCCATCACTTTGCCTGTAACCTCAGTTCCCTCCTCCATGAAGGAAGAAACACAACTCCATAGTGACTGGGGCACTTCCAATGTGTTGGTGCCGCTAGGTGAGGGGAGCTGGGCAAGTCCTGGGAAGGGAGAGGAGCTCGTCATAGCTTAGAAACGTGAAGTTCAACTCAGGTCTCCAGATTTCCTTCTGAATGGGGCCCAGAGCGGGTCAGCTGAGATCACTGAGGAGTGGCCAGGACACGGGGCTAAGGAAGGGCCCAGCCCTCTGAAACTCACTTCTTTATTGCATTCCTGGTAAGCCCCAGCCCTCACAGATGAAGCCGTGTGTACTGTCCAGGAGAAAGGGATAGTAAACTCAGCAACCCCCTCATGTCTCCTTTCTCCAGGCCGGGCAGTCTTGGGGACCTGAGGATAAAGCCCAGGTGGCCCCTGGTGCCGAGCTGAGCGTCTACTCCACGCTCTGAAGATAGAGGATTGAATGCCCTTTTCCCTCTCCCGGCAGAATGTGAGGAAATAGTCTACCTAGCAGGATGACTCCTCTGGTTTTTAACTGAGCAAAAGTAGATCCTGTGTTACTCTGCCATTTTGCGCTGCCTCATTCTTCATCTTCATTCAACCACCTCAGTTCGAATCATCAGCAGAGAAGTGAGAAGAACGAGGCTGAACACGGCTCAGATCACCATAAAGGATCGTTACCACTTTGGATCTCACCAGCATCTTGTCTTTGCCCTGGGACAGTCAGAACAGATGTCCCCATTGTCTTTATCCCATCTCCGTGTCACAGATGAAGAAAGTGAGGCTCACACAGGCTACGGAACTTGACCTAAAGCACGCAGTCAATAAGTGAGGTGGCACTTGGCTTGGAATACAAGTTCTTTCTGCCCTACCAGGCTCCCTCCCAGCAGGTCAGCCCTCGGAAACTAACGGAGGATGCAGAGACAGGCCGACATGATCCAGGCAGAGGCAGACCAAGGCTATCCCTGACTTGGCGCTTCCTCTTTGTCAAGTACAAACTGGCCAAATACCACCCACTGATAATAAACACGTTGCATTTAGGCAACACCTCACAACTGATGGCATTTTTATAAGCATTATCTCATTTGACTCTCACAAATAACTCTATAAGGTAGGCAGGGAAAACCTGGCTATCCTCATTAGACAGATGAAGCATCTGAGCACGGGCAGGTCGAGTGGCTGGCCCCTGCTCCCAGAGCCCGGGGCCGGGAGAAGTGGGACTCCATCCTAGTGTTTCTCTGCAAGTCTGCTTTCTTTTCTACTGCTCAGAAATGAGGTCTAGGCCAAGAGTGCCAAATACCTGGCCCACATACCGCCCTCTCTCCTCCCACACCAGGGGCAGGCATCATTAATCAATCACAGGGTTGTGCCCAGATTCGGCTGCGGGCTCCCCCCCCAGCACAGTTCCCTGGCAGCCATCATCAGGCACAGCAGACTGGCAGGATGAAGGCTGCTGTTCTCCAGCCTGGTCCAAGCAGTACCCATGGCCGGCTCAGGGCGCAGAGACTGAATGGAGAGTGTAAGAATCCATCTGATTTGAAATCTGGTGCAAGACCCAAGAAGACCCTAATAATTTGACTGTTCCGTATAGTCAGTCTTACCAATTCGTTTGTAATCACAACAACACTAATAATGGCTAACTCTTTTGGAGCATTTCCTACTGGCCTGGGCGCTGGAGTGAGCACTTTCCATGCATTTTCTTTTTTCTTTTTTCTTTAAATTTTATTTATTTATTTATTTATTTATTTATTTATTTTAAGATTTTATTTATTTATTTGACAGAGAGAGAGATAGCTAGAGCAGGAACACAAGCAGGGGGAGTGGGAGAGGGAGAAGCAGACTCCCCGCTGAGCAGGGAGCCCGATGCGGGACTCGATCCCAGGACCCCAGGATCATGACCTGAGCCGAAGGCAGACGCCTAACGACTGAGCCACCCAGGCGCCCTAAATTTTATTTATTTATTCATAAGAGACAGAGAGAGAGAGAGGCAGAGGGAGAAGCAGGCTCCCCATTGAGCAGGGAGCCCGATGCGGGACTCGATCCCAGGACCCTGGGATCATGACCTAAGCTGAAGGCAGACGCTTAACGACTGATCCACCCAGGTGCCCCTCCATGCATTTTCTTAAACAGCATCCTGTTAGTCCCATGTCAGAGATGAAGGGACTGAGGCTTTGAGAACTTAGATAACTTGCCAGATGCAATCTAATACTGCCAAAGCCCATGTACTCCCTACCTTGCTCTCCTGTCTCCTAGACTAGAGACCAATGGGTTTTCAGTTCCTTTTTTCTTTTTTTTTTTAAAGATTTTATTTATTTATTGGAGAGCGAGCGAGAGAGAAACAGCATGAGAGAGGAGAGGGTCAGAGGGAGAAGCAGGCTCCCTGCTGAGCCGGGAGCTCAATGTGGGACTCGATCCCAGGACCCTGGGATCATGACCTGAGCTGAAGGCAGTCGCTTAACCAACTGAGCCACCCAGGCGCCCGGGTTTTCAGTTCCTTGTAAGCAGAAGCATTTCTTACTTCCCCCAAACCCTTGAAATCAGCTCCGTGGGTAGGGAAGAGAACAGAGGGGACTGGAGGCTGAAAGTAGAATCATTAAGCAAAGCAAGCTCCACGAGGGGTGACTAATGGGCAGCAGAGGGGGGGTTTGCTGTCTGAGCAGAGCTTGGACGTGGGAGCTGGAGCATCCACACGTGGGCACAAAGCCCTTGGCCATGTAGGACAAGCTGATGGTGGCAGGAGACTGGGGGGAAGGGCTAGCTCTCCCACACTGCCAAGTTCTGGCACATTCTTCAGAGGAGTTCAAGAATCTAAATTTGACTCTGAATGTCCACATTGTTAATAAGGGTGTATTTGTCAAAGTAGGAGGGTAGAACATATTTGTAGGGTGCATGCAACAGAGCATATTTGTAGAACATATTTGATTTGTAACTTTTAGCATTTAACATATATGGGGAGTGAACCTCCATTTGCATGTGCTAGAGCTAGGTCTAGTGAAAATGAAGCTTCTCTACTTCTGTTGTTTTTGCTGCTTCTCTGGGCAGGCCACTCATGGGGGCACTGCTGTCCTGTGGTGGTGGGAGCAGAGACCCCAGCCCTCCGTCACCGGCCTCCTGAGTGTCAGAGCAGGTGCCATGCATTCATTGGGTAGTGCCGACTGCAGCGGGCCCAGCAAGGGTTGGAGGTGGCCACGGCCCCCCAGTCACAGCAGGCTCCCCATCTTGTCAGTGGGTGGGGACTCCAGAGCTAGCTCCCTGACTGAGAAGGCAGCCTCCAAATGCAGAAGAAACCACGGCTCCCTGGGTGGCCTGTTTCTGTGATGTCACTTAGGGAATTGTTCCTGAAACCTTAATTTTTTTTAAAGACTGTTTTATTTATCTGTCAGAGAGAGAACATGAGCAGGGAGAGTGGGAGAGGGAGAAGCAGGATCCCCGCTGAGCAGGGAGCCGATGTGGGGCTCGATCCCAGGCCCCCGGGATAATGACCCAAGCCGAAGTCAGACGCTTAGCCAACTCAGCCACCCAGGCATCCCATGAAACCTTGATTTTGAGTCTGCTTCTTTAGCCCTCTCAATAATTCTATAAGTCACGGAAGTCCCTGAAATAAATCCTTTCTGCATAAAACAACTAGATGGGTTCTGTTCTGTGCAACTGACGGATACAGGGCACTTAACAGCCTCCCCTCCGTGACCAGGATTCTGGTGTCTCAGGAAAAGCCCCTTTGGCTACATTGCACCTGCTCCCGTTGATAAGGTTTTCTCAGCTTTGGTCTTGTGCCTCATTCCACCTTGTCTGACTCTTCCTTCAAACCAACACCTCTGCTCCCTCCGTCTGTCTGACTTGGACGTTGTGCTCCTGGTGTCATGGGAGCCCAGGGCCACTCCCAACCCCACCCACGCCCCAGCTCAGGCTTCTGGGAGCCCGGACCAGGTCCAGCGGCACCCCGGGGCCTGCCGTCTCAGACCAAAGAGCTGACAAGTGGATGACTCTGTGCAGCCCAGGGGAGCGAGAGTAATGCAACACCAGCCTCGGGGACTGCACACAGAGAGAGGATGGGCTAGATCGCCGTGACCTCGTCCTGTCCTGAGGATGGCACTCACTGGGGTCAGAGAGAGCAAAAAGCAAAGTGTCCCTTGGCTTTCCAGTTCTGCTCGTCCAGTTTCTCTGAGAGTCTTGCTGGCACTTGAGTGAAACCAAGCAGTTTCATTTCACTACAAGTCCCTGCAAGAAAGTCTCCACATTCCAGCAGCCTGGTTTCCCCACTTTCACCTCTCCGCATTGCTGTGATCTTATACAGACTTCCTGCAACTTCCTTCGAAGTCCTGCTGTCTCCTCCAGTTTCATCTTCTAGCCCATGAGCTCATGGGTTTGCATGATTTCAGTATGAAGTCATCAGTTCGTCCCCGGCCTCCTGGACAGGCTTTAAAACCTCAGGATTGTTTGGATAAAGTAGAGGTAAGCCTTGCAATTTGCCTTGAAATGAAACCCAGGGTCTGTCCCAGGAGCTCCCACATATGTATATTTGTAGTTACTATACAGCTAAAATCGTTTTCTCCTTTTTAAAAACTAAAACCTTCCATCTTCCTTTTCCTCCCTGTCAGCATATGCACCTGCCCTCTCAGAGAAGAAGGCCAGAAGGAGTCCTGGAGGAGCCAAACGGTCAAAGCTCACGATATACTAGAGCCCTCTGTTTTACAAAGCGTCATGTACATCCACAGTGGGAGGTGAAGCAACACTGGGATTCTGGCGGGAGGAGAACAGAAAATTCCACCCTAAGACAATTGTGTAAAGAATTGAAAACGGTGTGTATGTCAAGGAGCCATTTATAGAGTCAACATGCTGAAACCGAGCCAGAATGTGTAGGCCTGGAATTCTGGAATGTGTATTTTCTGAACATTCCTGATTTCCAAAGTCATAGCCAACAACAAAAATCACATTGTGGCACCAGAGTCTCCATTCTTTCTCGTGGACCCATGGGTTTTCTCTGAGCAGAGAGCATGAAAGATTTGATTTTTTAAAACACTCACACCAAGACTGTCATGAAGTTTGAATTATAAATTATTAAATTATAGTTTGAATAAAAAAAACTATCTGATCAGATGTAGAAATCCACTTAACTCCATCTAATTCGATTCAAATAAGTATTATTAACTGAGTCTCTATTATATTCCCAGTGCTGAATGAAGTTGAGGAACTACAAGAGAACTATATGAAATAATTCTTTTTCTCAAAGAGTAAGAGAGGCAAAGATTAAATATGTGAGGTAATTAGAGAGCAAAGCAAGGGGCCACAATCTGAGGCACATTGCAGCCATTGAACCTGGTAGGCACTGAATGATAGAAAAAACAGGAAGGTAAACAGGCAAAAAAATATTAATTAGAGACGAAGTCCTTCAAATGGTCCTTGATGTTTGGGTAGGGCTTGGGAGGTTTCTGGTCTAATGCTAATGTAGGCAACTTTGTTCTGAAAGGAGCAAAATCTAAATATAACTTGTCCCAAGGAGAATTTGGGAAATGATCAAGCAGAAAAGAACGAGAGACTCAGTACCTGTTCTTTGGATAGACTTGGTCTGTTCCAAGGTCTGAAAGCCCCCAAGACCTTAAACCCAGTGGAAAAGCTGGAAGGGAAGCCAGTGTGGGTAATTAGCCACGGCAGAGAGCCGGGTCTCACATCTTAACCACTTTATCTTTGCTTTCTGCCTGTGCCCGGAGGAGATACTGTCAGGAAGAGTATGAGAGTCAAGGATGAAGAAGGAGAAAAAACTAGCAGTGGGAGGTGAACAGTGTATGAGAAGACTGGGTGATGTAAATCCTAAGATAAACTAACTCCCTCACTACTTTATGTGCATGAAAATGTCCAAAATGGAATGAATTGCCTCTGACATTTTCTTCCAAATCTGATCATCTTTTTATATTGCCCCTTTTATGTCGTGCCACTTTCATGATCCCAGCCATTCAGGATGGAAATTTCTCTCTTCATTGGTGCAGGAGAGGAAGAACTTTTCTTCCTCTCTCTTATGTTCAGTAGCTGGGGCCTGTGAATTAAACTAACAAAAGACAGATTAACAGGAGAAAAAGGTTATTTACATGTGTGACAAACATACATATGGGAATACTATGATAAATAACCCAAAGGGGTGTTTGGAATTTGGGATTTACCTACCTTAGTAGGGGAAAAGGAGGAGACAGAAAAGGTTCCTATGGAAAGAACACATAGGTTTCCTTGGGAAAGACAAATTGATTTTTTAGGAGACAAATGGGAGATAAGAGTTTGTGATAATGTTTGTCTATACAGGTTTGAGTAGTCTTTATAGCTTCTTCAGAGCCAAAACTCCCCCCAGAGGGGGATTTATGGTAGGTTTACCCTTGCTCTCTCCTGGGAGCAGACCCACCCCAAAGAGAGAATTTCAGGCAATTGTCATTTCTTAGAAGTTTCTGCTTTTAATCTAATACAGGAAGCTCTGAGAAGGCTTCTTTCTGCATCTGTTGAGTCTCAAATGTCTTCAGCTTAAAGTCCTCTTTATACCAGCTCTGGGGTTCTGAGTGGGTCCCCACACCTGCCTCTCTGTTTTCAGTCCATGGTCAAATCCTCTGCTAAGACTATGAGCTTCTAAATGATCTTATTAATCATTCATCTCCAGAATCTAGCATGTGGTTTGCCTACTCATTAAATACTTTTGGAATAAGGACCCCTGAGTGGCTCAATAAGGTAGGCGTCTGCCTTCAGCTCAGGTCATGATGGCAGGGTCCTGGGATGGAGCCCCGCATTGGACTCCATGCTCAGCAGGGAGCCTGCTTCTCCCTCTGCCTGCCCTCCCCCTGCTTGTGTTCGCTCTCTCCCCACCCCCCGTCAAATCTTAAAAATAAATAAATATGAATGAGTGAATGAATGAATGAAGTAAAAGAGTATTGCTTTCCTAATATTTATCAAAGGGCAATAAGCAAAAACCATGGCACCTGCTAGAGGATCATGCCCAGAGATATGTCTTTAGCTCTGATCTGTCTTCTTCTTTTTTTTTTATAAAGAATTTTATTTACTTATTCGACAGAGAGAAACAAAGTGAGAGAAGGAACACAGCAGGGGGAGTGGGAGAGGGAGAAGCAGGCTTCCCGCCGAGCAGGGAACGTGATGTGGGGCTCGATCCCAGGACCCTGGGATCATGACCTGAGCCAAAGGCAGACGCTTAATAACTGAGCCACGCAGGCGTCCCTCTGATCTGTCTTTTTAGATACCCACCTGTATTCTCAATTCTTTACGGGCCATCTCTATGAGGAGGTTTCATAGGCATCTCAAGTTCAACACACCCATAATGAACCCATTGTCTTTCCTGGAAACCTGTTCCTCATCTGTTTCCTGATTCAGTGAATGGCATGTCACCAGCCCCCCAACAGCCCAAGCTACATAAATATTATTTCTCATTGACACCCCTCTTCTCTCACTGCCCTATAGTAAATTGTCATGCAGTCCTATTGATCTGACCTCTAAAATGTCTCCAGAAGGAGCACTCCCTATATTCTCGTTCTATTCTCATCATCCTTGCCTGGTTTCCAGGAATCCCTTAACTGGTTTCCTATTTCTAAGATCTTTTCTGTCCACTCCATTACCATAACATTTTCAAAACAGGTAGCCAAACAGTCTTTTCCTGAAAATTCTTCAGTAATCCAGTGTCCAGGGTCAACTTTCCTTAAATATGAAGTGACATTTTTTCAGGCTCCTCCCATATTACTGCTGGACTAGTCTCCCCCCATCACACCTTTAAGGGTCTCAGTCCTTGGCTCTGTACCATGAGTTCATTCATCTTGCAAACAGCCCCTTCTCTGCAGCTGCCCCCACTCTGGCTCCTCATTCCCTCCTAGCTCAGGCTCAGTTCTTGGCTCTCTCTGCCTCTAGTCCCATTAAGGAATTTTTGGATTATTATTTGCTTTCTTCATGTTCCATTCTGTTGGGCAAAAACATTGTTTACTGAGCCTCTGTAAGTGATAGAGCATACTAATGGCTCATCAACACCACTCTTTATGATATTTATTGGTCATTTTCTGCGCCTGTGGCCATGATCCGCTCAAAGCCATAACCTTGCGCTCTGCCGTTTTGCTCAGGAGCTCCCCTCTTTAGCGCAGACCCTCTTCTCATCTCTGCCGGAGTCCTCATGGCCCCCACCTCCCCACCCCAAGCTCTAACAGACAATGCCAAAATTCTGATGTTTATTAGACAAATAACTGAACTCTTCATGTTGGAGCTGCTTCCATTTAGACTACAATCACCCGGGCTTACCTTTTATAACCAATCATTTCCATTATGTTATTTTCCAAAACAAAGGAGCAGTTCTCCCCTTAAGAGGAATTCTGCCATCCCCTTGGGCCAATCAGCTCAAGCCACAGTTAGCTTTTCCAACATGCTTGGTTGGTATATTATTGGTATCAGATCTCATTTTTTTCCAGTTGCTTAATATTTTTGGTTCCTTATTGCCCCCCCAAAAAAGTGGTCTCCAAAGATGTGAGGAAAAGGATCCTCTGAAATATGAAAAAACCACTATTAAAAATTCTGTACTTATTTTCCAATTCTGTTTTTTGTGTATGTTTATATATATTCATCTATCTATAGTATCTTATATTCATATATCAAGGGAAGGTGGCTAAAAAATATTTACTGATAAAGATATGAGACCAAAAAGTTTAAAGACCATTGTCCCAGAGGGCAAAAGCCCAATGCTCTTAGCATAGTTTCTAAGTCCTTTGTAAACAGCGCTGAAAGAAAGAAAAGAAAGAAAGAAAGAAGAAAGAAAGAAAGAAAGAAAGAAAGAAAGAAAGAAAGAAAGAAAGAAAGAATCATGACTTTCACATAGATATAATGTGCATGTTAAAGATTTTGTTTAATTCATTATTAATGAGGGAATAGAAATGGAGAATACAAAGAATCGACATATTTATAGAGCAGCGATATTGAAAGACATGTGCAAATTCAGGCAAGACCAGCTTCTTCCAAAGTGGGGGAAGGAAGTCAGTTGAGACTCCCGAAGTAAAAACTTTACATCTCTAAAGTCAAGAATTACTTTGCATTGTTACCATTTATCAGTAACTTACTGAGTTGTAAAATAGCTCAACCGATAGGCTCAGAATCCATGTAAAGTCAAAATCAGGTAACTCAGAAAGGGTGTGCTCTAGACCAGGGCAACCTAAAGCCTGCAGGCTCAATCCAGCCAGCCACCCGTCTTTGTAAATAAAGTTTTATTGGAATACAGCCACACCCACTTGTTTAGGCCTGACGTAGGGCTTCCAGTTATAACAGCATCCTTGAGTAGACAGAAACTATATGGCCAGCAAAGACGAAAACATTCATTCTCTGGCTCTTTACAGCAAAAGTTTGCCAATCCGTGCTCTAGAAACAGTGCATAGTTCTCCAGTGAAGCACAAGGTTTTCATCCCGACAGTTCTTCCTTCCCAAATGTCCTACCTGCCACTGTAGTCAGCCTATGCTCTGACCTCCCTGAAATGCTCTTGGGGCCCTGCACTTGGGAATCTCCACATGTGGATCCAGAGCTACTCAGAAAAGTCTATCAGATGAGGCTTGGACTGATTCCAAAGGCAAATAGCTCTCTCTCTCTACTTTAGCAGTAGGACCTTTGTAAATGCACTTCTTTTTTAAAAAAATTTTATTTATTTATTTATTTGAGAGAGAGGGCATGAGCAGGGCTAGGGGCAGTGGGAGAGGGAGAAGCAGACTCCCCACTGAGCAGGGAGCCCGATGTGGGACTCGATCCCAGGACCCTGAGATCATGACCTGAGCCAAGGCAGACGCTTAACCGACTGAGCCACCCAGGCGCCCTGTAAGCGCACTTCTTGATGGTAAATTGGATAACTTACATCAGGGCCTGTCATGGGCTGAATTGTGCCCCCCCCCCCCCCCCCCGCAAGGATCCATTTGTCAAAGTCCCAACTTCCCAGTACCTGATAAGATAACTGTATTTGAAGATGGGGGCTACAAAGAGGTAACTAAGTTAAAACGAGGCCTTCGTGTGGGGCCCTGATCCAATATTGCCGGTGTCTCTGTAAGACAGAGATGCACAGGCACAGAGAAAAGGCCATGTGAGGACACAGAGAGAAGGCAGCTGCCTGTGAGCTCAGGGGAGAGACCCCAGGAGAAGCAGGACCTGCCGGCTCCTTGATCTCAGATGTCCAGGCTCCAGAACCATGAGAACATAAGTATCTGCTCTTGAAATGACTCAGTTTGTAGGGCTTGGTTATGGTAGCCCCAGCAAGCTAGAACAGGGCCATGTCCGTTACCTGATCAAAAACCAATGGTGTGCCTTAGAAATTCACCTGCAGACATCCAGTAGAGACCACTCTATCCTTTTTGGGCTACATAACATCCACTCAAGCAGTGGCCAGCCATTGACGGATCCAGACAGAGTCGGCCTATTCTGGGTGACTAACATTAGAGGCTATTTTCCCCCAGACACTCAATCACGTACTTATTCACGGAGCCCTCATAGGCTCATGTTGGTGAGAGGGGGATGAACAGATGAGTCCTGCTCTGGAGATTGACCACCTAACAATGGAGACGGATACAAATACAACCAGCTGCCCCCAGGGGCCCTCGTAGACTAACCTGAGTGTGTAAAGGGACAAACCCAGAGGAAACCACAATGCCATGTAGTAGGTCCTTGGAAAAGGGTGTTTTTAAAAGTGCTTTGGGAGCCCAGAGGATGGAGGAGTTGATTCTGCAGGAAAGGAGCAGACAAGGAGGGAGAAGGAGGTGGTCATGGAGGGATCATTTGAGGAGGATCCTCTAGGAATTGGAATGGGTGGGGGTAGGTGGCAGCTTTTGCCTCAGAGGTTCTGGTTCTGTCCTGTAGCCTCGAACATGCACGGTAGGTTTAAAAGGGCAGTTCGCACAATTTTGCTTAGACAAGGCGTGAAACCCTATACTATCCGTTCCCACTTTCTTCGGGGCAAAAACTCAAATGGGTAAGAGGATGTACAAAAATGAAATCCTTATTATTTACTCCTCAAAGAAGACTGATGTGTTGGGACAGCCAGGTGGCTCAGTTAGTTAAGCTTCTGCCTTTGGCTCAGGTCATGATCTTGAGGTCCTGGGATCGAGCCCTCATCAGGCTTCGTGCTCAGTGGAGCCTGCTTCTCCCTCTCCCTTTGCCTCTCCCCCCAACTCGTGTGTGCTCTCTCTCTCTCAAATAAATAAATAAATAAATAAAATCTTTAAAAAAAAAGACCAATGTGTCATTTATTTAAAAAAAAAAAAAAGTCCTAATGCATTTTAGTTACCATTATAACCTGGTAGGTTTTTAGTCAGTAGCCTCTACCAAAATCAAAGATGGTTATGTAATTGGATGAGTCTAGTGGGCCCCACCAAGTGTGTGCAGAATCTTCCTCTGATGTGATTTACGAAGCTTCAGCATCAGTGGGCACTGTAACCGGGACACCCTCCCCCCGCCCCCGTCAGAATATAACCGCCAGTCCTACTGCCCATTCTGTTGGCAAGAGGAGAACAACAGTGCTTTTTAATCCTACAGCTTCTGTTGATCTCTTTATTGCTTTTGTTTTGGAGGGGCAAGGGCTGTTTCTCTTTTTTTTTTTCCACAATGAAAATAACTTATTAAACTAGTTATATAAATGGCCCATGTAAAAACATTCAAATGACACCATTAAATCTTTATTCCAATGACATCATCAGAAATCTTCTGGAACAGATACAATAATAGTGTGTGTTAGCTTTTATCCTCGTACCTCTTAAGAAAGCTATTGTACAAAGCTAGCAACTATTACAAGAAAGATGAAATATAAAATATTTTAAAAACCAAAGTAAATTGGGGGAGGTATGGTGGGAAACAGATAGCAAATTTTAATGAACTCCAGGGAAGCAGCCAGTAAATTAGCTCAGTCTTGTCTGATCTGCTTAAACAAAACGAAACAAAACTCTTAAACCACATTGAAGTGTCTTGGCTTCCCTAAGGAATAGGAAATGGCATTTGGTAGGTATAGTATTTTTACAGTTTTATAGTTTTGTTTTGTTGTCTGTTAGTTTGTTTTACAAATTTGTAAAAATTTTTGAGATTGTTTTCTAAAAACAAAGAAACACTGGATTTTAGCCCTCGGTTCCAGAAAAAAAAAAAAAAAATCAGCCTACCCTCAAATTGAACCTACATCCACGTGGTCATAATTAAATGCCTCAAAAGAACTTAAAACCAACTGAGAACCATCTGACCACATTGTAACATGTCCAGCTACGTATAATAGAATGCCACTGTTTAGCAGATCACCGTTTCTAAAATGGCATCTATAGATCATGGGGAGAAAATGCTAGATAACCATCAGGATGAAAGTAAGAAGGAAGAAGATTTTTTTTTCTCTTTTAACCATCCAGCTGGGCCCAGGTGCTTAAAGATTATAAACCTAATGAACTTGAAATTGTTACTCAAAACATCTTGGAGGTCTGTAGGATGCTGCTCTCGCCAAGAGGTAGAGCAATGGAAAAATGGATATATCAGGGAGGAGCTGGGGGAGGGAGTTCATTCTGTCTGGAGCCTTGGAGGAGGCTCTGTTGTAGTGGTAGGGTGTGACAGCGATCTTAAAGAATGGGAAAGATTTGGGGCGCCTGGGTGGCTCAGTCATTAAGCGTCTGCCTTCGGCCCAGGTCATGATCCCAGGGTCCTGGGATCGAGCCCCGCATCGGGCTCCCTGCTCGGCGGGAAGCCTGCTTCTCCCTCTCCCACTCCCCCTGCTTGTGTTCCTTCTCTTTCTGTGTCTCTCTCTCTCTGTCAAATAAATAAATAAAATCTTTAAAAAAAAAAAAAAAAAGAATGGGAAAGATTTTGAGCGACAGGAAAGTGAGGAAAGGACCTAAGATGATCTGTCCAGCTGGACAGATCAGTCGGTTTCCACGCTGTTCCCTAGACAAGGGGAAGCTGTGTGTATGTGGGGAAACAATCAGATTCATATGTATAGATATAATATTGGTAACAGCACAGAGAATGAATTGGAGAGGAGAGTGTCTGGAAGCGAAGAAATAGGTTATAAAGTTAATGCAGTCCAGGCCTTGAACTATGGCAGTGATCAAAGGAATAAAAGGAGAATGGCACAACCCATACCTTCTAGAGTGTTCTATAACACAGATTATTTCTATTTATATGAAGCTGAATAAACATTTTGTTATGTTAACTGGAAAAAGAAAGATTTTACGTATATTGAGATAATAACTAATAACTCGATTGGTCTCAGAAGTTGCAAAATAAAAACAGAAATTAAATGTAGGTAAACTCCAAAGTTGGAACAAGCATTTTTGTTTTGCTTTGTTTTCCCTTCAAGCAATTGTTCCCTCCTGTTCAAGGCTGAATCTTTGCCCTGGAAACCCCCCTCTTCACTGATGACATCCTTCCCCTTGTTTCTGGGCCTGCACTCGCGGCCATGGGAGAGAACCCAGGGCGACCCTTCTCCCCCCACAGGGCAGGAGGGAAATGGAGGACGTATTTACAAACACACTGCACGAATGGAAAATAGCGTCCCTGGCATGCTGAATGTTAACTCCTGCTCCCCAAAGGACCAGTGGGATAAAGAGGAGTTCTGTTCTGGATTACTAGGCAGACACTATCTTGTTGCTTCCTAAGTGCCCTTGTGCTGCCTTCCTAGCCCTGTCGGGACTGCTTCCACGGCAAGGAAGCTAAGCCATTCAAATCACTGTCTTGCACAGGCACACGTGGAAGGTAACCCGTGCATCTCACGGTGGTTCATAGCACAGGTGGTCCGGATTCAGATCCTCGCTGTGCCGCTTCCCCGGGCAAGCCAGTCACTTAACCTCTCTGTGCCTGTCTCCTCCCTGGTAAGCAGGGGAGATGACAGGAGCCCCCTCACGGGGTTGTTAGGAGGTTGAGACAGGTGAATACAGGTAGAGCACTTGGAACAGTGCCTGGCACAGGGCAAGTGCTTAATAAGCATTAGGGATTATTTTCCTATATCAAGATAGTCTTATTCTTTTCCAAAATGAGAACAGTAGGTGAGAGAAAGTCTCAGCAGGGTGGTGGTCTCCGCTGTAGGAAGGGGCAGAATAGGGATGCTAGGGCAAGAGGAGGAAAGGGGGTTACTACCGCCCTTAGTGCCGGGGGGGGGGCGGAGCCTTCAGGAGGGGGCAACAGGTGGAGGGCCACTAGCCCGCCAACCACCTGAGTCTGGTACCTCAGCTGTTCAGGACTCCATGATACTCCGCCTGGCATTCTTGCTGGCTGACCAAAACCGCCACTTCACATATAGGCATATGGAAAAGGTCTTCATCCCCAACAGCAGTGACATACGTAAGACATTCCAGGTTATGTGAATGAGAGAGTTAAGAGAAAACACAGTTCTCCGGATTAAAGTCACTCCTCCATGGAGCCAGCCACTCTCCTGTCTCACCTCCAGTAAGATGTGGCATCCAATCTGCAACTCACATCTCTGGCGTTCGGAACCCAGTTTCAGTAAACACCGAGAATGCTTACCATACCTTAAACAATCTTCGGCGCCATGTTTCCTACATAGCTAACGCAATTAACTTTCTGCCAGGTAGAGAATGGGAATTATTAAAAGGATTGAAACTGCTTTTATAGACACACATAGACTCTTAGAGCTGGAAGGGAATGGAGAGTTCCTTTCATTGTTTTCTGAACTAAGAATGATTTTTTTTTTTTTAGCAGAACCCTCTATTTAAGCAAATTTCTACTTCAAATTTTTCTTGGAATCCTTATACATCAACGATATTAAAAGCAGAGAAAAACAGAACCACACTGGACAAAGCGATGTGTACAAAGGTGGGAATCAGTGGGGTCAGTCTACCTGAATTTTCCACCGAGGAGACGAGCAATAGAAGAGTGCACTATTTTTGGAGAATTGGAAAACAATACAGCCAATTAAAGTCTGTCTGTATTGTGTTGTCTCTAGGCACTGATGATTCGAAACATCAGCACTAGAATCCTACTGTCTGCCAAGGTAGACCAGCTGGCCTACCGGTGAGTGAAGGGAGTGGGATGTGTCAACAGTCTGCCAACTTCACCCCCAAGCCCCCAGCTAAAACAAGGCCTGGTGGCTCCACGAAACATGGTGTTCAAAACCACTGATCTAGCCCACTCTGCTCGTCTTTCAAACCCAGGAAGGTTAAGTGACGTGCCCAAGGCCACCAAGGTAGAATAACTCATAAAAGTGAAATGCCATTCCAGAGGCAGTGCCTTCTGTGTATCTATTTCCCACAGCCCCCAGCACCCTGTTCTTTCACCCCCTGTTTGATTCCTTAGTGGTATAGGTTGATTTGTGTTCCCCCCAAAATTCATATGTTGGAGTCCTAGCCCCAAGTACCTCAGAGTATGACCTTATCTGAAAACTGGGTGATTGCAGATCCAGTTAGTTAGGATGAGGTCACTCGAGTGTTCTCTACCTCAATATAATGGGTCTCCTTATTTAAAAAAAAAAAAAAAGAGGAAATTTGGAGAAGACGGACACAAGGAGGATGTAATGTGAAGAAAAAGGCAGAGATTGGGGTGGTGCATCTAAATGCCAAGAAACACCGAAGATTGTGAGCCAACTACCAGGAAGAAGCCGGAGAAAGGCATAGAACAGAGTCTACCCACAGCCCTCAGAGGGAACCAACTTGGTGTTAGACTATTAACCTCTGGAACTATGAGAATACATTCTGTTGTTTGAGCCACGCAGCTTGTGGTCCTTTGTAATGGCAGCCTCAGGATACTGGAACGCTTGGTCAATGGCCCATCAGTGGCAGGCTGCAGGGGTGGCCACAGACGTGTGACTACGTAAGTGAAGCCACTGCAACGTGGCTACAAAACTGTCCTCAGAGTCAGTGCACACCCTCGAGCTGGCATACGTGTGGAAAGAACCACAGAATTCAAAGCCAATGCACCTTTTCAAAGCTTAAGTGATTAAGTCCTTCCAGATGGTTTCCAGTCAATTGCCGTGGCAAACCCAGCTTCACAGAACTCAAAGAAAGAGTGAGAGACTGTCCCCCACAACCAGGAGGAACAGGAAAGTGGTAGAGGGAGACTGGCGTCCAGGCCTCCGGGACCCTCTCTCCATCTGCCTGCTCTGTTGGCAGCATCACTCTCTTCCACCCACCTGCAGGGAGCTCGACTTCTGGCCACCCCTAGTGGCTCTGGGCAGCCGGAGACAACAATGCGTGTGTGGTCATCAGGGAGACTCCGAGAGGGGGTGAGCTGCAGTCCCAGGAGCTCATCCTCTATCAACTCCTACACTCTCCAGACTCTGCAGCACTGTAGACTCCAGCCCCCTGTGTACTCTCCCCCACAGAACTCTTGGACTTGGGACATTGGATCCTCCCTGTGGAAGTACCTCCATGTACAGATAAACCACAGTCTTCTTACTTTCTCAGAAATATGCAGGAAATGGTTTAGACCGCTTGGACCACCCATGAAAGCCATCTGTGCGTGGGAGGGGCAGATCCGTCCCTGCAGGTGCTGATAGTGTTACCCAGACCCGTGGAGTGCAGAATCAGACCAAAAGGACTCTAGAAGAAGGAAGCTGCATTCTCCTTCCTGCCCTGGGTGAGGAGGTGTAGCTTTATCGTAATCTGTAACTAAATCCAGGGAAATGCTCCCAAAACAGCATGTGGTTAATAGCTTAGGTTCAAACCCCAGCTCTCCCACATACAAGCCGTGTGACCTTGAGTGAGTTCCTTAATATCTCTGTTTCAGTTTCCTCATCTGTAAAAGCTGGACTGATTATTAGCACCTTCCTGCTATTATTGTGAAAATCACAGGAGTTGATTTACATAGAATCCTCAGGCAGGTGCCTGGCACGCTATAAAAGCATTTGCCATCTTATTATTGTTGTTGTCATTATTATTCTGAGGAACATGGGCTTTGACGTGGGACAGCCATGGCTCCTATCGTGGCTCTGCCTCATACTAAATGCCACCTTGGGCAAGTTACTTAATCCAACTGGTGCCTCAGTTTCCCCATCTCTAAAACAGGAGTGATACTATTCCTTCCCTCGTGGTGCTGCTGTGAGAACTGAGATCATACATTTAGGGTGTGAATTAGGTTGGTGCCTGGCACATGGTACGCACTCCGCAAATGGTCGCCATCGTTCCCTTGTTGAAATGCATTCAGTCCTGTGAATACATGCGGTTACTAATACTACGTGCTCTCCATGGCTGGGGCTACGTGCTAGACCCTCGGAGGAATACAGGGGAAATTAGGTCTGGAAGGGACCTAGGAGATCTTGTCCAATTTTATTACTTGTTGGATACTTAACTCCGGGCTCTGAGCATCTACATCTTCATCACTCAAAAGAGACATGACCTATCTGCCAACTCCCAGGAGGAGTGTAATTGGCGACAACTCAAACCCCACAAGATCGACTAAGGAGGATGATGCATGTTGTACCTCTAAAGTGGAGGGCTTTGCTGGCAGCGAGCAACCAATTACTTGAAAAATCTGGGGGAAGGCAGAGCAGTTAATATCCGCAGAGTAGTGAGAGATGGCACGTTTTGAGAAAATGTCAACTCCATATGGGATGGGAGAAGCGTCTGTATTAGGCAAGCTCTTCTTCATTCTAAACAGTCCTGTGAGGGGACATTTAGTGGGCGGCACAGTGAGCCAAAGAAGGAAGTTTTTTACTTCCCTGCTGTTTTTGCTTCGAGTGTTGCTGTGTGTTAGCATATGGCATCTCAGATGTGTGAATGAACTGGAATTTGTATTTGTGATATCTACAGCCAGAAGTGATCTATTTGGGAAGGAAAAAAACAAAAACAGAAACAAAAACAAAAAACAGATGCAGAGCAGGATAAAGACGTGGGTGTCTTTAAAGGGAAAGTCTTCAGGGTCCTAGAAAACAGGCTCTGACATTCAGGTGCCTTGCCAAAAATGATCCCAAACCATCGATCTCCGAAGTTCCTCGTCAAAGCTTGGCAGAAGCGGTAAGGAAGCAAGGGAGCGCCTCCACTGTCCTCATGCTTTGGTGGTTTGGATAGATGACATCATCTGCTATGAGTTCCCCTTTTCTAATAATGGAAGTCAGACTTGGAAAATCAAAATCACTCAGAATCAGCTATGTATTCAAACCCCTCTCCCATCTATAAACTTACCAACCAATTCTTCAACCTTAAAAATTATTTCATTTCTAAAGAGTGGGCAGTAGTGGAGTGGCATAAAAAGGGGAGAGGATAACACCCCCAGAAACATAAATCCAGAATGCCTTTGCTCTCACCTGCAACCCTCTCTGCCTAAACAGCATTCTTTATAAGAGCTTCCTATTTCTATGGAGATGTCTTGGGTGTTCAGAACTGTTGGCTTTTTTTTTTTTTAATCTGGAAATTACTGTTTCTCATCATGTGAGAGAATATACTTAAAAACCAATGCTTTCTATACTTCTGGAGAATTAACAAGACAGAGACAGTGTGGCCTGGATAATTTCCCCTATTAAGTTAATTAAACCAGGAGGCCATTAGACTGAGGTGAGTCTAGTATCTTTAGCAGCTGATGCAAGCAAACCCAAACCTAAGTCTGGAAATGCCTCAATGTGAGGAAATCAAAGCCTAAGGACAACCAATCACAAACAGCCAACTAGCCAACAATAAGCCCACAAGGCAACTGCTTAAGCTATAGTCAATCAAGTAATTTCCTTGATTTGCTTCTGAGTCTTCTGGATAAAAGTCTTGCCCCTTGGTCCTGTGGCTGGAGAGACCCAAACACTTCCAGTTTGACACCGTGGATTGGAATTGATGTTTGCTCAAATAAGTTCTTAAAGAATTTTAATATGCCTCAGTTTATCTTTTAGCATCTCCCCAAAAATGGGAGGGAGGGAAGGTGAAGACCATAGAACAGGGGGTATCTCTGGCCCGGCCCTCTCTGTTCCATGGCCAGTGACAGCATCTACTGAACCAGGGTGCAGTACGGTGCCTGCATTCTCCACGGTGGGCAGCACCTGTTTCCACCAGCAGCGTCTCAAGAGTCATTCATTCATTCCCTCATTCATCCATTCATTCTAGAAATGTTTGTTGTACACGTACTCCACCCTAAGCACTAGACTATGATGACAAATCAGACCTGGCTGCTCCTCTGGAATGAACAGAAAGGTCCGTCAGTCTCATGTATCCTAGAACAGGTCCTAGGCTGCCAGCAATCATTGCTACTGCCTATGGTAAGTATTTGTTATTCTTTTTTGGCAGCTCAGCTCCCGAACTATTCTTCAGTATTAGGGGCTGCCCCTCTTGATATGTCTTGATGGGAAGCAGATACCACTTTCCAACACCAGAGCCTTATTTGCAGCTTGAATGAGGACGATTACAAGCATCCATGCTGGGCTGTGGCTTAGGAGAAGGAATGTCAGCCCCGACAGCCGTCATAATCCTCGTGGAGGTAGCCGTGATGGTGAACTTCAGGCACAGTCCCAGTGGCAAGGTGGGGCAAGCAGTGGGAGTCTCCCTAGGACCAGATCTGCAGTGATTTGGGAGGTTTTCCCTGACCATGTGGTCTCTAGCCTAGCTCTGTGGGGCTCCTGAAAATTCAGAGTAGCCCAATATTTTAGTACATTTTACTCTGCTTCAATTAGCCAGGCTTGGTTTCTGGGGCTTCTAAACTCCGTGACAGCTATGTCCCCTCAGAGTGGACTCTACAGCATCACCACCGCAAACACCCGAGAGCACCAAGCAAGGGCTGGGGATCTAAACCATGTGAGAAGCCGACCCTCTGCAGCGGAGGGCCCCCTCTGGCCTCCCTCCAGCCTCCCTCTGGCCTCCTACTTCCCACGCTCTCACTGTTGGTTGTAACACATCATCTCACTTCGAGTTACGTAATTTTATTTTATTTTATTTATTTTTATATATTTTAATTTTTTATTAACATATAATGTATTATTTGTTTCAGGGGTCTGTGATTCATCAGTCTTACACAATTCACAGCTCTCACCATAGCACATACCCTCCCCAATGTCCATCACCCAGCGACCCCATCCCTCCCACCCCCCTCCACTCAGCAACCCTCAGTTTGTTTCCGGAGATTAAGAGTCTCTTATGGCTTGTCTCCCTCTCTGGTTTCATCTTGTTTCATTTGTTCCTCCCTTCCCCTATGATCCTCTGTTGAGTTACATAATTTTAAATTAACCAAGCTGTCGTTTGGAAATCTTGTGGATCCGATAATCTCATTTCCAGGAATCGATCCTGAACAAATCGGCGATCTTTTCCCTTTAAGCATGTTCATCACAGTGTTATTGATAAAAAAACATTAGAAACGACCCAAATGTGCATTATTGAAACATGGCAGAGCTCCCAAAAAGAATGTTTTCAAAGAGCAGTTGAGGTCATAAAGTGGATTCAAAGCTTTATATAAAGTAGGACCCCAATTTTCTGTAAAACTCTTGCTTTATACGGATGATATATATGTCCTCGAAGGTGATCGATCAAACCACTGATCACCATTATCTCCACATTGTAAGACTGCAGGTATTTTTTAAAAATTTTAAAGGCTGGAAAACAAGTAGGTACTATTTATTTTGCAAATACATTTTATTTTATTTACTTTTGTGTAATTTACAAATTTTCTACAATGAGTATGCGTTAGTCTTGCCTTAAGGAAAAATATTAAAAACAAAATATATAAATATGGTTAGAATTCTGATTTTTCACAAATTTACACTACTGCCCCACCAGTATTTACTTATTTATTTTTAAAGATTTTATTTATTTAAGAGAGAGAAAGTGAGCAAGAGAGGAAGAGAGAGAGAAGGAGCAGGGGGAGGGGCAGAGGGAAAGGGAAAAGCAGACCCCGTGCTGAGCAGGGAGCCTTAAGTGGGACTCCATCCTAGGACTCCGGGATCATGACCTGAGCTGAAGGCAGATGCTTAACCCACTGAGCCACCCAGGTGTTCTCCCACCAGTACTTGTAAGTTAATGAGGTTCTGCCTTATTTGCAAAAGCATATCCAAGCAAATAATACAAGTAAAATAGGGAGCTTCACTGTATCCCACCACAAGGGGCGTATATTGTGAACATCCCTCATGTTGTCTCCCAAAGGCAACAAGACAGAATTCTCGCCTGTGAGAAGGTTGCAAGACACATTATAAATTTTTAAAAACGTATGTTAGAACAGAGAATGACAAGATGATGCCAAGTGACAGATGAGTGATGCATACTTAAAGTCTATAGGAATTCAAGAAAAGGTTGCTCAACTCCAGTGGAATGGTTGGACATTTTCCTGAATTTGGGGGAACTTTTGCTCTTAGCCAGTGGTGCTCACTTTTTGGCTTCAGAAATTCTTTATACTCTTACAAATTATTTTTTTTTTAAAGATTTTATTTATTTATTTTACAGAGAGAGTGAGAGACAGAGACAGCATGAGCAGGGGACCGGAGGCAGAGGGAGGAGCAGGCTTCCGGCCAAGCAGGGAGCCCGACTTGGGGCTCGATCCCAGGACCCTGGATCATGACCTGAGCTGAAGGCAGACACTTAACGACTGAGCCACCCAGGCACCCCTATACTCCTCAGAATTATTAAAGACATCAAAGAGCTCTTATTTGTGTGGGTTATATACATAGTTGTTTACCCAATTAGAAACTAAAACAGAAATTTTAAAAAATATTCATTTATCAAATAATTTTAAAATAGCAATATTAAGCCTAATTAAATGGTAACATAAATAACATTTTTATGAAAAAATAACTATTTTCTAAAACAAGAAAAAGAAATGGGAAAAATGGTATTGTTTTACATTTTGCAACTCTCCCTAATGACTGGCTTAATAAAAGACGGCTGATCCTCATATCTACTTCTGTATTTGATCTGTTGGGACATGTTTGTGTTGAAATACATAAATAAAATTCAGCCTCACACAGATATACAGTGGAGAAATAAGGAGTATAGCCTTTTTCAGAATAATTATGGGTATTTTTTTCCTTTCATAAGACACCAAGTCTCAACAAGTAGCAGTTTCTTAAAGATTAGTTGCCATGCAGAATCTGAAACCACATCAATGAATGTTTATCCTGTGTGCTATTAAAACTCATTGGTCTACATGTACTTTAAATGGATCTTTTACCTCTGCATGATTTTATACACCATGCCCTGGTCATTTGGAAAATTTTTATCTTCAAAATGTTGACACATTTTATTATATGGTATCAAAAAACCACGTTTGTTAAAAATTATCATAGACCTCCTCAAAAAAAGTCTTCGGTTATTAAGAATCTGTCAAATTCACAATACTGGTAACAAGTTTTCCAAAATTCGAATTTTTGCTAGAAAGCTCCAATTTTATCTTTAGCAACATATATTGCCAGTTGTTTTCCTTGAAGTGACAGAGTGAGTACATTTTTGAGAAAATACTAGCTGAATATCCAGATCTGGGTAACTAGAATTTGTCTACCAGTTATTCTTTCAAATAAAAATACTGTTCCATGGGAAAAGTGGCCACTCAGCTCATAACTCATTTGCACAAATGTTTTTCCTCTAGATAATCACTGAAGATCAATAAGCAGCAGAAGTGCTTTCTGCATATTTCCAATTTCATCACGCAGAATATTAAGTGTATGCAAAGGTCAAGATCAAATAAATAATTTCTGTTCCCTTAAGAACATTCTTACATGAAGCTTTTTTTTCCCCTACAAGTGGGTGGTGACGATACACACAAATATTACTGGTACTCTCATTTTTTTTTAAAGATTTTATTTATTTATTTGAGAGAGAGCACGAGCAGGGGGGGCAGAGGGAAAAGAAGGTTCCCTGATGAGCAGGGAGCCTGATGAGGGGCTTGATCCCAGGACCCCAGGATCATGATCTGAGCTGAAGGCAGATGCTTAATTAACCGACTGAGCCACCCAGGCGCCCCAAGTACTCTCTCATTTTTACTCACCAATGTTTGTGCACCATCAGGGCAAATGATAATGCAGTGAAAAAGACAGTCAGTTGCTTAGCATTATTAAGAAAAATAATTTTGACACTCTGACAGAGTCTTAGGGAGCCCCCAAGGGCAATAGACATACTTTGAGAACTGCTTTAAGCCCTTAAGGAGAGGGCGCCTGGGTGGCTCAGTGGGTTAAGCCTCTGACTCCTGTTCTCGGCTCAGGTCTTGATCTCAGGGTTGTAAGTTCAGGCCCTGCCTTGCGTTGGGTGTGGAGCCTACTTTAAAAACAAAGAAAACCCCCCAAAACCATGACGGAAGGTAAGGCTTTGACAAGTCATTGTGAAATAAATGCCCACGTTTGTTGGCCAGTTAGTGAGGGCACAGAAGCCAAAGTAGAGGCTGGAGAGGTAAGTAGTCACCAAACTGTGCAAGTCCTTAAATACCAGGGAGCGGAGCTTGGATATCATCCTGCAGACAGGTGGGAAACTTTAACACCATAGCTATCATTTACTCAACACCTACTGTGTGCCTGGCATTTTCCACACATTATTTCATTTAAACTTTCATATTAATTCCAGGAGGCGAGTATTATCATCTTCATTTGGTGGAAAAGGAAGCTGAGGCTCAGAGACGTTAAGAAACTTGCCCATCTCACACAGCTACAAACGTACACAATGTCTTCCGTTTCAAACTTCCTTCCAGCGCACATTCTTCAGCCCCGCTGGGTAGGATCATGGAATGCGTATGGTCCTAAAACATCTAGTCTGCCATGAAACACTCTGGCTATAAATCTTGCGTATTTACTCTGGGTTCCCTAAGGGCAAGAGTCAAGTCTATTTATATACCCAGCACATTGTAGTCCCTTAATAAATCTTTAACCATAAAGGTAGTGACTTTTATGGAGCCAATTCCACCCAGATCCCTTTCGACTTCTCCTGAGTTTAAACTGCACACACCAGAGTAAGAGGAATTTTTTTCCCCCCAAGAGGAATTTGCAGGCCCCTATCTCCTGAACCTGACTGTGGCCTTCAGTGACCAGGACAGCTGCTTCTGCAGTTATTACGGCCTATTTGTAAGGTAAGCAGAGCTTGTCTGCTTCACCTTCCCACCTTTTGGAGGGGCTGGATATTATTCTGGAAGGAGACTGGGCTTTGGAACAGGCTGACCGGGATTCAAATCCCATTCCACCACTGACAAACTGTGTAACTGTGGGCAACTGGGCAACGAATAGAACCCTTCTAACCTCCGTTTCCTGATCGAAAACATGACCAGAATAGTGTCTTCTTCAGAAAGTTGTTGAGAAGGTGAAATGAAATGGTGTAAAGAAATCACTGCTCCTGGCGTCTTTTCTTTCTTCCAGAACTCCGGGCTGGTCCCACGGAGCCCTCCTGCAGCCCCTGAGGGTCTCCAGGCTTTCCCAGAGCCAGATAGGCCCGGCCAGGGCTCACCCGTCTCAGCCCATCGACAAACTGCCCCTTTGATCGATACGGTCTGTCTGTCCTCCTACCTTGGGTTAGTGTCCTCAGTTTGCTAATGCTTTAGAAATCATCCAATAAACTAATAAAAACAACAAATCCCAAACCTGTATTTCACCTCAATAGGAATTCTAAAAGGTATTCCTAATTGCAAAAGGTATTAATGGGACTGCTAGTGGAATCATTTTGAGAAACACTGAAGACTAAATCCCCTTATTTAGGTGACATGATTCAGCCTGTCAATGGTTCCAAGGAGTCCCACAGAAACAGAAACCTGCTCAACATCATATCACAGCTCAACAAATTATAGGCACTGCTGAAGGCCTTTTGCTGACAATCACCCACCCCACCCTCAAAAAAGGTTTTTCCTCAATACTATTTTGAGAAGCAATATTTTACTCTCAAAGCTACGATTCCCTAATGATGGCATCGCAAGCATGGGACAGTCTCCATGCAGACCAGGACACGTCGGCCGCCATCTTGGGAGGCTGTAAGCACTGGATATGAGAACAAAACTCTAAAGGCTGGCACAGGCTGGAACTGACTTTGATCTGAGGAGAATTCAAATCCAACACCTAAATCTCTATAGCACTTTTCAGCTTACAAAGCATTAAAAAATATATGACCTCATTCACATATGTTACCTCATTGTATCCCTAAAAATGCCTTCTGAAGCAGTCAAGATGTGCATCTCTCCCTTCTAGGTTATGAAGTTAGGATCAGAGAGACGAAACGAGCCAGAAAGTCTCGCTGCTGAGACTCAACACAGACGCTGGTGGGACTTCTGGGCCAGAGCTGCACCCAAGATGCCAGAATAAGAAATAAATGGGGTGGGGAGAGGAGGAGAAAGGACAAATGCAGGCGATTCTTAGGTCATACACTCCACTGATGAGCACTGTGTCCGCATGTCTGTCTACCTCAGCAACTGCTTTTTCACCAACAACACTGTTCTTCAGTCAGGAGTGAAAGCTGGGACTCAGGAACTGCAAAGTCCCCACCAAAGGTGGGGTCCAGAGACAGCCCTCAGGGCATTGGAGGGAGAGGGCTCCTTCTCCCACACCCTCCCAGCTGCCAACCTGCCAGTGAGATATCACCTCCACACCACCCCCCTTCCTTCCCTCTTTCTACAGCGTTTTCCCAGCCTTCCATTCGCCTTGGCCAGCAGACATGGGCCAGGGGGCCATCAGCCAGAATGGTGTGAATCCAACACTTCAGACCCAGTGTCTCTGATTCAAATGTTAGGTGTCCTCTTTCAAGCCACCTTCCCTCTTTCCAGAAGCCCAGAGAGGAGGAGGACAAGAGAGAGAAGGAAGAAAGGAGAAAGTTGGAAAAAAGAGAAAGCAATGACCTGTAGATTAGACTCATTTTCCTTTGGGCTCAAGGGCATTTTCTAGATTTTGCAAACTCTTTGTGCTAAGAGCTCAATGATGTCATCTTCTGCTCCAAATGTTTTATGTGAATGAGTTGTCATAGATCTTAAGGAGCCCTTCTCTCTTTAGTGGTCTCTGGAGCACTCTCACCTGGTGGAATCAACTCTAATGAATGTAACGATGACAAAGACTGCATCTCTAAGATGGAAATTCTGATTTGTGGTATCTCTGAAAATAAAACAATGCTGGTTATGGGCACTGCTGTGCTTGGGTGCTCGCCCAGAAACTTCCCATTCCTGAGAGGAGAGATTTCCCAATAAGCTTCATCTTCCTTTTTGTGTTAACAACAGCATACTTTTCTGGGTTTTTTTTGACAAGAACCTTTTGGGTTTCTTTCCAAAGAAGTCAGGGTTAGGACAGTTAGAAAGCATTTTGGAAAGTTATCAGCACAGCTAAAGTTCACATTTTTAAGAAGCAGGGAGGGACTATTTCTTTGTCTGGGATAAGAAGGCAGTTTCTTACACAGTAGTTAATAAAATGATATTTCTCACTAAAGTAAGTCAGATGCCCACATAATCAAAAAATGTTAGGAATGCTGAAAATTATTCATTGTTAATTTCTCCCCTTTCTACTGCAAGTTTTAAAAATAGCATTCACTGTACCAAACTTCCATTCCTTTCCACGTCCTAATATACCTTCTGCACCCATGGAAGAAATTTGTTTTGAAATCAAAGAAACATGTTTTTGGTTTTTTTTTTAAGATTTTATTTTTAAGTAATCTTTACACCCAATGTGAGGCTCAAACTCACAACTCCAAGATCGGGTCACACACTCTACTGACTGAGCCAGCTAGGCACCCTGGAATGTATCATTTTAATTTAATTTGTATGTTAGCTCAATGGGTGGTGCTAATAATATAAGACAAAAGAGCTAAAGGGTCTTTTTTTAAATCTTTGTTTTGGTTTTTCCCTTTTTTCCCCTCAATTTTTATAAGGAATTGTATTAGTTTGCTAGAGCTGCCATAACAAAGTACCACAGGTATTCTGTTTCTGTTGGCTTAAACAACAGAAAGTTCTTTTCTCACAGTTCTGGAAGCCGGAAGTCTGAAATCAAGATGTTAGCAGGATTGGTTTCTTCTGAGGCTTCTCCCTTTGGTTTGTAGGTGGCCATTTTCTCCCCATATCTTCACATGTTCTTCTCTCTGTGTCTGTGTGTCCTAATTTCCTCTTCTTATAAAGACATTAGCCATATTGGATTAGAGCCTGTTCTAATGACCTTATTTTAACTTAATTACCTCTTTAAAGACTCTGTCCTAACACAGTCATAGTCTGAGGTATTGGAGGGTTAGAACTCCAACATATGAATTTGAGGGGAACACAATTCACTCATAACACGAATCACTGGTCATAGGAGGTCTTGCAGGTGACAGTATAATGGATAATGAAAAGAGAAATTACTTTTTAAGAATTTATTTATTTACTTGAGAAAGAGGAGGGGAGGGGCAGAGGGAGAAGGAGAGAGAGAAAATCTTCAGGCAGACTCCCTGCTGAGCACAGAGGCTGACACAGGGCTCTGTCTCATGATCCATGAGATCATGACCTAAGCCAAAACCAAGAGTTAGATGCTCAACCTACTGAGCTACCCAGGTACCCCATGAAATGAGAAATTAAATGAGTAATGGCAGAAGCAACTAGATGAGGAACTGTTAAGAACTGGCTTCTAGCCCCAGCATGGTTATTTACTGATAATAAGACCTTGGGCAACTTTCTTACCTTCTCTGCCTATCTGATCTTTCAAAGTCAAGTGAAGAGAGAGAAAATGCACTCGATGATTTCTGAGGTACTTGGCAAATCCATCAACTTGTCACGGTTGGAGAGTAATCCAAGGAGAGGCAGAACCAATAAGACACTGCACTGATATCTTGGTGGCCTGAGGAAGAAGTTTGCACCTCATTCAAAGGTACCATGGGAAACCAGATCCCTGTTTCTTCCAAAGGAACACCAAAGGCAAGTCCCTGTAATACTTTACATGAATGCTCAGTCCCAGTCAATCACAGTACTGAAGGAGCAGGGAGGGTCGAACAGGAGAGGGAGAAAAACAAGCTGAGAGTATGGCTGGGATCGCAGCTGTGAGTAAGGGCAGTGGGCCTCTGTGGGGACCTCTGAGAGGTACAAAACGCCTCTGGGGATTCCTGTCCAGGGGCGGGGGCTGCAGCATGTATCCAGGAGCTCCCAGGCCCACCCAGGCTGCTGGGTGCCCTTGGGCATTGGCTCCCCCATGCTTTCCAGCTGCATTTCAGGCAAGGCAAGCAGGGGCAGCTGCAGAGAAGACCCCTAGAAATAAATCAGAAGGACACTTGCCTCCATCCTGGTGGCCAGCTGTCAGGGTGAGGCCACTGCTGCAGCTGAAAGTGACAGGGACACTGGAGCGCTCTCCATCCGTGCCCAACATGTCCTGCCTGTATAGCTGGGTCACTCCCCTGCAGCTTCCAGGCTCCCTGCTCCCTGTCCTTGCCCTTTAGGCCTACGAAAGGTTTCCCTGTCCTTGCCCTTTAGGCCTATGAAAGGTTTCCGTCCATGTTAATCTCTGTGCCCACACCCTTGTGCATGCCCCGGAGCCCTGATTCTACTTCTGTAAATACTTCCTTCATAAAGGTCCTTCCATGGACCCCACCAAGTGGGATTCTGCTTCTTTCTGGGGCCCTCCCAGAGACAGATTATTCTGGCTGCAAAACGAAGGTTGGTGGCTTGATGTAGGGATGGGGAGGGTCAGTGAAGTTGTGTTTCTCAGTAATCCTTGCTGAGGATGATACAGGTGTGAGGCTCAAGAAAGGCAGAGGGCGAGGGGGTGGCATGGAGTTGACATGCACTTTCCTAGAGGCCCTGCCAGAGGCTTGGCTGACCTGAGAGGCTAGGCCATGCTGATCAGGCCACACGGAGGATCCTGTCCCTGGCTATGGCCAGTCACATGGGCCACAGAAAGGCTTTGATGTCAGAGCAAGCTTTTTCTTTCTTTCTTTTTTTTTTTTTTTTTAAAGATTTTATTTATTTGACAGAGAGAGACACAGTGAGAGAGGAAACACAAACAGGGGGGGTGGAAGAGGGAGAAGCAGGCTTCCCGCTGAGCAGGGAGCCCGATGCGGGCCTCGATCCCAGGACCCCAGGATCATGACCTGGGCCGAAGGCAGACGCTTAACCAACTGAGCCACCCAGGCACCCTCAGAACAAGCTTCTAATAGTGGATTTTCAGAAATGATGGAAGCAGGGACAGGAAAGTCTTGGGTGGGGTGACAGCATTGTGTTTATCATTGTATCCTTTCTCCTCGAATCCCAACAGTCAGCACCCCCATCCTCTGCACCTGCAGGCAGACAATTGATGTTTGCTGAATAATTCTCCATTTCTAGTGTTCTGTTGTCTTCATAATTGTCAATATGATGTAGATTCTAATTGTATCTAAATAATTTGTCATATTATTTATCTTTTATGTAAATCTAATTTGAGGCCAGGGGAAATAGCTCCTATTAACATACAGGACATAATGGGAAAATAAGACCTTTCTGATGTCTGGGACTTGGGGGCAGTGGTTCCAATAGCTGAGAACATTCAACCAGGTACCAAGTACACCCACATCTTAAAGGGATCTGTTGGACCATCAATACGGGACATGCTGAGCAAATGTGAGGCCAGATCTGCCAACATCATGACACTCAACAACCATTTCCAGGTCATAAGAGAGACAATGAAGACTTTCTTCAGAGGCTAAAGAGCCAGTAGAGAGGACTGTTTTGCTGAAGCTGTGGATATGCTGTACATTTTCCTCCCCCGTGGACAGGGGCAGGAATACTTCTTATATACCTAAAGCTATGTGGGAGGGAGCTCTAGGCAAGGCCCTCACAAAGCCTGACAGCTGTCCCTTGGCGTTTGAAGGACATGAGCACTGAAATCTGATTCTTATCTAGAGAATCTATAGGTTGTATCCAGTGCTGTTCCTGCCAGTGGGCACAGTGATTGGAGGGGACTACACTGGACATCAGCACTTCTAGAATGATGTGGGCCAAGGATGCATGTGTATTTCCCATAGTCAGCAGTTGAACCCATGGAGTAGGAGGGCGGATGGGGGCGGGGGTGGTGGTGGTAATAATCCACAAAAGTGCCCCGTGTAAGAAAAGTTCACTTCCAACATGGGCTGTGTGCAGAGTGACCAGCCACAGAATGCCCGGTAGTGGTCAGATCCACCTCGGCCTGCCTGCCCCCTTTCTCTCCACCTCTGTCCTGTGTCAGTCCATGCAGGAGCTACAAGCTGGGGCTGGCAGCTAGGAGAGAGATGGGGAGAGGAAAGAGAGATAAAATTCACCCCCCCAACATACACTTGTATACCCCTTCTATGGCAGCCTTCCCAACTAAAAGTAGGCTCAAGCTGGGTGTACTGGATTGAATGGTACCCCCCTCAAACATGTCCCCATCCTGACCCCCAGAACCTGGGGGTGTGACCTTATTTAGAAAAAGGGTCTTTGCACAGGTAATTAAAAATCCTGCAGTACCTGCGCATGCCCTAAACCCAATCAGTGATAGGTGTTTTTATGACAGGCACACAGAGGGGAGACACAGGGAGAAGAAGAGAAGTGAATATGGAGACTGAGATTGGAGCGAGGCAGCCACAAGCCAAGGAGCATCAGGAAGCACCAGAAATTGGAAGAGGCAAGGAAAGATCCTCCCCTGGAGCCTTCCTGGTGACATCTTGATTTCAGACTTCTCACCTCCAGAACTGTGAGAAAATAAACTTCTGTTGCTGGAAGCCACCAAATGTGTGGTCATTTGTTACAGAAGCCATGGACGTGATACACCAGGAGAAGAGAGGGTGTTCAAACCCAGGTGAAATTCAGAGTTCAGATACTACACCGGGTTTCACTTTGGGTTACCTACGATTTTCTGGAAGAGCAATGAATACTGCCTGAGATTTCCACCAGAGGTAGGGAACACAAGATTCAAGTCTCCCAAGGAGGGTGAAAGCTTTTCTTTTTCGCTTTCAATTGTGCCCATTTCATAAAGTGATTGCGCTTACTCCGAAGAGTAAGTGCTAGGAGAGTGGGCACCTTCCTTCCCACTACCCTTGCCACATCTACCCTGGGGGTTCTGCCGACAGCCCAGGAACTATACCCATTGCTCCATCAGCTCACTTGCAAGTCGTTCCGACCTGCAGCGTAGGCAACGGCTCCGAACCCAGGTTGGGGACCAGTGTGCCAACCCCGGTTCCACCCCTCATCAGCTGTGCAACCTCAACGTCTTGGGGCCTTGCTTTACTGATCTGTAAAATGAAGAGACTAATGGTCCCTGCATCCCAGCGCTGTGCACAGCATGCAACAAACTCCACGCAAGTGCATTGATGAGGCTGATGAGGCCTCTGGTCCTTGTCCCTGCCTTAGTCCCCAGGGTCCAGGGGGAATCTGAAATGCTGACCCCTCTCTCTCCAAGTCACGGGTCTTGATGACAGGACCCTCCACTCCGCCCCACCTCCCCTCCCTCTTCCTCAGCGATGTTGGAAGGACTGTGTGCTTATTTCCCCATCGCTCTACTTACAGAAAACAAAAATCTGTCTCCTTACAACTAATAATAGCCATCCTTGTGGGAGGGAGGGGATATGGAAACAGAAAGCCTGCTAATGGAACTTAAAGGCCGTCTCCTAAGTGTGTTAGGTGCTGGATGGATGCACAGAAGCATGACATACACCTTGGGCAGCATGGAGTTCACAGATGAGAATACAGTTTCCAACAATCCGGTTAAGAGACAATACAAGGCCATGTGCAATTCAGTGCTTCATTGTGTCAGGCCTGGAGTTGCCTGAGAAAGAGGCTCCATGACACCTACAGTGGCCTAGAGGCCACATCCTGGCCATAACGCAACTCACCTAGTCAAGGAAACCCAGTGGGTCATGAATAGGGTTCTTCTTTCCCAGAGGATGTTGATCCTGGCCATGTCAGGTCTTCATCAGATGTGACGCACATCTTTTGGCTGGGGATTACCAAATTTTCAAAATCCATGACTCAAACCTTGACCAGCTTTGATAACACACGGGTGTTTCCTTTTGACAATATCCCCCCCCCCCCCCCCCCCCTGGCCACACACACACACACAGCCACCACCACCAGCCTGGTGCTCCTTTGAGGCCAGCCTGGATGAATGATTCACCTCCTCATGTTCACCTCCTTGGCAGGGATCTGCTTGAGCCCCAACAGAGCTGTTCAGAGAGTGGGGGGAAGAGGCTAGTCCTGCCAGATGCCCCCTTGGGTGTCCGCTTCCTTCCCCAGATGGAGTTTGTGCTTTGGAGCATTAATTTAGCCACAGGGACCTCATCGTGTGCCAGAAGTGTTCCCCCCAGAGGAAATGGAAGTGTTTTGCATGGCAGCCTGCCACCGCATTCAGCTGGAAGAGGGGTGTGGCTCTCTTTGGCATCACCATAATGGCTGCCCAGCTGCCTCCTTCAGGACCCACGCCCTCATTTCCCCAACTGCAGGGACTGCTGGCTACTGACAGCTCACCGCTGGTCCCTCTTCAGGAATTGCCTTCTGCCAAAGGATTCGGTCTCTCCTATGGGGGCAGCCTGCATCCAAAACCTGGTCAATATGGGAGACAAAGTCCCATGCCCCTAGCCTCTAAAGCCCTCTTTAGGACCAGCTCAGGCCAACTGCATCACAGCTCAGCTTACCCGTTTGCCCAGTCTGGTTCCCCTCACCCCCCAGCAGCAGCTTTCCCCAAGGCACTCTCCAATAAACCTGCATACAAAGTTCAGAGGCTCAGGGTCGATTTCTTGGAGACTCCAACCTGTGTGAATGTGTCCACCTGGAGCCTCTCTAAACCCCTCTACAGCCAGGCTTGACTCCAGTGAGGATGAGGAAGTGTCCTACAAGTGGCAGCAAAAGGACATTTTTCTACTTCTGGTTCCACAAGACCTTGGCAGGGCTGATCCAGGGGCTGGGACAACCCAGTGCAATGCATAGGCCCAAGTTCCTTTTATCGATCGATGCCAGTGGTGTTATGTTTTCACATCACCGTTTCTTAATGCTTAAGCATCCTTCTTGATGATAGCCTGAAGCCTGTCAGGGGCAGCTTCCTGAATTCCCATCACGGGTCTACAGAGCTCAGGAGTCCGGTCATCTCTGGTATCTGAAACAAACTGCTGAGTCCTGCAAAGTCCAAAGTCCCTCATGTGCTCAAAGAGCCAGCCTGCATCCTCAAATGTTCAGGACATCATTGTAGTAGGCCTGCACCTCACCCACACCCCAGCCCCATCTCTCCTTCCCACTGGCTGTGAGAGCCTGCCCTCACTAAGCCTGTTTTCTCGTTTATGAAACAGTGCTAATGAAGAGCACCATATTTGAAAGCACTTTTCAGAATCACCTAGTTCAATGCCAACTAAGGCTTCCCCTTGAACTACATGGTGGACTGCTTCTGCTGGACTACTCTCCCCACCAAACACCAAACACCAGGATTCTCTTTTCAAGCTAAACTTTCCTGGTCCCTTTTCCACAAAAGTTCAAGATTCCTCATCATCCTGGTTGTTTCCCTCCAGAAGACTTTCCTTTCCTCTTTAAATGTAGGGCCTAGAATGGAACCCAATATTCAAGATCCTATCTGCATAATAATTCCATTCATTCATTTAAAATAATATTCAACTTACAACAACTTAATTTACACCTATCTTTTCAGGAAGATGTTTGTTATATTAAATACATCATGCTACCCCAAATGCAGAGACTTTCTTAGACTCATAGGGTGTGCTTGGGTTAGCATGCATCTGGCTGCAGGGGTAGAAGGCCCAACAAACTGTGGCATAAGAAATAAGGCTCTTGAATAATTTCACAAAATTAGATGTCTAGTCAGAGGTTGGGGATTTTTGTTTGATGAGGGGCTTACCAATGTCCATCACAGACACTGGCTTTGGTCTGCATGGTAGTGAGAGAGCTGTTGCCCTTGTAGGCGGCATATTCTTGCATAATCACATCAAAGAGAGCAAAAAGAGTCAGGCCTCCTTACCCAGGAATACATACTTGACTGATACCAATCAAGGCGTATCCTCCTCCCACCACACTACCCCCTGAGCTGGCGGATGAGCCTTTCTTCCTGGCACATGCTGCCTGTGGAAGAAGTGTAGGCACTCAACAATATCTGTCACAGGACCTTAGGATAGAAAATCGCTTTAAAGTTAATGTTACCTAACCACCTTTCCAATAATCAAAGTTTCAATGCTTTCCTTAGATAAATAGGGACACTGTTTTCCAAAAAACTATTAGAAGTTTTTTTTCTTTAAGTTCTTCTTTATAATTTAATTCTAAAGTTTTCTCTGTGTTGCTTGGGTCATCCAGAATAAGTGGGTTTTCTTTTCCAAAAAGGGGCCATTCCAATATTTTAAAAACTTTTTTCTCCCAAGTTGAATGTACCCAATCCTTTCTCCAGTCTTCATCATTTGGTTTTGAAAACTTGTACAATATTATCCATTCTTCTAGAATTGTCCTCCAATTTTTCTGCTTGATGCTCACTACATTCATGTTTCCAGCATGGTTTAAGCAGTATAGTGTAGAACCTATCTATTGCTTCCTTTTTTTTTTTTTCATTTAAGTTAATCTAGTTCTAGTTACACCAGTTATGTATATTTTGTGTAAAAATACTTTAAAAATTCTGGTGAGCTTTTAAAGATCCCTGTAAGATACTATCCTCTTTCATGTATCTTCTTCCCCAATCTACCATGAATCTACCCATATCTTCCATTCCTTTCTCGACTTCCCACCAATATCATTCCTCTTCAAAGCCAGCTCCCTAAGCCAACATAAGATCCCATATGTGTTTCCAGAAACAGTGTTAACCCCAGATTTGGGAACATTCTCCACAAGCTGTGGATTTCTACCCTCAGTTAATTTGTTCTCCCTTTGGCAATTTTGGAATTACCTTCCCGTTTTTTATTCTACTTTTCTATTAATATAGCCCAAGATCACGTTAGCTTTTTAGGCACCACACTTTTTAAGACCTCCTCATTACATTTTCTTGATTCAGTGTGAGCTTATTAGTGACAACAAGTATGTCTGTATACTGCTGTTCAACCAAATCTCCTCCTTCTTGTAGAATTTGTGCAGTTGGCTCTGTGGGCCAAGTACAGGGCCTTTATTTATGACTTTAACATTTCCTCTTCTTGGATTTGACCCATTGCTCTAACAAAAAGGTCTTTGGATACTGATTCTGTCATCCAACAAATTCAGTATCTTTCTCTTAACAAACCCTAGGAATTGCTGTAAAGAATGTTCTGTAAATGTCAGACAGTAATATGTGAGTCATGTGTGCTGCCAGGAATTTCAGACAATTTCACACCACATTTGTAGCTAAGCCTTTCAAATTCATGACCAAAGACGGCTGCTTTTTCTGCATCTTCCTCTCCACTTTGCCTAGTGTGTCTTGTGAAACTGGACAGGAATTTAAAGACAATGGCTCTTCCAGGAATTTGGAAAAGAGAAATGAACTACAATTCCAGGTGCCCGGGAGTCTGGCCTATGAAGTGTTGCCTACCCCTGCCCGCAACCCAAGTGATACCTTGGTGAAGGTTTTGTTTCCAGGGGCTTCCCATCAGCCCACATCAGCCCAGCTAGAGTCCAAGTGCCCTTCTCCAGCTCCTTTCCTAGGCTTTCAATTTCTTGCTCTCCCTGACCCAAAAGACCCTGTAATAGACTTAATAGTGGCTCCCAAAGTTATCAGGTCCCAATCCCTGGAACCTGTGAATGTTAACATACATGGCAAAGGAAAAATCTTTGCAGATGTGATTAAGTTCAAGATGTTGAGGTGGACACTATTCTGGATTATCTGGGTGGGCCTGTAATGTAATCACAAATATCTATCTAAGAGGGAGGTAGAGGGAGATTTTATTACACACAGACAGAAGAGAAGAAGGCAATGTGACCATAGAGGCAGAGACTGGACTGATGTTTTCACAAGCCAGGGGATGCTGGTAGCCATCTAAAGCAGAAGAGGCAAGGAACAAATCACCCCTTAGAGCTTCCAGATCCTTCTAACACATTGATTTCAGCCCAGTGAAACTGATTTCAGACTACTGGCCTCCAGTTCAGTGAAAGAATAAATTGTACTAATTTGTTAGAGCAGCCATAGGAAACTAGTACAGACCCTAAGGACGCCTCGAGGAAATGCTCAAGTCCTAATCCTTTTCTCCCCACTGCAGGTCTGTCGGAGCTCTTCCTGCAGCACCACCCTCCCATCCTGGGTTGATTTCTATTCTATTTTATTTTTATTAACCCCATCTTTTTCTCACAAATACTTCCCATGATCATCGAATTACCAGCCTACCACTGCTCTGCTCCTTCTCTGCTTTATTGAGAAGAGCAGAGCTGCGAGACATGAGCTCCCTCAGCTAGCTCCCTCCCCACCTTTTGATTAGTACCATGAGCTGCACCTGGAAGAGAACTGCCCACAGCACAACTCCAGAGGGCACCGTTCACTTTACAGCCCATCTGAATAGTGCCCTCTGTGGCCTGCCTAGAAGACCACACACACACACACACACACACACACACCCCCCTCTATTCTACCTACTGGAATTTTAGCTCATATATCTCCCTTTACTCCCTTGATCACTCTGGCCAGAAGTGTTCTTTTTCTTCTCTTTCTTTTTTCCTTCTCAAGCCATGAAGCTCCTTGTTTATTCTTTAATTAAGGCATTCCTATTATGGTTAGCCTGGTTTTTGCCTCTCAGTATGGTAAGCTCATAGGTCCCATGAGCCTTTATGTCTCCAGTGCACCTTTCCCATAGCCGGCCCTCAGTACAGGTGAGACCTGGGTATCAGTAGCCTGTTAGTGGCCCTTCAAGACCACTAGCTTTAGGACTTATTCAAGATGGACTTAACCTCCAAGCTCACAAAGGGTGGGAAGCGATGCTGATGGTTCCTGGTCGCTCTGCATTCCACTCCCTCTTCTGGGTTTCCACTCCAGCCCACCTCTCTTCTGTGTAACATCTCCCCTTGTGCTTCTGAGGACCCCTCCTTTCCCGCAAAAGCTGACTAATACAGGGTTGTGTATTCAGGACACTTTTTCTGAAGGTTTGAAGCAACCAGAGTGGGCATTTACATCCTAATCTCACACAACACAACTTAAAATTGAATAAATACCAGCTATGCCTCTTCTTTAAAAAAAAAAAAGACCTTGGGCAAGCCCACCAGCCAAGGATCTCTGCAGGGTGGTCTCTCTGGGCAGTGTCTGGGCCTCTCTCCCTGCCTCTTAACATCTCTAAGTGAAATTTCTTATTCTCAGTAATGCCAAAAATTTGAGAAACATCCAGCCTCTTCCTAAGCCTAGACTCCGGCACAGAACTTTGCTAATCATCAGTTGAATGAGCCATTGGATCCAGGACTCCGCCCCTCAGCATCAGAGCAGGTTTTTGAAATTATAATGTTTTCTTTTTTTTTTTTTTCACAGAGCACTTCAGATTCTTGGGCTGGGATGACCTCTCTCCAACCACCCCCCCACCGCAACAAAGAGGCAGAAGGAAGTACACGTTTACACTTTGCAGCATTATTGGTTGATTAATGAAGATGGGCTGTTCAAGCGGCCCACTTTGGGGTACTGGTGTTACTTTACCAAGAGATAATGGCCCACAAGACAATCTCACTGTTCCTTTATCTTCAATGAGGTTTAATCAGAGAAAAAGGAAATGAGCTCATGCAAAATGAAACCCCCCAAAGCCTCAGATTCTTGGGTTTTTTAGTCATCCATGCAATACTTTCCTTCACTTCACTGGAAAGCAGAGAAAAAGCAAGAAAGTATATTGGCTTCCTGGGTCCGCTGTAACAAAGTGTCACAGACAGGGTGGTTTAAAACAAGGGAAATGTATTCGCCCGGTTCTGTAGGCCAGCAGTCTGAACTCACAATGTCAGCAAGGTTGATTCCCTCTGGGGGCTTTGAGAGCCAGGTCATTCTACGCCTCTCTCCCAGGTTCCGGTGGTTTATTGTCAAGCCTTGGCATACCTAGGGTGTACCCTATTTCCATTCTGAGGCTCTGGGTGTGTGAATTTTGGGGGGACACTGTTCAGCCCGGTACAGAAGGGAAAGGGCTTGTAGGCACGGTCGGAGGACTGCAGAAGCCCTCTTCATTCCCACCTGCGGGGGCTCATCTTGAACATGTATTTGAAAAGCAGAGTGGTTTTAGACTCCCGTTCTCAGTATCAGCATCCTTGTGCTCCTGTCAGCCCTGCCGCGCACATTGTGGGTTTCATCCCTTTCTTTACCTCTGACTCCTCACCTTGAAAATGGGGGTAATAATAGTCCTGACTTCAAAGGCTTGTTGTGAAGATCATGTTCATTAATCACCATGGAGTGTTTGGAACAGTTCCGGGCACCCGGTTTGTGGTCGATAAATGTCATCAGCTGCCTGTATTTTCTGCTTTTTGCTTGTAGGGGCCATGGAGGCACTAGGAACAAAAAATGACTCAGGCAAAGCTTCTGCCCCAAAGGTACTTGCCAAATTACGGGGGAGACTTTAACAAGATAAATAACCGTACAAATGTGTGTATGCTAATGCTGGGCGGTGGGCGGCTCAGCTGCCAACTGAGAAGGAAGAGAGTTGTAGCTTGACTCCTTAGGAGACAGAATTCCCTGAAGCTTTTTCTGCAAGGAGCAATACTCTTCAGGCCTTCTGGGGATACTGGAATAATAGAGGACATTTGTGCAGGACGCCGCCATCTGTCAAGTGCTTCCTCATCGCTATCTCAAGCCATCCTCCCAATGAGCTCACGAAACAGGCAATGCCAATTTCATTTTACAACTGGAGAAAAATGAGAGTCAAAGAGGTTAATAAGTGATTTCTCCAAGGTCACCCAGGAGAGCCGGGTCTCAAAGCTAGTGTTCTTTGCCCGATGCAGCAAATGACTTCAGTGGTCACACCCTGGGCCACCGACCAAACAGCTCCATTAGAGGACGACATGTCACAGGCTTCAGGGACACACAGTCTCCTGATAATGACGAGATGACAAAGATGACACAGTGTGCCTTGATTTGTGTCTGCTCGGGATTTCAGAAGTGGTTTGGGAATCGCTGAGAAACCTTAAAAACTAGGTTTCAAACTGAACTTGGTTGCTCATCGGTTATTTAATAAAAAGTGGCTGTTTTGTTAAAGAAACCATTTAAAGCTGAGTGCATCCTGGCAGCGGGGGGAAAAGGGACCATTAATCACTTTACCTGATTTTGCATCACGGGGCTTTGCTTGAAGAGTCAATTGCAAATGATTTTGAACATCGGAAACTCCTCCTTCGGATTTGAGGACCACTACTCTTTAAAATTCTAACTTTCAGCTCCTTTATATTCAGCCTTTCTCATTGTTCATTATCTATAAATTAGCTTTTACAAGTATGGGGGACACTGCTCTTTACTTTAAAAAAAGAGGGTTGTTGTGTAAATATAAGAATCCTTCCATAATACACTAAGCCTGTCCACCTAGGGTTAGGTTCCAACTCCTTTACTTTGCCAATTATGCTTATTTTCCTTTATAAAATAAGTAACAAGTAACAATATCCACTTTTTGGTATTAAATAAAGAGTTCCATAAGGCAATATGTAAAACAGCAGTGCTTGACCTTTTACTAGTGGACAATCAAGTGTTAGATTGTATTATGGGTCATGGGATCAGTGGCTGTGGTGCATTGTTTATACAATTCATATCAAAGCACAAGACTCCAATTAGGCAAAGCAATCCTGAGAAAGAAGAACAAAGCTGGAGGAATCACACTTCCTTTTTTCAAACTATATTACAATAATCAAAACAGTTTGTGGCATAAAAACGGGCAAATAGACCAGTGGAACAGAATCGAGAACCCAGACATAAACCTCACATATATGTTAAACTAATATTCAACAAGGGAGCCAAGAATACTCAAAGGAGAAAAGACTGTCTCTTTAATAAATGGTGCTGGGAAAAGTGGACACTCACATGCAAAAGAATGAAACCAGACTCCTTCCTATCTTATACCACAAGACATGAGTCTTGGTGATGATTTTTTGGCTATGACACCAAAAGCACAAGCAACAAAAGCAAAAATCGGTAAGTCGGAATACATCAAACTAAAAAGCTTCTGCACAACGGTAGAAACAATCCACAAAAGGAAAACACAACCTACAGAATGGGAGAAAATATTTGCAAACCATCTTCTGATAAGAGGTTAATATGCAAAATATATTAGGAACTCACACAGCTCAATAGGTTCTCAATAGGAGTTTTGGGGTTTTTTTTAAAGATTTTATTTATTTGAGAGAGAGAGAGAGAAAGCACAAGTGGGGGGGGAGCAGAGGGAGAGGGACAAACAGACTCCCTGCTGAGCAGGGAGCCCAATGTGGGGCTCGATCCCAGGGCCCTGGGATCATGACCTGTGCTGAAGGCAGACGCTTAACCTACGGAGCCACCCAGGCGCCCCTAATAGGAGTTTTCTTAAAGGGAGGCAGTGCATCTCCTCTCTTTGTCCCCTTCCCTGCCACCAGCATGGTCAGCAGTTGCCTTGGCAACTTTGGAGTAATGGCTGTCAACCTCAAGACTTACCGTACCCATCAGAACTCTGCCTGGCCCTACCCCCTTCCCTGGTGTCATTTATAGGCACTTGGAATCAGGTGGTTTGCAGAGTTGACCCAATAAATTGCTTGTTTAAAAAGTTGGAAGAACCCAGGGCGCCTGGGTGGCTCAGTCGTTAAGCGCCTGCCTTCGGCTCAGGTCATGATCCCAGGGTCCTGGGATCGAGCCCCGCGTCGGGCTCTCTGCTCTGCAGGAAGCCTGCTTCTCCCTCTCCCACTCCCCCTGCCTGTGTTCCCTCTTTCGCTGTGTCTCTCTCTGTCAAATAAATAAATAAAATCTTTAAAAAAAAAAAAAAAAAGAGTTGGAAGAACCCAAAACAGGGGAGCAAAAACAGTGTGGGAAGAAAACCGCCCCGATCTGAGCCCTTTGCCCTCTGTGGTTGTTCGGCTCCCACCTCCCTCCACATGCGCAGGAGAGCAATGTCCAGCTGAAACTCTCTCGGAAGGCTGCCAGCATCCAAACATCCGTCTCCGAGGCAGCTGGAGATGAGCTCAAAGTGAGCCACTTACGGACCGACAGCTCTTCTCCTGAACACAGTGCGGATGCACCAACGCCCCTCGTGCCTCTTCTTTGGCAGCTTCTTAATAGCAACCCTTTTAGTGAATTCAGTTGCATGCAATTTGTGAAATGTGGGCACATTTTAATGAATTTCAAATAATGATTTTTAAAAAACGAGCATGAGAAATTAAATGAGAAACCTCTGCCCAAGCTTTTCATTTATAGCAGTTAGCAACATCAGCCAAGCTGCCTGTGTGATTTACAGGGTCTGAGGACCTGATCCTCCTTGTCCCCACTGGGTTTGCCCAGGTAATTCGGAACCTCTGCAGAAAAGTTCTTTCTCAAGAGGCCGACAGAACCACAAGTGTTCCACAGAGGTAAGTCACCATTTTCATGCAGTTGTTTGGAAGAAAAACTGCAACTTTATTTTCATTAACCTCAAATGGATATTTAGCACTTCCTTCAGTTATAAGGAACTTATAATTGGCAACAAACCACGGGACTCACAGTAATCCCTAGAACTTTTTTTACCAGTTAAATCAAAGATATTTTCATAACATAGGGTAGCTGTTGCAACAGCATGTACTAACATCACTACCTCTAAAAGAAGATAATTAATAGACTCACCACTAGATCTGGGTTAATGCATTGGCAACGAAACACCTATGTTATCATATAACAAATCTCTTTTTTTTTAAAGATTTTATTTATTTATTTGACAGAGAGAATGAGAGAGAGAGCACATGAGAGGGAGGAGGGTCAGAGGGAGAAGCAGACTCCCTGCCGAGCAGGGAGCCCGATGCGGGACTCGATCCAGGGACTCCAGGATCATGACCTGAGCCGAAGGCAGTCGCTTAACCAACTGAGCCACCCAGGCGCCCAACAAATCTGTCTCTTAAGCATTTAGATAACTATTTTGACATAATAGTGGTCTGCTTTGTAATCCTATGATTTTTATTTTATGCATTTAAGAATCTTATTCTGAGAAAGAGACCATAGACTTCACCCGGCTGCCAGGGGTTCCATGGCACAAATAAATTTAAGGACCCCGCAGCAGGAAGCCTCATCCCTGGTCCTCCTGCCTCTCAATAGCTAACCTTTCTTCTATCATCCTGATCCGCAACCCCTTTCTGTCCTTCTTTTTGGCGCCCCAATTCCTCCCACCCCCAGACACTCCCCCAATGAGGGTAAGAAACCCTTTTCTGACAATCGTTCCTAAAACATAAACTAAAAGTATAGGCCTTGCTTGATGAAGCATGTAAAATGTGGTCACTTGTGGGATGGAGGAAATGCTAATTTGGAGCTCTAAAGTACCTAACGCGCTTTCTAAGCCCAAAAGAACAGAGCTGTGCCGGGGGAAGAGTGGAAGGTGGGGTCATCCGAGGCCAGAGGCCAGCTACTCGTCCATATGTTCCTGCGGTCAGTCCCCTGCGGGGCTGAGAGGCCTGAGTCTCCTCAAGCCAGCCACAGAGTTCCTCGCAAGTCACACTCCTTAGCTGCACCATCCTGGAAAAAGCACCTGTGGGAGGCCCTTCAATGAACTTTCAGCATGAATTCACTGGACTGCTGAGTTCTTAAAGGACACCTTACCAGATTAAAAAAAAAAGAATGCACAGGGGTACCTGGGTGGCTCAGTCGGTGAAGCGACTGCCTTCGGCTTAAGTAGTGATCCCGGGGTCCTGGGATGAAGCCCCACGTTGGGCTCCTTGCTCAGCAGGGAACCTACTTCTCCCTCTCCCCCTGCTCATTCTCTCTCTCTCTCTCTCTTTCTCTCTCAAATAAATAACTAAAATCTTAAAAAAAAAAAAAAAGTGCTCCTGGCTCCTAGGGCCATAATTCTTGAAGATGCTCCCTGGCGTTAAAACCAAGTTCCTAGATCTTGCTTCCCGACTTGCCTTTCTTTTCCCCCTCTCTCTCCCTTTCCTCTGCCCCCTTCCCTGGCTCTCTTCATCGTTGTAGTTTAGGGACTTTCCTGAAAGGGGTGCCTTCACTGGGGTTTAGTCTTCGTTTCATAAAAGAAGTGAGCTTCCGGAGGACGTCTAGGCCTGCACTTGGTGAACAGGAACAATTGGACGAAGAGCCCAGGGACCAAAAATGCAGCAGAAGCACTCAGGTGCTCTGGGGCTTTGAAGCACTTAGCGCTGGAGGCCAGCCCTCCTAGCCATTTATGAGAGCGAGGGCTGGCACCCTGGGATCCTGAGGTTCCCCAGAGTAGTGCTGCCTTGGACAAAAGCGAGCTGTTGCCTAAAGACCGGCAGATCTGACTTTTTCATCTCATGTTTTAATTACAGAACTAGGCCTTGTAGGGACAGACAGATAAGCCATGGACTGTTGCATGGTTGTACAAAGAGTAGCAAGAACATTGATCAGAGTCTAGGGAATGAGCTCCCTTGTTTGTCCCTATGCACTGGGAGGCCTCAGCAAACCTCAGCCTCATTTGCAAGAAAAGGAGAATATCGACCATATTATGACGCCGTGAAGAAATAATGGAGGTGAAAACGAAGGTACGTAGAAAAGTAGAATTTTTCTGCTCAAATGGATTACCTTTTTATTTTTTTTTTTAAATACCCACTTGTCATGTTTGGCAAACTCATTTTAAAAACCAGTGGTCTCCAAGATTTTTAAATGATTCACTCACAGCAGTTAACGTTTCGAGGCACACAAGGGTCAGGTTAAATTCCTTAGGAACATGACTCCTTCCCTAGGGCTCCCATGTTTATAGTGTGTAACGTACAGGGGGAAGTTTACCTTGACTTTTAGATTGTAGCCCATAGGGTCCAAAATGTATGTCAGAGTCAGATGATTTTAAAACCTAATCATGATAATGAACTTGGTTCAACTGGTAATGGGGAGCCATCGTAAGTTCTTGAGCAGAGGAGTGACACAAAGTACCACATAAGACGGTGAAGTCCTATGCACAAGAAGATGCAGTCAAAGTGTCTAAATAATAATCCAATACTCCAGTTTAAGGAGCTTCCTCTTCCTTGCCTGAGAACTGGGCCAGCCAACATACACTTCTGAAGTAGATGAATATTTTTGTTTCTTACCCATTCATCTCTTGGCCTCTGAGCCTCTGGGTATCGAGCATTCTCATTCTGTCATAAGAACTTCAACAAGACACCCATGGACACGTGTCCTACACCATAAAAGCTTCCCACCTTCAAATGTGCTCCCCAGCCCCCTCAGAACTCCCTTACTCCAGGAGGGCAAAATGAGATCCACCTCTTGCCTCCAACCTGAGACTAATGGAGACTTGTACTCAAAAGAGAATCCAAGTCCACCCCAGTGGTTCTGCAGTGGATGACATCTTATGTTGTAGGACCTCAGGAATCACAGGGGAGTGCATTCTTCTCAGGGAGCCGGGATGGGACTTCCTCCACAAGGTGCTGCTTCTGAGCTCATCCTGCAGGTGCTGGCTTCTTCCCTTCCTTTCCCAGAATCTCTGGGGTCTCTGACAGCGCATACATGCAGGGTAGGGAGAGCCTTTCACCCAGAGAAGGCTGGTGCCCCATTTGTCATCATGAAAGCTAGGCTTCGCTGGGAGAGGAAGTAAGTCCTGTACCTAGGACAGCTTAGCACGAGCCCCAGTGGCTACATCAGAGCTTCACAGAGGGGAAAAAGCAGGGGCATGGCAGGGGGGAGGGGAGGGTGTTAGTCTCCCCAGGCTGGGAAAATCCTTGCCACCATCTAGAACCCTTTTTTCATTATGAAAATGAGGTCCTTTCAGCTATAACATTCTCAGAATCATTGGATTTCTTAAGGTAAGCTAGCTAGGATCATTGTGAGTCCCCTCCCATCACAGCTAAAAGTAAAATTGGCCAATTAAGCTGTCATCTCTAAGGAGTTATCTCCTGGGACCACTGAACAGCCAATAGGTTAATAGATTTGAGTATGTCCTCTACTAACTGGTGGATCTTACCAAAAAAAAAAAAAAGAAAGAAAAGCTCAGCCTCCTGCCCATCAGGCAATTTGCAGTCTGTTTGGGACCTCAGACTCAGGGATGTAGAAGAGGAGTGCCAGGTACTAAAGTCCTGAGTCCACGGGGGCTCAGGCACCAGGATGCAAAGGACCAGCTAGATAAAAATCAGGTTGATCTGGAAAGTTCTTGTGAAGGACAATTCTCAGGCTGGGGCCTTTTTCCCTTTACTCTCCATCTATCAGTGAGCAGCATGAGATTTGGGGAGAAAGTTCGGGGAGCAGGCTCAGGGCCAGCCACCACAGAATTATTTTCCCCACAAAAGCCACCTAAACTTCTATGTCCTATGGTTGCCCTGGCACCCCCATGACTCCCCTTTCTCCATAAGAGCCTCTGGGGACCCCCCATTTCCGTGTGCACTCTGAGAAGCATCCCAGTGTTGCCCGAGGCCCCTGGGCCACCATGTCGCCGGGGAAGGCCAGGTTCACTCTTGTATATTACACAGTTTCTCTAACATGACACTCCCTGTCCTTTGGCTGGTTGGGGATTTTTAATGGGCCCATAAACTATCTTTATAGCTGTTCTTGTTTGTTTTGAAAACATCGTAGTTATCAGCAGGATCCCGAGTTTCATTTCACTCCTCAAGTAGGCCCTATTTTTGGCCTGGCAAGTTGGAGAGCAGAGACTCTTCATGAGAGAGAAAAGAAGCCAAAAAGCAATGGCTTTTCTAAAAACGTTTATGTATTGCAGCAAGAAAAATGCTGTCAAAGGTGAAGTTCACCTAAGGATACAACAGAGGCCAAAGACAGGAGAGAGCCCCTTCAGGGCTTCATGGCCCCCCACCCCGCCCTCCCTCAGAAGTCCCCATGCTTGCATCCTGCGTGGCTGCCACCATCTTAAAATCTTAGTAACTCTGGAAGATGGGGCTCTGTGTTTTCATTTTGTACTGGATCCTGCAAATTATGCAGTCAGCTCTGGCCAGTCGGTCTGTTTCCTGGGAAGCTCTTCCTGTGTTCTCAGGGGATGAGGAGGGAGCTCCAGGGAGGAAGTGGCCATCTCAGATGTATGGGTACGAGCCAAAGTCCTCCTGGGGCGAATCAGGCTCCAGACTCACCCCCCAGGTTCCATTTCAAACGGGTTGGCACCCTCTGGGAAAATAGAGCAAAGGTGCTTGTTCGGCCAAGGGTGTCCACACCGAGTGCAAGCACTCCCGAGGCCACGTGTTGAATGACATTGGCTCCTTAAGTGGCAGGAGTTCCCTCGGAGGACCCGGAATTGGGGTGGGCTGAGGAGCTGTATTTATGTCCTCCAGCTGTTTTAACTACTTACTACACATGGAGGGGCTTAATACAACACAGATTTATTCTCTTACAGCTCTGGATACCAGAAGCTTGAACTCAGTCTTATGGGGCCAAAATCAAGGTGTCTGAGGACTCTGGGAGAGAATCTGATTTTTGCCTTTTCCCACTTCTGGTGGCTGCCAGCAATCCTTGGCTTATCGTGTGGCTTCCTCCTATCTGCCTCTGTCTCTGTGGTCACATTGTCCCCCTCTTCTTTATTAAATTTCCCTCTGCCTCCCTCCCATAAGGACATTTACAGATTACATTTAGGGCCCACCAGGGTAATCCAGGATAATTCTCCATCTCAAAATAGTTTATTTCGTCTCCTCTGCAAAACCGCTTTTGCCATATAAGGTTACTTTCACAAGTTCCAGGGTTTCGAGCCCGGGGGGCGGGGGGGCGGGGGGGCGGCCATCATTGTGGCTATGGTAGGAGCAGGTGCGGAAGCTGATGCTCTGCTGAGGACCCCAGGGGGTTTTCCTCCCTGCAGTTCCCCTGGGTCTGAATTCCAGAGCCACCCCAGCCAATCTGCCTCCGCAGCGCCCCCTCCCCGCCTCTGCTGAGATGCACCCATAAGGCAAATAGAGTTGCAAAAGAGGAGAGAGTGGGGAGGGCCCCCAGGACCTTGCTCTGTGCCTCTCTGGTTAATACAATAAATCCATTTGAGCAATGGCATGCATAATCTTATACTTAGTTTGACCCAAAGAAGAGACTAATAAAATAATTTCAGGTCCTGGCAAGGCCCATCAGGAGACATTCGGTTAGGCCCTGGGGGATGAACAATATCAAATTACCAGTAGACAGGGGTGGGCCACCAGAACCAAAGAGAGCAGCTTGAGTCCTATACAAAGGCAGAGGGATGACCTAAAAGGAGCTCCGCAGGGGTGGGTCTACCTCTGTTCTGCCACAGAGCCCAACTGAGGCCCGATCAAGGCGGGGTGGGGGGCGGAAATGAGGACAGGTAGCCAACGATCTCAAAGGCAGCTGCTCAGCCATCTCCCACTTTGGACAGTTGACACACCAGGCAAAATGGCCTCCAGGTATCACAGCAACAAAAAACCTATTGGTCCCTTGGAAAGGGGCCTGGCATTTTTCCTGGAATTGGGCATAAATCAGGTGCTGTTCTGAGCCAGCCCACAGCTCCCATGAGGTGTGGGGAGTTTTTCCTTTGTTTTTCTTGTCCCCTAAGAGCCCCTCCTAATCCCTACCTGCCTCACCCAAGTCCCCAAACACTGCCCTTGCGGTGCGCGATGCTGTCCCCATCTTTAGGGTTCTGTCAGCAAGGGCTCAGGGAAGAGCAGGAGGAAAAAAACACATTTTTAAAAGGAAAAGTGAGTAACATGCTAAAAACCAAATGAATGAGGCACCTAATCTGTATCAAAATTCAGAAGGGAAAGAGCTTTTCGTATAAGGTGGTACTTGTATGTTGCTGCGACAGGTGAGCTGGACAGAGGCGGAGGAGGGTGGTAGACAGGAGGATCCAAGGATTCAAGGAAGGGAACCGAAGAGCCACAGCAGGGGATTAGCCGGAAGGGGAGCTCGAAGCAGGGGTCCTGTGGGCACACGGTGTTGCCATAGTCTGGTCTTAAAGGGACAAGGCCTAGACTGAGGCGATGGCATTGAGAACAAAGGGTGGTGATAATAGAGTTAATATGGCCCAAAGCGAGTTACCCACCTGTCTGCCCCCCAGAGTGTGTTCCTGGCCTCCCCCATCTAAATCAACAGCGCCCCTGTGCCCAAGCCCAGCAGTTGTCCTCGTAACGTACCCTGAATCAGGTATCTTCTGATCACCTCCCTTGCCCCCCTTCCAGTTCAAGCCACCATCTCTCGTCTGAGTTCCAGAGACAGCCTGCTTCATGCGTATGAAATCACTCCCTTCCTCTCAAAGGACCCCATCAGTTAAATCCTCTATCCTATCTTACTGACGAAGAAAGTGGGACGCAGAGAGCTCACCAAAGGGGCAGAACTGGGGTGAGACCCTGAGCTCCCCATTATGCTGAACTCTCCCCCATCTTCTGTGACGGCTTAAAGGAAGGGTGTGGATCTGGTAAGCAACATGGGAAGCTGCTGGGGATGCAGAGCAAAGTGAGGGAACAAGACCTCCATGCCCGCACATCCAAGCCCATGTCTACCTTTGAAAGAAATCTCTCTGTTCATACATGCAGAGAAAACAGAATGCCAACAAAGTAACAGTGGTAAAATGGGAGAGTAGGTACTTTCTGTTGTCGTTTTATACCTTTATTTTTAATTTCTACAATAACCTCAAATAGGCCTTTGCTCCAATTCCGCCTTCTCAGCGAGGCTTCCCTAAGACCCTCACACCCACCCTTGCATGTTCACCCCCACCTCCTCCTGCTTTATCTTTCTCTATGGCACCTATCACCATCCAATATCCTATCATTTTACTTAATTATTTTAGTGATTTTCTGTGTCTCTCCTCTAGAATGTGAACTCCAGGAGGGTGAGATTGTCTGCCTTGTTCCCTCCTATAGTCCCAGACCCTAGAACAGATAACCCCATAGTAAGCACTCAGTGTGTTGAATGAATGAATGAAATCGTTGAACTAAAAGAAAAAGCACGTCATATTTACAAGCAAGCATCATAGTCCACCTCTCCTCTTAAGGCAGACCCAGACAGGCCACCGACTCAGGTACTCCTGTGGCTCAGGTGCTCCCACTAGCTTGGGAGGGAGTTCACCAGCTCATGGCCATGCTCCCGGGGGTGCAGCCAGCCATTTGCCAGGTGGCCTATGGTATACCTGTCCTTCCTGTTCTCTGTTCTGTGTACAGAGAATGCAGCCCCTGGAAATTTCATTCACAGGCAGCTTCATGTAACTTTGCTCACTGTCACTGGTGGACGTGGTCCAGCTCTCCTCTGGGCCGCAGTGAACAGCGGGTCAGGGTACCGTAAACAAAGCCAGGTGCTAACTGCTTCCTGCTCAGTAGCCACGTTCAAAGATAGCTCAACCCTCCGTCCCCAGGGTCCTCTGTGCAATCTGCCTACATCCTTCAAGAGGCATGGGAGAGAAATACAGTCCCCATGACCATTGCCTTCAGGACAGTCTAAGAAGTGAAATTTTCCCTCTTGCAAAACAGTGTGGAGACTTTCCTGGCACCATCAAGTTAACAGTTTGGTTTTACAACCAACTGGGGGAAAACTTAGAGAACTGTTACTTTTCAAATCTCCTGGAAAAATGATGCTGTCATGTATAGGAATGTTTTTAATCAGACTTTTTGAAATTGTTAAACAATTATTATAATAACATCAAAGAAAATCTATCCAGCATAATTCCACCATCCTAACATTATGCTTCTCAGTTTTCAAAGTCCTGTCCTTGCCTGTAGGTACATAATTCATAGTCGTGACAGTCATATTCTACACATAGGTTTGCATTCTGCTTTAAACATTTTTCTTTATAGGGGGCGCCTGGGTGGCTCAGTAGGTTAAGTATTTAGCTTTGGTTCAGGTCATGATCCCAGCATCCTGGGATCAAGCACCATATTGGGCTCCTTGCTCGGCGGGGATCCTGTTTCCCCTGCTTATGCTCTCTCTCTCGCTCGCTTGTTCTCTCCTTCTCTCTCTCAAGTAAATAAGTAAGACCTTTAAAAATTTTTTGTTTTATAAAATAATATGTTTAAAACTTCATAAGGCTAGTTATTAGGCTTGTATTATATTCTTTAAAAGGTAGGCAGTGAGAGAAGGCAGGAGAGAATCCCTAAAACATCGAGCAGCCAGGCATTGCTGCCCAGGCCACCCCATCTCATGCTCACCAACTGCGCTAGCTCCATGGTTTGCAAACCTTGGGTTTTGTGACCTCTTCATGCTCTTACACATGATGGAAGACTTCAGAGCAGCTTTGTTGGTGTGGGTTGTATGTGTCAATATTTACTGGCTTCGTAATTAAAACTGAACTTTTTAAAATGCTTATATATATTTATTAAAAATAATAATTACAATTCCATTACACGTTATCATAAATAACATATTTTTATGAAAAAGTGACCAGCCTTTCCAAAACAAAAGAAAATTTAGTGACAAGACTGGCATTGTTTTGCATTTTTGCAAATTCTTTAAAGTCTGGTTTAATAAAAGACATCTGGATTCTCATAACTTCTGTATTCAATCTGTTGTAATATATAGCTTTGGTTGCAGTATATGAAGAAAATCCAGCCTCGGACAGATGTGGAATCGGAAAAGAGAGGACTATTTTAATAGCCTTTTCAAATAATTACAGATGTTATTTGTTACCCAAAACTTGACAAGTGGGAGTTCTTTAAAGATTAGTTGCAATGTGGAATCTGAAACAATATCAATGAACTTTTCATATCTGCTACATTAAAATCTATTTGTCTATTTGCACTTGGAATGGATCTTTGATTCATGCATGATTTTGAAACATCATGCATTGGTCAGTTGGAAGATATTTGTTCACTGAGCTATACAGAGCTTCCTAATGTTGACACATTTTATTATAAAGTATTTTAAAAATCACATTTGCTCATATCACCACTGACTTATCAGAAAAGTCTTTAAGTGTTGGGAAGCGTTCAAGCTCATAGTGCTAACATAAGCTTTCCAAAAATCTATCTTTTGGTTAAAAGCTTGAATCTTATTAGCAACACATGATATTAGTTATTTTCCTTGAACTAATAGACTCACTTGATTCACTTTTGGAAAAAACATCTGCCAAATGCTCTAACCTGAATAATTATAGTTTGTCAGTCATTCTGTCAAGTAAAAACGAAGTGCCATGAAAAATGTTAGTTCAGCTTGTAACTCAAACAATTGCAATGCACTTTTTTAAAAATAACAACCAGTGTACTTAGGTCTGCAGCAGAAATGCTTTATGTATTACTTGCCCATTGCATCACACATAATATTAAAAAGATGTTTTTATGTGAAGCTGGCTCTTTTTTTAAATTGTGAGTTTATGCTGGTAAAATATAGTGTTTTAATACCACACTGTATTAAAGCATAAAGCCAATGCTTTGATTCATGCCAGCACTTCAGTTCCCTTTGCTTTTGCAGCATTCAATTAAAAAGGCAAATAACATCATAGTGTTATTATGAAGATGGTTTGAGCTTGCAGATTTCCTGAAAGGGTCCCAGAAACCCCCCAAGGGCTGTGGATCATGCCTGGAGAATTGCTGCTTTAGGAAAGTGTTGAGATGAGCCACTCTGGGCAAAGGAATACTTTGTACTCTGTGTTGGCCTCAGACCCCTATCTGGAGTGAGCTGAGCTGGACATGTGTGAGTCACCGACTTTTAATCCTCTACTCCCTGCCATACTAAAAGAAAATCAAGTCATCCTTACCTACTTTTCCCTGGGTCACACCCTTTTCTCAACCCGCCAGGTCTTACCAATCTGATGGTGAAAAGAAACAACTAAAGATATCCCAAAGGAAAGACTTTGTCCTTCAGGCCCACAGCAGAGTCTCCCAAACCACTTACTCCTTTCCCCTGGGCCGCAATTTGGTCTGGCTAGGTTTTCACAGGACAGGGAATCCTCCTAAGAGGAAACAGCTCTCAACTGGCCTAATCCTTCCCCCCTCCACCTAAGGCCAAAGGATGAACAAGAGTTTTTAACTGTTCCCTCTTAGCCCAAATGCATCCCTATGAGCTTTGTCCAGAAATGTGCCCTAAAGCTTTATCAGTGTGGAGCCTACTTAAAAAAAGATGGGAGGGCACCTGGGTGCCTCAGCTGATTAAGCATCTGACTCTTGATCTCAGCTCAGTTCTTGATCTCAGGGTCATGAGTTCAAGCCCTTCAGTGGGCTTCATGCTGGGCATGGAGCTTACTTTAAAAAGGAAAAAAGAAAGAAAGAAAGAAAGAAAGAAAGAAAGAAGAAAGAAAGAAAGAAAGAAAGAAAGAAAGAAAGAAAGAAAGAAAGAAAGAAAGAAAGAAAGAAGGAAGGAAGGAAGGAAGGAAGGAAGGAAGGAAGGAAGGAAGGAAGGAAGGAAGGAAGGAAGGAAGGAAGAAGAAAGAAAGATGCCCTAAATCTCCATCAGAACCCAGAAATGGGCTAGGGGAGCTTAAAGCTCTCCCCACCAGTATTTAATGAGTGCCACCCATACTAGCAATCCCCTGTTGTTGGACAATCGTGCTGCTTCTAATGCTTCACCATTATAATAATGTAACAACAAACACCTCCAAATATATAGTTATTCATCTTTGGAATTCTTTCTTAAGGTTAATCATTCTATCTGTTGGTTTTAGCCAGCATACACCTAGCTTCTGGCAGGAAAACACGTTCATGTTATGGGATTTGGTTGGATACTTGGGAACCCTATGACTTGGGTGTATCACACCCTTGATTCCAAAAAGAAGAACTGTCTAGTTCCTATAGGAAATGTTAGTAATACAAGTGGTGTTCGTGAACAGATATTTAGTTAATAAGACAAGGAGAATCAAGGTAATGTTGAGGGTGGGGGGCAGGATCCAGAGAACAAGACATAGTCACAAGTTGTAGAAGGTTCTGAGGTTCTATGCAAATTGGACTCTGTAATGAGGCAGGTGGGCAAGGAGTTAAAATATCAGATTTGAAGATTAAAACAAGAACTTATCCTATAGATCAAGAGTCTAGTGTAGTGGTTAACAAATATGGGTTTAGAGTCACATGTGTCTAGATTCAACTTCCAGCTTTACGAATTGGAAAAGTCACCTAAACTGTCTGATTTTCTTGTCTCCAAAATGGAAATTGTAAATGTTACTACACTGACGGGATTCCTCTGCTCTTGGACTTTCTCTTGGGTTTGGCCAATGGGACACCAGCTGATGAGAAGGGAAGAGAAGAGGAGAAGTTCTCTTCTCTCCTCAACAAAACACCATTACTCTTCTCCAGGTGGCCTGCTCTACAATACTCCCTTCCCCTCCAGGTTCCAGTAACCTCTCCTTCCCTGGTCCCTTTGGCCTTATGGATGGGTACAATTCTGCTGCTCCTAGCCCCAGGATCCTTGGAAAGAGAGACAGGTAGGCAAGTAGTAGTAGGAAGCACACTGTCCCAGAGATCCTGCCAAAATGGTGGATCAGAAATCCAAACCAGTAAGCCAGGGGTGAAGGCATACACAATAGCTGCTCATTGATAGGAAGCAGTGGATTCAGAACTTGCATGGAAAACAGTGCAATGCATACAAATGAAGGAGCCGTAAAGTGAGCATGAGACTGAGATAAGTTTGTAGTCTGGTTAGGAGCTCTTTATTCCCTTCCTGTTGAAATAGGAAGCTGCTCCACCATCCATCATGCATGCAAAATAAGAAAAGCAAATAGTAAGTCACAGGGGTGAAAGGTACAGCATAGGAATATAGTCAATGGTATTGTAATAGCGTTGTAGGGTGATAGATGGTAGCTGTTCTTGTGGTGAGTGCGGCATAGCATATAGACTTGTCAGTCACTATGCTGTGCACCTGAAACTCATGTAACATAGTGTGTCAACTATACTTCAGTTAAAAAAAAAGTAAGAAAGGAAAATGGCAGCATCTGGTTGGAAAAGGAGCAAAGGGGAGTACAGGTGGCTAATTCTGACAGAAGAGTTAGCACTGGTCATGTTCCTTGAGTCCAATGACTCAGGTGCTTTCAAAAGTCCTAGTACATGGGGAATATCCACAGCCCTCTCTTCACCATGGAGCTGAGTTTCTTGACTGGGCTATCCATGCCATCGAACCAACTAGATTCCAATCTCTTCTGGTCTTGGTGCCAGGCTCTGTCTCAGCCCAGATGAGCATGGCGTTCAGGTCAACATCCCACAGGAGGGAGGCTAGTTAGCTCCCCCTTCTCCCTGGAGCTGGTAAGGACTGGGCGGGTGCTTCTCATGTTCCTGTTGTGAAATGGAATGTACAAACAGGGGATGTGATTCATGTCTGTAGACACATAGTATTCCTGACAGCTAATCAGGAAATGCCTCTTTATGTCTGGTCTTGTAAAGCCTCTTTAAAAGTTTGATAGAGACTACATGGGAGCAATCATTTTAAAGTGAGCATTGTTATCTCTTCAAGAACTGATGTCCCGTACTCACCACATCAGGTTCTGAGAAAACTTTATGTTGCCCTCCCCTTCCTCTGCCCAATCCTGCTACCCCACCCCCACTCACCACCAACACACACACACACACACACACACACACACCCCAAAATTCTTTGGAAGAAATGTCACACAACATGAGGCATACTTCAAACTAAAATATGTTGTTTGCTTTCAAGGCAGATTAACAGTTTCCCTTAATTTGTATAAAATAGAGAGAAATATTTAAAAGGCTTGTAAGAACAAATAAATCCAGCTCTCATCTGGTGCTCAATAAATAAGGAAGAGGGGGATAGGTAGGGAGAAGAGTTATTTATAAATCATGTGCATTTAACAACTTGAATTGAGGCTTCCCCCGAAGGAAATGAAAACTGCCTCCTTGTTCAGAGAAGTGAAGTTTATTATTTTATTTTATTAATTTACTTAATTATTTACTTTGCAAAGAGGCACCTACATTAACAAAAGGACTAGACATCAAGGAAATATAAGATCTTCATGGGAAGATCATGGCGTTCACAATTTACTGGTACAACAGTTTACTGGAAACGATTCTTTAGACATCTTAACAAAAACGAAAGTGTATATTTTAATGAACCTAGGCCAAGGGAAGCTATGAGTACAAATCCTTTCCAGGGTCAAAGGGGATCAAGACATTTGCTCAATGAGTAAATAGTTTTTGACTGGTTGATTAATAAGGATGAATTTTGAATTCCTCAAGATTTAACAAGACAACAAACTAGGCTTGTTTAGATTTCTCCTTTGGACCAGCAAGAACACATTGACACAACTCCCCCATGGAAAGGGGGGACCCTCCTTCTACCCATTCCTGGGCTCCTGAACCCCCAACCCAAAGGCACACACAGCTCAGGACATACAGAGGGAACCTTTAAGGTGAGAGACATTTACTCAAAGACTTTTCTGAACTATCAGAAGGGGAGATCTAGGAGCTTTTCATAAAACTTAATATCCCCCTTCCCCAGCAAAACAAAAGGTAAATTTTGCTTCTCTGATCAGAGGGGCAGTGTTTATTCCTTTTAGGGAACCTCTGTTCAGGTTGTTTAAATGCACAGGATGTACAGATGACTGTCCCCATCTGTGCCCCATCTCCTTTACTGACCATGATGGAAACAAACGAAGTCGTCCTCCTCCACTGTATTTACTCACCAAGTCCAGCTAGTCCTTCTTTGGAAGGGAGGCTCCAACTCTCTCTCTCTCTCTCTCTCTTTGTCTCAGTCCTTGGTGTTTTGCTCAAGCATGTTTTAATAGCTCTCTTCCCTTCAGTCCCTTCTTTTACTCCTGAAGTCTCCACCTTCCCAACACTCTTCTTTCATTTGCCAGTACCCTCCACAACTACCATGAGGTCCTTTGCTTCCACATTGAGTCTAAATTCTTCTTCATAGCTCTCAAGACTTCCTCTTTCTTTCTCAACCTCCTTGTTATCCACTATCCCTATTATTGACTACTTCCTAGACCTCTCTCCTCTGGTTAGATCGGTTTTCTCTTCCACTGGCTGGCCTTCTCTCTGCCTACCTTCTCTTTCTCCCTTGACCCCCTCTCCATGGACGTTCCTCATCTCTCTCTGCAGAGAGCGCCTCCCCATCAAAGCCCCACCTCTCCATTACTTCTTCCTCATATTCTTCCCTTTCTCGGAGCTCCCCCAGCATGTAGAGTTTGTGATCCTCCATTTAGCACCTGGTTGGACACACCTATGGAACATTTTCAAACTGCTCCATTTGTGTGAATCTCTTCTTCCACTAGTATAATAGGCTTTTCAAAGACAGAAAGTTCATTTCCTCTGCTTACATGTATTTTGTGGCTAGAAAAATCTTAGAAGAAAATGCATGATTCAAGTGGATCCATTGACATCATTGTGTGGTGGAAAGGCCTTTGGAGTGAGACTAACCTGGATGCTGCCACCTCCTCACTGTGTAAGTGAAACCTCTGAGTCTCTGTTTCCTTACCTGCAAAATGGGGACACTAATACTTGACAGAGTTACTGTTAAGTACTAAATGTCATAAAATATGTAAGACTTCTTACATACTGTTTGGCCCATAATTAAGATATCCAGTAGATGGTAGCAATGTAAATTACTATTGAGCTCTGGAGCAGGTAGGTGGCAAGATTCAATTCGGCAAGTGAGTAGGACTCACAGTGGGAGACTTTCGACCCTCAATAGCTAACTGATAAGGAGAGAGGAAGTAAGTGTAGGCTTACCATCTCATCAGCCTCAACTGGGTGGACTTGGGCTTACCTATCTGGAAGAGATTTACTTTATAAGGTGAGAAGGAAAGACTATCCAGATGGGACCAACATACCAGAGGCTCATGCCCAGTGCTCCTGGCCTCAGAGATAATGCAGGGCCCATGTGCAGAGGTACACTGTCATGTAAGAGCAATGTCCCAGAGATGAGGAGCAGACATCTGGCCTTGGCAGAGAGATTCTCCAGGAAGCAGGAGCTAGGCTGGTGCTAGACACATAAGGAATGGCTCCATAGATTCTGCAACAAGCTGGATGCTAAGGGGAACAGAGAAATATTAGGGATATAATAATAGTAATGGACTATTCCACAGTGCTTACTATGTGCCTGCATTGCTCTAAGAATTTCTATACCATAACTTCTTTAATCCTCACAACAATCCTATCAGGATTGAGCTGGATAGTCTCTGTCTGCCCATCTGCCATTCTCTGCCTTTCTGTACTCTGCTTTGTACCCCAGAAGCTAGCTGTTAAGGATAGCTTCAGTCTGGCTCCCTTGCACTCTGGATCCCAGGTGGGTTCAGCCACTGGGGACTCCAGCAGGAGGCACACACATCCAGGAAGGGCATAACAACATCAGGCCTATACAATGACAGCGGCAGTGTTCCTCCACCGAAAATTCCCTGCAGGCAAATCTGTACTTACTCTCCATTCTGGTGACACCCCATGGCCTAGGGGCAGCATTGGCTCCCCGGTGTTGCCAGCTCTGGGGTGCTTCACTGTCCCTTGTTGGTTTCCCCTAGTCCTGCCCACTTTGGCAACAAGTCTCTATTAAACTTCTCAAGTTGAGAATGTATCTGTTTCTTGCTAGGAGGCTGACTGAGAGAATTATTGTCCCCCTTTTACAGATGATGGCACTGAGTCCCAGAGAAGATAAGTCATACCAAGTAGTGGTGTGGCTGGGACTCAAAGCAGGCCCCCAGTCTCCGAGTTGGGCCATACATTTTCCTGCCAACTCAGTCTATGAGATAACCAAGAGGTGATCCAGTGACGGACTCAAGAGTGCAGCTTTGTACTTTCACACCCCACCAGGCCACCTCCACCCATCAGGCTGGCCCGGTCTTAGTGATCCAGGCCACAAAGCTCAGATTCTGGATGTAGTGACTCACGGACAGCTGCCTCCCACTCTAAGAAAAGTGCAAACCTCTTCCCAAGCCATTGTCAATTCAGTGTTTTGTTCTTGTTCCTCTTTGCTGACCAAAACTCTAATTTAAAATTTTAATGTACAATAGTAGGTCCCTAATTGCTTGAAATTCTCCCAAGACTCTTGTGAAGAGCTAAGTCAATGCCTTCAGCCTTGGTCATCTGGAAGGATACCCAGTCCTTCATCTGTTCATTGGGAAGGATCTGGATATGGAAAGTGACCCCCTACAGCATCTGAGTCATGCTCAAATGCCAGGGAATCCAGAACCACATGGTCTACTGAAGAGCTCAGCCTAGGTCACCTGGGATCTGGTCAGCTGGGGAGGCTATCTATACTGGGGCTCGATATGCACACCACGAGCAGCATGATGGACCCCACTGCCTCCAGCCACCTGTGAACAGCTGCCTCTGAAGAAGTGGCCTTTGATACCAACAAAAAGTGCCAACCATGTCAGAGCCGACAGACACGCCAGCCCGCATCCCCACCACAGTCCCCAGGCCGAACCGCCTCCTCTTCTTCAGAGTGGTTTTTGTTTAGCCCAGTTCAGACTCCAAACTGGACTGCAAGACTTCGAAAGAGGTGGACAGAGGACAGAGGGAGGACAGAGAAGAAGAATGCCACAGCCTCCCCGGGTCTATTTCGAGGAGATAGGACAAGGGAGCCTTTCCTGCTTCTTCATCATCTCTTCTCCTCTCTCTGAGGCTGAAGATAATTCACAGAGATCCTAATGACACTTTGGGTGTGGAGGAAGTCAAGATTTTTGCTCTGTGTCAGAGACAACATTTCATTTGGTTGGGAGAAAAAATTAAAGAAGAAAAACAATTTTGTTTTACACATCTACCCTTTTTTTTTTTTTTTTGGAGGGGTAGGGAGTTCTACTTGGAGTGTCCTGCAATCACGTTTTTTCAAATGTGAAAAAAAATAAAATGTTAGATGGATAGATTCACATCTCACTAGAAAAGAAAGAAAGAGAAGAAAGAAAAGAGACATCCAGATGAGTGTCCACCAACTCTCCCACAGAGATGTATACCAAATGAAGCCCTATTCTGTAAAAAATCACACTTGGCCATAAGATTTTGTGAAGATAGAATTATTTGATTTGGGGACTGCTTTTAAAGATATCTGGATTCTTTTCTTCCTCTTTGCCATCTTTATATTTATGGGGTAATTCTTTAATTCACATGTAATTGTTAAAGGCAAGGACTCTTGAGGCCAAACTACCAGGACTCGTATTCTGACTCAGCCACTCTGAGCTTGAGTTTGTCTGGAAGCTGACCTGAAATAAGGATTTGGGTATAAGTGGCTTATTTGAGAGCTAACATCGGGAAGCATCAGTGAGGGGTGCCTGGGTGGCTCAGTTGCTTAAGCGTCTGCCTTCAGCTCAGGTCATGATCTCAGGGTCCTGGGATTGAGCCCCATGTTGGGCTTCCTGCTCAGCAGAGAATCTGCTTCTTCCCCCGCTCTTATGCTCTCTCTCTAACTCAAATAAATAAATAAAATCTTAGGAAAAAAAAAAAGGAAGTATCAGTGAGGGAGTGGGGAGGTGATGCAGGAAAGGGAAGACAGACCATGTAATGTGCTTAGGAAGCAGGCTCCCTAGGGGTGTCTGGGGTTCTCTTCTGAGACGACATGCTTCAAGGCGTCCCATCTGAGAGGCAAGGAAGCTGGGTATTTATCTACCGACTCCCATCCTTCATTAGTTGAGGGCTGACCTCTAGCCTGTGAGCTCCCTGGAATTTCGAGGCAGAGAAGCCCTTGGGCAAAAGTGGGGACGTGCTTGCCTGCCCAGGACCAGTGGGCACTGAGAGGATGTGAGTGCAGGACCAGCAGCATCTGCTATAGTCCACCCCTGTCAACACACAGATCCATTCATGCATCTATCTTGTCACTGAGTTTTCAAGGTGGCTGGTTACAGTTTTCAGGAAAAAAAAAATTTCTAACAAGCATATGAGTAAGACAAGCTACAGTCCCTTCTATTGCAGTGAAGACCTAAGGCTCGAACTCTGCTATCATTATCTGGCTCCTCTACTCCTACCCTGGGTTCTGACCCTCAGCCAGTCCTTCTGCTGATGTACGTTGTGTGCCCAGTGGGATAAGCTAGACCTTCACCCCTGAGGGGTCTAACCCACAGGTTTGCATGTCCTAATCAGGCTGTGGTTGCTGCAATTGCCAGTTCATAGTACAGAAGCATCAAGGGGGGGACCCAGATGAGTCCCAGACATATTTCTTCCTGTTCCTACTGTGCAGAAGAAAGCCTGCTCCCTTGGGATCATCAGGGTCCATTATCCCTGCCAGTATAAAAACTTGGAAAATTTTTTGGCTTGCTGGACCACTGAGCCAAGAAGTTTAAAATGACCAGGTGACAGATGTAACTTTGGATTTAGTGACACCCTGATGATGTTCCTCTGTTTGGACATTCCTCCCACCTCCCACTCACTTCAGGAACCGGAATCTTTAGTAGAAACTGAAATTGCAAAATCAGGAAGTACCATCTCCCCAAGTAGGTCACTAGGAATGATGGTGAGAGGGCCACTTACTGCTTTTATTGCCTGGATCTGAGTATCCTGCCTCCCGGGGCCAAGCGCTGGATAACATCTGAAAGACCAGTGTCCCAAGTCCGTGGCATGTGATTCCCAGCTAGCAACTCAGCTAAGTGTTTATGAGGCCATTCCAAAATTCTACTAAGCCAGCAGCCTCCAAATGATGTGCTGGGTGGTAGAATCAGTAGATCCGGTGGCTGCGTAACCATCATCTTGACTTCACTGTAAAGTGGCTTCTTTGGTCTGAGGTGATACTAAGTGGATTCCCATGTTGGTAAACTAGATATTCTGTGAGTCCTTGGAGCAAGGTACTGGCAGAGGCTCTGTAGACAAGGAAGATAAATCTGTCCCCAGTAAGCGTAAGTCTCTGTCTCCTTCTGAGGGAGACGGGCCAGCATAATCAACTTTCCACCAGCACTAAGTTGACTCCTCGAGGGACGGTACAAAACTGAGAGCTCAGCCCCAGCCTCCATCGTTAGGTCAGGCACTGAGGTGCAGCAGGAGCTGGGGTGGCCTCGAAGAGAGGAAACCCATGCTGTGGCTTCCATCCCTGTCATTCGTACAACCAAATCAGGGGTCTAGTTTTCAGCAGCCTGCCCTCCAACTGCAGCAGATGGGAGTCTCTCTACCTATGCCGGCATGGAGGACCCTTGACCTTCTCATTCTTCACTGACATGAACCTGTTATCTTCTTTCTTCAGAGTTACCACCGCAGTCAACGACAGACAACCAACTCCCCAATCTTTGTAGTTACTGTTGCCCCCAACTCTCTCAAGTGCTAGAACTCTCCCATGAGCCGGGGCATCCCTTTCCACCAGTACGCCATCTCAGTCCTTCACAGGTGAGAGTCTATATTCTCCAGCACCAAGGGTTTTCACCATCTCACTTACTGCCAAAAAGGATTCTCGTTACCTTCTGCCCAGTGAACTCTCAGGTTCCAGATCCACTTGTGGGTCTGTTTTCTAAGACCATTTCCAGTTCAACCAACTGTCTTGGTTTGAGTCTCCAGAAATAGATCCCATGACAAAGATTCGAGTGGAAATATTTTCTGTAGGAGATGACATCAGAAAGCATCAGTTAGAGAGTGATAGATGGGTGGGAAGCAGCAAACACCTGTGAAGTGAGCATTTTAACATTATGGGCAGATGCAGTTCCATCCCAGTGGGGACCTTGGAGACCATATAAAGGGAGCATGCTACAGAATGTCCCACTCAAGGGGAAAGCTTGCTGGGGTCTTTATCCACCAGTTTCATTGGTTGAAATCTATCCGAGGGCCATTCATTCCCTGGAACTTCCAACCTGCCCTGGTGCCTGGGCCACGGCTGCTCCTGTGGCCAGAATAAGGCATCAGGTGGAGAGTCCCGAGAGCTTCCAGTAGAAAGCTGCTGTTGTAAATGGGAGCCATGAGTGCTGGGAATCTAAGGGTGGGGCAGCAATAACCTGTCTGATTTGGGTCAAATTACTTATCATCCCAATGCCTCAGTTCCCTTATCTGAGGATAATAATAGTATCTCCTAGGTAGGGTCATATTGAAGCCTATATGGGAGGTTCTAAAGTGTGTAGAATAGCTTTGGCCAAAGTGAGCAATAAGTGGTGAGTCCTCTCCTTTGGGATCTACATTCAGACCATATAAACTAATGTGGGGCTTCACATGATAGAGCCCAGGGAAAGATGATCCTTGGCTGTTTTCAAGTTCAACCAGGTTGAATGCTTCAAGTTAAGGACCAAAGCCACAACGTTATCTTCCTTTGCAACTAAAGTGACTGGCTCCCAGAGAAGAAGGGGGGGAAATTACATAGGCAAATTACTGTTTCTTTTTTAAAATATTTTATTTATTTATTTGACAGAGAGAGCACAAGAAGGGGGGAGCAGCAGAAGGAGAGGGAGCAGGGAGGGAGCAGGGAGCCCGACACGGGGCTCGATCCCAGGGTCCTGGGATCAAGCCCCACATCAGGTTCCCTGCTCAGCCGAAAGCCTGCTTCTTCCTCTTGCACTCCCCCTGCTTGTGTTCCTTCTCTCGCTGTGTCTTTCTCTGTCAAATAAATTTTAAAAAAAAAAAGAAGAAGAAGAAGAAGAAACATGAATTCCCACTGTAGGACAAGTCCCACATCTTTGGTCTAAAGTTCCTAGACTTGTCACTGATGTTAGCTCCTTTCCATCTTCCCATCACATAGCCGTGTAGTCTGAGTCAAAACTATATAAGAGATGGAGGCTGGAAGACCTGAGTTCTGGTCCCTGTGCTGTCATGACTCATTATCACACATTGGGTCCATTTCTCAACCTGTCTGGACCTTAATTTTTCCATCCATAAAATATGGATAAAATAATACCTCCATTCATTATCTTACTGATTAAATAAGAGAGTGTGTTTGTGTGAAGGATTTTTAAAGTTTAAGATGTTATTTAAAATGAGTTTATATTAAACATAATTGCCAACCCGGCAAGAGGTAGAACCTGGGCCTTGCATGTAGCTTTTGGAGATATGCATCTATGAGAATCACCTCTGGGCATGAGACGCTAGCTTTTGCTCTGGTCCTGCCACCTGGCCTGGCTGAACCTCTTGTCTCCCTTCTCCCCTGTAGCTACCTCCCCCAGGCTCTGTCCGCATCTCTGTCCCCTCACTCTGGCCACTGACCCCCTTCCTACGTTTGTACCTTGAATTTGGTGTATCGCCCCAGGGATGGCTTGTGTCGCATCCCCACACTGCTTCTCCCTTGAGGCTCCAACTTCATCCTCTGATTTGAGCTTGAACGTCCTGGCTCTCTTCCTGCCGGAATTCTCCTCCCTTTGTGCCACCTCCCACGCTAGGACAACAACTCTGTGGTGAAGCACTTTTTTAGAACTATAGTTAAAAAATCTGAAGGAGAGAGTATGATTTTTAACCAGCTCACTTGAGCCCCAGAGTCTAATTTTCAAATTACAAAAAAGAAAATAAATCAGTTGAAAGAAGGGGGAAAAGGCGGTTTATAAGTCACATTCTGCCAGCCACAGCTACTGGGACTTCTATTTCTCTTTAAGGGCATCTGGACACATCACACGAAGGGAACCCATACTTCGAGGGAGCTAAGCCTTCAGTCACCATAAAAGCTCATGAATTCGAAATTGATTCTGAATCAGCAAACAAGAGGATCCAGTGCAAAAAGCATGAGACTGGGTGCCTGGTACCTAAGGGGGCCCAATAATATTTGTTAAGTAAGAAAATGAGAATCCCAATATGTGATTTTTAGCACAACCTTCACAACCTTCATTCATAATTATTTATAATATGGCTCTGAATAAAGGACTTGACCCCTGGGCATCAATTTCTTTATAGAAGGTGAGCATCCCTGTGGTTCCTTCCAGATCTAACATTCTCTTCAGTGTAACTGGTCGACGGTACACAACCGCACAGCTAAGGACACAGAGGTTTCCTCCAGTTCTCTGCTCAAATGTCTCCTTGTCGGAGAGGGTGTTCGCGATAATTCGATATTTGATATTAGTGTCTGCCTCCCTCTCCCATCACCCTCTGTCCTTACTGTGTCCTTCGTAGCATTAGCACGTATCTATTCGTTGTTTATTATCTGTCTCCTGCCACTAGAGTTGAAGTGCCTTGAGAGTAGAGATTTTATCTGTTGTGTCCACGGCTGTATCCCAGCACCTAAAACAACACCGGACACACGGGAGGCTCTTGACACGTCCTCGTTGAACTAATGCATGATCTCAACAAGCTACAAAGAATATCATTTGGGGAAGAATATGCGCCCTATTTAAGAAATCGAACTTTTCAAGTGCTTTTGACTCTGTTTCAGAATTGCTTATTTGCTTTGAAGTTAATGCCATTAACAGCAAACCACTATTCTCCTTTCTTAAGACTAAATCCCCCAAAACCATTTCCCTGGCGATGCTTTGCTGCCCTCATCCTGATTATTCTTCACCTTGAACGTAATCCAATTGCACACATTTATAATAATTAAAATTCCGTTTTATTTGTTCAGGCTAGTTTCCCCTGATTATGATGTTCCAAATTCACGAGTCTGGTAGCAGATCACTTATTGCCACGTGCAGGGGCTTCTGGGCCATTTGTGGACCTGTCCTAGAACAATAGTGTCGAGTGCTTCTGAGTGTCGAGTGTCAGTTCTGCACTGAGACTTAATGTATTTGAATCCTGGCTTTGCTACTTAGTACCTGTGTGATTTGGAGCAAGTTCCTCAGCCTCTCTGTCTCCTTTCATCATCTGTAAAATGGGGATAATTGTATCTGTATCTGCTCTATGTCTTAGAAGGCCGACCTCTAGAGACTTGAGCTCCTCGGCTCCCTTGGGTTAGGCCACAGGGAGGCCCTGAGCAGGAGATCTGAGGACACCAAGAAAGGGGGTTGGAATATCTGTCCTCCAGCCATCCCTCCTTACTGGGATTTGGACAGAGGCTGTCTGCCTTGACCATGGCCATAGCACTTAATAAGTAGTCTGTCTGCCATAGCTAAAGATGTGACTCTGTCCTTTTTCCTTGCTCCTTCCAGCCTGGGACATAAACAGTTTCCTGTTCCTGCTGGTTCCAGATGTATCCGTATTCCTCGAAGGTCTCTCTAATCCTATCTACACCTCTGACAGCAGTCCCTTCATTAAAAATCTCTTCAGTTCATCTTTGGAGTTGTGCTTTCCACTTTCTGCCAAATCCCAACCAAAGCTGCATGAATGCACTGCTGGGCATTACATGTGTAAATACATGTAAAACAACTAGAACATTGCCTGACGCGTTGTAAGTTCTCAGTCTGGGTGAATGATTATTATCCACATAATTCGACGAGGGAAAATCGTACAAGACTGTATATGTGACAATATTGTTCAGAAGTGACCCTACATTCTGTCTAGTGGGAAAAAACTGGCATTGTATATGGTCTTTTGCATATGATCTTAAGCAAGTTAAGAAACCTCCCAGAAGTTCATGGTTGCTGCGAGCAGATGTATATGACAAAAAGAGATCCAGGGTCTGGTAACTATAGGCCCTCATGCATGGTAAGCAGATGAGGATCTAGTACCTGCTTCACAGGGTTCCATCTATACAGGGAAGGGGCCCCACATTCAGTTTAATGCTCTGTACTTCCCATCTTGAAATTCTTTTTTAAAAAAGATTTTATTTATTTATTTATTTGACAGAGAGAGAGAGTGAGAGAGCACAACTGAGGGTGGGCAGAGGGAGAGGGAGAAGCAGGCTCCCCACTGAGCAGGGAGCCCCATGCTGGACTCAATCCCAGGACCTGGGATCATGACCTGAACTGTAGGCAGAGGTTTAACAACCTGGGCCACCCAGGCACTCCCCATCTTGAAATTCTTAATAATTTTTGCACAAGGATTCCTGCATCTTCATTTTGTACTGGGCTCCACAAATTACGTAGCCAGTCCGTGAGGGAGGGTTCACTTTATTTTTCAAATAATTGATGGCACTCTGTAATTGACAATTTTTTTTTGTATGAAACATGGATTCACAATCTATGGGAAGGAAAATGAGACTCTTAAAAGATGACATCTGGTGTTGAGACTGTATTAGTCAATTAATAAATACCTGCCAAAGAGCTAGCATGGGTTAGATGCCGTGCCAATACCTCTTTGAACCCCAAATTCCCTGCTCTGTAGCTCCAGGCTGAGTCGGTCGACACGTGACAGGATGGAACTGCCCTAGCCATGAACCTTTCAGTCATATCTGTGGTATCTGAGTCTTGGGGAAAAAAAAATAGTCTCTTATTTCATCATGGAACTGTGACTTGGATTTGGACTGTGAATCATAGAAACTCGATTAGATGAACTGGCAGCTAAAATCCTCCAGTTAAAGAAGCTTAAAATCATACCAAATCTGGTACGACTTGAGGGATGATGCTCAGCTTCTTCAGCATCCCAATTCTACAAAACTGAAAATTCAAAGAAGCACCCAGAACTCTTATTTCCTCAAGGTAACAGTTAGCACCCACTGGGGGTGCTGTGACCTTGATGGAGGGTGGAGTAAAAACAGAACATAAATGTGTCCACTTAAGGAAAAAAATGGCTCTGCTGGGCATTAGGCAAGGCAGGACTGCTTCCAACACACCCTGATGGCGCATAACATGTGCGACCCTTGGAGATGCTCTTTGTTCATCCCACACGTAGAGATAGAGCCTGAATGAAAGATACCTCCCAAATAGCAGCACATGCAAACATCTCCGGTGAGAGAAGAAAGGCTAAGAAATGGGTTTTATATGTTTGGCTGGAATCTGAAGGGATTAAATGGAGCAGAATCTAGGAGCATAGGTTTGGGGTAAGAGAGAGGTTTTACTTTTTTAAAAATGAACGATTAGGGGTGCCTGGGTGGCTCAGGCATTGAGCGTCTGCCTTCAGCTCAGGTCATGATCCCAGGGTCCTGGATCGAGCCCTGCATCGAGCCCTGCATCGGGCTCCTTGCTCGGCAGGAGGCCTGGTTCTCCCTCTCCCACTTCCCCTGCTTGTGTTCCCTCTCTCGCTGTGTCTCTCTCTGTCCTATAAATAAATAAATAAAATCTTTTAAAAAAATAAAAATAAAAATAAAAATGAACCATTAAATCAGAACACTTCTGTCTTACATTCATATACACACGTGCGCGCGCACACACACACATGCACAGAGCCAATGTGCCTTCCTTTACAACACTAGTTAATGCCTCCTCTAAGATACAATGAAGTAAAAAATTGAGGAAAATATGGGGAGGGGGAAACGGGGAGCTGATAGAGAAGGTAGCTTTCTATTTGTATAAGTTGTTCCACAGACAAAGAAGTTAGTTTTTATCTATATGATCTATAAATTCTCCAGGTGGTTTTCCCATTAGGCTGTGGGTTACTCAAGGTCAATGCTTGGTTCAAGAGTTGGTCTCCATATGGGTTTAGACTGGAAGAAAGAAATGCAATGTAGTGATCTTTTCGCCTTTCTGTGAACAGGACTGACACCGGTGTGTAACATCTTTTCCCCTTCAGATTGCCTTGGATATTCTGATAACTGAATAAAGACGTCAGAGGAGAGCTCCTAGACACAAAGTGTGATATGTCCTGGGCTTCAAACGCTACAGTGCTGTCTCTAGATGGCAACCAGGAGATTATCTAAGCAAGCTCATGTGGTTGGTTATCTTAACCAACTCTTGGGAACAGGTACAGAGGAAAAAGGACCCAAGCCCAGCTACTAATCATGGAGCATCAGCCTTGGAAAACCCCAGAGGCAGACGGGGTGGGGAAGGCTCTCATGGACAAAAGGTCAATGGTGACTCAAAAAGGCAGCCTCATCAACATGGCCATGGCTAACTGATGTTTATTGCCAGAGTTATCAGATGGTGGTTGTGGGTTTCTATAATAGGCGATGAGAGACGAGTGTGACTACTTCATATGTTAGCAAACCATCTGATAATAAAGAGTGCAATAAATATTTTTTGAGTGAATGCTATTGAGTAGGCAGGGCTATAAGAATTCACATGTTCATTATTAAAGATACTAATCTGTCACTAGAGGTTAAATCTTGTCGTAAAGACTGTAATATGCCACCCTGGGTTGGAGGCTAGGGATTCTAAGTCTGCCTTCCCCTGGGGGAGGCCGTGGTTCTTATCCTCCTTATCATCCTACTGTTCTTTATTTACTTCCCCCTCTTAACTTCTCTTCCCCTTCCCTTTCTGAGAGAGGAGCTAGTGACAAAGTCAGGGTTAAAGTTTATTTTACCTGAAAGGCAAGGAGGAGGAAGAAAGACCCTCCACATCTCCTCATCTCTTTTCCATCCTCCCTGTCCTATCAGCGCCTATCCCTACAATCTCCATCTTCTCCAATACCTCAGTGTCCATCTTCTCTTTCACATCCTCTTGTTTTTCCATCTCTACCTCCTCTCATCTAATTGTTTTATCACATTCAATGTAGGTATCGCCGATTAAGCTAAATAAGATCATAGGAACATGCACATTTCAGGTTTTCCAACAGATTGGATGTTATTTTATTAATGGTAATACTTAAACATAATGTTTGCCACTACTCTCTTGTTCTGACATATCTGACAGGGATATAGCCTTTGGTTTCCCATATTATTTCCAAATTTGAATATTAGAGTTTCTGTCATCAAGGTGTTTCATCGTATTTTTCTTCATTACCATAACCTATTGTTACATGAAAACAGAAATAACAAGCACTATGGAAGTTTAAAAGAAAGAGACATTGTTGTGAGCGGGGAAGCTTGTATAAGAGTTTCCACAGACGGGCAAACTTGAATTGACCTTTAAAAATGTGCAGGGTCCAAGTAGTCCAAGAAGAAGAAGGAGAGCATTTTAGGTAGAAGAAATGATGTGAAACAAGCAAAAATGTATAAGGTGTGAGAGGAGGAAAGAAAGGAGACTGGTGTGAATGAAGTACCATGTAGGGCGGCAGAGAGATATAGAGATGAAAACCATATAGGATGGCTAAATTGTGGATAATGTTGAATATCAAGCCAAAAGTTTAGGACTTTACCGTTACCTTGGCCCTAATGGTTTTGGATGCAAATAACAGAAAGCTTCTCAAAGTAGTGTAAGCCAAAAGGAGTGAGTTCACCTAAAAACAAAGGGACCTGGAGGAGCCCAGTGGCAGAGTGGGCAACTGGGTTTCCCCAAGGCTTGGAACCAGGAATGAAAAGCTCTCAGGAGCTAGAGCACAGGCTTGCTAGTTTGGAGCCTACAACTCCGCCCCACTCATGTCCTTTCCTCACCTTGGCTTATCTCTGCATATCCTTCTCATCCTTTCCCCTCTGCAAAAGAGATTTTTTGTTTGTTTGTTTCCCCATGAATATATAAGACAGTTCAGCCCACAACTCACACATTTACATCTCCTCAGTCCAACTGGCCAGCAGAAGCTACCAGCATCTTTGACTTCCAATTCCAAATTTCTGTGAGAGAGAATCTGCATGTCCATTCCTAGTACAATGAGAGAATTGATGCCATATTGAATTAATATGACTCCCGGGGCTCACCTCTGGGATAAAGGAACTCTCAGAGAAGGAATATAGGACTGCAGCCTGGGCAGTTACACTAAAGGTTGTTTTCAATAGTTTTAGAGCCACGTGAATGTTTTGGAGGTGAGGGAAGAAACAACCAAAGTGATCCTAGGAAGCTTCACTGGGGAGCAGAATGGGTTAGAAGGGAATATTCTGGAAGCAGGAAGAACAAAGAGGAGCTATTTGAATCAAGGCACTGAAAGCTTGAAATAATGTGGCTATGGTCAACCTGACAACTACTATCTAGAAAAATAAAGTTGGTTCAACAAACACAACTCTGCATTAGTCATGAGAGAAACATGTATTTCATAGCTCAGAGCTAAGCCTGGGTATATGTAAGCTGTACCATACTCACATGCTGGCAGTGGATCTGTCTTTAATCCAGTGGTTGCCCAACTTCCTGCTTTGAAGTTAGAATTTGGGTAACCTAAATTAGTAGGGGGAGACCCGTAAAATGGAGTAGGTTTTATGCTCTCCTATTCTAACTACTACCTAGGACTTTATAAATTCTCATTCCCTGAAACTGGTCAAAATTCGTTTTTCATCTGTTGCTAGTTAATTTGATAGGTTAGCTGAGGTCATAGTGATCAGTCTAAACCTCTGCATGGACAGTCAGCTTCATTCTGTCCTTTGACCACTAACCATATCCTCATGAGGCTCCATCATCAGGTCCAGTTATGAGAAGGTTGAGAGAGCAGAGACCAAAGCCCTACCCTGGCATTTGGAAAAATATTAAAATACCACCACGCCCCTGACATCTTTAGCTTCCTCCTGATTACTAATGACCTGCTACTCCCTGTGTTTACAACGGTATACAAGATGATCCTCTACAGTGCTCTAGCCCTCAGTGTTTTAGCTACATCTCCCATATTCAGACTGGCTTCCACTGGCAATGGAAAAATATTGCTGCAGGGTCTTCCACATGTGTTTTCAACAACTCTGTTAGAACAGAAAACCCCACTCAAACAAACAGAAAAATTGTACGGCCAAAGGCCAAAGGCAGGCCAAAGGAAGGGCAGTGTATTCGTTTACAAGGACTGCCATAACAAAATAGTACAGACTGTGTGGCTTAAACAACAGATGTTTTCTTTCTCCTAGTCCTGGAGGCTGGAAGTCTGAGATCAAGGTGTTGATGGTGTGGTTTCTTCTGAGGCCTCTCTCTTTGGCTCGCACTTGCATCCCTGGTGTTTCTTCTTTGTGTCCTAATCTCCTCTTCTCACATAGACACTAGTCAGATTGGATTAGGGGCCCACTCATATGACCTAATTTGACCTTAATTACCTCTTTTAAGCCCCTGTCTCCCAATGTAGTCATATTTTAAGGTACTGGTGATTAAGACTTCAACATACAAATTTTGGAGACCATTCACTCCCTCACAGGTAGCTCTGAGGTTAATTCAGTGTTTCAGGTCTAGCCTCAGACCCCAGGTATTGTCATCTGTCTGCTCAGTCGTGCTCAACATGTGGGTTTTATCCTCAAGCTAGCTCCCCTCATGTTGTAAAATGACCGCCGCAGTTCCAGCCATCACATCCAAAGGTGATAATGCCTAGTAGAATGACAAATTCTCTTTCCCTGTATGTGTATCTCTGGACAATCCTTTTCAAAAGGACCCAGGGCAGACTTCTCTCTCTTCTTCTCTCTCTCTTTTTTTTTAAGATTTTATTTATTTATTTGACTGAGAGAGACACAGCGAGAGAGGGAACACAAGCAGGAGGAGTGTGAAAGGGAAAAGTAGGCTTCCCGCAGAGCAGGGAGCCCGATGTGGGGCTTGATCCCAGGACCCTGGGATCATGACCTGAGCCGAAGGCAGCCGCTTAACGACTGAGCCACCCAGGCGCCCCGAGGGTTGCTTTTTAAAAAGAGAGATACCCACACAAAATCAGGGTCCTCTGAGGAAAAAGGAAAGGGATAAATGGAAGCCAACAATGTCTGCTGCAACAGTTTGCCTACTTGCTTCCCATGGACTATGTTCCTGAATTTTGAGCATGACTCTAGACCCTGGTGACTGCTCGTCTAGGAGCACCAGGTAAAACTAATCTTTGTACTGCAATAAATAGCCCTATTAATAAATATCAGTTTCGGGGCGCCTGGGTGGCTCAGTCGGTTGGGCGACTGCCTTCGGCTCAGGTCATGATCCTGGAGTCCCGGGATCGAGTCCCGCATCGGGCTCCCTGCTCGGCAGGGAGTCTGCTTCTCCCTCTGACCCTCCTCCCTCTCGTGCTTTCTGTCTCAAATAAATAAATAAAATCTTTAAAAAAATAAAATAAAATAAAATAAATAAATATCAGTTTCCCTGGGCCGACTCACTTGCAGTGAGCAGTCTTTTCCAGCTTATGCCTTCTCCTCCCCATGCCCATGACCCCAACCCAAGGTTAGCTTTTGACACAGCCAGCATCTTCTGCTCCACTAGCAATTTCAGGTCTCAGTTGCCCTGTACTAGTCGTAACAAATCTGGCTCTAGCTAGCCATTTGGCGAATACATATCATTGAGACGGAGAGGAACCGGCCAAGAGAATAGGGATCACTTAGCACAAGCGCATCACCCATATTAAGAAAATAACTTGCAAACTACGTCATGCAATGGTAGGTTACTAGCTGGGACATCCTTTACTTGTGTTGCTTAACAAAGGGCAGGTATCAGTACCATTCAGAAACTACTCCTTTACTGCTGATAATTTAATTAAGCTTGGAAGGGCTTTCTACTTTCTTGTTAGTTTCATTCTTGTATTGCCTGCATCAAGAAAGAAGAATCTGGTTCTGCTCTGTTTTTCCCACAGACCGTCCAAGAACAACTTAAAAATCTAATACTTGCAATGAAAAACACACTATTTTTTTTAATCTTCCATGAGTCTCTTATTCTTTTACAATTCAGCTTATTTGATCTAGAAATGGCTTTGCTTCCAAAAATGAAGATTAATTTGTTTTGGTTTTTGATGAAAAAACAGCAATGTGTAAATAAATAATACAAAAAGAAATCTTGCTATCTTCCATAATTTCTATTTAATATTAACAGATTCTTTCTACATATGAGCTTGCTGTGTCCCTGATACTAGTTTAAATCACTTTCCCTACCCCAGCTCTCCTTCAGCATGTAAATGCTCCAGGGGACCTAGCTCTTCTTTATGTACCTACATATATTTTTCACCCATGTCGACCAATAACAACCTTAGTCTTCTGTTTTAGGCATTTGTCTCTGATAAGCACAGAGCAGAGAGATGAAAGGGGCCTTTCTTTGGAATGAATTGAGCCAGGAAATGTCAAAGAGAGTTGATCACTGCTGGTGAACCACGTGGCGAGAGAGAGAGAGAGAGAGAGAGAGAGAGAGAGAGAGAGAGGAGCCAGGACAGTAAGGGATCTGGGAGCCAAGTCATGAGTTTAAGCGATCAAAGAAATTAGTCTTGAGAAGAAGTGAAAGCCTTGATAACCTTGAGGTGTTTTTCATGAAGAAAAAAAAAAAAGCCAATGACAATAACCACAGTAAGAGCTAAATTTTACCGAGGGCTTATTCAGATGAAGGCTCCAAAGAAGCAAATTATGCCTGATCATGAAAAACAAACATAGTCGTCTGAGACTAGAATGAATGGGCTCCCCAGTAAGCTAGTGCCCCTGGGTATTCAAATGCAAACCAGCTGCTCACATCTCAATAATGCACTAGAAAGGACTTACCTCTTGCCGTGGGATGTTGGACTAAAGGGTTTCTGATTTTCCTTCGTGCTGAATCCATGGACCATTAACAGTTAGGAGAGCTATTTGATTCATGGCATTTTCTTAGAAAACATTTAAACCAAGCTAAGCTCCCCACCCGCCCACCCTCCACCCCGACACCACTTTTCCCATCTTCTTGTCCTGCCCTGCGCAGCATTCATGGCGAGAAGAGAGAAGGCGGCTCAGTGGGCAGTCCTTTCCTTCATCCACACAGAGCTTTCTCCACTGCCCCAGGCACAATGCCTGGACAAATTCTGACCCGTGTAAACCTTGCTACCCCACCCCTGACACCAACAAGATCAGACTTTGTAAACAACCACCTTAAACCTTCCTATGGGTTTTCCTGACTTTCACAGACAGGCCTCCAATCTGTTATTTCTTTGAAAAATAGACACTACTTCATCTCAGGATATCTGCTGTGCCTCTTAGTGATCTGCTCTATAGCTTTAACTATAGCCAGCTGGAACAGAAATTTGCCAAATTAATGCTCAGAGTTGTTGCATGCCTAGTGATTATAAAACTAAACTGAAAGAGTGATAGAAAAAGGGCCTAGAAAAGACTCTCTTAATCTAGCTCAGAATGGCTGGGTCAGGATGATTTCATGGGTTATTTCACTCCTAATTTCTAGATTGCTGGATAATTTCAATAAAGATGATGCTGGGCAATTACTGAGTCAGCGACACACTTGAGTTACTGCCTTTACGACTTTTACAATGGAGCAGAGAGGTGAGTCACATTTTATTGCAGAGCACTTGTGTCTGTTAGAGCTTCAATCCATCCCACCATGAAAAAGTCAAGTACGAAGAAAAGATATCCCTGGGAAGATACAATAGAAGGAAAATGATAGAAGGAAAATGATAGAATATCATCTTTATCTCCAAGCTCTGTTTCGTCCACAAATTATTCTTAACCTATCTATGAATGTTGTAGACAGTGAAGATGATCTCAAAATGTGAAACATGTTGTTGACCTCATTTAATGGAATACGGTAAAGCATCTCTTTCTCTTTTTTAAACTGCCAAATCGTGTTGTCTAAATCTTATGTTAGATCTCTCAGTTGTGAGCAAATACATAAAAATAGCGTTCCACTCTGTAGTTGGGCCTAAGCCAATTAATGAGAACAAGGAAATGACTCAGTGGAGAGTCTGAGATACTCTATATTTTAGAATTCACATTATCCCCCCCCCCAACACACACATGCTCATTTAAGAATGAACTTGAGCAAGACCTCAAAAAAGGATATGATGCTCCCTTCACATGGATACCTATGATCCAAAGAGTCTCCAAAAGACAGAAACATGTCCAGTGACAAGGACACACAAGCAGAGTGAATGCTTCCCCATGCAAACTACATCCTAACGATTCACTGTTCCAGAATTCTTTTTCAATGCCTTTTCAAGTTTATTTTATTCCACAAATGAGAGAGCCTCTTGGGGTGATAATTTGAGCTTAATACCTCTCTTTAAACATTTTTTGGGGCTCCAATTAGTGAGCTTAGGGCTACTAATTTCCCCTTTGACAAAAAGGGTGAACTCTAGCTCAAAACATTCATCAATAGCAGGAGCAGTGAGAGAAGAAAGGGGGGAAGCTGGTGATAAGGATGCTCCATCATGGGTGCCTGGGTGGCTCAGATGGTTAAGCATCTGCCTTCGGCTCAGGTCGTGATCCCAGGGTCCTGGGATTGAGCCCCACATCAGGCTCCTGGCTCAGTGGGGAGCCTGCTTCTCCCTCTCCCTCTGCTTCTCTCCCAGCTCATGCTCTCTCTCTCTCTATCTCTGTGTCTCAAATGAATAAATAAAATCTTAAAAAAAGAAAAGGATGCTCCATCATGTTTAAGAAAGCAACATTGGGAATTCAGAACAACAAATCTTGAAACTGCCTGTCCCTGGTGTGTTCTACACAGAGCACAAAGCTGTTCTTTGGTTGGGTTTATAAAGGACGGTATTGGGGATCTTATTCAAGACAGGTAGTAATCTAGGATAAGCTGAAACTATATAGCAGCACTTTCCTTTTTGAGCATGAGAAGAAAAGACTTTCTTCATCTTAATCATGCAGCAAACCTCAATTAAATGTGACAGGCATGGAGAGAAATCAGACCATTGGGAAGAAAATGAAAATAAACAGGGCTTGGTGGAAAAAACAAGGGAGGAAAGCTAAGCAAAGATCACAAATGTACAAAGAAATGTGTTGGAGTTGTTACAAAGAAAACTAAAAGGAGATGTGTGAGTAAGCTCTAAAAGCAAAGTAAATTAATGTAGGCGGGCAGCTGGAAACAAAACAGGGATATCAAGAGAAAGAGACAGAAGAGGTGGGATCAGGAAAATAACGTATGCTCTTATTAATGATAAATGGTCACTTCATACTAAATGCATTTTAAAAAGAATGAGCCATTGTACCATGGGAATTCAAAGACTGCCCACTCCAGAGGTTATATAATCCATTGCATTTTTGTGTAGGAAAGTAAACAAACCACACACCCAAACCACTAGTCACTGGAAAAGACTGCCTCGCATATTGGTGGGTCTTGGTTCTTCCTGACATTAAAGTATATTCTTGGAGTATCTTCCATAACCCACAGGGGAGCTTTATCTTTAAATGATGCTGCACTTTACACATCCACTTGCTAGAAAGACCCTGTGTGATCTATAATTTTTTAAGAATTCAGATTCTCTTCTGTATCTATCACCACTATAGTACAAGAATAAAATCTTTGTTGATTAAAAATAAATAAATAAATAATAAATAATAAATAAATAAGAGGGTTCCTATGAATGACTGAGCCTCTAAATTCCAGCTTCACTTCTGGTAGATTTACTTGTGTTTCCCTCATATTGATTTTTTTCCAGAAGCCCAGATGCAGGCCTGCTTTGTGGAGAGGGATTATATATGGATTCCCCAAAGAGAAATCTGATACAAAAAGAGACTTGGGGATTAGGAGGCTCAGTGTTTATAAACATGAAAGAGATTTGAGCTGGACTTTTTATTTACAAAGGAGGCTGAAGTATATGGAACTCATTTTTGAATGGTCAGAACTACCACAGGACCTCTGCTTCCCCAGTGAACAAAAAAGAAAAGTCTTAAGGGTGGCTGGAAGGAGAGAGGGGCAGGGAATCCAAACTAACCAATAATTACTAATGATTGAATAAGGAACAACAACAAAAAAAAACGACACAAAGGTTTGTTTTTTTGTGTTTTGTTTTTCAAACTACAGGACATGGGTTTAGTGCAATTTTTATAAATCTTTGATTCAGCACATGTGATCACGCTGTTACATATAACGAGAAGGTGCAATTATAGGCAAATAAAATATCTGGGCAACCTCTCAGCAGTAATCTCTTTACGATAATTTTCACCCCACACTAGTTGCCTAGACTACAAATCATAAAAACTACTGCCGTTTACACCCCCATCTCATTGACCCTTTGCAATTCTAGAAATTCCACGAGAGTCCAGAAGGAGCCTTTGCTGGGTGTGAATCACCACCTCCCACCCAGTTACAAAACTGGGTCTCTATATGACTAAAAACACTTCCCAAACTCCTAGATACTGCTGATGGGAATGGAGATCCGTACAACAGTTCTGCAAGGCAATTGGACAAGCATCTCTCAATATGTTCATGTCTTTCACGCAGATGACTCGTTTCCAGAAAATTATTCTAAAACAGTAGGCATGGATGATTACAAAAATTTAGCTACACACCTGTTTATCATAGCACTGTTTAAAATAGCAAGAAATGAGAACCAATCTAAATATCAAGCCATAGAGGTTAGTTCAATAAACTATAAAACGTGATTAAAAATAATGGTAGACTTAATGTGATATAATAGTAAAATATTTAATGGCATGGGATCATGTTCTCAAAATATTAAATGAAAAGAAAAACAACTGTATGATTCCATATACAGTGTAATCCCTTATGTTCTTTTAAGCATATATACATACACATGTGTAGTAAAACGTTAATAATGATCACTTCTTACGAGTGGGACTATGGGTGGTTTTTAAATTTTTTTCTCCTTATCAGTAATGAAATGTGTTTCTCAATGAATATTGCTTTATAATAAGTAAAAATGTTAGAATTTTAAAAATAAAAATGCTTTCGGGGCGCCTGGGTGGCTCAGTTGGTTGAGCGACTGCCTTCGGCTCAGGTCATGATCCTGGAGTCCCGGGATCGAGTCCCCCATCGGGCTCCTTGCTCAGCGAGGAGTCTGCTTCTCCCTCGGAACTTCCCCCCCTTATGCTCTCTCATTCTCTCTCTCTCAAATAAATAAATAAAATCTTTAAAAATAAAATAAATAAATAAAAATGCTTTCTAAAATAAAAGAGTTTTTAAAAAATCCAAAAGCTTGTAGCCTGCTGGATATTGAACCTGTTTCCCATCTGACCATGCCTGACACTCCGTTAAATAGGTTAAGTAGGTATGTGGGAAAAGGGCCCCAAACAAGAGACTAGCATTATATTCCTGGAGGAACGCCATATTTTCCTGACATTTGGGGTAGGAGAACCAGCCACCTCGCTGGCTTCAACTAAGCTGGGACTTTCTGCGGGGGGTGGGCAGTGCCTTCTGCCCTTGCTGAGGACTAGAGGCTCCGTGGCTCCTGTGTAGTCCTGACCCCACACTTTTTTGAATCTATAAGCAGTATGTTGGCCTATCCCCAAGTTTTTTTGGGAAACCTACAATCTTGGCAGCTCTCTGACCTGTCAGGATCACTATCTCTGAGGCTAATGTCCTGTGGCACCGAGCGGGACCAGCTGCATAATTTGAGGGTCTAAGCGCAAAATGAAAATGAAGAGCCCCTTGCTCAAAACGTAAGGATTTCAACATGGCAACTACAAAGCATTAAGCAAGAGCAGGCCCTGCTGAGCACGGGGACCCTGGGCCACTGCTCTGGTCGCACACCCAAGAAGCTGTCCTGGCACCAGCCTCCTTTCTATTTCTTATCAAGTCTGTTCATCTGTAAAGTGTGGACCAGTTAGTTTGTTCTCGACTCCAAAAATGGGACCCAGAAACGAAGGCATTTAAACAGGGCCAAGATGACTGTCAAGCTAGCATAATAAATCATTATAAGTTATCGTCTAGTATCTGAGGACCAAATTCTGTATCGTCATGTTGTAATAATAGCCACACGGTTCCAGAGTGTGTCTGTTCAAATGGGGCATGGGGAGAGGGCAAAGAAAACCTCATAACTATGAAATCAGCTTCCTTTTCCCCCCATAGAATGGCCAGGCGCAGGTTTCACACATCTTTGAAATAAAAGCAGCTAACTTCCAATTATTTAGCAGCTTTTATCTAATAGGAGGATTATCTTGGCCAATTCATTAACAAGTCAATTAAGAATTTGTTACCAGGAATTTGGTGGTGATTAGGGCTCAAAAGTGATATGTAATTAGCATTTTCTCTTCCTCCAACTTGAATGTTCCAGAAAACTCTACTAAAAGGCTCTCACAATGCAAGGCAGTGGTGGAAAGCACACATTGCAGAGTCTGAAATCACGGTTTGAGTTCTTCTGTTATTGAGGCACTGGGTGGTCTGGAAGAAGCTACTTAATTGCTCTGGGTCTTGGTCTCCTCAATTGTCAGCAAAGATAATGATGCTCACAGAGCTGATGGGAGAATAAAATAAAGTGATATAAAGAAGTTTGTAAACTGTTTTTTAAAAAAGATTATACATATATCACAATTATTAGTGAGTTCTTACCCTAAATAGTAGCCACTGGGATATGTAACAAAAAGGAAGTGATCAGGTACTAAATATATATCCTGTGTTCTTTTAGAAGGAAGTAGTTTGCTTTCCTGTATCTAGGCTTACATTGTACATGTGTACAAAATGTTTCTTTAAAAAGGAAAATATCATCCCTTGTATCTTTCCGCCAAAGGTATGTGACAGTCCTTTGAATTGGACAAGCCTAAAACCCCTCCACTTGAATGATCATTATAATAAATCATGGGTTAGAGGAAAGATTGCCTGCCTGTAGTTGTTGTAGTTCATTTATTTAAGTGATGTTTTATACTTCCAACTTCAGAAGAAGTTGGCTGAAGAAGAAGGCTTCGAAGATGGCCTTGAGAGATGACTTAACTTATCCTTGGCGTAATTTTCACAGATTCATTTCCCCAGTATAGACCTACATATCACATACTCTGACCCTATGCACAAATCACCCCTGGGTTACTGAAGTGGTACTAAAGGAGGGAGCTTTGTCGGCATTTTGAAACCTGTGAGAGAAAACAAATGTGTGCAAGATGAGCCTACACGGATGAACTGAAGCAGAAAGCTCCATTGCTTTTGGCTAGAATCTAATAAACTCCACATAAAAATGCTAGTTATCTAAAGAGCATCAAAAACTCATTGGCCTTTGGACCCTCCCTGTCTGGGGCATCCACATTGGAAAAAAAAAGAACAGAGATCTTTATGAGGAAAACCTCAGAAACCCGTTCTTGATGAAAAGAACTTGGTTCTTCAGCAGATTGTGATCTGTACTCATACATCCGTAACTCGCCATAATCAAGCTTTTTGATGGTCATGTTTTACAGAGTTACTCAGTTATACTATGAAAACTCTATTGTGATGGTGATTAGGTAAGCGCTTCACCCCAAATATCTGGTCAACTGGGGACATAGGTTGGGGTTCCCAACCACTCTGAGCTGGTTTCCTCCTCTGTAAGAAGGGGGTCAGTTTTTCACTGACAGCTCCACAGGTTGTGAGGGTTAAATGAGATCAATAATTCAAACGTGTTTTGCAAACTGTAAAAATAGGTACACGAAGGAGGGCAGAGTCTTGTACTTGATGATTGCAATAGCCCCATGTGTGTAAAAGCAATTTAAATTCCTCTTAAGGTGAACTGTATTTCTAGAATTTAGTGTTCTAATAATAAATATCAAAAGAACATATTTTGGAATCCTAGGTTTATGTAATATCCTGTCTTAAGAACCGCAAGAGAAGCCAGAAAAAGAATAGTGAGCTTGAGGCGCACTTGGAGTCAATTATCTGAAACACACACACACACACACACACACACTGTGAGGAGAGATCCTGATTACGTGTTGCTCCAGTGACTTGGCTGAGCAATAACATATGGATGCTGCAACTGGACTTACAAAAGGGCAACCCTCCACAGCAATAAAATTTTCCATTGTTTCGCGTTTATCGTTCGGCACTTGGAAGTTCTCATAATGTATTAGACCCTGTTAAGAACACACCCCTCTCAAAAAAAAAAAGAACTGGTACAAATTATAGAAAGGAGTTATGAAGAATGGGTCTGGGAGTGGGAGGACTTCACAGGAGGCATGGATTTCAAGTCAGTTCCTGAAGGAGAGGGAGTGAGCTTGGCTAAGGCCTGAAACACAAAGGGCCAAATAATTTAAGGGACTCAGTTGCTCAGCAAGTATTTATTGACTACCTACTGCTTGCAGGCTTCATGCTAAGGCCGCTATGCTGATCAGAATAGAGTCCCTCTCCTCCTCGTGTCCTTACGTTCTGTTAGGGAAAATAGAACAAAAAGCCCAGAAAACTAAATAAATGAAAGACTTGCAAACAGTCTTGGACAGAGAGGGACTGGGGAAGGGTTGCTGCATCTGCCTGGGAGGTCTGGGAGGGGCCGTGCACCTCGGGCTGAGACCTGAGGGATGACAACGGTGGTGACGTGGGCGGTGCTAGTCCAGGCAGAGGGGACAGCAAGTGCCCAGGCCCTGAGGAGGGAAGGTGTGGCATGTTCAGGGAAGAGAGACAGAGACAGAGAGGTCACTGGCTGGAGCCCGGTGAACTAGAAAGAGACTGGTGTGACATGTGGTGGAGGGGAAGTGAGTGGCCAGATGTTCCCGGGCCTTGCAGGCGGAGATAAGGAGTCTGAGTGTGATTCTGAGCGTGATGTGAACTATCGAAATGTCTGAAGCAGGAAATTGCTTTATGGCGGCAAAGATTACTTTGGCTTTGCTGGTTGGGCAGGAGAGGTGAGTGCAGGGCAGAGAAGAGGGAGAGGGACGGGTGAGTGCGCCTGCGGAGGCCCGAGTGAGCCTGGACGCGGAGGGCAAGGACTCCTCGGGAGCCAGCCGCGTGGCTGTCGCTGTCTGCAGGGCGCTGAAACCCTTAGCCTGTCGGCATCTACGATGCTCTCTCCACCGGCTGCCCAGTCTGAGACCCAAACCCTCCACCCCAGGAATACCCCCTTCCTGACGACGCCCTGAAAACTGTATCATCTGGCCACATGCATCTGGAAGAGGCCACTGGTGATCACCAAGAAAACCCGTTAACAAAAGGGGTTGTCGTGAGAGCCAGGGAGCGGCCGCCAGCTTCTCCCTGTGTCCCCGTACATGTCACTGCACCGTTCTGCACTGACAGAGCCTCGCCTGCGACACCCACGTCATGTCCAGTCGTTACTTTTACCTTCCTTTTTGAGGTTACGGATGGAAACTATTAAAGTTAGGGAATGACTGAAATAGTTTTCCCCAGTCATGAAATTAAGTCCCTACAAAAGCTCCAAGAGTGTTCGGCAGCCCTAAAGCTCCCCGGGGTGGTGAGCCTGTACCTATTTGCTTTTGAAATCTAAGTGAGGAGGGTTCTTTAAATTAGTTTCTCACTGCACCCAGTAATAATAATAATAATAATAAAAATTCGCACTTGTGGCCGATCTCTTACAAAATTTAGAAGGAGCTGCCTTCTTTTGTAGACAGGATTCACATAAAACAGCCCTCATTCCTTTGTTCGTTCCATGTTTGCTTGTAATTAAGTGTTTCATTCTTGAGGTTTCTTCTACACGGAGTCTCCGTGCAGAAGAAGAGTTACTAGAAACTGATTTTTCTGCCTTTTTGAAGCAGGGGAGAGGTCCCCCACCCGTCTCTGTCTGAACATTAAATCACAGGCACTTCAAGTTGGATTGGGTCCCATTTTCCCATCCTTTGACATTCTTCCAATATCCCCGTGTGCAAGACACCAAAACCAGGAAAACCGTATTGTAATTTTTTGAATTGCCACTGCTTATTTAATTGGTATCTATACCTGGTATTTCTTTCTTTGACTTTCCAAATTGAGGATAGCACTTGGAAGATAGAACAGTGTCTGGAGAAGAGTATTGTGAGAAAACCAAGTTAAGTCTCACCGACTTGTATTTTTGGAAGTTTTGGAAATAGAGAAGAGAAAGAAGAGGTACTCATGAAGGAGAGCAGGAATTAAGATCTGGAAGAGGTTGAGGATTTTTCTCATTTAAGAAAACAAGATATCACAATGACTTGAGTTGGATTTTATGACTCTTGGCTGTGAGATCATAAGACATGGTTGACTTAGTTCAGAGCAAGTTGGTCATGCCTCTCCTACAGGTTGGGGTGGATTATCTATGCTGGTCCCAACCTAATCCCATAAATATAGCAAGAAGACTCTCAAAGTGGGTGATTAGAGCCCAGAGATGATACAGACAATTTAAATTAGCACATCATGACCCCAAATTAGGATAGAAAATGAACTCAGGCAATCTTTTAAGTGGTATGACTTTAAGGACTCTGAAAAGCAGCCCAGCTCAAAAATGTCCTCACATCAGCCCAAAATTCTTTTCAAGATCCTCTTTTGTGGGTTAGCTCCTTCCTACTTCCTTATAAAAAGTCATAAACTATCTGACATGAGTAAACATGGTGCCATTATTACTCAGTAGAATTTTAATATGACTTGGTTTTCCATATCAAGGGCATTGGGGGGGGAATGTAAACAAGAGGGACAGTGAGTTCTGACACTTTGATATGACTAGGAGGGATGGTCAGAGAGTGGTTTTGCTGTAGGAGAGGACCTGGAACAGACAGGGGTTGTCCTACTCAGAACCTTGCACACTGCTGACCTGAAAGATAAATCCTCTCCTAGGATTCACAAATCAATCACGAAGCACTTACTGAGGACCGACTATGCGCCAGACACCGTACTATGTTCTGTGGACCCAAAGAGTTATCACAGATAACATTCCTTGGGTAAACACATAATTAGGGCCCCACACATCTTCCCAATTCTGCATTCAGGGACATCATGATGATATGCGCAGGGTGCTATCGGAACAACAGGAGGGTGCTTAGCCCAGCTCCAAAGGGGGAGTGAAAGATGGCTAGGAAAGGCTTCCCAGAGGAGGTGGTGGCTAAGCCAACTCACCGTCTATAATAGAGTTTACCACCTTTCACTGATTCTGAAGTGTACTCTTTTCTACATCGCAACATCTCTGAAACTAGGATTTCGTCTTAGAATCCGTGAAGCCATAGTAGCTATGGGCCAGGCAAGCTACTATGACATTCCTTGTCATTACCTGCATGGGAACAAACTTGCTCATTTTGACATCAGTTCATTTGAGCTATTTTCAACGTTTAATATGGAGTTTAATTGCTATTTAAAATGTCTTCGAGAAATTACCTATGATTTAGTGTGAAAGCAAAAAGTTATTGTCTACACAGAAAAGTATGGCATACACTGGCATTAAGAAAGCAGATATCTATCTCCAGGGATGCCTGGGTGGCTGTCAGTTAAGTGTCTGCGTTTGGCCCAGGTCATGGTCCCAGGATCCTGGGATCGAGTCCCACATCCGGCTCCCTGCTCAGCGGGGAGTCTGCTTCTCCCTCTGCCTGCTGTTCCCCCCTGCTTGTGTGCATGCTCTCTCTTTCTCTCTCTCTGGTAAATAAATAAATAAAATCTTAAAAAAAAAAAAGAAGAATACCCCCAGTTCTGTATTTTCTCACAAAGTAGCAAGTATTTTCCTCCACTCAAGAAGATACCCACAAGCAAATGAAGCTGTTACATTTTGTTGCTAAGATACCAAAGAAAGAATTGCCTCACACACACTTAGCAACACAGCTAAAGGCAGGATAAGTTGCTAAGCCCAAAGGAATAGATACAAGGAAGTGTTAAAGGAGAGAGGCTAGTGGTACTGATTCACCATGGCAGAGGACTATCCTTAAAGCATTATGGTATAGTTTAAAAATAGGGTGTTTTCCTTCATTGCGATAAATAAAGTAGTCAATCAATACTGTCTTAATTTAATATAATACACTATTTGGTTGCAAGGAACAGGAACCCATTCACTTAGCTTAAGCCCAACACAGTAGTGAGCTAGAGCCAGCTCATACAGGTTCACGAAGGGCAAATGTATGTGCCTGTCTTCCCTACTCTGCATTCAGTAACATCATGATAGTTTGAAATAGGCCATGGTGGGAGTATTTATACCCTAGAGACTGGCAAACACTAAAAATCCGGGCTTTGTTGTTTGTTTGTTTGAAGAGCTGGTTTACCAGAACTCTACGGCCGAAGGGCGAATCTGTGCATCATACAGGAGTATCTCATGGAAGCTAAGGGTTTGGAGCCAGACAATGTTATCAAGAATAAAGAAAGCTTCTTTTTATATTTTCCTCAGTCTCTCCAGTGCCACATGGCCTCTTATCTCTTCTTAGATCTACATATCTCTTCATTCTTCTCTGTCCAGATTTCATGGCCACCTCTGCTAAAATCAGGTCGGGTAAAGTCATATTGTGTGTAGACCCCCTCCCTTTTCTAGAACTATGACCAAGGTAGGTTTTCAATAAGGGGGCATAGGGGCAGGAGGAAAATGATGAACATCTCAGGCTCATTCTTAAAAAAAAAAAATAGGGTAAAAAAAAAAAGTAAGTTGGAAAGATGTTCCAAACAGTGGTAACTGCCTTAGAGTGGCCATAGAGCAAAGAGTAGAAACCAGGCACAGCAAGAGGTGAGACTAAAGAGTTGGGCAAAGGCCAGGCCTGAGGGCCTCATGCATCACACTGACGGACTTAGAGTTTGTTCTGCACACCACAGTTTCAAAGTCCCAAAGTATCAAGCCTGGGAGAACTGAAGTCTAGATGGTCCTAAGAGACATACAAACTCCTGAGAGGCATCGAGCTTCAGTGGGAAGCACACGGACAAGACAATCAAAAGCTCGGGTCATAGATGTGTCCATTGACAGACTCCTTCCATCGCTTAGGCAAAGTTCCCAAAGCCTCAATTTCTTCATCTACAAAGTGGAGATAAGTCATACCTACCTTCTGACTACCTCTAAGAAGTCATTGGGAAGGCAAATGACATAATCTGTGCAAAAACCCTTTTAGGACTGTAAAATATGGTCCAAGCATAAGGTACTTACTCATCTGTAAAATGAGGGGGTTGGTCTCGATGGGATCTAATGTTCTTCTAGTTCTAAAGCCCTACACCTCTATTATTATCCTTATTATCTGACGATCATGCTAAAATTATGGGTTTTATGGATCTGAAACACCCTTCTCTCATCTTGCCAAGAAAACTTAATGTGAGGCTCTTAGCCTGGGAAATACTACTTCCTAGGTGGTTGTTTCCACAGAAACACCAAGAACCATAAAGTTGTGCAGGAATGTGGGCTGTCTGGGTTTGAACAGGAAGAGGAAATTGATGTATAAACCAGAAACAGAACCAAACCCCTAAAAAAGAATAGAGCTTCTTTCCGTACGTTACATGTGAATATGTAACCTAATCCCCCATCTGAAAACTCTCTGCTTTTCAAAATACTGCACATGATACCACCACTGAAACGCGGAATGCTTTAAAAGCGGTTTTGGAATCCTGTGATATGACATAGAGGTTTAGAACGATGCGGTCTCGAGGGCATTTCATTCCAAAATCGCCTTTCAGCCACAGTGGTCAGCTTTCAGTGACTCTGTGGTGTTTTAGAAAGAGGAGAAATAATCCTCTTCTTAGAAATATATCATCAGGGGTGGAGCAATCACGATGGAACCGCTGCCGACAGTCACACGGGGCTGCCTACCGGCCAGACGCTGAAGTGAGTGCTTTACTTGCATCTTATTTAATCCTCAAGAAATCACTAATGAGGCGGGTGCTCTTACTGGCCCGTTATATAGATGAGAAACCGAGGCTCAGGGAGGCGGAGACTTGCTCTGAGTCCTGCAGCCACGGAGCCTGGCTCCACACTTCATCCTTTTCAACACCTGTGGTACTTTGGCTCCGACTACTTACTATGAGTCCCGAAAAACAGTTTTTCCAAAGCAAAAGATAACATGATATGTATTGAGGGGAGGTTGGGAAAGGATCTCATTAGTGAGAGAGGCTCTGTGAAACTTCATTTACAACAGTTAAAAATGAATAGTATGTTGAATGTTCTCCTCAGCACATAAAAATGGGCCATGTTTCCCAGAATGGCCAGCCTAAAACATCAGAGGCATCCTGTCTCAGGAAAGGCTCAGACTTTCAAAATGCCTTTTGTCCCATAAATAAATAGTAGGCCTCCTTAGCCCAGCTAGCAAGTATTTGGAGAGGAGGCAGGAATTCTCCATCACAATCTTAGTCTCTACTTAGCGGATGACAGAAGCATCAATTACTGCTCTTTCTTCCCATGGTTCAGAGTGGTCAGACCATGGAAAGTGGGTGAGACCCCGAGGAAAGGATTCTCTCCCCATCTTCCAAGCAAAATCCTTCAATCAATTTTTTTTCTCATACATTTAAACAGACTCTATAAAAGAGAGAGAAAAAATGAAATTAGAAATGAAATGAAATTAGATTCTCCTTTCCTTTGGTTAGCCATAAATGTTTGTGAGGCGTAAAAGCCTGTGGTAGGGAGCGAAATGATAATGCAGCTCGGTAATATTCTACTTCTATTTCTAGAACATAATTACCAAGGAAAGCGATCAAATGGCATGCACTTATTGAGCATTTACTAAGTGCCTTGCTGTGTGGGATAGAGAAAAAGGGCAGTAGGTCTTCATTAACAGACCCCTGGGAACTCAACACGGTAAAAACAAAGAAGCAAACAAAATTTCCATAAAAACTGGAAGCAAGGCTGCCTAAGGATAGGAAAAAAACATTAAGGGATGGAGAACTGTGAGGCTGTTCCTCTCTTGCCAAGTCTTTTGTGGTCTTTTCCTGCTCAGGATGGAAATACCCTCCCTCAAATTCTCTTCACTTTCTCTCTCACTTGGCGGACCGTGTGTGGCTCGCTGCAGCCTGGGCAAGGAGCTGGAAATGCAAAGAGGGTCTGGACGCCACTGACAGGCTCCGATTCCAGCCAGGAGTCACACAGGTTCTGCCACTCTGCTCCTACCGCCACCTGGCCAGGCAGACTAGGGTATGATGACCAGTCATTCACACCCATGAATGGATTGGCCAATGACAGCTCACACAAAGCCCAGTCACACGAAAATGGAACTCTACCACGCGTTTGCACTTGAAGGCTGTTTCTTCAAGTTGAGGAAACGGAGTTTCAGATACCACTAAGCATGTTTTGGGAGGAAGGAGGGGAGCCAAGAATCACCTCAATTCCGCTTATCTAGCTGGGCCTGGAGGTCCCAGCTCAAATGTTACCTCTTCAGGGAGCTCTTCTGTGACACAGGATCTAATGTTGGTCGGCTGTTAGGTTATGCCACTTTGTTCTATTCATTGCACTTACCGTTATTGTAAATTACCTTTTTTATTTCTCTATTGTAGGTTACCCTGCACTTTTCTCTAAGTCATAGGAGAGATCTTCTCAGTTTTCTTTTCTACTCTGTCCCCAACGCCTGACACATTGGCTAGGACATAGATGGTTATCAGAGTACCACGGTTGAGGGAATGAATGAGTCAACGACTACGCAAATGAATGTATTTGGCTACACGGTTTAGCTCCTCAGGAGTGGTTGAGAGGACATATACGGGCAGCTAGTATTTGACAAGGGAACCAAGAATACTCAATGAGGCAAGGACAGTCTCTTCAATTAAATAAATGTAGGGAAAACTTGGTAACCACATACAGAAGACTGAAATTGGACCCATATTGTACACCACTCACAAAAATTCATTCAAAATAAATTAAAGACTTAATTCATTGTAAGACTTAAAAATGAATTAAAGACTCAATTCTACCATTCTACCCAAATGGTAGAACTAGAAAAAAAAAAAACCCACAGGAAAAAAGCCTCTTGACATTGGTCTTGGTGATTCTTTTTTTGGATATAACACCAAAAGAAGAGGCAAAAGTCAAAAAGCAAAAATCGACAAGTGGGACTACCTCAGACTAAAAAGCTTCTGTGCAGCAAAATAAACAGTCAACAAAATTAGAAGACAACCTACTGAACGAAAGGAAGTATTTGCAAATTACACATCTGTAAGGGATTAATTTCCAAAATATATGAAGAACTCATACAAACTCAACACCAAAAAACCCCAAACAACCTGATTTTTAAAAAGTGGACAGAGGAACTGAATATACATGTATTGAATCATTATGTTGTGCATCTGAAATTAATATAAGGTCATATGTCAATTATACCTTAATTAAAGGAAGACATAAATGGCCAACAGGTGTGTGAACAGGTGCTCAGTAGTATCATTAATCATCAGGGGAAATGCAAATCAAAACAACAATGAGATACTGCCGAACACCTACTAGAATGGCTATTCTCAAAAAGACAAGAAATAATAAGTGTTGGCAAAGATGTGGAGAAAACAAGAACACTTGTGCACTGCTGGTGAGACTGTAAATTGGTGCAGCCACTACTGAAAACAGTATAGAGGTACTGAGGTTCCTCAAAAAATTAAAGACAGAACTACCATGTGACACAGCAATCCCAATCCTTGGCATATATTCAAAGGAAATGAAAACAGAATCTTGAAAAGATATCTGGATTCCCAGGTTCATTGCAGCATTTTTCACAATAGCCAAGACATGTAAACAACCTAAGTGTCCATCAAGAGATAAATGGATAAAGAAGATATGGCATATATATGCAGTGGAATATTTTTCAGCCATGAGAAAGAAGGAAATCCTGCCATTTGCAACAATATGGATGAAACTCAAGGGCATTATGCTAGGTGAAATGAGTCAGACAGAGTAAGACAAATACTGTATGTTATCACCTACTTGTGGAATCTAAAAAAGCTAAACTCACAGAAAGAGTAGTGGGGTGGGAACCAGGGGTGGGAAGGTGGGGGAATGGGGAGATGTTGGTCAAAATGTATAAGTTATAAGATGAGTAAGTTCTGGAGATCTAATATACAGCATGGTGATTATAGTTAATAATACTGTATTATCTACTTGAGAGTTTATATGAGTAGATCTTGTATGTTCTCACCACAAAAAAGAAATGGTTATTATATGACATGATGGAGGTGTTAGCTAATGCTATGGTGATAATCATTTTGCAATATGTAAGTACATCAAATCACCGTGTTGTACCCCTTAAACTTACATAAAGTTATGTGTCAATTATATTCCAATAAAGCTTGGGAAAAGAGTGCTTGGCAGGGGTTTGGAGCTCTGAAGGGTCACAGGCTGGTCTCTATGCCCCAAGCCAGGGTAGACAAACTATAGGCCAGCTGTTTGTTTCAATAAATAAACTTATATTGCAACAGAGCCACACCCACTAGCTTATTCATTGTCTAAGGCCACATTGGAGCTCCAATGGCAGAGCTGAGTAGTTGCAACAGAGACCATATGGATCGCAATCTAAAAATATTTATAATCTGGCCCTTTACAAAGTTTGCTGACCCCCACCTAGATCTGCCCTAGGAGAGTTGAACTGAGACAGTTGGATGCCCAATTTGTGAGCTTTTAGGGATGAAGGAGGTAGTGCCTCTTTGTTATTAATAAATCTTTGTCCCCTTTTATTAATACGCACTATCTTTCAGAATACAATTTTAAATAAAAAATGTTACTTACCTAAATTGTTTAATGTGTAATGCCTATAGACTATCTACTTACTGCACTAATCAAGATAGGCCCTGTGGTGCTACAGTTAACAAACAACCTGAAAGCCTCAACAATTTAAAACAACCAAGTTCATCTCCTACTCACATTACATTTCCCATGGGGGTTGGCAGGGGCTCTTCACATTGTAGACACTCAAGAACCCAAAGCTGATGGAGGCTCATCTCCACTCTACTTCCATGATTTCCAAGATGGAGGTGGGGGATGTGGGGGAAAAGAATATGGTGAATCATAAACAGGATTTTAAGGTTTCTACATGGAAATAACACAGGCCACTTGCATTCATATTCCACTGCCCAAAACGAGGCTTATGGCCACATCTCAATTCATCAGGGTGAGGATATATAATCTTCCCACAGGACCAGGCATCAAAGATTTGTGGGAACTTTAGAATTACCCCTAATTGTTCTTTAAGTACTTGAGTTAAGAGGAAAAGTAGTGGGTTAGGATTAGGACCATGGATTTTAATCCCAGGTAGAATTGGAACCACAGGAATTAAAGCAAGAATGAGGGGCCCCTTTCCAGAGTCCCAGCCCCTGAGGTACCTTGAGAAACCACAGGCTCCAAGTACCATTGTTTAAAAAAAGAAACCCTGGAATTTGACCTAGGCTGCAATATTCTATTAGATATGTTATTAACTTTAACATTTAAAACTCTATTGAGACCAAAATAGTCCAGCAAATAATATCAAAACAATACGCAGGAATTTAGAACTTTTTGAGTTGCTTTACATTTGTCTATAACTCTCAAGGCTCAAAAAGCCCTATGTCTAGCTGCAGTGGGAGTGCTCTGCATTCCTTCACACACTACAGCATGCCTCTGGTGCACGGCGTAAGAAATGTTCGTCTCCCAAAGTTTCCATGTCTGGGGTGGGGAACTGTCTGGCCTGGGCTTTCAACATCTTATTCATCTCACTCCTAGGAATCATTGCAAGCCCCAAGAACCAAAAAAAGTGAGCATCTGCGGTATGGATGGTGCAGGAGGCAGAGATCATGACACAGCTGGGGAAAATCAATCTTCAGCCCCACGGGATTCCTGGGTTAGAGACAGAGTACCAGGAGGGATTCTTTAGAAAGAGAGTAGGAGGAGATCTGTAGTGGTTTCACTCAGGTCCAGAACTGAACATGGTTATAGTCAGCCAGCCAATGTGACTGACCAGTTGCTGGTGCAAAGTAGCATGTGGGCAATCTGGAGGAGTCAGAACGGGAGAACATCAGTCAATTTGGACCACGTTATATCAATTATCTGGAGATTAATTTCAACCCAGAAAAGCGAAAGCTTTGTATTCAGTGACAAAAAGCAGAGCCTTTTGATGAGTATTGCCAATGGAGGGAAGGGGTATACCGAAAGGAGAAAAGTGGGCTGTCTTAGTTTACTAGGGCCGTCGTAACAAAATACTGTAGACCGGGTGGCTTAAACAACAGACATTTCTATTCTCACATTTTTGGAAGCTGAAAGTCCAAGATCCAGGGGTTGGTAGGATTGGTTTCTGTTGAGGCCCCTCTCCTTAGCATGCAGATAGTCTGTCTGCCGTTGCACATGGCTGTCTGTCTGTGCATGCACACCCCTGGTGTTTCTCCGTGCATCCCCATCTTGTCTTATTATAAGGATAGTAGTCAGACTGGATTCGGGCCCACCCCAGTGGCCTCATTTTAACTTACTTATCTCTTTAAAGTCCTATCTCCAAAAACAGTCATATTTTGAGGTACTAGGGATTAGGGTGTCAATGTATGAATATAGGAGAGACAAAGGACAGCGCATAACATGGATTTTTAGCACATGTTAGAAAACTAGAAACTTCTCGCTCTGTTCACAACAATGGATATCGAGTATGACTGCCTGAACTTCCTGCTCTTCACATATTTCTCCTCTGGCAGCTCCTCCCAACATGTGTGTGTGTGTGTGTGAGTGTGTGTGTGTGTGAGTGTGTGAGTGAGTGTGTGTCAGTGTGTGGGTGTGAGAGAGAGACTTTCATGCACTGTTCAAAAAATGTGCCAAAAAGTGGGTGCAAAAGGAATAGCTTGATTCTAGAGATAAGCACACAGTGTCATCTACTCTGGGTTTTCCTTTTCAGGAACCCATGCACCGGAATAATTTTTAAAATGCTGCCAATGTGATAAAATGTAGGCACAGCGCTTTCTATAATTTTTATGACCATGGAGATCTGTTCACTGTAGAGATCCCCTGAAGAGGCTTATGAGTTCCCGGACTATGAGGATATCTTCCCACATTCTATTGAAAATGCCTTTGTTTTACCCCTTGTCTTGGATGATAGTTTAGCAGGGTATACAATTCCAAGGTGATTTATCTTCTCTCAGTGCTTTGAATTGTTTCTCGGGATTCTGGATTCTCTCTCTCTTTTTTTTTTTTTTAAGATTTTGTTTATTTATTTGACAGAGAGAGACACAGTAAGAGCAGGAACACAAGCAGGGGGAGTGGGAGAGGGAGAAGCAGGCTTCCTGTGGAGCAGGGAGCCTGATGTGGGGCTTGATACCAGGGCCCTGAGATCATGACCTGAGCTAAAGGCAGACATTTAACGACTGAGCCACCCAGGCGCCCCAGGATTCTGGATTCTCTTGTTGCTGTTGAGAAGACTGGTATCTAATTATTGTTCCCTTTTAGGTTGGGATCTCTCCTTTCGCTCTGGTTCTTTTTTTTTTTTTTTTAAAGATTTTATTTATTTGACAGAGAGAGACACAGCGAGAGAGGGAACACAAGCAGGGGGAGTGGGAGAGGGAGAAGCAGGCTTCCCACCGAGCAGGGAGCCCGATGCGGGGCTCAATCCCAGGACCCTGGGATCATGACCTGAGCCAAAGGCAGATGCTTAATGACTGAGCCACCCAGGTGTCCCCTCTCTCTGGTTCTTCTTATGATCTCCTGTCTTTAGCTTTCTAAAGTTTCATTATAATGTTTGTTGTAATTAATTTATTTTTATTTATCTTGCTTGGGATTTGGTATATTTCTCCAATCTGAGAAATCATATCTTTCACCAATTCATGTTTTTCATTTTTGCTTTGTAGATTGCCTTTACTTCCCCTCTGTCTGTTCTCTCCTTCTGGAACTCTAATTAAATGTATTTTGAATATCTACATCTTCCTCCATATCTCTTAGCCTCAATTCATAGCTTCCATACTTTTATCTCTCTGTACAGCATTATAAAGTGATTCTTCAGTCTTTTTTCCCATTTATTAATTCACTCTTTAGCTGTGGTTCATCTGTCATTGAATCCATTCTTTGTATTTTAAATCTCAATTACTGTAGTTTACTGTTTGGTTGCTTTTAAAACTGCCTATTTATTCTTGATGGTCTTTTGTTAATTTCTTATGTCCAAGTTTTCTCTGTTTCTTCATAAATATTTTAAGCATACTTATTTCATACTTCTTTCTGTATTAGATGATACTATGCCCAAGGTTACTGCAGTATAATGTTATCCTTTACTATTTCTGCTGAGCCCAATTTATTATGGTAGCTTAATTTCTCTTGTGTTTCTAATTTTTAAAATTTTTAAAAAGATTTTGTTTATTTATTTGGGGGGAGAGGGTGGAGGGATGGGGGAGGTTGGGGAGAAAGAATCTGAAGCAGAATCCATGAAGAGAGTAGAGCCCCATGAGAGGCTCAATCCCATGACTGAGAGATCATGACCTGAGCTGAAACTAAGTTGGACACTTAACTGACTGAGCCACCCAGGCACCCCTAATTTTTAATTTTTGGTTCATATAAGTCTCCTCTTCAATGTAGGACCCTTGAAGAGTCTGGGTTAAAGGTGCATCCCTCTGTATACCTGGTGCCTTGGGGTGTTATGAACTAGAAGTACTTTTTTTTTTTTTTTTAAAGATTTTATTTATTTATTTGAGACAGAGAGAATGAGAGACAGAGAGCATGAGAGGGGGGAGGGTCAGAGGGAGAAGCAGACTCCCTGCCGAGCAGGGAACCCGATGCGGGACCCGATCCTGGGACTCCAGGATCATGACCTGAGCCGAAGGCAGTCGCTTAACCAACTGAGCCACCCAGGCGCCCGAACTAGAAGTACTTTTAAGATCATTTTTCTACCTGGGGTTTCCCAGACCATGTAAGTACAATAAACATTTTTTTTTTTTAAAGATTTTATTTATTCATTTGACAGAGACACAGCGAAAGCGGGAACACAAGCAGGGGGAGTGGGAGAGGGAGAAGCAGGCTTCCCGCTGAGCAGGGAGCCCGGCGCGGGGCTTGATCCCAGGACCCTGGGATCATGACCTGAGCCGAAGACAGACGCTTAATGACTGAGCCACCCAGGCACCCAGTACAATAAACATTTAACCTCCATGAGGATAGATTTGGAATTAGAAATTCTCAGGAAAGACTTGTTTGTTTCTGTTTTTCATACCTTTGACCCAGGCCTGAGATAAACACATTACCTTGTTGGTTTTCTTTTGCCAAAAAGACGAATTCTTTTCCTAACCTAACTTTTTCTTGAGAGTATAGATGTTTGAGACCCCTAGCTTTTTCCAGGATCCTGGTTCTCATTCCCACAGGACTTGAGTTCCCCCACGGAGAACCAAGCTCCCCAGATCAACCGATGCCTCCAAAGCAGCCTACGCTTCAGACTTTGCTGGCCACTCTGGTTTCAACTTTTTTCTTGCCTCCTCTGAATCGCATTTACTTTCTTACAAGTTTAACTGTGCTTTTAACCAAATGTTTGGTATTATTATCCCATGTTCTTATGTGTTTGTAGGGGAACATTCATCAGAATTTCCAGTTGGCTCTGTTGCTGGAGGGAGAAACACATTCCCAGGCTTTGCAGGCTAGGGCTTCTTCAACCCCTGAGGCCTTCTGTTGCATGGGAGGCAGTCGGGCTCTTGCGTCAGGTTAGTGGAACAGAGAGCCTCTTCTCCTTTGTGTATCTGAGTGAGACTCCAATAATCCATAGAAATATTGTATTGTTTGCTATAGGCAATTGCATTGCAGCAAACAGATGGTGGGGCTGGGACTCAGAACACTAGGGTCCTCGTTTGGGCCCTGCCACTTAGACAAATCCCTAAAACTCTCTGTAACTTGGTTTTTCAAAAATCTGCAGATAGGATAGTGATTAATGCCTTCCTTTTTTTTTGTAACTGGGAGGTAAAACGGGATAAGTGGATATAAAAGTCCTTTGTTAACTCTAAAGAGCAGTATCAATGCAAGTCACACTGTAATGCAAGTACAGTAGTGAGCTCACCTTCTGAAGGAGAATGCACTATGTTCTCATGTGCAGCTCCTGGGGTGGCATCTGCCTAATGAGGAATCCAGACGCGTTTGCAAGGACTAAAAATACACTTTTTAAAAAGTAAACTAGTACAGGGCGCCTGGGTGGCTCAGTTGGTTAAGCGACTGCCTTCGGCTCAGGTCATGATCCTGGAGTCCCGGGATCGAGTCCCACATCGGGCTCCCTGCTCGGCAGGGAGTCTGCTTCTCCCTCTGACCCTCCCCCCTCTCATGCTCTCTCTCTCATTCTTTCTCTCAAATAAATAAATAAAATCTTTAAAAAAAAAAAAGAAAAAGTAAACTAGTACATAATGTATAACACCGGTCTCTTCCTTCCACTTATCAACAATGCAATACCAAGTAAAAAGCAAGGGTTGAAAGAAAACAAACTCTTGAATACAAATTGTATATTCTTGCACCTCAGGAGTTGAGCTCCTCTAAACATCTGTGTTCATTTAGTCCAATTTATCTCACTCTTTGAGATTCTTCGAGCTCTTTTCATAGCACCTAAGATGCTCAAGGCCAGATTCATTAGAAAAACATTCCCTGTTGCACGTGCTCATCTATCTCACCTTGACCTGGGAAGCCCCGCTGAACATCGCTAAGCTCCCTCTACTGCCGTCACATCATCTTCTATTAGTGACCTTGTCTTTAGGAAAGAGTGGTGACATTCTGTGGATGGCAGTGGGTCCTCCCACCTTCACTCCCACTGTTTATATCTGCCTCCAAACTTCCCAACCCCAAACAGTTTGTTCTTTCCTCCAATGTTTTAAAGCTTTGCTACTTGGTCGGCATGGTTCCTCAGACCAGCAGCATCACTGGGAATTTGCTAGAAATGCAGAATCTCCAGCCTTTCTTCATACCTACTGAATCAGAATCTGCTTTTTCTAAGAGATCCCAGGGATTCATATGCACATTAAAGCTTGAAAAGCACCATTTTAAATGTCATCATCCTGAAAGAACATTTTAAATCAGTAATTCGGTAGCTTATTGTATAGAAGAGGCACTTGGGATGTTCCTTAAACATGCAGATTTTATGACCCACCTACTGGTGATACCGAGTCATTATTTCTTTTCTTTTCTTTTCTTTTTTAAGATTTTATTTATTTATTTGACAGAGAGAGACACACAGAGAGGCAACACAAGCAGGGGAAGTGGGAGCAGGAAAAGCAGGCTTCCCACTGAGCAGGGAGTCTGATGCGGGGCTCCATCCCAGGACCCTGGGACCATGACCTGAGCCGAAGGCAGACACTTAATGACTGAGCCACCTAGGCACCCCTGAGTCATTATTTCTGTGCATGAATTCATAAACCACACTTTGAGAAACACACTTTTAAACAAAATATAGTGTCTGTACTATTCTTTACATAAAGTGGAGGCGTTTTTAGCATGTTAGGGAGATTCACCTTTGACACACTTGTCCGGGTGTTTAAGTCCAGTAAACTATTTTTTTTTTTACCTTTCAGAACCCCCCTTAAAGGATTCCTTAAACTAGTCTCCTCCATGTCAAACTTCTTCCTCAGGTTTTCCGAAGGGCAAATGTAGCCGTCCAACTCTTAACCTCTGCCTCCGGTTACATACACTTCGTGGACATTAGATTACCTGACAAAGAAGCAAGTGGGCACCCTCTTGACATAGTCCTTCTGCCTTGACTCTGACGGGCAGGGATATCACACTTTTCTCTCTTCCTCTCTAAAGAAGAGGAAGAAAGAGAATGGTATTTAAAAACATGAAGAAACCCTTTTTAAAATAGCTGTTTCATGAGATCCCTGTCACTTGATTTTCTCCCATCTCCTTGCAACCAGAATGTGCTCCCAAACTGTCCAAGCCGAGCATTCAGGTTGGGTTCAAGTTCCGGCCCTGGTGTTTTCTTACTTTGTGACCTTGGGCAAGTTCCTTAACCTTTCCTAATCTATTTCCTCACCTCTAAATAGATATAAGAGTATGTACCCCATGAAGTTGTTGTGAGAATCTTCAGAGTTAATGCTTACTTGGCTCTACATTTGTTATAAAATAAGCACTGATTAATTTTAACATATTATCTAAAGATGCTTTGGCAGAGATGGCTAGACGCCTACCCTATGGCGGTCTGGTATTTGGTGGTTCCCAATGAACTGCGATTCCTGGCATTTATGTTTTTGCGTAGTTGCTTCCCACTTTGACTCTGGACTTGGTCAAGTGATCAGCTTTGGCTAATCGGACAACAGCAAGCATGGTGTAAGTGGAGACCTGATAGGCACTTGTACACTGAGGCACTTGGACACTTCTTAGGACACTCCTTCTTGGAACCAAGCCACCAGTCCATGAGGAAGCCCAAGGAACCCTGAGAAGGATTCAGGTGTCAGCCAATCCCTACCTGAACTCTAGCCAGGGACCAACACTAACTACCTGCTGTAGGAATGAGGCCATGTTATGCTTTTTGGTCATCCTGGTACCCCAGCCTATACCATATTCCTCTACCACTTGGTCAACCCACAGAATCATGAGAAACAATAAATTAAATTATATTGTTGCTGTTTTAAGACACTAGTTTTGAGGTTGTTTGTTTTACATCAATAGATAGATGCTATATCCATTTTTCCCATTTTCCTATTAGTAAAACCCCAATTTTATTTGGTATACAAAGCACCCAGCTAGAAATCTGTATTTCCTTCCCTTCCTTTCAGATGCTGGTGGCCATGTGACATAGTTTGGCTAATAAAATTGAGATGTTGGGTGGGGCTTTCAGAAAAATCTCCCTATAGAGCAGAGTCTACCAGCTGTATACTCTTCCCCTTCTTTCTGCCAGAACATGGAATGGATGGTGTAAATGGGCAAGCTGTCTTCTTTTTTTTTTTATTAAAAAAATCTTTTTAAAGATTTTATTTCTTTATTTGATAGAGAGAGAGAGAGACAGCGAGAGAGGGAACACAGGCAGGGGGAGTGGGAGGGGGAGAAGCAGGCTTCCTGCCAAGCAGGGAGCCTGATGTGGGGTTCGATCCCAGCACCCTGGGATCACGACCTGAGCTGAAGGCAGATGCTTAACGACTGAGCCACCCGGGCACCCTGGCAAGCTGTCTTCTAATGAGGGAAAACCTAGAGAATCACAAAGACCTCAGACCTGACCACCTTGAGCCACTGATCTAAAAGCAAGCCACTTTTCAAAATATGAGGGAAACAAGCCCCCGTTGTGTTAAAGCCACCGTTATCTGGTAATAGGCACTCTTATCACTGGAACGGGCAGCTGATTCTGATGCCGGTGGTGTTTTAATCACAACATTATTTACTAGCATGGAAGCTGCATAGCAGTCAATGTCAACTCAGGCTGCACTTTATAATAGGAATCTCTGTGGGTAGGGATGAGTTACTTATATTTTGGTTCCCATAACACACTGCTCCCTAATATTTCCACAGAATAGAAAGCCTCACATTTTCAAGGGTAGTGCTTACGAGACACTGTGCCTTGGCAGAGCCACAGAATAGCATCAAAGAACTAGAAAGCAACATGAACTCATCTTGTTTTCTTTTGGTGACTCTTTGTCCTTGTATGTCTATAGACCATCTCTCCAAATAGGTTGGAAGCCCCTTGAAGGTAGAAAACACCTCATACCCTCATAGTTTCCTTTCTATGTGTGTTCGATCCTATACCTTATAGATTAGTTGACAAAGTTTTCATATAAGACTTAGCAAATAGAAACCTAGAAATGTTTAAATTATAGGTGATGACATTTTTAATAACGGTTGAATTGATTTTCATATACACCACTATTTTATTTTCCTCTGGTTTCTATGAATCACATATGCTTCTCTACCTTAGTAATAATTATCGATATTATTTATTTAGCTCTTGCTCTGTGCCAGGTACTGTTGTATATGCTTCATATGTATTACTTATTTCATCTCCAAAATAACCCAAGGGGCCGGTACTAACATTACCTCAAGTTAGCAAATGAAGAAACTGAGGCCAACAGAGATTAAGTGACCTGCTCCAAATTGCACTGCTTGGAAGTGGAGAAGTCAGGGTTCCAACCACTACCTGACAGAGTATTTCTTCTTTGTTTCTGTTTTTAAAAATTTTTTTAGTTCAGTTATGATTGCTGCCCAGGAACTTCCAGTTGCTTCTGGCTGGAGAAGCCTATTCTTCAGGCCATGCTGGGAGGACTCCTGCCCCCTTACAGCTCCTCTGTTCTCACTGGTTCTTCTACAGAACTGGCCTCACACACACTCTCCTAAAATTTCTCCAAGGTGCCCCTCTAACCTTGAATCATTCCTACCCCTCTGAATCAAACATGCAAGTTAGAATGCCCAGACTTGGAGCAGAAGGCAATGCAGTCAGGGAGGCAGAATCAGGATGAGAAGAAACACACTGAATGTCCTCATAATTTATATTTCTTAATATGAGCAAGTTATGTTGGATTGTGAATGGAGAGTCCTCTTAAGGCCACAGTTTAAATAAAAATGTTTTAAAATACTTCCCAGAAGCCCACAAAGCAAATATGAGACCCACTCAGACCTCCACCTCCCTCTCTTTGTCCCTGAGCCCTGGATCTTTTGGTGGCAAATTTCCCAGACTAATTCAGTGCCAACTCAGTCTTCTGGTTCTCTGAAATGGCCTCCAAAATTTCCTTCCTTTTTACATAATTTTAAAGAACAAACTCCCCTCTGGTTGGCCAACAGTGACCTCGATATCCTTAACACCGGGACTCTGCTGTCCTCCCTTCTATTGGTCTATTATTGTGGAGCCAATTTGTCTTCTTGGCATTTGTGCTCTAAGGGTTCTAGGAATCTGAGGGAGGAAGTCACCATGGCCTTTTTCCTGCTTTTGCTGGCTTCTGTGGATTCTGTGGACCTTCCTTGTCCTACTTCATCTCTGTTGAGACAGTATTTACACAGTGATCTTTCTGGTTCCCCCAATTCTGTCCCTCTCCTCTCTTCTGGCCTATTACAGGACAGTCCAAAACATTTTCATGGTCTGAATCTTCTTGTTCTGAAACTCAAACAGGAAGTATAGAACAATAAATTATAGGGCTGTCTTTGAAAAACGAAGGCAAATGAAGAATGATAACTTTACCTTAGAAGAACCTCCATCCTGAATGTGAGAAACCTGCTTAAGGTGCATATTTGGATAGTGGAGGAATTTGTATCGAGGCAAAACAAACAAAGGACTTGTGGAATTTTGTTAAATATCTTCACAGTACTGTAGTCATATATCTTAAGCATTAACAGTCTTGTTGTGGAAAATGAATCTTAAAAATGTGTTCACTTGCATAGTTGGAAGACCAATTTTGAGAACAACAAGCAATCTACTTCATGTCGCCTACTAAGGATTTTAAGAGAACAAGCAAATGGAAAAGTGAAAATGAATAACAGAAGCTAAATGGCCACAATGCCTTTGAAGAACACAGCAAGAAGCCATAACAGATACAAAATAACTCATCAGCAAAAGTAGTATCCAGATTTATTATGGGTGCACAATCAGATAAGGAAGGAACATGAATTAAAATGTCTTACAGGCAGACGTTGAACTCAATGAACATGACAAAAATCTGGAGCTCAGGTTTAATGCCATAGCAGAAAACAAGTGTCCCAGGCCAAGAAAAACAGTGGTTTGGTTTAGAATCACTCTGTCAAGAAATCCTTCTGGAGCATTGACTTTTGCAAGGCCCATTGGAAGGGCCACCCCACCCTCTTCACCTATTCTCATTTTTGTTGGCAATGCTAAACCAAGAACTGGGTGCTCCAGAAATGGCTGCGACAGCCAATAAAGCCTGGCCCCACTTAATGATAATCTAGGGAGAGAGTAGAAAATACCAATGCCTGGGGGTGCCTGGGTGGCGTAGTTCGTTAAGCATCCGACTCTTGGTTTTGGCTCAGGTTGTGATCTCAGGGTTTGAGATGGAGCCCTGTGTCAGGCTCTGTGCTCCGTGCTCAGCGCAGTCTGCTTGAGATTCTCTCTCCTTCCTCTGCCCCTCTGTTTGTGCTCTCTCTCTCTCTAAATAAATAAATCTTTAAAAAAAAAAATACCAGTGCCTGGGCACCACACCAGACCACTTTAATCAGTATCCTAGGGTATGGGGCCCAGGCAAGCAGTGATTTTTTTAAAGGCAGATAATTCTAATAGGCTGCCAAGAAAGGAAGAAAATACGCACCTGGCAAACCCATGGATTTACATCCCATATTATTGCTTATGCCTGTGGAACTTCACAAACACTTTTTCTTAGTCTTCTGCTAATCAAGTAACTGTCTTTTCAATGTTCTTGAATTCCTCAGGATGCCCTCCTCCACTGCTTTAATGGGAGAGCATTTTCTGGAATTTCTGACATGCATGGCAGAACAACCAACTTGGTGGCATGGATGGCTATTTGGATTATCTTAAAATGTTTCTTCTCAGAAAGGAGAGGACACCAAGATTGAGCTTTTGGTGTCTCTTGCCTGTTCTAAAGTTGATCTCACCTGGGTTCCAGTCCTCTTAAATCCAGGCCTCTGCCAGAATTGGGAGAAGTCATGAGATCAATGCATAAATGGTTTATAAATCGATGTGGCCTGAAGGCAATATGGAGTAGTGGCTAGGGGGACCACTCTGGAGTTGGGCATCCCAAACTATGATTCTTGGTGGTACTTTTTCTGGCTCTATGATTTGGGCAAGTTGCTGGATCTGTTTGAAACTCAGTTTCTGCATCTGTAAAAATAAGATAATATTCCATCCAAGTTGCTGTATTAAGAAAAACTTTGCATCTATTAAATTCATGATCTATAGTAGGTCTTTAGCAGGCAGTATTATACAGCAGTCAAGAATGAAGGTTCTAGAGCCAGACTGCCCTAATTTGAAACTCAACATTGTCGCTAGCTGTATGACTTTAGGCAAGTTACTTAATCCCTCTGTGCTCCAGTTCCCTTAAGTGCCCCAAAAGGATAATAATGGCACTTATAGGGTTGATATAACTATAGGGGCCAAGGACAGGCAGCCATTATGGTGTGAAGATTATTTTGAATTAAAAGCAATAAAAACCCAGCAGATTCAGGAAAATCTCTTTACTGCCCCCTCAACTGCCTGCCTGTACCAGGAAGAGAGCTATTAACAGAAATTCCTCTTTACCTAAGAAACTTATCTGCATAAGAGGGCAACCTTGTTTTCAAAACATCTCCTCTCACCTTCCTGCTAGTGGTCTTCCTCTCTTTTGTGTCCTCAGACCCCTACCCCTCTCCTTAGCTCATAGAAGCCTTGTGTTGCCTGGCTGTCTTGGAATTTTATGTCTGTGTGGATTCTCTATACGTCCAAAATTAAATGTGGTTTTTCTCCTGTTAATCTGTCTCATGTCAATTTGATTCTTAGTCTGGATAGAAGGACCTTGAAGGGCAGAGGAAATTCTTTCTCGCCAACATAAAGATTAAATGACCTAATATTAGTGTGGCCTACCATCTCAGTTTGCTCAGAACAGTTCCAGTTTATGCTTTTTATCCTAATATCCTGGCTGGTTAGAATTTGCCTGCCCCCTTTCATTCTCAAAAGTGTCAAAAGTGTCCCAGATTGAACAATTAAATATATGGCCACTGTAGTTCTGTAAATATCACTTAGAAAAATGCCTTGGGGCGCCTGGGTGGCTCAGTCGTTAAGCGTCTGCCTTCGGCTCAGGTCATGATCCTGGGATCCTGGGATCGGGCCCCGCATCAGGCTCCCTGCTCCGCAGAAAGCCTGCTTCTCCCTCTCCACTCTCCCTGCTTGTGTTCCCTCTCTCTCTGTCTCTCTCTCTGTCAAATAAATAAATAAAATCTTAAAAAAAAATTATAAAAAAAAAAGAAAAATGCCTTGTATGGAGTAGATGCTAAATGTGTCTTGGATGCTAACATTAAACTCTTTAGTAGTTTTATCCAATAGAAATATAATACAAGAGTAATTTTTAACTTTCTAGTTAACCACATTTTAAAAAGTAAAAGGAGGGGTGCCTGAGTGGCTCAGTTGGTGGAGCAGTGTGACTTGATCTCAGGGTTGTGAGTTCAAGCCCCACTTTGGGTGTGGAGATTGCTTAAAAATAAAATCTTGGGGCGCCTGGGTGGCTCAGATGGTTAAGCGTCTGCCTTCAGCTCAGGTCATGATCCCAGGGTCCTGGGATGGAGCCCCACTCCTGGCTCAGCCGGGAGTCTGCTTCTCCCTCTCCCTCTGCCTCTCCCACTGCTCATGCTCTCTCTCTCTCTCTGTATCTCTGTGTCTCAAATGAATAAATAAAATCTTAAAAAAAAAAAAATCTTTTTTAAAAAGTAAGAAATGAATGGAATTAGTGTTAATATATTTATCCTAATACATACAAATTATTAGGATTTCAATATGTAATTAATATAAAAATTATTAGTGAGATACTTTTCTTTCCCCATCCTACGTCTTTGAAACCTTGTATATATTTTGCATGTATAGCACATCTCAATTTGGACTAATGACATTTCAAGGGCTCAGTGTTTCTAGTCTACTTTATTACTGTAGTCTTATTAAATTATTAAGATGCTGTGTTAAGGTTGTTTTATTAATTTCTCCCATGTCACAATTTCCTATTTGGAAACATCCCAAAGAAAATACAAAAAGTGGGTTTTCTACGAATATTTGAGTTTTTTTTCCCTCTGTAGATCATCTCCCTCCAATTCTGATTGTGTTTTTGTTCCATTCTCTGGACTGAGGCCAATATCGTCACATTCCTGTAAATCACACTGCTTCTAACGAGACCCAGAAGTGCAGTCAGATCCTGACCAAAGGCCAAATAAAGCAAAGGGTTTCTTTTTGGCTCTGGTGTGATACCTACCTCTATTTCCTCTATTAGGGACAGTTTCTTATTACTCCAACTAGTCTTAGCCTTGGTTCCCCACACTTAAGAAGTTCCTAATGTGGGGAGAAACAAAATTGATAAGAGATGGAGCAAGAAAGAAGGGATGTGATATTTTTTAATTTCAAAAATGAAAATTTGGCTCTACCAATCAATCAATTCCTTTCAATTGATCTTGCTAAATCCTGGATGACAACACTCTTAGGAATTTACAATCTTGTAGGTATGAGAAGATTGAGAATGATGGTAGAACAATTAGAGAATTATGGGTAGATGCTAAATGTGTCTTAGATGCTAGAACAATTAGAGAATGATGCTTTGTCATAGACTGTAAAGACAATACTCTTGGTGATGGCTCCTCAGATTAAGAGAATGGGTTTAGGACGTTAAAGCTGAAAAAATTCTCAGAGGCCATGTAGTTCAATGTTCTTTTTTACCGATTAGGAAAAGTGGGACCAGGAGAAGTTCAAACGCTTGGTGAAGTTCAAATGGCAAGTTAGTAAAAGAGGGAGCGGGAACCATGGTCGCTTTGTTCTTATCACAGTTACCTTGATTTGACGGTAATTCACCTATTAAAATATAACATGCTGTTCCTCCCAAAAAAGGTTTTAACAACTCTCTATGCAGTTTAGATTATCATTTTATTCTTGCTGCCTTCTCTCAAACCTTTTTACGTGGGCCTGGTCTCCATTAATGGGTGTGTTCAATGTATCCTGAATGAGTTAGCACTTCTAAAAGGCCTGGGGAAAAAACAAACCAAACCAAACCAATGAGAAGACTGTTTCAATCTTGTACTTGACCATCAATTCCTCTGGCAGGTGGCACAACTTCAGCTGTGGTGTGAAGGAGGTGTTTGAGTTTCAGGGGAGGAGGGATCTGGAATAGAATCTTGGCACATCAGCCTAACTAACTGTAAGAGTCCTTCCCTCCACAGCAACCCCACACTCAGAGTTGGACTTGCTGATGTCTGAGGGTGGAATTATAAATTAAGGAGAATAAAGCACACAAGCCACCAAAAAGAGCCACAGAGCTAACTCAGGCAGGTAGGCTCAGAGGTAAGTGGCTGGGACAGGGCACAGCGGTGTAAAAGAAAAAAAAAAAGAATTATTGTTTAATGTTGCTTGATATTAAACTCCTTCAACTTGTCAACTGTTCCTACAGAATACACACATGTTCACTTTCAAAGGTGGCATGGTGTACCCTGTACCATGCTCCCAATCCCACTTTTTCAGCTGCCCCTGCTTGGGGACTGAGCTGCTAAAAGCCGAACAGAAAACGCACAAGTGGCCAAATTTGTTCGCCCTCAACGTTACATCACTAATATGAACCATGATGAAAAACTGTGTTGTAGAAATGGCCAGCATCAAACAAACAAGAAGTTTGCCAGCTCACATTTCTTTTAGAGTGTCATTTTATTCGAGAGGGATAAAGGACAGGAAGAGGAGTGTATGGCTTGCTTGAAACGGGCTATTCATCACTTTTCAAAAGAATCTCTGACGTATGATTTAGGAAGACCATAGCGCAGTTACCTCACAGTTCATAGTAACAGAGCTTTTGCTCCCTGTTTGATAAGTTACCTGTTAAAGCTAAGACAGGCTCTTTCCTTGAGGGGTGGTGGTGGGGGGCGGGGGGGAAGACAAATTCTAACGTGTAGACCATCAAGATGCAGCCAAGACCTTATACATTCAATTGTTAGGGTGAATTTCACTTCCGTTGGAATTGATTTTTTTTTTTTTTAAGTTCAAATGACTTACAGTGGATCCCACCAAAAAGGACTCATGTCATTTATTCTAGAAAGCTTCCCGCCCTGCGTGAGGATGCGGAGCTAACCCGGAGAAGGGAGGGGCTTTCTTTGGTGAATAAAGACTTTCTAAGGCAGAGCTGGTTAGCCTGACTAGAATGAATGGAAAAGCAATCCCAGATTAAATGAGTAGGTGGCGAGTTTGAAATCCTTGGAATTACGGGAGGGGTCCATTGAGATTCAAGCGCCGGTTTCAGCGGGCTGGAGAAGAGTGAGAAGCCCCGAGGGTCCTGGGGGCGGGTAATGGCCGTCCCTCCTTGCCTCCCAGGCGCGACTTTGGGGGCGTCCCCCCTCGGCGCTTCTCGGTTCGGGCGGCAGATTTCTCCTGACTGCTGAGCCGGCCGCGCTTCACGCCGCTAGTTTTCTCTTGCCACCTGATGAGTGTTAGCAGTCACTCGAACCAGCTGGTTCAGTCCGTCCAGAGAATGAGCGGATTCTGGTTTACTTTCTGCTCAATAATTCGGGGAAAATATAACCGTGGTTAAGAAGTCGCTCGAATCAGTGACCTTTAAAACACCCCCACGACCACAAACGACTTTGGAAGTTGACCAGAAATGAATACTATTCGGGATCTCACCGGCTCTAGACCCTGGGGTTAGAGCACCGGTTTCCCACTAACTTCAGGTGAGGATGGTGATGATGAAACACAGCCGCGGGGAAGGGTCCACGAGCCCTGGAAACTGAGAGCCGGCCACGAACGCCCGAGGCGTGCGGGCCCAGGGGCGGCGGTGGCGGTGGCGGCGGCGGCGGCGGCGGCGGCGGGGCCGCGAGCACCTCCCGCAGGTCCCGGCCGGGACGCGGGGCCGGGTCACCTGACTCGCGGAATTTGGGGCCGCGCGGGGTGGAAGGGGAGGGGAGAAGCGAGCACCTCCCTTCCCGCTCCCGCGGGATCCAGGTCGGCGGGGGCCGGCGCCGGGCGGCCACGTGGTGGTGCTGCCGCTGCCCCCGCCCCGCCCCGCCCGCCCAGCCCCGGAGCCGCGGCGCCCACTGACCCCCGCAGCGGGGGGAGGAGGAGGGACCGAGGCGCAGGAAGCCGAGCAGGAAGCGAGCCCGGCGGCCGCGTTTTCCTGGGGAAGCGGCGGACCGAGTGGCGCAGCCGGCGGGGCCCGGGAGCCTCCGCCTCGATGGGGTAGGTACGCGGCGCCGAGAGTCGGGAGGCTCCCCGGAGCGGGGTCCCGGCTCCCCGGAGCGGGGTCCCGGCTCGCCGCCCCGCCTCTGGGTCTGGGGCTCGGGCGAGGGACGGCGCGCCGGGCGGAGCGGCTTCGCGGGGTGGCAGCGAGGGTCCCGCCACCACTCCCTTGTCTGCCGCCGGCCGCCAACTGTCCGCGGAGGGAGAGGAGGATGTGGGGCTCCGAGGAAGAGGGAAGACCGGGCCAAGTTGGGAGCGGGCTTGTCTCCTGCCGGCCCCCGGCGCTCCAGGCCGGCAGCGGCGGCGGAGCGAGCGCGGGCGGGAATGAATGGCCAGCCCGCCGGGGCGTCCTGGGGGGCGCGGAGTCAGCCCCCTGTCCTACCTGCCCGGCCCGCCCCGCGTCGCCCCACCCGGCTCCTAGCTTCTGGGCTCGAGCCGCCTGCGCGCACAACTTGGAGGAGCCGCGGAGGGAGGCGCAAGCGGGAGACTCCGAATGGCTCCGGCGACGAGGGTCTGCTATTGTTCCTTTTCTGACTCTAGGGAGGCCTTCGGCGGGCCCAGGGGTGCAGGCCTGCTAGTGCTCCTCGCTCTACGTGTCCTTTTCCCCGCCGCAGCTTCGAGGAGGGCGGGGAGGCGGGATGCTGGAGTTCGGGCAGACTCGGGGCAGCTGGGACTTCGGGAGAGGGGCGCCCGCCCGCCATCTGCCCCAACTCTGCCCAGGTGGGTGGGTACCCTCTCCAACCCACCTTCTCTTCGCTGCCTGCTTGGGCAGGTTTGTGGCCGTGCTTTAGTTTCTGCAGTTTTTAGGGTTCATCTGCTGCCCCCTGGTACACGCTCTCCTTTGCGTTTGGACCTCACACTCCCCTTTTGTGGAGGGGGCGCTCAGAGCCCAGGGAGGCAGCAGACTGGACAGATGGAGACCAGTGTGAAATGGAGGAGTTACAAGTGACCTTCCAGCGGCTGGGGCCTGGGCTATAGGTCCAGGCTTGCGCTGTTCCAAGGAACCCAGGTCAGCGCAACTTTATTTCCAGCGGTCAGGGCATATCTGGGGCTCAAGGCTGCGCACCACGCCCAGCAGCTTCCCGTGGCCTCAGGCGCACAGGTGATTGGGACGGGTCTCCGTTTTCCTTCTGGGAGAGGAGAATACCAAGCTGGCTGGGGTGGGGAAACGTTGCCAGTTCCCTGGAGAATGTGATCTCAAAACTGTAAGGGCCTGACAGGGGGAGGAGCTGGTTTGTCCATCAGTCGGACTCAGCAGAAGCTCATCTTAGAGAGGAGAGCCTCACCTTGTGGTTTGAACGAAGTTGGAGAAGAGCTGGTGTCTCGCAGGGAGGCTGGATTTTGATTGCTCTGGCCCCCACCTGTTCACAGGTGTGGCTGGGAGTTTTATTACTGATGGGTGTAATCTGATCATCTTTTCTTAATGATGCCTAAGCGGTGTCATTTTTTCCCCTTGGGCTTTTGTAAGAGCGTAGACTTTAATGTGAGGAAGTTTATCCAGTTCTTATGATTTTTAACCTAGTGCTTGCATAACATGGATTGGGAGAGGTGGTCCTGTGCTGGGGTATCCGGGTTTTTCCGTCTCCATTCATTGAGATGCTTCATTAATTTTTTTTTTATTGCGATTTTATACCTTTATTTGATGGTATCGTTTTTCTGGACAACCACATATGGATGCGGAATGGAACATTCCTTCTTCCTTTGGCCTAGACAGCTTTGTGGAGCCTGGTGTCAGTGTGCATATCTGGAGTTCCCATGTCCTCCATGGCAAAGTTCCAGGTCTCTTTGAGTGCCCAAGGGGCACACCTCTTGAAACCCACTCCGTGGATGCACTCGTGAATGTTGATGCTGTATTCTTTGGTCACCACCTCGCTGATGGCAGAATGGTCCTTCTTACCACTCTTCTTTGAGGGAGCCATTCTGCCAGGCCCTGGTTGGAAAGGCTTCATTAATTTATTGTAGCATTTACATGCCTTAGACTTGTTTTATGGCTCTTTGGGGGGGGGGGGCTGGTGGTGGTGGTTGTAACCCTATTGTGAAAAATCATATTACTGTTTGTGAAATTGAATAGAATGAATGGATGCTGGGCCATGGAGACTCAGTGGGGAATGATAGGAGTGTCCCTGACATTGAAGTGCCGTCTCCAAGCCGCCACTTCCCAAAGCCTCTTTGAGGCAGGTGTGCCTAGCACTACCCACATTTTAAAGGTGAAGAAACTGAGATGAGGAGGTCAAGGAAACTTGGCTTGCAGTTAATGGAATGTGATGGAGGAAATTTGTCTCTCTTCCTTTTTCCTTTCAGAATAAAAAGTATGAAATATTTCACATATACATAATAGATACTACTTGTGTTTAAAAGTTGCTAATTTAAAAAAAGTTGCTAATATCTCCATAGTTACTTCATATGTCCCCCAATAAAAGTAAACTGCAACTGAAGTGTTTTATCCATCCCTCCTCTTCCTCCATCCCCAGGTGACCACTAAAGGGATGTTAGTGTAGTTTCCGAACGTCTTTCGGTACTTCGGTATGTTATCTATCCATAAGCACTATCGGTGAGCTTGTGTATTTAGTATTCTACATAAAAGGCGTAATTCTAAAAAAAAAAAAAAAAAAAGGCATAATGCTATATATATACTGCTTGCATTTTTAAATTTGTCACGATGTTTTGAGGCATATGTAGCTCTTATTTACTTTAGCGGCTACAGAGAATGCCAGTGTATGAATAAATCATAGTATACTAATTCCTTTGCCAAGAGAAAATTAGAATGTTTCCAATTTTTCACTGTTACACTTTTTCTGCTAAGGGCAGTTGAGACCGTTGATCTGTGTTCCCTTTTTTAAAAAACATTAATTTATTTAATTTTTATTTTTTTAGGATAACAATGCTTAGTACAAGCATCGGAGACCTGTTTGTTATACAGCAGTCCCATTCATTGCTGGGAGATGGGGTCTAGGTCATGCTGCATTTATTGTTTCATTCCTCAACAAAAATTTAGGGTGTACATAGGGTCTCTCTTGCTTACCTGTTGCATGAAAAAAGTGAATTTGATCCTTTTTTTTTTTTTTTAGCTCTAAGATTGTTGGATTATTTTGTTTTGTTTTTACAATTTATATTTTCATAAGAAAAGTGCCCTTTAACGATAAAGGTGAAGCATGAGGCAAACTGTGGTGCTGAGTTTGGGATACTTGTTCCAAAGTTTTTTTCTCTGGCGTCACTAACAGCGTAACCTTGGCTCACCCACTCCACCTTCTCTTCCTCATTTCCTCAAGCTTGGTGAGATTAAGTAGTTAGAGCAGGAACATGCCTTTGTAAATTCTTACTCAAAGAGTTTATGAAAATGTGTTGACATTTTGCCTGGAATTGTAACCCCTTAATCTGGAAGCAATTTAAGGCATTTAAACACTTCCGCTTCCTCGTTAGTCCTTCAAGTTGCCAGGCACATTCCTGCCTCAGCTCTTGGATTTGCTGTCCTACTGTCTGGACCACTCTTCCCCTAGATCATCTCTGTGGCTCTGTCCCTCAGCCCCCCCCGCCCAGGCTTTACTCAGGTGTCTGTCCCGTCAGCTACCCCTTCCAGCACGCCCTGCCCCTCTTCTGTTTTTTCCTCCATGGCACTTAACACCATCTAGCTTGGCATATATTTTGATATTAGTCTCCTTAGTAGAATAGAAGCTCAGCGAAGACAGGAATTTTGTCTCTTGTTCGCTGCTGTATTCCTAGTGCCTAGAACAATGTTGACAAACAGGAGGTACTCAAATGTATGAATGAACGAATATAATGCTCTTTGTGTGTCTTTCTACTTAGAATTTCTTTTAGTACATTTTGGATATCCTCGATGGGGCTGGTGGTTCCACAGCTGTAACTGAGTCCCCCAAGAGGTCGTATTTACAGGTTCCATCAGGATAAGAAACATAACATCTTATAAAGAAATCACTCCTTATCCTGCAAAGTGCTTGTCTATTTTTTTCTGCCAACACTTGCCTCAACCTGAATTCAGAAGATACCATATATAGCACGATGCCTAGAAGCACAGCCATCTTTCCTTTTCTCGATAACTTAGCTTTCCAACATTTTAAATGTGGAAGACTGTGTCTCCATTCCACACAGCATCTGCACAGATAGCCCTGCAGTGGTCTCAAGTAACGCCAACCACACTGAATTTCAAAGATTAGAAAGTGTATTTCTCTGAATTGTTTGCAGAGGGTATGCTCATCATGGTGAGGCTTTTTTTGGGGGTGGGAAGATGACCTTAATCTGAAGATCCAGAAGCAACCAGTATATAGTAGGGTCCCTAGAAATACTTTAAAAATGGTCACATCATAAAATCCTTAACTAATCTTACTAAAAACATTCGCTGTTCTAGTGTCATGTGTTATTTTGCTAGAAGCCAACTGAATTTTCTCTACTTTGCATGATGAATATAGGAGTTGACAAAACAAACCTAAATATATCAAAGGCCTCTTGAGTATATTTTAAGTGGGTGATAGGGAAAAGGAGTCTAGGTTTCTTTTCCCTAGTAACTATATGGGTATATGATACTGATGGTACCCTTAAAAAAAAAAAAATCACTAGTGTATAAAAGTACAACCATTGCATCCTTTGTAATAAAATTATATTGAAAGAAATCAGCTTATTATGGACCCAGAGGGTTAAACTTCAAGCTGAAAACTGTAAGCATACAATTATTTATTATCAAGATGCTACATGATTTAGAAATTTCTTCTTTTTGGTTTATCCCTACCCTTGAGCTGAAAAGTGCAGGTGGTTTAATGAAAGAGAAGGATTGTTAATCAACAGTCAATTTCTCAACTCCAGCCATCTACAGTGAACAAAAAACTAGTCTTCGACATCAGACTCGTTGATGGGTATGAGTAAATTTAGTATTTATTTAATTAATTAATTTATTTATTTTAAGATTTATATGAGAGAGAGCATCCCCTTGTGAGTGCACAGGGGCAGAGGGAGAGAGAAACCCAAGCAGGCTCCACACCAAAGGCAGGGCCCAGGTGGGGCTGGATCTCAAGCCCTTGAGATCAGAATCTGAGCAGAAACCGAGTCCACCCTTTAGTCAGTATTTTATTTTATTTTATTTTTAAGATTTTATTCATTTGACAGAGAGAGACACAGCGAGAGAGGGAACACAAGCAGGGGGAGTGGGGGAGGGAAAAGCAGGCTTCCTGCTGAACAGGGAGCCCATTGCAGGGCTCGATCCCAGGACCCTGGGATCACGACCTGAGCCGAAGGCAGACGCTTAACCGACTGAGCCACCCAGGCGCCCCTTTAGTCAGTATTTTAATAAGTAACTTTACAGACTTAACTATGTGTTTCAAAACAAATTCTTCTATTTGAATGAAGGAAGTCTGCCTCATTCTTCAATTTTGTGTTCCATGTGCCCAGTAGAGTATCTGTCCCACAGGAGGTGATTAATGTTTATTGAATCACACACACGGGTCATAAAGCCTCCCATGGAGGTCTTCAGATATTTAGCTGTCCTAGTTTAGAATTTAATGATCCAAAGGCAAAGGAGTGGAGGTAGCTAGCAGCAAAATGCAGGTTGAAGTTCAGAAGATGCAGGTCTCCTCTTTCCCCAGGTAAAGACATTTCACATCTCTAAGCCTTGGTTCTTTCCCCTGTATTTGAGAAACATGTCCACCCTTCGGATAAGTCTGCACATTGTGTTTTGACTGCTTCTCCAGCAGGTTATGTGTGCTGGGTCACCTGGTCTAACTGGACCTGCTGTCTAGTTCAGTTTCTTCTGTAGTAAATGCTGTTCATTGGGTATGCCGTGTCTTGCTATATAAATACCATGACCATTGGTCACCCCTGGAGAAGGGGAAACCTTCGGAGTTCCTCATGATTTGCTCATCTCTCCTTCTAATGGTCAGAATCTGATGGTGAGAAAAGTTGCTTGTAGCCCAAGAAGTTTACTTGTACAGTGGGAGAAAACATACTTTTTCTTTTTTTCCTTAAATTGTCATTTAGTGAACACCAAAGTTCCTTACCAGGTAACCTAACATAAGCAGTTCATTCTCTACTGTATCAATTTCCCTCACAAACATTTACTTTTTTATACTGCGACTCAACTTTTCTTATCCCTATTAGGTATTGTGATTGGCAAGGAGCAAAATCAGGCTTCTCTTTGCTTTTTTCTTTTATGGTTTCTAGATGAATTCAGTTTAATCCAGAATGTTTTATTTTTTGTAAAGTGCCAAATGACAAAAAACCAGCCACAGCAACAATCTACTAGACTCTGTTCACTACATCTGTCCAGTTCTTTTTGCTGGCTGCAGCAGTAGAAACTCAGCCAGGAAAAGAAACTCTGGCAGAGCTCACTGGTGAGGAATACAAGGCTGAGCAGCTTCCTTTCGCTCTAGGGCAGCACAGACTAAAGTGTTTTCCTCCAAGAGGAGTCCATTTTGCAAACCAGGGAAGGCCGTTTAGCAGTGATTTCTAAATGTTTTTGAATCAAAGGTGGACACTTGGAAATCTGATACAGGTTTTGGACCGTTTTTCCTTGGGGAGAAATTTGCTCATATACAGGGATGCTATACATTCCTAATCTTTGTCAGTTTCAAGAGCATAGAACTCCCTGCGTTAAGCCCATTTATGAACCTCTTCGGACTCCCCAGGTTAAAAGCCCAAGATCTATTGAAAGGACCTAGAAAATTATATCGGATTTATGCTGTTTACCTTTAATAGCCACCTCGTAAGGATCAGCAGTACAATTACAAGGGGTCTGTTTTCTATCATGTGCCACTATCTCCAGATCTGATAACCTGTCCTGCATGGGTGAAAAGAATTTTACCCTCAGTTGGAAAACCAGTCACTGGTTCCTGTGCCAACCAGTTGACATACCAATGACCATTTTTAGGAACTGTTTCTACTGGAGGCAATAGAATGCTGTTGAGAAGTCATGAGTGGATGGGTAGTATGACGATTTCACAGAGACCTGATGAATTCTAAGGATGGGTCTTGAGTTTCTCACCCCCAGGGACAAGCTATTTCTTGGTCTAGGGTTGGGCCTCCACTGTCTTCTGCTTTCCTTTTGCTTTCCTTGGCTGTTGTAGGGGGGAATGGAGATGTCCCTGGGCCCCACGTAACAATACTCTTAAGCTCACGGAATAAATCTTTAGTCCGTCCAGTAGAGGAAATATTCCCAACACGCTCTGTTCTGCTCACCTTGGCCTCCCAGCTTCATGGGGCTGTCTCTGGGAAACCTGAGGAAGACAGGGCCACGTTTCCTAGTTGGGGAGCTGACCCTCAGCTGGAAGCCTGCTCTTCCAGAGAAAATTCTCCTGTGGGAGGTAGCAGACGCTGGAAGGAGGTACTGCCATTGTTAGCCATGCACAGGGAGCTCCTTCTGTCACTGTTCACCTAAGGTGACCTCCTCAATCTCTTCAGTCAAAAATTGGGCCCGAAGGGATATGTACCTGCCTGTAACAGGGCAAGTGATGCGAGCACTCCAAGTCCGTTTAACTGTATCGAGCGCCTCCTCTGCACTGCACTGTGCTCCTGGGTCATCTGCTTCCGGAGGTCCAGGCCGGTCTTACTCGTCGTCACATTTCCTGTGAGCAATCCCTGTTGATGGAAACAGCATTAGAAGATCCAAAAGTGAATGGTGATCCTTGCCTTCATGGAGCTTACAGTTTTAACCAGGTTAACACATTCGCATTCCACTATAGTATAAGGCAGACTGTTAGTGGTGGGGGAACTCCTTTTACAGCTGGATTGAGGCCTAGGGAAGTGAAATGACCCCTTAGAAAGTAACCCAGTAGGAGGCAGAGCCAGATAAACCTACATTCTGGCTGCTCATAGCACAGGGCTTCTAAAGGTCCTTTTCTGTCTTTCTCCGATGTAGACCGTGACCTTGGAAGTCCTATATGTAGCTAATTCCGCTTGATGTCCACGAAGAAGACTGGTATAGACTTGGACAAGCTGGGTTGGAGACCAGTGGGGAATCCCAGATCAGGCAGATGGCATTGAGCAGGGACATGAAGGTCAGAAGGGACCAGAACCCTGTCCCTTAGCATATTGCTGAGCAAGAATCACATGAACAAATATTTGTCGAGCTTTGTCAGTGAGTTAATGTCTGTCTGAGCTGAGTCTCTTAATTGGATGAGACTGCTCATGTAATTTGACCATCTCCTATGAAAGTTGACATGTTGGTGATTGATCATTTTTCAAAAATGAAAGAGCACTAACTTGCCATGGATGATCATGACCTGTAGTCATTTGACTGCTTAGAGAGGTCTCTTCCCAGCCACCCAGAGGATGTGGGAACTTGTGAGCCAAAGGCTCATGGACAATGGCTTGCCCCCCCCCCTTTTTTTTCTCCTAAAAAGGCAGCCAAATTTAAAATACAAACTGGGGCCCCGCTGCATACACATGCTGGGGCCCTGAGGCCCTCACACAGGGCTGGGTGGTGGCGAGTAGCCTCCCATTCTCTCCAATCGAATCTTATTTCAGGCCTACCCAGTCCCCATTCATCATAGGAGCAAGTTGCTTCGAATGCTCTCAGAACCTTCTTGGATATATGTTTTTGTAAACTTAGATTCTAGGCAGGGGCGAGAAGCTATATCCTTTCTCTCTCCTGATTAAAAAGTTTCACATTTCTGGGCGCCTGGGTGGCTCAGTTGGTTAAGCGACTGCCTTCGGCTCAGGTCATGATCCTGGAGTCCCTGGATCGAGTCCCGCATCGGGCTCCCTGCTCGGCAGGGGGTCTGCTTCTCCCTCTGCCCTCTTCCCTCTCGTGCTGTCTCTCATTCTCTCTCTCAAATAAATAAATAAAATCTTTAAAAAAAAAAAAAAAAAAAAAAAGTTTCACATTTCTTTCCTGTGAGCTTTTTTTAAATTTGGAAAGAAAGTATTTAAAATATAGGCAGAGAAACTATAACCAATCTCTGTATACCATTCAGGATTTCCTAGGAGACCTTTTAAAGGAAAAACTCATTTCTGCGACTAACATTATATATAGCTCCATTCAGCAATCTTGACCACATCCTCCCTAATTAGATTCTTTCTGTGCTGTGCCACTTTATCCCATGTTTGGTGTGCCATTTGTTTACCTTTTCTGTCCTTTTCCTCCAGAGCCTCGGGAAGCCAGAAAGAGAGATCTCCTTAAAATGACTCCTATCCCCCGCCTGACTCCTGGCCAATCTGTTGACAGCTGTGTTACTGTTTGTGTCTTGTTTGGCGACAAGCTTGCTTTCTTCCTCTTCTTTAAACAACCCCTGATTATTTTAAGTGCATACCCCTTGGAACAAAGCGCATTTGATTCTCATTACATGGCAAGTGGGTGTTTATATCCAAGGTGGCACAGGGAAAGAGAGTGAGCGGCTCAGCCTCTCCTGGCCATATCTGCTTCAGGCTTAGGTGGCAGCCTGCTGGCCGCCTGCGTGCTCCTGGCTCGTGGCTCTCAGGACAAATAGCACCTGCGCTGCCTGCCTCCTTCCTGTCTGGCTGGCTGATGGGTTTTAGGATTCCACTTTTATTATAATATTGGTGCAATATTTCATTTTTTATAGGTTGGCAAGAGCTGTTCTACAGGATACTAGAATAATTTCTTTAGGAGCAGAAATGACCTAATCCCAGGGAAGCATCTACGTATCTAGAAGCTCTGCTTTTCCAGATCATTGCCAAAACAGGGAAACCTCCACCCAAATCTGTAGTTCACCAGCTCAGCAGAGTATAATAATAGCTACTTCGCTGGTCTGTAATCATTTTTACATTTTGCCTGTTACTGACTTGGTAACTTTAGCAAAGCTGTATGGAAAAGGATTTTTTTTTTTTGACTGGTGAGTTCCTTAAAGGTACTTGGCACACGAAGGCTCTGCAAGTGAAAAGGACAAAGAAGTAAAAATGCTACCCTCCCCTGGAATGAGGCAGGGGTGAGTGAGTGAGGGCAAACAGCGGGAGAATGCCTTTTTCAAGGCGGTCCATTCAGACTTCTTAGAAGGAGCTTTATGTGTGCCAGCAGCAGATCGGAGAACTGTCCCATCTTTAAAGGCAACTACATTTTTTTAAATAGTAGAAAGGTGGTCTGTTGGCCAGACTTTTTTTTTTTTATTTGTTATTATTACAAGTATTGCATTTAATATGCAGCCCAGTGTCCCGTTTTGGGCTCGGAAGCGGAATTGAAATCCAGCCTCCATTTATAAATTGTGCCCACTTTAGCCAAATAAACTTTCTGGGCTGCAGTTTCCTGATCTGGAAACTGGCAATAATGACCACAGCATCTAATTCCGAAGCGGTAGAAGCATTAAATGAGAAAAGACCCATTTATAATGAAATGGTAAAAAAAAAAAAAAAAAAAAAAAAATTGCGAAGTAAAAGAAAATTTTGTAAAGTCCTCATTTAAGTAAATGGGAGTTCTTGTGGCTGTTGCTATGCTCGCTAATGTTACCACATTCCTTATCAGCCTGCCTTTAAAGAAGTGCTGAGAGACTGGCCAGTGTGATTATAACTGCCCTTGTAACCCATAGCAAGAAAGAGGGATTTGCCTGGTCCATCACGGCAACACATCTGCCTGGCATCTTCTGTTTCATTTACGATGTTTCCCTGTATCCTCACTCCTTCATCTAGTTCTTCTATTATTACATCACCAGGTAATGTGGACAAGGTGAAGATATGTCTCCTTTTGTAGTGGCCAGTCTTATTCCCAATTGCATTAACAAGTTCCTCAGTCTCTCCAGACAACTTGTCTGGTGTCAGTCCTAATCCAGGCACAGAGCAATAAAATTGTGGTTCCAATGAAGACGGTGGCCCTCAGAATGAAGTGATGAGTGAGCTAAATCCCCTTGGTGAATGCTCTGGAAAGTCGTCCAGCTGTCGCTAGAGAAAAACCTAGACCTCTTTTCTGAACCATATGGAGCAGGGTACTAGTCGAGTTTGCCAGAAGTCCGTTAGTCTTGAGTGACATGAAATTGTTGGCTCGTCTTTCCTCCTTCTGCATGTGGCAGAGTGACTCTTTTTTTTTTAAATCACAACTTTATTATGAACTTGGATTATTTACTAGATCTGAGTTGTAGGGTTTTATGATATTAAGTGAACATTAAGTGTGACATGGTAACATACTCATTTTCTGCCTGCCTTGTTTGTAGTAACACCAATGTGCTGTTATTGCTAAATGCATGCTGTCCTCACAGTCTTTGAAGGGAAAACCTAAGTCCTCACTGCCTAATAGAAATATGAGCAAGCCACAGAGGTTATCTTCGGTTTTCTCATAGCAAAAGAAACAAATGAAATTAGTTGTAATGAAATATTTAATTTTACCTAGTGTATCCAGAATATTAGCAACATGTATTCAGTGTAAAACTTCTTAATGATATAGTTGACATTCTTTTTTCAGAGTCAGTCTTTGAAATCTGTTGTGTGTTCCCCACTGCATGAGTGCACACCAGTTTGCACTAGTCACATTTCAGATGCTCAGTAGCCACATGTATTGGAGGGCACTGGTCTAAACAATATGTCATTTTGTGGATCCTGTGACCCTCGCACCACCTGACACTGGGAATGCCCTCAGGAAACACATTGAAGCTTCCCTGTGTCTTTACCCAGTTAGCTTTTAACATTTCTTTAGAGAAATAGAATAGCTTTATCAAAAACTGATTACACGTGATATTAATGGACATTTGTGTTTTGGGTTGACAAAGCTGTATCTCTGCTTTTGTGCAAGTGCATTGATCTACATAGACCTTTTTTTTCCCCCCTCTCGTGGGCGGGATTATGTATGAGCCACATTTCCACATCCCCTGTGTACTTGGCCCATAGTTGTTATTCAAAGCATATGAGCAAATAAGGCAGTATAGGTTTCTTATTTTTCTCCTTGAATTGCAAGTTCTTGCATAGTCATGATATTTTCACTCTGTAAACCTTCCTAGCATCGTGTACAAGGTATGTGGGTTTGTGGATGCGAGGGGCATGGGGAGAACATGTTTAATCTTTGATACTGTTAATGGAAGCAGTCCCATCTTTCCTGCTAATGCTGTTTGCTTCTTATCCCTAAACACAGAAAGTGGTTGGAAATTGAAAGAGAAAAGGTCCAGGGTATCGCATTCAGTTAATAGGAGTTTGTCTTCACTAGGCAGGTGGTGCTCGGGGGCCCCTGTGGCACAGACATGGAGCAGGCTGGGGCTGCTGATGGAAAAGATTGGAAAGGCTTTTCCATGTGCCCTGTCAGAGGCCCTAGTGTGGCAGCTCCAGGCTGGCACAGCCCCGGGGGGAGGGCGCCTTGGTCAAGCTACTGTGTTCGACTTCGCTTGCAGGTGTCTTGTTTAGAATAAATTAGGGTGAGTGACAGCATGTTCGCATGTCATATCTTCAGTATTCAAGGATTAGCTGCCTGGAGGATTATCCTTGGGCCTTGAGGCCTCCTGGTCCAGCTGAGCCCTAGCCCTGCACCCCTTACCCCAGGGCAGCTTCCCCATTGTCTGCTCCTCTCCCCTTGTTCCCCCCTATCCTGAAGGTTTTCTTCATCCTTAGCCTCAGCTTGGTGAGCGGCTTCCTTGTCTCCCTCCCAGTTCCCCCTCAGTTCTGTGGAGCTGAGTCCCCTGGGGAGCAGAGGAGGTAAGGAAGGTCCACCTGGTTGACAGGGTGGGGTCCCTCTTGGACTTTACTGTTACAGTGGCTTTTTATTTCATGAGGGGTTTAAAATAGTTTAATGCTACGCATTCGCAGGTCATGGTGATTCTTTGTTGGCTGGTTCCTGAAGGAGAGTCAAGGAGCAGTGCATGCTCTCAGAATGGAAATAGCCCAGAAGACCCACACTGGGCTGGCTGCAGAGGTCTTCTGGGGGTGACTGCAATGGTACAGGTGAAGAGTGGAGGGAGTGCGTGGGGTGGGGGTGGGCCAGGGCCTGCTGCCTGAGGCAGAACAGACCAGAAAGCAGCTGAGTACCAAATGAATGATAAAAGTGCCCTTCCTCTACCTGAAGAAAAGTGCTCTTCCTTACAGAGGGGTTCCGGGGGGACATTGTAGGTCATCTGTTGTGTTCAGCCCAATTAGACTCCAAAGAGTGTATTTCGCTTCTGTAGGTCCCTGAAGAGAATTTAGCTCCTGACTTCAGAAATGAGCTGATCAGACAGAAGTGCAGGTCCCCACGGGGCTGTTGAAGTTCTAGGCCTAAAAGGGCATCTGGGATGACAGCCTGAGCAAGATCCAGGAGGTGAGAAGGATTTGTCAGTAGTCTTGGATGGCAAGTGACAGACACCCAGCTTGGGCTAGAAGGAGAGGGTCTTGTTCATGGGACCCCAGATCCTGTGCCAGAAGGGGGTGGCCCCTGTAAGACCTCACGGATCCCTGGAATCAGGGGCCTCCTTGGTTCCTTTTCTCCAGCCAGTTCTGTGCACAGGGTTGAGGTGGCTGCCAGGCTCACGCTTCCCAGTTTCTCCACCAGGGAGGAAGGTCTTTCTCTCTCTCTCTCCCCTCCTTCTCTCCCTCCCCTTTCCCCTTCATCTTCCCTCCTCCTGAAAATCCCAGGGGGAGTCTCTCACTAGTCTTGCTGAAGACACATTCCCATCCCTCAGGGAACAGCTATGGCCAGAATATAGCCTGGTTGGAGGGTCGGTGTTTCTAAAGGAAGTGGGGCGCAGTTATCTGAAGAAGGCTGGGCACTGAGGATTGTAGGTCCACTGCAGCGTGCAAGGTAACACCATTATGTCGAAGGAAATGAAGAGCCCTGCCTTCAAGTGAGCAGGCATCCCTCTCTGTTGGACCGGAGATGAGAAACATGGTAATTTGTACAAAAGGTGTTTTTTTATGAAAGCACGGGAACGGACCCGTGGGCAGAAAAAGCTGACAAACCATGGGTATAGAAATTCATCAGGCCAGACAGAGCCATTGTGATCACTACAATGACATTTTCAACATTCCAGAATGTGGAGAGTCCGAGTCATCCCCATTTTGAAACCAAGTCAAAGAACCAATGAAACAGACGGTAAGCCAATGTTTGACAAGCAAGTCTTTCTAGAGTAAAAACACTAAGTATAACCGTAAGTGGAACCTACCCTCTCAATTCCTCTAAGGACATTTTTCACTATTTAAGTTTATAGATGGCCTGCCTTTTCTCTTTTTGTATTTGACGTCTTAAAAGACCGCTTTGTTGAGGCGTGTGTATATTTCATAAAACTGACCAATTTTGGTCCACAGTTTAATACTTTTTGGAAATGTATAGTTGTACAGTCATTACCACAATCCAGTTTAAAACCACTTTCCTCCCCCCAAAGAGATCCCTCATGTCCATCTGCAGTCTCTGTTACCACTTCCAGACCTAGACAATCACTAATCTCCTTTGTCTCTATAAAGTTGCCTTTTTTAGACACATCCTACAAATGGAATCTTACAACATGTGATCTTTTATGTCTGACCTTCACTTAGCACAACGCTTTTGAGTTTCATCCGTGTTGCAACGTGTACTGATGTTTCGTTCCTTTTTAGTACTGGATAGTATTCCATCATGTTGGAAGGCCACATTTTGTTTACCTAGCTGATGGCTATTTCAGGAGTTCCCACTTTTTTGCAAGTATGAATACTGCTGTTATCAACATTTGTGTACAACTCTTTGGACATAGGATTTCATTTCTCTTGGCGAGATCAAGTGGGAGTGGAATTGCGGGCTTGTGTGGTGAGTTTATATTTAACTTCGTAAGAAACTGCCAAACTGCTTTCCACAGTGACTTTTTGCTTTCCGTGTTTTATATTTTCGCCAGTCCTGTTTGAGGATTGGACCTGTATTTTTAAACTTGATCGATTCTTTTGGGTTTCGAGATGAGTGAAGCCCAAGGAGTGGACTGGGAGGAGGAAGCCAAGGTACATACGGGCATATGTGCCTTACCACTTGGGGTTGATTATTAGCTAAGTGCAGGGCAGCTTTTTCTCTGGAAAGATGAACACAGTGGTATGTTTAGATGGCGCTGTTGACATTAACATCAAAGATTTAGGAACGTAGAAAAGGAAGGCCATGTTAGAGATCTAAAAATAATCTCAGCATGAGGGATAATCCCATGGAGTTTCTTTGTCCTCGAATGATTTTTGTATTCCAGAAGTAGTTTGTCTTGATTAATCTGGTGCTTTTTAAATTGGATGGATTTGGGGCGTATGAGGTAACTTTGGGACTTTTCTTGGGTAGGCTTACTGGAGCATGTCAGTAGGAGATTTGACAAACCAGATAATCATGTTGCCAGAGTCCTGGCCAATTGTGCATCAGTGCTGCTGGCCCTGACTGATCGATGCACCTAGATCGGTTCTGGTTGATGGCAGGTTTTATTTTTAATAAGAGTGATGTATTTGTGTCTCAAGAGAAAGGTCATCCTCTGGATAAAGGCAAGTTGTGACTATATTGAGGGAGATTAATGCTCTCAAGAGAGTTTTACCACATGATTATTATGATACAATATCTGAATGACATTTACAGTTCAAAAAGAATGTGGTCATTTTCATGGGGAAAAAGTGAGATATTAGAGTATTTTAGAAAGGATTCAGTGCCAAAATGAAACTGTTGCTTATGCCTTTTTCCCCCCTAAACTTTTTCTTTTCTTATCTTCTGGGTAATCTTTTAACAAGCCTGAACCTTAGTTCATAAAAGAGATGGCCTATATAAAAGCACCCAGCCCATAATTAATGCCCGGTAGAATTTGCTTGTTTACGCATTCATTTATTTATTGATATGTATCTGGTTTGCTGAATAAATATAAATAAGATGTAATCTTATAAATGAATAAATAAGATGTAATCATAAAGCAGCTTTCTTTAATATCCCACTCTAAATTTTATTCATTAAAGTTAATATTGTCCCTTGCCTTTGGATGAAATCTAGGACTTCAATTAAAAAAAATTCTGCAATTTCAACTGTTAAATACCCCCTTTTTTTAATTGAGGTATAATTGACCTACATCATGATATTAGTTTCAGGTGTGTGGTGTAATATTTGTATACATTGCAAAATGGTCCCCACTCTAAGTCTAGTTTGCATGTGTCACCACCCATGGTTACAAGATGTTTTTTCTTGTGATGAGAACTTTTAAGATCTACTTTCTTAGCGACTTTCAAATACACAGTACGGTGTTATTAACTAGAGCCACCATGCTGTACCTTCCATCCCCACCACTTCTTTTATAACTGGAAGTTTGAGCCCAGTTTGACCTCTTGATCCCCTTCGTCCACATCACCCACCCTTCACCCCTGCTCAGTACTCTTAATTTGGAACTTAGAATGCCCAGTTTATCAAATAAGAAAAAGTTCAAATATGTTTTCAGAGAAGATCCCTCTCTCCTCACTTTGTCCTGGCATCTTGCTGTCAGGCCTTGTGTAAAACCAGGGCTGGAGTGGGCGTGGTGGTGGGGGAGATCCTCCCCAAGCTCCACACACTCTGACCCTTTCTGTTACCAGTTTTGAGCTAAATCCTTTGCAAATCTGCCTCTGGTACTGGCTGCTTACTTTGGAATGAAGTATCTTTTAAATCTTTTGTGTTTCCAATTTAGCACTTAGTGCCCATTCATTCATTCATTCACCGTTTGCTTGTTCAGCCATAGTGAACTTTGAGTGTTGGCTATGGAGAGGCTTGCCGAGGTTCGAGTTGAAGGGTTGGACAGATTTAGGATGGACTTTTTCCTTATTGAGCGGCTCTTTGACTGGAAGTGGTAGAATCTCCTGCTAAGGAACACAATAGGCATGTTGATTTGGGAGAATCCTTGGCCTGCCCCTTAGTGCTCTCTTATCAGGCTGGTGAAATCTCTATCCTGAGAACTTGCCCCAGGGGTTCTATCTGATGGTCCTTGTTCTCTGCTGACTGTCACATTCCATTATTCAAAATGGGTGGTTCTTTGGGCTAAGCTCAGCGAGTGGCTGGGGAGGGGCTGCATGAGGAGTATAGCCCAAAGAAGGCAGGTAGGATGGTTTAAAAAGGGGCAACCTGATAAGATTTTACTGACCAAATGAGGTTGTTTTTTCTTTTCTTTTCTTTTCTTTTTTTAACTTAGTATTTTCGTGTGTACGTGGTGAAATCTAATCATATTGCCTTCACTCAGATCCCAGTGCATTTGGAACCAGTGAGGGCTTTGCTGAGGTTAAAGGTGAGGTCTAATGGCTATTCCGACGCCTAACCCATATCTTTGTTCTACACATTCATTCATGAATCATTTATTGATTGTATGCTGACGGTGTATAAGCAAAATGAAAATCCTACCCTGAAAATCCTCCATCCCGAAGTAAGTAAGCAGCCTGAGATGCGTATTTTCAAATTTGCTGAAAACTGATAATGGGACTCTTGAACCCTCACTCACGTCCAGGTTGTAAAAAGGTCAGTGTGTGTGGAGATTGGGGGAAGATCTTTCTTTGGAAGGAACCATACAATGATTTCCACCATATCTACTCAACCCCCTGAGAGAAGCTTGTAGGACTGTTTAAAGAGATTGGACCGGTATCTGGCCTTTGCAAATCTAAGATAGACATGCCCCATCTGTGGGAAAGCTTAGACAAGATGCCCTTTCTTCATCAGCTTGCCCAAATCCTGAGTTTCCTTTAAGGCCATGTTATGAAGACTTCCCTGTTTGAAGACTTCTCTGATTTTTTTCCCAGCCCTCAAACACTTCCACTCTTTGAATTCCTGCAGTGTTTGACACCTAATCATTAGATGTCATACCCTTGACAGATGTCAGTTATGAATCCTCCTCAGTGTCTGCTGAGAGTTCTCCTAACCTAAATGTGTGTCTAAAATTCTGTTTTATCGAGATAAGCACGTATCTGCTGTGGATGAAATCAGGTGAGGGGGAAACGGTACTTATTGGCGTCTGGTTCCCATCTGATGTTCTTTATTCCAGAAGCCATGACATAGTCATAGGCACAGGCAGGGACTTCAAGCAGCTTCTGACCTGGGGAGCAGTTTGGGGGGCATGGGGTGCTGTGTTGTCAGGGGCAACTCATTGGGAAAGTTGACCTGGAGAGAGCTGTTACAGAATGTATTTGTTTTGCCAGATGGAGACAATTGAGTGTTTATACAGCTTTTGGTTAAAATTCCATCTTTGTTGCAGAGAGATTATTGTCTGAGGAAACGAATACTTGAGGGAGAACAGGTAGGTGCCGGCGAGGAGAGCAGCATTTTAATTTTAGTTCCTTACATTTGTTCAAGGTCTTGTTCAGTGTTTTGGATTTTAAGCCTGATTTTTCTCAAAAAGCCAAACCAAGCCAAACCCTGAAGCCTGTCTTGGAGGCTTAGTGTTGCTCTACTGGGGTAGAAGCGTTCCACATTCCATGATGGGAGGAGTCACTAGGCAGAGGACACTGTTTTTTATTCTGCTCCTCTCATTGCTGCGGTGATTGGGAGGGACTGATCGTAAACCACTGCTCTTGCATCCTGTGGTCTGGTGTCCTAGATGCGAATGTGTTCTTGTGATGCAGGAAGATGGACATGTGTGCACAGCTGCCGTTTGCCTTAGTGAGTTAATATTGCTCCTAGTGGCCACGGGGAGCCAGCTAGTTGCTCTCCTAGAATTTCCAGTGTGGAGGGCTCCCTTCCCCCCTCCCCCCACCCCCCACTGCTGCATACCCCAGTGTTGTGAAAGATGCAAGATAATGATCTATCCTACCTACTTGTACAGTGTCTCTAGTGAAAGTGTCAATTATAGGTCTAATATCACTGAGTCTAGAACAGTTTTTCCCCAATCGAGTTGAGCATCCAAATCACCCGAGGAGTTTTTTGTTTTGTTTTGTTTTTTTAAATTACAGATTTCCGAGCCCCACTTCTGATTACGGAATCAGAATACCTGTCTGCTCCAAGAGGACTCTCCTAGGCTGACAGAATTGGCAACATCGCCTCATGAAGTCATCCTTGGGTTCTACGTGGGGGTGGGAGTGGATGGGAGTACGCGTAACTTGAAGATAGAGGAACTTTTTTCTAACCACTTCAGTTGGGTGGGTTGTGGTAGGGAAATAGCTAAAGAAAATCTAGGAGCAACCACATTTTAGTGTTAAGGGCATTGCTTGCTAACCTTTGTTCCTTTGAAGTTTTTTTTCAGTTTGGTCCAGAGATTTCTAACCTGGAATTTTCCTAACTGGAAGGATTAGAGAAGGTAGTGGAGATCATGTATATATGCATATGTGTGTGTGTGTTGAAATATAGCGCTTTGTTGAAATGTAACTCATTCTTTTCGGTTTACCCACTTGAAGTGTACGTTTGAATAATTTTGATATGTTCAAGTTGTGGGGCCATCGTGATGATAGATTTAGATTTCCTCTCCCCAAAGGAAACCCCGTATTTGTTATAAGTTATTTTTAATACGCAGAGAAGTCTAACATTCATAATAAAGCTATACAGGCTAATAACAAGGTTTTTTGATTCAGGCTAGAATTATAGCAGATAGAGGTTAGCTCCTTCTTAGCTTTGATTGAGAGTTACATTATTTATTTATTTATTTATTTATTTTTAAAGATTTTATTTATTTATTTGACAGAGAGAGACACAGCGAAAGAGGGAACACAAGCAGAGGGAGTGGGACAGGGAGAAGCAGGCTCCCACAGAGCAGGGAGCCCGATGTGGGACTCGATCCTAGGACCCTGGGATCATGACCTGAGCCGAAGGCAGGCGCTTAACGACTGAGCCACTCAGGCGCCCCGAGAGTTACATTATTTTTAAAGGGAAAATGGATTAATAAGCTTGTTTTTTGGACATGGCCTTTCAGTGAGATGGCAACAAGGACCTGCATCTCTGCACTGTTGTGTCCTCACTGTTTGACTTGATGTCACATGATGACTGGTGACCAGCAATGGAAGCCGTGTTTCAGTGACTTATGTCTTTTTTTTTTTTTTAAGATTTTATTTATTTTAGAGAGAGAGAGCACACGAGCAGGGGGAGGGGCAGAGGGAGAGAATCTTCAAGCAGACTCCCTGCTGAGCATGGAGCCCAATATGGGGCTTGATCTCACGACCCTGAGATCATGAGCTGACCTGAAATCAAGAGTTGGATGTGTAACTGAGCCACCTAGGCGCCCCCAGTGACGACTTCTGGATCCAGCAGGCAAATATTAGTAAATTAATATTCCTGCTCAGTGGGTAGATGTGCTTTACTCTTGAAATGGGAGTCCTTACAACTTTTCCCATATATGTGTAACCCTTCCCCCTCTTTCTGTATGATCCAGTTTAGGCTGGTGCACAGCTAATTCACCTTCACTGCAGCTCTTTTGAACTAAGTCGTCTTAAGTGGCTTGTCCAAGGACTGCTGTCCGTGTAGCCTAGATTTACTGATAGATGTCACTTGTCCTCAAGATAGGCTGTAGCCCAGTCTGGGCTTTGGAAGTTTAGATTTGGGAATTGGAGCTGTGAGATTCCAGCAGACCCAAAGAAGGCAAGTCCCTGATTTACCTGTGGGTCATCTTGGGGAAGAGAAGATGCTGGAGCCCACAGAGCCCAGCATCATGTCAGGGGCAGCTTGCTCCCCATTCGGCATGACTTCCAGGTGTTAGATCCTTCTGTGAATATCAGGAAAACAGTGACCTACTACTAATTTTAATTACCTCCCAGCTGTAGTTCTTGTTTCTAAAACTACTACTCTGTAGGTTTCCAGAACCTCTTTACCCTTGACCCCTGTCTCTGTCATCTGGGAGTTGTACCCATGGACCACCCAGCTATCACACCCAGACCCGTGACTCCAGGAAGACCTTCATTTCACAGCTAATATCTGCCCCTGGGAATTTTTGGAATTAAGTGCTTTATCTACTTAATCTTCAAATAAGAGGTTGCATGTTCTCACTGCCATAATTAAAAAAAAAAAAAAAAAAAGACAAAACCAAAGACAAGCACACAAGAAGCACAACACCCACAAAAACCCCCATGATCGCGAATAAACTTCTTACCCACTATTGCCTAAGCCGTTGTGTTCTACAACGGAAGGGATGCTGTGGGTGGTTCCCTCTTCGTGGGCTACACGGTTGGTGGACTATGAAAGCCTTGGCTTCTCTTTTCTCCCTTTCCTGTTACATGGATTGGGCTGCTTTCCTTGGTTGTTGGCACTTCACCTGAAGGTGGAAGGAATTGAATTCAAAGGCTGGCTGTCATTTTCATGGAGAACCGGGAACCAGTGGCAGTTTGGGATTATGATTATCATTATTTCTACTTGGATTCATCAAAAGGTGGTTTGCTTTGACATGAAAAAGGGCTCTTTTTTTTTTTTTAAGATTTTTATTTATTTATTTGAGACAGAGAGAACGAGAGAGAGAGAGAGAGAGAGCACATGAGAGGGGGGAGGGTCAGAGGCAGAAGCAGGCTCCCCACCGAGCAGGAAGCCCGATGCTGGACTCGATCCTGGGACTCCAGGATCATAACCTGAGCCGAAGGCGGTCGCTTAACCAACTGAGCCACCCAGGCGCCCGAAAAAGGGCTCTTGAATAGTCCAGCACGACTTTGACAGTTGGATTCCCCGCCTCATCTACCTCACTTCAAGATTCTCAAGCCTCAGTGTGCGAAAGATCCAGCCACGGAGACGCTCCTGTTTCCTGTGGAAACAACGGATATGGGCTAGGATTTTGCATTTAGCAAGCTGTCCCCAGGTCCTTCTGATTCAGATTAATAACTAGCAGCCAATGGTGAGAAGCTGTCCAGGAGTTTGCACTTCACTGTTCAGGTACCAGCCCAGCCTGTGGTTAAGTACTTGGCAATTAACAAGGTCTAATTATAGCATGTGTGGTTTCCAAGGTAACACGGTCACTCCTGCCCAGACTGGGAAGATTGAAAAGGACCCCAGTGAGGCTGCAGTAATGGTGTGGCCTCTAGATTAATGTCATCGAAGTGCTGGGTTTTTGCGCCATTTATCCCAAGCCCTGTTTAATGACAACAGCAAAAATGAAAGTAAACGTTAGAATAGAAGCCAGAAAGTCGCTGGATGACTTCTGGAGCCAGGGATGAGGACATGAGGAGGGATGAGGATAGCCATTTAGTTGCTTATATTTTTCCCCCTTTATCGTTTAGTCCAGAATAAGGTGGTGGAGGAACGGGGGATGACCTTGAAAGGCTTTTGAAAACTACTGGCCAGCTATGGTAAACATTGGAGTGCTATTCCTTAGTGTTCAAATGGATCGTACTGTTAAAGTTCATCTGTTCTCACTTTGTCAGGTGAGGATCGAAGTGACATTTATTGAGTGCTTACTGTGTGCTGGGAACTTGGACCTAGATTTTCTTGCCCTTTTGACCCAAATGCAAAGGTTCCACACTCTGTGATTTTCCAGTTTTTAAGGGTGGAAAAGTTAGAGTGTGTATCATATTTTAGCACAGGATTCTGCTTTTTGGTTTTAGTTTTGAACCTGTAGGGCAATGGGAAAAGCAGTCAACTGAGGGCAGGTTTTCTAACCTCTTTGAGTGAGGTTCCACTGCACCTCTGGAACATGAGGGACTTAGCCTGGATCAACAGTTTTAAACTTTGAAGGGTGACAACCCCTTGCAGAATGGTGAGAACTAGGAACTATCTTCCCTGAAAAAAAGTACATATGTATTTTTTTTTTAAATTACACTCACTCTCCAGGGGACCAGAGACCTCCTCAGGGAGGTGATTTCTTAAGACTTTGCCAGCTTCAGCTCGGAATTGCTGGGTCCCATGAGGACCTTGGAGGTGGGGGAAGGGACCTTTTTTCATTGTTTAGAATGGCTTCCTGCAGATGAGGTATTTGAAGAGGGAGGTTTTTGTTGTTCCTGGCATTTTTTACTAACTGCCCTGTGCGTGCATTTAGGAGGGAAAAAAAAAGAAACCATGCTGAGAAAAATAAATAGGGAATGAATGGCATCTGGAATATGAACTGTTTTCCTTATCATTCTTTACTATTGTGGCCCTTCAAAAGGAGGTGGATGGTATAATTATAACATGAATAGCATGTATAGGAATCCATGCCCCATACAGATACTCTCTTTTGCACCATGAAACTTGTTCTACTTTTAACATTTGGGAAGTTGGGATAAAATGTAAAGTTTTGGTTAACATGAGAGTGTCAGAAGGGACTATATCATGAGTGGAAATAACATGTTCTTTACCACTTCTTAGCTTCTAATTCCGAACACCTTCCTAACTCAACCCCAATGGCCCATGGCCAAAGAGTTGTAATCTCATCAGGAGGAAATATCTGTAGCGTTTATTTGGAAACCTAAATATTTAATTTTTTGTTTTCCATTCTCTGCTTAGGTGTTGAAAAATCTCTGGAGCTTTGGAAAGCTGAATGGACTAAACATGAAGAGCTTGAAAGCCAAGTTCAGGAAGAGTGACGTAAGTACGCCGTGACTCACCGTCTGTCCGCTCCCCTCTCCCTCTCCTGGGGCAGTAGGACAGCTCTCCCCTCCCACCGTGATAAGGCACTGGGTTAATCAACTACAGGAACCAGAAGCACTCTGAGCCTCAGCTCTGGGTGGCTTTTGTGAATGGCGTGCTCTAGGTTCTTTGCTGTTCGTGTGAATAGCTTTTGAAAATGACTTCTTTAGTCCTGGGTCTGTGCCTTGTAGAGAAGGAAAGCGTCAAATCAAACATCTTAAAGAAAAGAATCGGTAAAAACCTAAGCATTTCTTAAGTCCCCTGAATCTGAATCAGAAGGTCATTTCTGGAGGAAGCTAGTCTCATGAGAGTAGTTAAGGAATTACGTATTAGCTTGGGTCATCTTTGGCTTTAGGAAACTTTTTGTTTTTTAACTCTCTGTTAAGGCTTTTGTGGTAAAACAGTATCTCTTGCTGCCTGCACCTTGACTCCCCCTGAATTCCTGGGGTTCTTACTCATTTGTTATCCATCATACAAGATTTTGGATTGGAGGAACCAGTTATGATGTCGGAATTATGAAACAAAGTCTGCCAGAGGAGAAACTGGAGAAAAATAGCATAGCAGGATTATCCACGTGGTATCTAAAAACAGGGTCACCTCCTAAACCCTGCTGGGACTCTAGTTGTGGACTAGCTGCACTCCAGATGTTTTGGGCAGAATTGCTGAATGGGAGAAATTCATGGCAGGGTATCCGATGGAAGCCCAGATATGCCAGCCCTCATCCAGAGCTTGCTTGGCTCTCCTTTAACATGAGGTAATTAAAGGTGAACCTGGATTTTATTGTTTTGCCATGAATTAAATGACAGGTTGACACACCCCGTTTTTAAAATAAGTGGAGGCTGCGTCTTTGCCGTATGGCGCACACCTCCTTTTGGCTGAAGCTTCTCTTTTGAGGCTGCATCATGACATGTGACGTACTGCCCTGATAAGGCCCAGACTAGTCGAGATGCTTGTGGGGTGGTTGCAACTTTTTGTCTCGCTTAGAGGTTAGAGCTAGAAAGGGATATTAGGAAAAAGCTGGGTTTTCACCTTCTCATTCTTGAGGTAAGTTAAGTGGAACTCAGAAAATGTGAAGTGACTTGGCCAGCCGCGTCCAGTTTGCCTTTGGCCACTGAGAGCCCTGGTCATCTGACTTCCTTAGCCCCTTGTCCCAGCTGCTCCCCTGAGAAACCCCCTTCAGCCTCCCCATCTGCTGGCCCTATGAGACCCGAGCCGGCAGATCGCCTGTGCCTTTCAGTGAAGAATGAAAAGTCAAGGGGATGGAGAGCGGATATGGGTTTGTACGCCACGTGACCAGGTTAACAAATGTCTTTTCCATTCAAAGGGAATTTGGGTAGCTTCCATTTATTCAAGCTGAGATTATTTTAGCAAAATTTAATCAGTCTAGAGTTCCGGGATATATGAACAGGGGCAGGGGGGAAATGACAGACACATAAACTTTTGGTTTAAAAAATTAAAAACTGGCAGCAGGAGGGAGGGTGTGGCTGGAATCTAGATTTTTAAATAAAAATGGAACTATTTCCATGATTTAAAAAAACCCAATAACACTATTAAAAGCTGCTGGGATTTGGCAGCAGGAAGACTGTGCTTTCGGAAGTTGGTGCTAAGAGTAGAAATGTTAGAGGAGCAGCTTGGGTGCCTGGAGCAAAGGATATTGTTATCACAGGGCCAGACAGTATCAAATGTCTTTTGATATTTGATCAAAATATCAAATTTTGGGTCTGTTTCAGTTTGTTCGTCACCCATGTGATAATAACTAACCATGAGGAAGGATTTACTCTACATCAGGTACTATGTAAAACTCATCATGTGAAATTCATTGAATGTTACCAGAAAACTTACGTGGTAGGTATTACCATTAGACCCATTTTACAGATGGAGAAACGGAGACCTAGGGAGGTATGGTAACTTGTCTGGGTTCTCAGAGCTCTACTTTGTATCATCCGTTTTTCTGCCGTGACAGCCCAATTCCAGAGCACAGGTCTCCTAAAAGAAAATTTGGTTGGAGATTGGACTCTGGAAACCGTTGAATCCAGGCAGGAGCTTGGAAGAGTGACTTTGGATCTAGGTTGGTGACCTTGGACAAGTCTCTGACCTTCCTGACCCTCAGTTTCCTCACCTGAGAAGTGAAGAAAATCACATGAACCTTACGAAGTTGTCATGAAGGTTAAACGTGCTGATGTATGTAAAACACAGCTTCCTGGGCGCCTGGGTGGCTCAGTCGTTAAGCGTCTGCCTTTGGCTCGGGTCATTATCCCAGGGTTCTGGGATCGAGCCCCAGATCATCGGGCTCCCTGCTAGGCAGGAAGCCTGCTTCTCCCTTTCCCATTCCCCCTGCTTGTGTTCCCTCTCTCACTCGCTCTCTCTGTCAAATAAATAAAATCTTACAAAAATAAAACACACAGCTTAGGGCCTGGCATTCAGGAGATGCTTGGTAAATATTGATTCCTTTCTCTTAATCCGAAACCCCTGATAAAAAATAGGGTTTGAAAAGTGTCTATGGTCTGGAAGGCAAAATAATCTGGTAACGGTTGCTGCCTCTGAGGGAAGCTGGGGTGGGTGGAGGAGGTAGGCTTGCTTTTCAATGTGTGTCTTTTGGTTTGAATTTTTTGGTAATGTAAGTTTAGATACATATCACTTATTATGTGAAAAACAACTTTTAAAAGGTTTATATTTAGTTAAATGAGCTGAACTGGCATCTTCTTTACCTGCAGTGAGTGGTCTCTCTCAAATAATGATCCTAAACCATCAGCCATCAAATTTTCCTGCTTGTCTTTGTGTGAGGCTGAAGGGAGCAGAGGGAAGAAAGGATTCTTTGTATTTCTGGGAGGTAGGAAAGAAGGGAGACAGCAGATCATGTTCATGCTTTCATAAAGAGAAGGCAGGTGACCCACTGGTATGATCGCATTTCAGCCGGCCTGTTCCTGGGAGGTCTGCAGCCAGATCAGTTTGAGGCCATTGAGAGCAAAACCCAGGAGTGAGAAAGGACAAGAGTGACCCAAAGGAGGCCCACGGGGACAGCCTTCAGGTCACTATGGTACTCCAGGATCATCATGCGGATAGAGATTTAATCCAAGTGTCCTTCCTGGACCACTTGACTCAGATGGCTACCAAGTCAAGAGCAGGTTTATGTGAGTATAACAGGGGGATGCAGCCCAATTCTCTGGGCTGTGGTTAGATACTGTCATTGTCCAGTTGCTTTAATCCCCATGCATACTTGGGAGCCTGTAATAACCCACAGAGGCCAGAGAGAATTACGGAGCTAAACACTTGCTCTTCAGTGAATGATGTTTTTCATTTGACATGTATAACTTTATTTTGGGCATCCTTAAAGTTGGGTTAGATACTAGAGAGCATAGAGAAGAAATGTGAGGTATGATTCTTGTCTTGAAAAAGCTCACAAACCAAGATGGGAGGAGAAAAATTACATGCAGGAAATAACCAAGGCAAAATACAAACCATATATAATACAGAGAGTAAAGGGGGCCTTCCATAATGGTGATACAACCAGTTGTTAAATTGTAGGGTCTGGATGATTAAAGCTATCAGTTTTCAGAGGGGTTGAGTCAACGGAAATGGGGGAAATTGGGGGAGCTTTACAGAGGTGGAGCTTCTTCCTGGGCCTGGAGGATTTGGAACACTGGTTGGGAGTGCAAGGGAGGGTAATGCTGGGGAGCCAGCCACAGAGAACAGTGGGGAAGCTCCATTTCAAAAACTTGCCCTTGACATGCAAAGCAGTCATACTTCAAGAGCCCAGGAGAGAGCCCATGGCATGGCTGAGTCTTTTAATAAAAACACTATAAATTTTCACTCTCGTTTTTAAAAATGGATATGCTTGACTTTTATGCTTATAAAATGAGCACAGTTTTAAATCCTCATTATTTATATCTTTTATGACTAGAGTTTGAAAGTGGCTTCTTTACCTCTTTAAATTTTGCAGTAACCAATACGTGGTTCCACATGGAAAAACAAGCTGTCATCATGAGAAATGAGGCCAAGAAGGTTGGGATTTCCCTTTGTTAATAAAATGCTCAGGCTTCTGGAATTTCTTTGTAAATGCCAATTTTTAGTGCCTTGAGTGAAATGGGTGGAGGCTGAGGGATGGGAAACGGGGTTGAAAGATCTTTGTAACAAATCTTGAGAAATGCCTCTCCAACATGATTGAGGCCTTCAAAGTTTACATTGTGGGTGTGTGTTTAATTTTATGAAAGATTTGTTCCCAATTATGTTTTTCACTGTAATAGGGAAGCAGCGGACATTCCATTAAAAAAAAAAAAAATCAAGACAGCCAGTTCAAAATGGCTGGCTCCATGAGATATTAAATTGGTAATATTTTTTTTTAGGTAGCAGCTACTAAGGATTGCAGCTTTCAGCCAAAGAAATGCACACACACCGTGAATCTTGAGGAACCAGACACATCCTGCTCAGACAGGAGTTTGAATTTGTTGCCCATTGACAGAACTGTTCCTATGAAGGTCGATAATCCACATCTCTGCCAAGGTTCCCCCCCGCCCCCGCCAAGGAGTTTTTGGTCATTTATAAGGTGTTACGGATGCCTGAGTCTCCCTCCCCCACCACACACACACAAAATGGGAATATTTAAAATCCAAGTTTCTCTGTTGACAGAAGAACCTTGGCCAAATCTGTTGTAAAGCTAAGCCTCTTTTTTTAGTAGACATAATGTCAAAATACATCGGAGATGACCTTTTTGGGTGGAGGTATGAGACTCTGGTAAACTTCTGGAAGAGAAATTCGGTCAAGTTTGTGTTCTACTACATATTTTCCAGGTCTTATCAGTCCTGAGTGGGGAATCCACCTGCTGCCCCATTTCACCTTGTGCCTAGGGTTGCCATAAACACACACCCAGTGGCTTGAACAACTGAAACTTATCGCCTCCCAGTTCTGGAGGCTACAAGTTTGAGCTCAGGGTGTCAGTGGGGCTGGTTCCTGGGAAGGCTGTGAAGGCAAATCTGTTCCAAGCCTCTCCTGGCTTCTCGTGGTTTTCTGGCAATCACTGGCTTATAGATGCATCACCTGACCTCCACCCTCCTCTTCACATGGCGCTCGCTCTGTATGCGTGTCTCAGTGTCCAGATTTCCCCTTTTTATAAGGACGTGGTTCTGTTGGATTAGGGCCCATCCAAATGACCTCAGTTTAACTTGATTCCCTACCTCTGTAAAGACCCCATCTCCAGATCGGGCCCTATTCTGAGGTGCCTCAGATTTCAGCTTATCAGTTCTGGTGGGGAGTTAGGGAAGTGGGGGGCAATGGAACACAATTCAACCCAGAGCATACCTCCTTGCTTTTCCATCTAAGAGAAGTTTCTCCAAAGTTTTGCTGCCCCACCCTGCCTCTCCCAGCATGCATGCTCATGACTTTAGTGCCACAGTTTCTTGTGGACTATTTTCAGTGTCTAATAGAGGGAGGCCAGACTATCTCATTTTTTTAAATCTGCCTAACACAGAATATGAATTGCAAGAGTAAATATGTATGGATCGCTGACCTACTACAGCAGAAATGAGAAGAGCTCTTCTTTATTGAATGCTTGCTACATGCCAGTCACTGTGCCAAGCCCTTCACCTGCTCTTTATCGGGTAATGCTTACCAAACTTTTTCCAGTAAAGACCATTGTTGTTATAACATTTTACAGAGGAAGAAATTAAGGCGAAGGGAAGTTAAGTAGCTTGCCCGAAGTCACACATTAGATGAATGGCAAAGAGCTCTGAACCCCGGGTTTTCTTGCCGCCCATGCTAGGGCTGTCGACCGCTGTACACACTTGCTGACCTGGGGCATTCTCCTTCCCAAATTCCAAAGCTTGAACCTGCATGAGATAAATTCTGCTCTGTTGCGCTAAGCACAAAGACCCAGGCAGTGACTTTGCATCCTACGAACGCTGTCTACAGTGGCCGAGCTCACCAACATTAGCGGCATTCCCGCGGCAGGGGAGGATCTGGGAAAATCTTGGGTTGCTTGTTTCCTGGGAGGCAAATACACTTCGGCCTTGACTTTTAAAGCAAGAGAGAACAGATGCTACTTCTGCTCTTCTACTGGAGCTGATAAAAATGTCTATATCTCAAAACAAAACAGGTCGATTTCTAAATAGAGCCTCATTGCTGGCTACCTGGCTGACAGCTTCCTTCTAGCTCCCCCAGATTATTAACTCCAGGAAATTTTGGTTAAACCTGATCCATCCCAGATGCAGCTGGAGACGATTATGAAACTCAGAACCTGGCTCCTAAACTTGGGGAAATCTGAGAGTCTACATAAGCAGGGAATCATGTAGGTTATTACTTCTTATCTCTGTATTCTGAATTAATTACCTGATCATTTGGAACTCTTGCTGACCTTGATGTTTGTGTGACAAATTCTCGTATGGAACCTCTCCTTGGAAGTGAACTAGGAATTGCTTCTGGATTCATCCTGTGGTGCTTTTCAGTTGAGTTTCTACCCAAAGATCTTTGCTGTGTAGAGGTGGTTATCTTCACTTATAGGGCACTCAGTGTCCGCATTAGCTACAGGCCCAACATATCTGTAAAGATGAGGCCACTACCCTTGACTCTCCTTTTGTTTGAGTCCCTGCCTCCTTTTAAACAAGGAAAGTCCGCATATTGTGATCCACTTGATTGCCCAGTTCTTAGGGTGGTTTTTATTGTGTTAATGAAAAATGTTTTAACTTTTTGGGAAGTAATGTCCGAAAGGAATTGATTTTTATTTTCTTGGGAGGCCAAATGATCTGATGGTCTCCACCTCCTGCTTTTTCCCCCGGGCTGTCCCATAGGCTGGGGAGCGAAGAGATTTATAATGTGGGACAAGAACAGGAAAAAAATCTGAGGAACTACATGTTCTCCTTGGATGGATTTATTCTGAGATATATTTTCCAATGCCGACAGAGTGTTGCTATGGCAGCTTTTCAAACTGGGGCTACTCTTCTGGTGGGTTTTTCATAGGAGTCCGTGTGAATTCGTGGAGCTCTCCGTTCTTTGAAGGGTTGTTTCATAACTGAAGCTCCGGGGTCCTTCTGTGAGGTCCAGTGGACATTTACGAGGATATGGGATAAGCTGTTTTAACAAAATGCCCTGAAATCAAATGGGATAGAAGTTGTTTTCTTAAAGTTTCAAGGACTGCAGGGTCAGCAGGATAACTGTGCTCCATAGATTCATCCAGGGACCCAGATCTTTCTATGATGTCCTTTTCCTGCTCTCCAGAGCGACGCTGTACGTTGCGGTAGTCAATGTGTGGCTCGTGACCATTTGAGAGGTGGCTAGTCTACATTGAGATATGCTGTGACTATAAAATACACACCAGACTTCAAAGGCTCAGCACCAGAAGAAGAATGTAAAATATATCCTTAATTTTTTTCTTAATTCTACAACCAAAGTGCCTATATTCTGGACATATTGGATTAACTAAACATATTAACATTCATTTCACTTCCTTTTTATTTTTTAAATATGGCTCCCAGAAACTTGAAAAGTCTTGCATTAATAATTCTTCTGGGGCGCCTGGGTGGCTCAGTTGGTTAAACGACTGCCTTCGGCTCAGGTCAGATCCTGGAGTCCCTGGATTGAGTCCCGCATCGGGCTCCCTGCTCGGCGAGGAGCCTGCTTCTCCCTCTGACCCTCCCCCTTCTCATGCTCTCTGTCTCTCATTCTCTCTGTCTCAAATAAATAAATAAAATCTTTAAAAAATAATAATAATAATTCTTCTGGACAGCGCTGGTCTAGGTTGTGCTGTTCATGTTGCGTATTTTTCTGGCTCCTTAAGACTTGAACAGCGTGAGAGTAGAGCGCAAGCATTTTCCTTTTTAAAGGCTGTGACCCTGAAGGGGGCACAAATCCTTGCCCTCACATGGAGCCGACTGGAGCTTAGTCACATGTCCCTGCCTAGCTGCAAGGGAGACAGGGAACCTTTCCTCTAGCCGGCAGCCACAAAACCCCCTAAGTCCAGAGAGGTGAGTGGAAGGGACACTGGAGAAGATGAACTCAGTGATATGGTTGAGTTGCCTCCCCCCAACCAAAAAAAAAAAAAAAAAAGATATATCAAAGTCCTACCCTCCAGTACTTCAGAATGTGACCTTTTTGGAAATAGGATCTTTACAGAGGTAATCAAATTATTTTTTAAAAAATGAGGTCATTAGGGTAGGCTGTAATCCAGTATGACTGGCGTCCTTATAAAAAGCAGAAATTTGGACACAGAGACAGACATGTATAGAGGGAAAACGGGGAAGGACACCGGGAACACACCATGTGAATATGGAGGCAGGGAGGCAGGGAGGCGGATGATGCATCTAAGAGACAAGGAATGCTGGAGGTTGGCAGCAAACCACCTGAAGTGAGGAGGGAGCACGAACAGCCCTCAGGAGGAACCAGTCCTGCTGACACCTTGATGTCTGGCCTCCAGAACACAAGACAGTACGTTGCTGCTGTCTCAGCCATCCAGTTTGGGGGACTCTTGTGGCAGCCCTAGAAAACAAATCTACTCGGCCACAGGCAGTTTCCACGGTGAACGTCGTTTGGGAGTTGGATGAGAAAGGTGTGCCAAATGTTCTTCATTTTGATTCTTTTTACCCCAGAAGGGAATAGTGGTTGCTACTTGCCAAATCCCCATTGTCCTGTCGGTGCAAGACTATTGCAACATGTGGTTTCAGTGAAATTAAATGCCTTTTCCGTGTTAGAAATGAAAACTGCCCTGAGCGTTACCAGCCGGTGACATTAGGTTATCAATCAGACTTTTTCTTTTGAGTCAAATAATATGTCCAGTGATCTGCCTTGATAAGATAATGGGATTAACGGGGGCCTGGTTAAGTATACTATTTTGCAGCCTGCATTTTGGGATTGCTTACACAGATAGGAACTGTCAAGACCTGATCCACACCTTCATAGGACAGTTTGGGAATGATGTCAGCCTACAATTACCCGTCATAAGCTCAGTTTTAGGTTACACTGAGTGCATACATTCAGTCAGCATGCAGTTTATGAAACGGAAAGCTGAAGATTCTTTTTATTTATTTATTTATTTATTTATTTATTTATTTGAGAGAGAGAGAATGAGAGAGAGCACATGAGAGGGGGGAGGGTCAGAGGGAGAAGCAGACTCCCTGCTGAGCAGGGAGCCCGATGCGGGGCCCAATCCAGGGACTCCAGGATCATGACCTGAGCCGAAGGCAGTCGCTTAACCAACTGAGCCACCCAGGCGCCCGGAAAGCTGAAGATTCTTGTATCGATCAGTTTCCTCTACCCGTATATGCCACTTTGAGTCTCAAACTGTGGGGCTTAGAGTTCTGAGCAGAACTTGAGATTTGTTCCCAAAGAACTTAAAATAGTGCCATTTCTATTTCCCAGGCATATAGCTTTCTTGATATAACCTAAGATGATGTTTTTTTCCTGCAGCTGCCTTCCCCTCTTGATTCCTATCTGGTTTATTTTTTTATTCTTTCCTACTACTTTTGCTTGCAAAGCCCTATCTTTCTCTTCATGGGCTTGTTCTGTTGGATATTTGAACTCAAATTCAGGGCACTATATTTATCCCATTAAATTTTATTTTGTTTGATAAATCCGTTTCGCTAGTTTTTGCATCATTTTAAACTCTGATTCTTATAATCACACTGAGTCATTTACAAACTTGGTAGGCATGCCTCTTTAAGTCATTAAAGTATTGAATGGCTCTGCCTTCAGAGATACGGGTCTGTGTAGATTTATAGTTATATCTTATGTATCTGTAGGACCAGATCCCAAATAATGTGGATTAAGGCATTGTCTATTTGGAAGGATGTCAGTTTGTGTGTGTGTGTGTGTGTGTGTGTGTGTGTGTGAACACATATACACAGTGCTGTATATCTATGTGATAACTATTGACCTCCTTCCAAATGGACAATGCCTTAATCCACATTATTTGGGTCTGGTTATAGCCGACCATTGTACTATTTCTGTCCTGTTTTCTATTTTGTCCCAGTTTTGTTTCTTCCTGCCTATGTGATGTTGGGCAAGTTCTATAATCTCTCTGATCTTTGGTTTTCTTATCTGTAAACCAGCGTGATGCCAACTCCTCGCTTAGCATCAGCATGAGGATTAGGATAAAATCTGGCACATGGTAAATTCTCACTAAATGGTTGCTAATGTTATCAGTTACCCCAGTGCCTGGTATCAGTAAGGTCTTCAGTAGTATGTGATGAATGGTTTCAAAAGTTGACTCTCCACACAACCCTGGGACTCATGTGCATGAAACATACAGCTGTACAGGGCTTGTGTCCTTCACAACGACATCAGGAGTGCAGGTGATAAATACCGTAGGAGTTTCACAGAGGAGGTGAATTTGGGGTTGGGCTTCTTGCCTAGGTTAGGATTACCAGAGGAAACCAGTACTGGTGGGGAGGGGGGTGCTAACTGGAGAGGGAGATGAACGTGGGCAAAGAACAGGAAATAAAGTCAGATGACAGGAGGGATAGACTGCACAGCATCGAAAGCTGGGGGTGGGTGGGTGAAACTGAAGAATGAGGCTTAATGAAGATCGCATTTTGGGCGGAAGGACAATGGGGGTTTTGAGAGACCGACCAGAGGGAAGGGCCAGGACTAGGGCGATGCTCTGGTGGGGGCTGCTGCAGGGGTGGGGAGGGATGTGGTGCTTTGTGTGGGTGTAGATGAAGAGCAGGGAGGAAATCTGGATTCCTGTTACTACACCATGGGCCACACCCTGTTCTGGGCATGCCAGCCAAGTGTAAGTGACCCTCATCTCCTGAGAAATCTGGTGTGGGCCTATTATTGTACTTGCATTTCACTATGCAATTTGGTGGGAAGAGATGGTAGGAAACTTAAAAAAAAAAAACAAAAAACTACTTGGTTAAAAAAAAAAAGAGGAGACTATTTACTTAACATTAAAATGCACTTCTGAGTCAGGCATTATCTAAGCAACTTAGCAAATTGTAATTTATTCCTCCGGCCGTTCTTATCCCCATTGTACAGATGAGAAAACTGACCCAGTAACTTGCTGTGTTAGTTTGCAAGCACAGCCGCACCAAAGTAGTACCAGTGGAGTGTCTTAAGCAATAAAGATGCATTGTTTTCACAGGTCTGGGGGATGGACAGCTGAAATGGAGGTGTGAGGAGGTATGAGGCTTGAGGGAGAATCCATTCCATGCCCCTGTCCATGCGTCTGGTGGCTTGCTGGCAGGCTTTGGTGCTCCTCTGCCTTCATCTTCCCATGGAGTGCTCCCTGTGTGGGTCTCTCTGTCCAAATGTCCCTTTTTTAGAAGGACCGCAGTTGTATTGGGTTAGGAGCCCACCTTCCTCCAGAATGACTTCACCTTAACTAATTACATCTGCCACAACCCTGTTTCTAAACAGTTGTGAGGTGTACTGGCTGAGGGTTAAGACTTCAGCGCAAATGATGGGATTCAACCCCATAATTCCATTCCTGACACTTGTCTAAATCCCAGAGGGAAAGTAGGAGCCAGGACTTGTGCCCAGGGACTCTGGCTGCTGAAGCCACGCTCTGCCCCCGGGGTGTGTGGCGGCTGCTGGGCTTGGGGTTTGCCGGCAGAGATTTACAAAACAAAACAAAAGCAAAAACCAAACCATGATCCCAGCCAGCCAGGTAAAGCCTGTGATTGGATTTCAGAGTCTCCTCTGCAATTTTCCAGTGGCAACTGACAGGTGATAATCATGGGTAAACTCTGACCAAAACCTGTTCCAGGGAAGCCAGCGAGCCAGATGCACAGGATAAGTGTGGAAGCCTTTGGTGCCAGAGATAAGAGCTGGGTGGGTTAACATGGAAAGCAAAGTGGTTAGACCTGTTTTGGGGAGGAACCCCAGGGCCATCGGAGGGGGAGGACCTCATGCAAATTGGACCCTGAGACTTAAGGAATGTTTGTATTGTTTTCTGGTGGGAAAATAACAAAGGGCACGACTTAGACTAGGGTAGTTGTGGTTGTGGAGGTCTGGGGCACCGTTGTCCCCAGTGGTGGCCTCCGGTGGTGGCTCCGTGGTTGGTCCGGGGCTGTGCTATGCCCATAGGGGGCAGGTGGGTGGTTTTGTGAGCTCTGGTGTGAGTGTTCAGCGAGTTAAGTCCCACCACCATTGGGGGAGTCTGGTGCTGTAGATTCCTGCCTTTTCCAGTGTAAAGCCATCTCTCCCTTTCCCCCACAGGGAATGTGTGGCTTTTAGTGGCAGGTGGCAGTCTGGGTCATGGTAGGATGAGATCATGGTCCCTGCTTTAGTCTGCAGCATCTTGCCCAGTTCTGGACAACCAGGCACTGTGCTGAATAAGTAAGAGCAACATGAAAATACCCAGAGTTCATCGTCACCCCTCATTCCTCTGGCCCCTCTTTGCTCAGTATTTACTGCTCTCCCCATGGCATGGACCCGAAACCAAAAGGCAGGAGGGTTTTCCAGATGGGTTCCCTTTAGTATGGTCCGAATGTCCTTTCTGGTTACTTTTGATTGTATTATGTGACATTAGCGAGTATTATTGGAGCGCCTGGCTTGTTATGTACAACGCATTTGTGGTTTTGTTTTGTACCCAAACTGTGAAATGATTTTGTATCCATAGCTCCTTAGCTCAAGTGCTAAGGAGACCAGTCGTGAACTTTGGTGTAGACTAATTAACTAGCCTGTGTTCCCTAGGCAGAAGTTACCCAATTTAACCCAATTTAAATTTAACCCAATTTCCTGACTGGCATCTGTGTCTCTGGTTACAAGAGAGCCTGAGTATTACTAAGAACAGGGCTGCTTGTTACCGGAAACAGAATAGTGCTTGGGCCCTGGCTAAGATGGGACAGCATTTCAACCTCATTTAAAGGATGCTGGGATTCTTATTCAATTTTTATGGGTCAGTGACTCAATTTATGAGTCATTTTGCTAAAGTTTGTCAAAAAGATTCTGGACAGCTTACTCCTAGTTTTGAAAGAATTCTTCAGAAGGGTCAAGTAAGCCCTCAAGACAGACACAGGTCTCCTATTTAGGCCCCAGGTAGAATGTAGTAACTGTTCCTTATCTTTGAGATTCTGATACTTTCCAGCCCATTGTGAGCCCTGCTTACATATTTCACTTTACCACAAACCTGTGTTTTGTAAACAATACTATTGGGTTAGCCTTCGTGGCAGTTTTGGCCCGCTCAAGGGAAACTATGTGAAGGAAATCATCTGAAACGTAGGGTGTTTTTGTAGTATTGTTTATATTAAGGAAAAAATGGAGAGTAACCCATATTTTGCAGGAGTAGGCAAATACATTATTTTACATCCATGGAGAAGAATGTTCTAGAGTCCTTAAAAGTGTTAAGCTTAAATTATGTAGCAACTGGGAAAGTGCATATGATAAATTAAGTGGAGAGAGATTCAAGTTACAAAATTATATGACATTATAATTACAACAAATGAGAAACAAATGCATATGGTACATACCAACACTTCTACTTAGAGGAATACTGAGGAAATAAGAAAGCCACTGGCTGAGTGTATTTTTGGAGTACATATTACAAAACTATTAAAAAGTTGCAGAAATCTAATTTACATCTATAAAAACTGGAAATCTTACAAAAATTCGGGTGCAAACCGAAGATTAGGTCTACTCTGGCTCTGTTGTTGTCAACCTCACCTTTAGGACAGTCACCTGCACAGCTTTTGGAACTGTTGATCACTAGGATCCACCCTCAGGTTCTTCGTCTTGTCTTACGAGAGAGAGAACGTTATATCAGCACTTCAAGTGAAGGGTTTATAGATCATGGCACTTTCAATAAAAATGGAGAGGTGTGCAGATCACACTCCCATCAGTGTGCTTTGTCTGTCTTCTGACCTCTCCTAGGGAGGCAGGATCCAGAATTACTTGACTTCCTGGGCTGGGTTTTGTGAACAAAATCCAGTATCTCGTAAGAGTTAGTTTGATTCATTAGTTAAGCTCAAATTCTGTGTGCCTCACTTAACTATCTCTAACTTCCCTGAGCCTGTTTCCTATTTAGTAAAAATGGGAATTTTAGAAAAATACCTGCCTCGTAGGGTATTGTGAAGAATAAATAAGACAAAAATGTACAAGATACTCACTTCCCTTTCCCAGATAATTTCTATCCCTGGTTATAGATCCCATCTATCAAATCTGTTTTTGTTTTTGCTTTTTTTCTTTTTAAAGATTTTATTTATTTTTTTGACAGAGACACAGCGAGAGAGGGAACACAAGCAGGGGGAGTGGGAGAGGGAGAGAGAGAAGCAGGCTTCCTGCTGAGCAGGGAGCCCGATGCAGGGCTCAATCCCAGGACACCGGGGTCATGACCTGAGCCGAAGGCAGACACTTAACAACTGAGCCACCCAGGCACCCCTCAAATCTGGTTTTTTAAGAGATAATATTTGTTCCTTTTCTGTATTGCATAAGCTGGAGTTCATAAAGGTATGAATAATGAGGAAATTATTTCTGTCTTCCTATGGACTGACTCTGAGTTTGTTTTATTGCCTGACCTCTATTCCGTGGGAAGTTGGAAACAGAGATGACTCCTGAGGGTGGGACACATGAGTGTTGTCCATGCCTGTGGCTGCCTACACATACATCTGTTAAGCAATTGAAATGTAGCTTGCCTGACTGACAAAGCAAATTTTTATTTATTTAAATAAATTTAAATTTTAGAATACTCTATTCAGATATTGGAACATTTGTGTTTTTTTTTTTTTTTAAAGATTTTATTTATTTATTTGACAGAGAGAGACACAGCGAGAGAGGGAACACAAGCAGGGGGAGTGGGAGAGGGAGAAGCAGGCTCCCCGCCGAGCAGGGAGCCCAATGCGGGGCTCGGTCCCAGGACCCTGGGATCATGACCTGAGCCGAAGGCAGTCGCCCAACCAACTGAGCCACCCAGGCGCCCCTGTGTTTTTTGATATTGGGAAACTTAATTATGTTCGGAACAACTTGAGTATGTGAATTTGGTTGTGTTTTTTTTTTGTTTTTTTAGGATAAATCTCATGAACTGTAAATGCCATCAAGTATTTCTGATAAAAATGTAGCATCGGAATTGAGATGTACTTCCTGGAAACGTGCAAGATTTTGATGGCATGGCATGAAAAAAGAATGTAAACTATCTCATTAATAGCTTTCATGTTGATTTCATGCTGAAAGGATAACACTTTGGTTTTATTGGGTTCTATCAAATGTAATTGATTTCATCTGTTTTAATTTTTAAAAATGTGGCTATTAAAAAAATATAAAATGTGACTTCCATTTTATTTCTCTTGGATAGTGCAGTGTTCGACCCTGACAGGAGAACAAAAAATTGAAAAAGCAGCCCTCACATCTGTAGGAATGGACGTGAGTGGACACTGGTCACCTGAGCTCTCCTTCCCTCAGCACTGCCAGCTCCTTGTCTTCATGCTCGGGAGCTGACCAGTCCACTTAGGTTCTGCCTTGTGGGACCAGTTTATGGCCACTTTCCTTTTTTCTTTCGATGTGTGCAAACAATCTCTGTATTTAAATAAGTGATATCCTGTCATTTGCCATCTGAACTCAAGGGACATTTGAACTGCAGCTGCTGGTTGAACCACACTCATTTCAGTATGGAGCTTCTCAATGAAACGCATTTTTTTAATGTGATTCTGGCCTTTGTGTGTTTTTCTTTCTGTTCAAGTGTTCTCGTAGCATAGGAATGTAATTGTCCTGTCCCACTGTTTTTCTCTGTCCATACAAGGGAGTTACCATTCTTGGAACTCAGATTTATAACCACTTCCTTATTTTTATTATGCTTCCTAATATACTTTTTAAAAGGGACTTGACCTTCACATAATTCATACTTTTCCTTGAAATGTTGAAGCGCCCACTTCAGCAGCCTTGGTTTTATATGACCCATGGAATGTGTATATCTTCCCATATTAAAAGTTACTCATTAAACTGGACACAATGAGATTTCTGGTAACGTAAACATAAATCGAATGTCACTTAAGGATTTTTTTCTGCCTTTATAGGACTTTTCCCATATTTGGCGGGCCCTTACGCAAAATATCTGGCTCAGTAATGGATTTGAGGCTGATATTTAGACACTGTGTTGACATTTGAAAGATGATACTTGAGGCATTGAGTCCTGGATTTGTGGAAGGAATTTTTCATTTCAGAACATGGTTGCGTTGGTGTTGGGCCTGTTGTCCCCAATGCTGTACCACAAAGTCCTGTGAAGCTCTTTGCCCCTCATCTGTGTCGTACTGTCCTCCTGGCTCCTGTTACGGCGAGAGCATTTTTCTCCGCTTGAAAGGCCAGGTTACCTGTGCCATCTTTTTTTTTTTTTTTTTAAAGATTTTATTTATTTGGGAGAGAGACAATGAGAGACAGAGAGCATGAGAGGGAGGAGAGTCAGAGGGAGAAGCAGACTCCCCGCCGAGCAGGGAGCCCGATGCGAGACTCGATCCCGGGACTCCAGGATCATGACCTGAGCCGAAGGCAGTCGCCTAACCAACTGAGCCACCCAGGTGCCCTTTTTTTTTTTTTTTAAATTTATTTATTCATGAGAGTCAGAGAGAGAGAGAGAGAGAGGCAGAGGGAGAAGCAGGCTCCCCGCCTAGCAGGGAGCCAGATGTGGGACTCGATCCCAGGACCTCAGGATCATGACCTGAGCCGAAGGCAGACGCTTAACCATCTGAGCCACCCAGGTGCCCTACCTGTGCCATCTTATGGGCACAGAGGTTAATCCTCGTGCCCTTCTGGATGTGCCACACGTGGCTCTTTGACCTTGAACTTTGTGCTGTGGATTGCATCGCATGAGAAGTATCCTCTTTCCACTCCAGAAAAGACTTTTCCTCTTTTTAACAAGAGGCCATAACTCAATCTTAAGACCTCCAGCTTTCACCACCCCCTATCAGTTACAGCATATTAAGACGCGATAAATATGTAAAACATGAGGCCAGAGAGGCAAAGAGGCTGGCTCCGCGTCTTACTGTTTCTCCTAGATGGCCTCAAGACTTAGCAGGTGGCGGGGCGCCTGGGTGGCTCAGTGGTTAAGCGTCTGCCTTCGGCTCAGGTCATGATCCCACGTCCTGGGATCGAGCCCGCATCGGGCTCCCTGCTCCGCGGGAAGCCTGCTTCTCCCTCTCCCACTCCCCCTGCTTGTGTTCCCTCTCTCGCTGTGTCTCTGTCAAATAAATAAATAAAATCTTAAAAAAAAAAAAAAAAAAAGACTTGGCAGGTGGCTTTGCGGCCAGAACAGCGGGCTACGTTTACTGATCTCAGCTCTGCCCATACAGGTGTGAGGCTCCTGCAAGTCCGTGCCCCTCCCTTGGTTTCCATGTGGGTAAAATAAGATGCCCTCCAAAGTCTCATTAAGCTTTAAAGTTCTGTATTTCCTGTTCAGGTCTCTTTGTAACTCCCTCTGCTCCCATCCATCTCTGTGTCCACTGGTAATTGCGTCTGTGATGGAGTCCGAAAGCAGTACATTTATTTTTACTGGAGTTGTGCGAAGTCCCACGGGCATCTGGAAAAAAAGAAAGAATCTACTTCATAATTGGAGTGTGTTCAAGGCTCCCTTGGTACCTAGTCAAAATGTATCCTCCTCTTCCTCTTGCCCGTGACATTTCTTGTAATCTCTACTCATGAAGGACAAACAGGGAGGAAAGAACATGGTCCTACTGTATATAGTGGTTCTAATGACCGTCTTTGAAATATGCAGGTCTTTTTTTTTTTCACGTTTCCTTAAGCACAAAGCGGAGCTGTAGACAGGAAATCTCTGTCTCTGACCTTCTGTCCAAGGGGAAAATCAAAGCTCAAATGTCAAGAGGAGAGAGATTGAGATAGAGGCAGGAAGAGAGGAAGAGGAAGGAAGGAAGAAAAAGGCTCTTGATGTCTTTTTTGTCTACTGTATTTGTGAATTTGTTTGGTTTCTGAAGTAGAGGAAGGAAAAGTTAGCTTGTCAAGAAATTAGGAGGTATAAAAAAGCTAGGCTGCCTTCTGAGTTTTACCTACATATAATTGAATATATAATTTAATATATTCTTTAGAACCATATTTAAAGTAATAACACAGCTAAGAAATTCCAGTGTTTTTAAGAAGTCTACAGAGTTCTGACCGTATAATCATGTCAGCTGTTGAACAACTATCAAGTAATTACCTTGCCCTTTTTACCAAAACAGAAAAACTTTTCTGAAATTTACTTAGTACCTACTTTATTGGCAGTGGGTATCTTTAGATGTCGATATTTGGATGTTTTGCCAAGTTGCAATAGTGAAAATATCAGTAGCTTTTTTTTTTAAACAATAAAATTTTACATTCTATTAAAACTATGGAGGGATGCCACGGATAAACTTAGATGCCTGAAAGCCTGTGTGGAGTCATTTAGTTAAAACATTGCCCACAGGTAGTGATGGAACAATTATTCATATAGAAATTTAATTTCTACAGTCAACTTTCAAAGTCAATGGCTACTTAATGTCAATTTCACAGAGGTTGGGTTTTCCTAGTATTTCTGAGTTAGAGGGTTAGCTCTCCCCTCTATTGTTTATAAAAAAAAAAAAAAAACCCCAAAAACCTTTACCCATATAATCTTGGGCAGTTGTTCTTAACTCCCTCTGCATGTTAAAATTACCTGGGGAGTTACAAAAACAAAACCAGAAACAAAAACCTGTTACTACTCTTCATCCCACCCAGCCCCAAACCAATTAAATCCGATTTTCTGGAGAGGAGCCTGACCTGGGTATTTTTAAGACTCCTTTGACGATTGTCCTGAGCAGAAAGTGTTTAGAACCACTAATCCAGGATGCCAAGCAGTCCTGTAGTAAGGAAGCAGTGTTGTAGATCTTCCTGATCTGAGAGGCATCAGAATAATCCGCCCCCCAACCAAGGATGTCGAATTTGACCTTGGTGAGGAAATGCGTCCCCACTAACCAACTGTATTCATTTACTAGGGCTGAAATAACAAAGTGCCATAAGCTGGGTGACTTCCATGCAATAGAGATTTCTTGTCTCACAGATCTGGAGGCTAGAAGTCTGAAATCAAGATGTGGGCAGGGCCACGTTCCCTCTGAAGCCCGTCTTCCTCGCGTCCTCCTAGCGTCTGGTAGTAAGCAGCGATTTTCAGCAGTCTGTTCTGTAGACACCTCACTCCAGTCCTCTGTCTTCATATGGCTGTCTTCCCTCCACCCATGTCTGTCTCTGTCCAGATTTCCCCTTTAAGGACACCAGTCATTGGAATAATGCCTACCCTATTGACCTCATTTTAATTTCCTCTGCAAAGATCCTATTTACATGTAAGGTCACTTTCTGAGGTCTTGGAGGTTAGGACTTCCTATCTTTTTTTGGAGAACATAATTCAAAACATAACACCAGTAGGTGAAAAAGAATCTTTAATATCTATCATTCTTTTATTCATTACATTCTGAGGGTTTAATTCTTCACTCATAAAGAAACCTCCAACCATAAGTTTGGAATCTTTTTCTTCCATGGAAGGGTCATGCCAGATATAAGTGGTTTCTGATATAATTAACCCCTGCCCCCCACCAGATTTTCTCAGTATTAGCCTGGGTGAGAGAGCAAATGAAATCAAAATCCCCTACAGTCTTAGAGTTCATCCATCACATTTGTTCTCAGGTCCCCCTTGGTTTCAGAACTGCTAGGATGGTTGGAATTACAAGTAACTAACATGTCCTCAGTATCTTTGTTTGGAGGAAAGATGTCACAAGGGACAGGGGACACAGTACAGAACGGTTGACTTCTAAATGTTACCAAGGGCACTGCACCTTTTCCATCTAGCTTTAAACTTGAATCCCCAGAGAGAAACCCTTCTACCCATAGGCTAAAGGCCTTCAGTCAACTTCAGGTGACCCTACTGGGTGCTCCCTAATGCACTGTGGGTGCTAAGGAGCCTGAGAGACATTTAACATTTGACATTTGTCAAACTCGTGTCCTAGTTGATAGATTGAAAAATTAGAAAACAGTCATGCCAAAAGCTTTCTGTAAGGAAATGGACTGATTTTATATGATCCAGTTTGTTCATGTGACAGATCTGGCTGGTTAAAGCCCTTGGTTGCTTGGTTCATAATTGCTTTTATGATTCCTTTTTGGTGAGGCACCCTTGGTCTCTTCCCATGGAGTAGGCCCTCTGATAGGACTTGCCGCAGTATGGGAAAGAACTGCCATTATCTCTTGCCGCTCAAGGGTGGGCTGGCTGCCTCCGAGGCCCCAAGGCTCAGGAATTTGCTGAGACGGCCAAGTTGGTTGGAGATTAGATTTCATTGTTTCCCATACTTGCTTGATGATAAGGATCACTTAGGGTGCTTGCTAAAAACAGGGATCCCCAGGTCCTCTCCCTAGAGATTCTGGTTCAGTAGGTCTGGGTGGAGCCTGGGAATCTATATTTCAATGAGGATCTCTTCTCCCACCCCTTCACCACCCATCCCTTGCAGGTGATTCTTATTAATGAATGGGCTTGAGAAACACAGGGCTAAAGGACTTCTGACCAGTATTTGAAGGTAGTAGGATTCTAACACCTTTTTCCTTATGGCAGAGATTGCTAGTAGACTACCCAATTTCCTTTCTCCTGTTCTTTCTTAGTAATAGGACTCCATTAAAAACAATTGGGGATGCAGCATACTCAGCTAAAAGACCGTATTTCGCAGCCTTCTCTGAACTGGTTTTGGCTGTGTGACCAGGTCCTGGTCAATGAGAAGTGACACGGAGGATTGGAGAAAGGCTCCATAAAGGGATCTTACCACTCCACTGAAAGCTATTCCATAATCTTTTTTTTTTTTTTTCCTTCTTGGGATGAGTACTTGATGGTTAGCATTCCAGCTGCCATTTTGGACCCTGAGGTGATCTTAAAGATGGAAGCCTTCCATTAGGTTGATAGAGGGAACCCCAATCTCGGGTGTCCTTGGGGCTGTCATGTCAGCTCTGGGCTCCTCTCAGACTCTGTATATTTATACTCAGTTTATACTTCTATCTTGTTTAAGCCACTATTATTTTGGGTTTTCTTTCATATGCAGTCAAACCTAATACTTATTGATATAGCTCTAAGTTTGGAACTTTGAGTTTCCTTTAAGCTAAAGTCTCATTAATCAAGTGACCTCTGTGTCTTCACGGTAGATTTCTTGACCCTAAAACCTACCTTCCTTACCCCAAGAGTACGATTTGGAGTTTATACTTAAGGACCGTCTCAGTTCCAAGAGGCTGGAACAAGTCCCTTGAAGGGAAGAATACATTGAGTCACCTTGTATCCTTAGTGTCTCACAGTAACCAAAGAAAAGGAGTTTTCAGTTGATTTCATGCATGAACAAAGGAATGTTGAGTGAGAAGTAGAGGGGATTGGAGGAAAGCAAGACAGATTTTCCCTTCTTTATATTTTCCTACTTATGAGTCTGTGTATTGAGGGAGTTCAGTTGTAATAATGTGTTGAAAGTATGCTATAAAATATAAACTATAAAATGTCTTACATATGTTATTTACTGGGCACTTAGTTATATATAGGATGTTGCTTCAAACTGTTTAGTTTGATTTCTCCAAGTGGCACTGCTGGATGTTAACAGATATATAAGCAAGAGAAGTTTCCTTGTGTGAAGTAAGTTTTGAAAATGTCCTGTTTAGGTTTCTTTAGTATAGGACTGCTCAGTCTCTTTGAGGTGTTAATGCACATTGTAAATGTCTAAGAAGAGAAGATTGTATGTGGGGGAGAGGCTGTGTGTGTGTGTGGGGGGGTGGTATGGAAATATTTTTTACTATAAAACCCTGGGGTGCGTACCGTGAGGAACAGGACAACCTTGGAGAAATGCAGCTTTATTGGGGGAGATCACACAAATATTGTAAGAATACATATTTAGTACCTTTGATGCAAGGTCCTGGATCCATACATGAAAAGGGAGACGTGGTCTTTGCCTTCAGAGAACTTGTACTTTTCACCGGGGATGCGGGACATTTGCGTGTGGAAGAATTAATATTCAGGGCACAATCTTAGTGCTGCATAAATGATATAAGATACATGCTTTAAAGTTGCAGAGGAAAGCATAATCTCTGCAAAGTGGATTTTCGGATAAATCAAAGAAGCATTTCTGAGCACTTTCAGTGAGTACTCTGGAAGATGCCAAGGTGAGCAAGACCCAGCGTCTTTCTTCTGAGAGCCTGTAGTATAAGTGATGGTGGGGGTAGGTCAGGATGAGGAAAATGATAACAGGGAATGAAATCAGAGAACAAAGGCAGTGGCGAAGAGGTTCCAAGAAGAAAACTCCTACCCAAGGGAAGGGTTAGGAAGGGGAAGGACAGACTCACTAAAGGAAGGATCTTGCCAGATGGGCAGAATTTCCAGAGAGGTGGGACTGAGGTCATTCTTTTTTTTAGATTTTTTTTTTTTTTTATTTGACAGAAACAGCGAGAGAGGGAACACAAGCACGGGGAGTGGGAGAGGGAGAAGCAGGCTTTCTGCTGAGCAGGGAGCCTGACGTGGGGCTTGATCCCAGGACCCTGGGATCATGACCTGAGCCGAAGGCAGACTCTTAATGACTGAGCCACCCAGGCGCCCTGGGACTGAGGTCATTCTTGATAGAGTCAACTCTAGCCTTCCCAAAGGTGTGGAGGTGGGATGCGTGAGATGTGTCACCTGTGGTCCTCTCTGTCTGTAGTGAGGTGGCCTTGTGGGAAAATAGTGGGGGAGAAAATGGATTTGGGGGCATACATCTAGCTCCGTGAGTCCTGGGGTGAAGTGATTGTGTTTCATTTCTTTAGCTAGGGAGTCATTAATGGCTTTTAAGTAATGTCCTGGGTGCTTGCCTTTAGGAAATTTAACGTGGGAGGGTAGTGTAGGTAACTTGGAGGGTATTAGGTCTGGCCATAGGGAGAATGGGTTAGCATGTGGTTACTTAGGGGAGAAAGGATAAAAGACTAAAGGAAAAGAAAGCCAAACCTGGACAGAAAGGACCAGGTAGATTCAAGAGGCTTCAAAGTAGACTTGGAAACCCTTTGGACATCCAGATGAGAAACAGATAAAAGATGATGGATAGTTCCATTCTATTAAGTGGAGGCAAATGGTAAGAAGAGGCAAGAGGAGGAAAAGTTGATTCTTTTGATAAGTTAGGGATGGCAGAATAGGGTTTGACTGTGGTTCATGCCTTAAGGAAGGGGCAGTGAGTGTAGCAATTGGAACTGATGGGTTTTGGCCGCAAGTCCTGCAGTAAACTTGGCTTTGCGACTTAACATCTCTGTGCCTGCCTTTTGGGTCATCATGCGGTTAAAGGACCTGATATGTGTATTTTGGTGCATGTGAACTCTGGCTGCTACTGCTATTTCTATACAGAAGAGAGGGAGGCTTACGTGAATGCATTGTATTCTGAAAATAACCTATGCAAAGACCCTGCAAAGAAGTACTTTCTAATACTGGTGTTAAATAAAACTTATTTTTTATTTTTTTAAAGGTTTTATTAGAGAGCATGCATGAACGGGCGGAGGAGCAGAGGGAGAGGGTCAAGCAGACTTTGTGCTGAGTGCAGACCCTGACGTGGGGCTCGATCTCACAACCCTGAGATCATGACCTAAGCTGAAACCTGACGGAGCCACCCAGGTGCCCCCCCAAAATAAAACTTTTAAAAAGGAAGACCCTCAGGCTTGACTTCTTTTTTCATCCATGATCTGTTTAATAGGAAAGTTTAGATGTTTTCCCTGAGTATAATTTCCTGAAATGAGCCTACTCTTCCGATCTATAGTGCTCTACTTGAGTTTTCTTTTTGAGTAATGAGGTATAGTTCTATTAAAACTGTGTTTGAATTCTTCAAATAGATTTCTAAGTTTCAACTATAAAGGCTCTATTATCATATTTCTCTATCATTTTTAAGCATCTATTAATGTCATTTTAAACCTCTATTTAATGGTTTCTGTTCCTCAACCCATTGTTCTTTAGAAGAGCTGTTAAGTCACATTAAACACAAATGAGATTTGCAAAATAATTTCAAATTTTTAGGGAGGAAACCATGTGCAATGTGGTGTTGGGTTAATTGGGATGGGGAAAGGGAGGGAACACAATTAAGTGTATGTACTTTTTACTGGGCATTCCAGCCAAGAAGAGAAAATGATTTACTATTTGATTTTCAGGGCTGAGTGGTTTCACTTCTTGTTAGACTCAGGGTCATGTGATCTTGATCATATGTTGACATAAGCTAGAAGTATTGGCCTAGCTGTAATTATTGGACAGGACAGGAGGCAAGAACTCCCAGCTTTAAAACCCAGTAGTATATAATAATAATTACCCCTCTTTCCTTGACGACAAGAGCAGAAGTCTTGAATATGCAATTAGAAATACTATTCCAAATACCTTCCTGGCATTGTCAGAAATTCTTAGCCCCAGGATTCTGTTTTTCACTTACTGCTTCTGTCCAACTCTCTGATAAGGGGCATGGATGGTGGTTGCTGATTCTATTAAGATTAGAAGTGCAATAACCCAACCTTGAAAACAACAGCTGGGCTGAAAGGATAAATGTGTAATAATGAAAGTCAGCTCTGGTCATCAAAGAAAGGGTAGATCAAGAGAAAGGGGATCTTGGGACCATGGAAACTCTCCTGACCTCTCTCTGCAAGAATGTTGTTTTATTGGGGTCAGAGGTTGTTTGGGTTAGAAATAAAAGAGGATTTTTTTTTTTTTTAAGTAGTACCCAGGTATTGCAATGGGTGCTTCTCTATAGCATTTCTATACCTTTGTGGTGAAAGTGGGATTATCCCCATTTTACAGAAGAAACTGAGACTCAGAGAAGTTAACGCTTTCCCACAAGGTCACACAGCTCCGGTAGGTGGCAGAGTTGGGATTTGACTCCAGGCTTGTCTGTTTCAGATACCTACCATCTGTCACATGAGCAAAGCCTAGTAGTTTTTTCTTCAGAATAGGTCCACAAACTGTCTCTCATTTGTCCTGTAAGCACCTGGTCCAGGCAACACCCATGTCTTACTGGGGATGGGGCCTCCCTGCTTCTCCTCTTGCTCCCAGTAGCTAGAGAGATCCTTTTTGTCAGTACTGTGTCCAGAGACCTTCACTGGCTTCCCATCCCAGATCCACGAGCACCCCCTCCTGCTCAGCCCCCCACTGACCCTACAGTCCTCTTGTGGTGCCTTTGCCCTCCTTTGCATTTCCTTGAGCCCTTCTTAGCTGCAGGGCTTTTCCTTGCTGTTCCCAGCCTGGGCATCTTCAAGGCTCCCTTCCCCTGGACCTTTGCTCAGACCTTAGGGAGGTCTTCCTTGATGCCCCCGCTTCCCCATATAATATTGTATATTCTTGTCACTTCTTATCCCCACTTTTAAACGTGTGTCACCGTTGACATAATACTTGTTCATTTGTGATACACGTATTTGTTTAGGACCTGTTTCTTCCCCTAGAAGAGCAGCCCTGTGGGAACATAGGCTTTGGCTAGTTCACAGCCAAATCCCCGGCCTGGCACATAAGAGGTGCTCAAGAAATCTTTGTTGAATGAATGAATAAATAGATGAATGAATCAGTTACCTCAGTTAATAAATTAGGGTGTTTTCATGAGTCTTCCCAGAATGCTTACAAGGCCAGATACTTTAAAGGAAGTGAGGATTTTTTTTTAAGGGACTTCCTGGTAGAAATTTATGTATTTGTATGCAGTATTTGGGTAGTTGCAGTACCGTACAAGAAAAACAACTGTACTTCCTGTCCTCTAGGAATTTGAAGTCCATAAAGAACTCTGACCTTGGAAGGGCCTGATAACATACATCTGGACTTACTTGTGGCAGAAGATGAGACAAATAGGCAGCTCTTACAGGATGCAACCTCTGTATTACAGGAAAAGCATGGGTTTGTTGTTGTTGTTTTGAGAAAGTGCATTTGTGCCTGCAAGAGGGATTGGGTGAGGGGAGAGGGAGAATCCCTTGCAGACTCCATGCTCAGTGCCACCCGACAGGGGGCTCCATCTCAGGACCCTGAGATCATGACCTGAGCTGAAATCACAAGTCAGACGCTTAATCAACCGAGCTACCCAGGCGTGTCAGAAAGGCATAGGTTTTCAGGGATAAGTATGTGTGGATTCCCATGCTCTCCCTTTGAGATAAGTGGGAATTTGGATATGATAACCCAGGTGAGGCAGAGACTCTTTGGCCCTGACCAGTTCCACTGGGGCTCTCCCCTTGTACCTCCTGGGTCAGCATTTCTGCCTCCATTTGGAAAAGACTCTGAGGAAGGTCAGCAGCTTTTCTCCTGTGGATAGCTAATTTGGGGCTGATTTCTTATAATATCTGCTCTCTCACTTTTTGTGCCCTTCTACTTCCTCCTCCTGCTTTCTAGGTCCTTTTTCTTTAAAAGGAAAGAGAGAAAGCCTGGTTAGACCAGATATCCATGAGAGTTGTTCTCTTCAGCCTTCCTCCATGGTTGGCAGGTTGGTGAGGTTCTGGGGAAGGCTGGGGGACCCTCAGGCTAAAGCTTCCTCCTTCTCTTGTGCCCAACCATATATTTCTTGTGATTGGTGCAATGCTTCCTCTCTAGGGTCGGGAAAAATGTTCTCTGACTGCCTGTGACCAATATGTGACTCCTGAAGTTGTACATTTATTGTGTGGGTGTGTAATGGAGTCTACTCGTGCATTTTATAAGGTGAAAGACATTTGCTTCACTTATGAATTAAACAGTAGTTCGTTGTTGGGTCATCTTTAGACTGTATATTTTAGAGGTACCAAAAGGGGTATCTTTAAATTGTTCACATGCCTAAAATTAATAATAATAAGACTTAAGAGTTTTAAAAGCACATTTGTTTTCTTCTTTCCCCACTTAACTGGAGCCAAAGAGCTTACAAGTAGAAATTATGGGTTTTGGAATATAGGCACCATAGACTTAAAAAATCTAGGTACAATTCTAATGTAGTTTTAGGAGTTGGAATTTCTTCGTTGTTTTGACACAAACCAACTTCAGTAGATATTTTAATTCCCTTCCTTTTTCTTCCCCATTTGGGGAAGAAGAAAAAAAAGTCCTTGTGGAATGCAGTGATTTAAGAGCTTGGTGGTAGCAGGAGAGGAGCCTGGAGGTTGGTCACATGGGCATTCCCCAAGCAAGGCTTTCTTAAGACTGTGAGCTCTGATGAGCAGCCCTGGGAAGGGAGTTTATCCCACCTGCCCCATGCATGCCCCTTTGTTCAGGCCGGGGGAGTGGCCCTCTGTGTTTTACTAGGCTTCCCGTGTGAATGTGAGAGCAAAGGACTCTGGGTGGAGTTGTCCGCCTTTTGTTGAAGGAGGCTTTTCTAAGGAGCGTTAAGTACCAGCACTCTTGCCTCGAGCACAGATCTGAACTGAGCTGGCTCCCCTGTCTCAGGGAGGGCGGTGAACTTGCTCTACATTCCTGAAGTTGTTCCCAAATCTCTCACCACCTCCTTCCAACCCTGCAAGAAGTGAATGCTTGCTTAGTAGGATATCCTGAAGGACAGAGGCAGGGCAGGGAGAGGACAGAGAGAGGCTCGTTCTTCTCTGCCCACCATCCCTGCCATGTGTGCAAAGTGGAAGGGCGGATACATCACCATCAGCTGCAGATGAGCGCTGGCCAGTGCCCACTGGGAAGAGCAATTAGCAAATTAATGAGTTATGGCTGAGGGGACCTCTCCGCTCAAAGCCCACTATTTAAGAGCGAGCCCTTGGTAACCACCTTTATTAAATAAACACAGATGGAATGTTGGTCATTTACAACTGTTTTCCTGCGGTAACACATTATCCAATTTACCAGGCATGAATGTTAATCACACACAAGGAGGTGTATAGTAGTTGGTGGTTCCCAACATTTTTAAGCACGAAAACCCTGTTCTAATATACATCTAGAAAGTTCATGGACCTTTAACTTCTAGCAACCATTTTATTATTATCTGTTGGTTGAGAAGGTGTATATATATATATAATCAATACCAAGATCATAATCAAAACCAAGATCAATAAGATGAATTTGAATTGTAATTATGAAATTTATTTGAAAATTGTGTGTGGCTGGGGGCATATTACACATGATGACTAGTGCTCATGGATTAATGGGATTTTCTCATTCCCCACCCGGTTGAGCACCCCCTGCCCCATACTAGGGTTAGAGCCCGCAGGTGGAGCTCCACTGGGAGAGTAGAAAGATTTGTCAGGCAGATCATGGGTTCAGACTTCCAACTCTACCACTTCCTGTATGATTCCCAGATCAGTTACGAAAACATTCTATGTCTCTGCTGCCTCCTCTTTAAATGGACGTCACACTTAAATGTCGTAGGCTTTGGGAGGAACTGAAGTTTTCTTGTACCTCACAGCGTGTCTGGCACAGGGAAGGTGGCACTTAAATGTCAGTGTCCCCCCTCCTGCCTGCTGTTCCTTCTGTCCAGGACAGACCCAAGGCCACAAATGGATACAGTCACATGATTTTTTCTGCCTCTGGGTATTAACTTGAGCTGTACTGTACATTCCAGTCACTAGGTCTGTTTAACAAGTGACAACTAATTTTAGTGGCATGAAACAAACCTTCGTTACCCTCGCAGATTCCCTGGACGGGGTCCACGGAGTGGGAGTCACCTGGCGGCTCATTCGCTCGTTGTCTGACAGTGGATGCTTGCTCTCATCTGAGACTTTAAGCTGAGGCTTTTGGCCCAAACGCTGACATCCCCTCCATGTGGCCTGGGCTTCCTCAAAGTGTGGTAGCTGGGTTCCAAGAGAAGCATCCTGAGCAAGAACAGACAGAAACCAGGTCAGCTCTGCCACCTTCTATCAGTTGAAACTATCACGAAGTCCTGCCCAGATTCAAGGGGAGGAGAAAGAGACCCTGCCTCTTGATGCAGGTGGCAAAGTTCTGGAAGAGCTGATGGGACCAGAAATCTGGCTAAGTGCCATATCATGTGCCACAGTGTATGAGCAATCTGTAAGTTTATAGGCAGAGGAGCTTCCAGAAGTTTCTAGCACTAGTGTTCCTTGGGTTACTGCAGTAGCCTGCCAGCAGGTGCACTTAAACCAAAAGCCAAGACCTTAACATGAAGGCCTGGAATACAGGGCTTTGAACTCTGTCCCAGGATGGGTATCACTTTCCAACTTTGAACCTGAGCCTGGGTTTTCAGCTAAAAGCCACTGAAATGTGTCCTGTTGGTAATGGAGCTCAGAGGTTCAGGTTACACACAGGAAGCCAAGGATAGACTCCTTCCTCCTTTCAGTCTCTAACTATAGTTCATGAGAGGAGTGGTCACCTACACCTCACATACCTTGCCCCCATGAGTAAACATTCAGTTACCTTTTTTCCTGAGATTTATTTTTTTACCTCCGATCGTTCTGGAAACGTTGTAGTGTGTGGAAGGTCACCTCTGGAGAAGAAGAGCTGACTTCTGTGGGATCTGAATTCTTCCGGTATTATCACTCTCATTTTTCCCAGTAAATAATCATTTCTCCACTCCTTCTGCCTCAGCTTGTTTGAAGTGAGATATTCTTAAAGCTAAACTAAACTCATAGGAGGATAAGCCAAAAAAGAAATTTTGTAGAGAAAGAGTGAACACGGAATTTTAAAAATGCACATATATCCCATAGTTCAATTATGTGCGAACCAGAAAGTTGGAGGGATGGTGGGGTGAAAAGAAGCTGTAGTTGTTTATCATTTCTGTGCAGGAGTAGGGTTAGCCTATAAAACGTTCCATTGCTTCCAGACTCTGTAAGTCACTTTTTAATGACTGTCTCAGAGTTTTAATCTGTCAAATAAAAGAATACTTCCATGAGGTCTCACCAAGCTGTTTGGGGTGCATGAGGGTAACAGCGGTGGAGAGCCTTTGCCCGTGTGCACATGTCATTCACATGTAAGTTCTGGCATTTTTTTGTTATCAGTCAGCGGCGGGTCTCTGATGTGGTGCCGTGTCACTGAGAAAAGAGAGACCTGCCTTCCCAGCCTTTTCTTTTTTAAGATTTTATTTATTTATTTGAGATAGAGAGGGAGACATCACATGAATGGGGGCAGGGGGGCGGCAGAGAAGCAGACTCCCCGCTGAGTGGGGAGCCCGATGCGGGTCTCCATCCCAGGACCGTGAGATCATGAACTGAGCTGAAGGCAGGTGCTCAACCGACTGAGCCACCCAGGCGCCTCCCCTCCAACCCGACTTTCCTTTTCTATTTCTTGTCATCTTCCTCTTTTGGTGCTCTCTCTCACCTCTTTTCTATTTTCTTGTCTTCTTACTGCCTTGCCTTTTCTTCTTTCTCTGTCTTTTCTAAGGCCCGCAGTGTCCCTTGGATGCCCGCAGATAATTGCCTGTCAGATCTGGAGCCTGAACAGCTTGTGGTCAAAACTACATCTTTAATCTATATTTACAGGGATTTTACATCATGCCCCGCTCTGGACTTAGAGGTTTGGCAGCCGATTTCATTATTACCAGCAGCCTGTGCGGAGGATTATTAAGCAGGCTCAAAGACATCCCTGCTGTTTGCTACACGTAAGCAGGACACAGAATATTGTCCATGTGACAAATCAGTGTCTCAAATGAAAAATGTCTGTCTTTATGCCTTAGGTTTAGTGCTGTTATTTAAATCATCTCCTTATTTTCTCTGCCAGTCAGTGTTTAAGTATATTTGTGTGTTTTTCTTGACCGGATACTTCTGACTGCTATAGAGGAAAGCTATCCTTCCCCAAAGTGAGTTTCATGTATGCCATGGAGCATATATATTAAATCAGATTTTTCCAAATAGGCACAATGTTATGGGCTAAGTTTTAGACCCCCCTGCCAATTCATATGTTGAAGCCTTAACCCCCAGTAGTTCTGAATGTGACTGTATTAGATTGGGCCTTTGAAAAGGTGACTAAGTTAAAATGAAACCTTTAGTGCGGGCCCTAACCCAATCTGACTGGTTTCAGAAAAATGGGACGCACGCAGAGACACCAGGGGTACGCAGGCATATAGAAAAGACCATGGAGAACACCACGAAAAAGTGTCCATCGCCAGCCGAGGTGAGAGGCCTCAGAAGCAACCAGCCCTGCTGGCTCTTTGATCTGGGACTTCCCAGCTTCCAGAACTGTGAGAAAATTTCTGTTGTGTAAGCCACCCAGTCTGTGGTATTTGTGGCAGCTTTAGTAAACATGCCCTCGAATTTTACTGAACATTTGTAAAGCCAAGTTTATATAACGTGGAAACAGCCAGATAAATACAAACTTAATTTTACTTTTATAGGACAGCTGTTCAGTGGTGGTGATGGTCAGTAGGAGTCAGGGCTCTCTAGAGAACCAGCATGGATAACACCTCTTCCTGTCTGTCTGCCTATCTGGATTCTGAGGGGTTGGCTAGCATAGTCATGGGGCTGGCGAGTCCAAAATCTGCAGGGCAGGCAGGCAGGCTGGAGACCCAGGGAGGAGTTGATATTACATTTTCAAGTCTGATGTTAGAATTCCTTTTTGGGGGCATCCCAGACTTTTTAATGGTCTTCAACTGATTGGATGAGGCCCACCCATATTATGGAGAATAATCTGCTTCATTCAGAGTCTACTGATTTAAACGTTGATCACATCCAAAAAATACCTTCACAGGCTGGTGTTTCACCAAATATCTGCCTAGCTAAGTTGACACATAAAGTTAGCCATCACGTGGTGTTAATGCAAATGTGATAGCCTGGGCTTACTTTGTAAGAAAAGTGGGATTTCAGAAGGTGATTTAATAAAAGCTCACTTTCCCAAGGTATTATTAATAGTGGTGTGCTTTTACATGGATAGCCTCACTTGATCTTTTCAACCAGCCTTTTGTTTTAATATAGTAGGAGTGAGTTGACCACACATTCAATCCTAGTGTGCTCATTACCTCTATGTTTCTGTTGATGATACAAGAAGTAAGTGTGATGTCCAGTGTGGCCTACATTGTCTTTACACCATGCTTCAAAATTTCAACACTTGCTACATGTGTTTCATAGGTCACTTGGTCTGTGCTTTTTTTGCCTTGGTATCTTAAGCAGAATATAGAAAACCGATGAGACCTGTGGCTTAGTCTTTTGGGGGGCGGGGCGGATTTTGCATCATTATCCTACTTTGCTACCGTGGGAATTCCTGCTTAAAAATCTAGGCCTGCAGTTGAGGTAATGTTTGAATTTTACTTCTGTTACTTCTGCTGTCCATTCGATTGAAGCTTAGAAAAGTAGCCGTCTTTTAAATTGAAGGCGCCTTTCTGAGGCAACAGGCTCTGGTAGAATGGAGAGGTGGGGGTCTCCTAGGTAACCATACTTGGGCAGCATAAATGCCCTCCTTTTAAAAGGGCCCGGGTTTATTTAACATGTGTTGGTAACTGTTAAAGAAGAAACCATTAAACCACCCCTCCCCCCACCATCTTCATTGTGATTTAAATCTATCCCTACTTTTCATTCTTGCATAAACCTAATTAACAGCCTAATTATTTAGAGTGCTTTAAGACCAGGTGACAGAGTCCCCCTTTTTCTAGAAGGGATTGACATTTTTCTTTAGGAGCAAGTGAAAATATATTTATGGGTAGTTTGCAAAAGGATTCAAATCATTTAGGAATACACCACTTTTTTAACCCCCCCCTTTTTTTCCTAGTGTCTGCAATTTAAGGATCATGGAAGTAAATTTTGGGTTTATAAAAACCAAATAGCTTTCTAAGGATATAAGACCTGAATGTACTTAACGCAGATTACTTAGAGAAACTAGAAAAAAAATGGAATGAATATTCATTATATCTTTGAAAGGAGGAAGGCATTCTGAGTGCAGAAGCAATAGAAAGAATCGCCAAGTACACTTAAATTAGCTTTAATTTGCCCGGTATTAGATGGATGGGAGGGCACACTGCCCCTCCCCACATCCTATTAGTAGGCAAATAACAGAACCAGAAAATATTTGTGCGGGGGGAGAAAAAAACCCATCAGTCTTCATTATTGTCAACCCATCAACTCAATTCAGAACAAGCAGAGGACATCAGAAGACAATTCACAGCCAGTAACTGACCACATTGAATAGTGTTCTCACTTGCCGATAATCAAACCCTGCAAATTAAAATCAGATGCCAAAAATGTGTTAATCAATGGTGAGAGAAATGTAAGACCTGATCAGATATTTGATGATATTAAGAAATTATTCTCGGGGCGCCTGGGTGGCTCAGTCGGTTAAGCGGCTGCTTTCGGCTCAGGTCATGATCCCAGGGTACTGGGATCGAGCCCCGCATTGGGCTCCCTGCTCGGCAGAGAGCCTGCTTCTCCCTCTCCCTCTGTCTGCCGCTCTGCCTACTTGTGCTCTCTATCTCTGTTAAATAAATAAAAATCTTAAAAAAAAAAAAAGAAATTATTCTCAAAAGTCTTAGGTATCGGGTACCTGGGTGGCTGAGTTGGTTAAGCATCTGCTGTTAGCTCAGGTCATGATCTCAGGGTCCTGGGATAGAGCCCCATGTTGGGCTTCCTGCTCAGGGGGGAGGCTGCTTCTCCCTCTCCCTCTGCCCCTCCCCTCTGCTTGTGTGCAGTCTCTCTCTTTCTCAAATAATAACATCTTTTAAAAAAAAAGTCTTAATGTATCATATGACCTCACTGATATGAGGAATTCTTAATCTCAGGAAACAAACTGAGGGTTGCTGGAGTGGGGGGTGGGGTGGGAGGGAAGGGGTGACTGGGTGATACACACTGGGGAGGGTATATGCTCTGGTAAGCGCTGTGAATTGTGCAAGACTGTTGAATCTCAGATCTGTACCTCTGAAACAAATAATACATTATATGTTAAGAAAAAAAAAAGATAGCAGGAGGGGAAGAATGAAGGGGGGGAAATCGGAGGGGGAGACGAACCATGAGAGACGATGGACTCTGAAAAACAAACTGAGGGTTGTAGAGGGGAGGGGGGTGGGAGGATGGGTTAGCCTGGTGGTGGGTATTAAAGAGGGCACGTTCTGCATGGAACACTGGGTGTTATGCACAAACAGTGAATCATGGAACACTACATCTAAAACTAATGATGTAATGTATGGTGATTAACATAACAATAAGATTTTTTTAAAAAGTCTTAGGTGTAATAATGGTATTTTTTTAAAAATCCCTGTCTTTTTGTTTAAAGACTTTATTAGAGAGAGAGAAAGAGAGCGAGAACTTGTGTGCGCCTGAGCAGGGAGAGGGACAGAGAGAAAGGGGGAGAGAGTCCTAAGCAGACTCTGTGCAGGGCTCGATCCCTGGACCCTGAGATCAGGACCTGAGCCAAAATCAAGACAAGGGCACACTGCTTAACCGACTTAGTCGCTTAAGCGACCGTGCCACCCAGGTGCCCCAAGAAATCACTGTCTTTTAGAGATATATGCTGAAATATTGAGAGATGAAATTATATGATGTCTGGAATTTGCTTCAGAATTGTCTAGGTTGGGAAGGAAAGGAAATGAGCGAAAGCGTGGATAAAATAAAACAAGGGGGAGGGAAGCGAGTTGATATTTGGTGAAGCTGACATGTTTACATGGGGATTCATTACACCCTTTTCTCTTTTTGGGTTCGAATTTTAAAAAAATGTTTGCAATTTTTTATAATAAAAATGTAAAAATACAAAAAAACCCCACAAAACCCAAAGACCCCTTTAGCTAACTTCGAAAAAAAAGAGGCAACCAGATATTTGGTGCTTTCTGATGTAAGTACATGGCACCTCCAGGAAGTATTGATTGTTGCCTCAAAATTGAATTCAGAGGAAATCAGGACGTAGAGAAACATGTCAGATGTTTTTATGAGACTCAGTCAGCATACACTCTGTAGGACAGTGACCTCGGCTCTTCAACAAATAAAGAAAAACAGGGTGGAACAAAATAAAAAAACAGGATGGGAAGTGAGGCGAACCTTCAGATTAAGAGACCGAAGAGACAGAACCACCATTTACAACGCAGGGAACTTGTTTGTATTCTAACAAACCAGAAAAATTTTGAGGCAATAGGGGAATTTGGACATTGACTGGATTTTTTATGTATTTAGGCATTGTTATAATTTTCTAAGATATGATATGGTATTGTGCTCAATGTTCTTAAAAAAAAGTTCTTATTGTGTAGAGACATGCTGAAATATTTATTGAAGCTGTGCTATGTGGTCTGGGATTTACTGCAGATGATCTGGAGAGGGAGGTATTTAAAATGGGAGTATAGGGACGCCTGGGTGGCTCTGTCTGTTGAGGGTTGGCCTTCGGCTCAGGTCACGATCCCAGGGTCCTGGAATCGAGTCCCACATCGGGCTCCCTGCTCAGCGGGGAACTTGCTTTTTCCTCTGCCTGCTTCTCCCCCTTCTTGTGTGCTCTCTCTCTCTCTCTTTCTGACAAATAAATTAAAAAAAAAATCTTTAAAAAATAAATAAAATGGGAGTATAAATGAAAGGAGACAGCCACCAGTTGGTAGTCATTGAAGAGGATGATAAGTTACTTTCTTTACTCTTAGGTATGTTTAAATATTAACATAATAAACTGCCAGTTTTTGCCCATCGTTCTATGACTGTGAACATTGTCTACAGTGATGATAGCCAGCGCACTCATACTTTTCTACGGTCCTTTATGGAAAGCAATTTTATCTAAGGTATCTTTGAAAATGAGATGCACAGATATGTTTCTGGCTGTGTGCTTTATTTCCCTTCTTGAAAATAACCTAAATGCTAGACAACAAAAGAGTTAACTTTTTCACGATAACTTACGGAATTTTACATATAACAATTTATTATCTACAAGGTTGCTTTTTAAGTTTTTTTTTTGACAGAGAGAGACACAGTGGGAGAGGGAGAAGCAGGCTTCCCGCGGAGCAGGGAGCCCGATGCAGGGCTTGATCCCAGGACCCTGGGATCATGACCTGAGCCGAAGGCAGATGCCTAACGACTGAGCCACCCAGGGGCCCCTAAGTTATTTTTAACTTAAGTAATCTCCACCACCAACATGGGGCTTGAACTCACGACCCTCAGATCAAGTGTAGCATGTTCCTCCTACTGAGCCAGCCAAGTACCCCAGGTTGCTTTTAATTATGTCAGAGTGGAAGAAAGCAGGGCAAAAGTCAGTTATGCTAGAAAAGAAATACTTAGGAAAGTTGGCCAAAAGGAAATAAAGCTAAGTGTTCAACTTTATTTTTAGGAGAGTATCAAATTATGGGTGTGAATATTCCTCTTGTCTCTCTTTTTGTAGTTTTCTGTTACATGGTTATATGTTGTTTTTAACATCTTAAACATGAAAATATGTAATGTTGCAAATTGGGAAAATACGCCCAAGTATTTTTAAACTACGTTATTTATCTTCACCTAAAACAAAGATACTTTATTTAACAAAGTAATATTTGGGGGGGGGGGGCGTATTTTATTTTCTTAAGTGAATGGCCAGTTATTTTGCAGTTACATGCTCTAGATGGACTCTTGTGTAAGATGTTTCTTTGCACGTTTATACATTGACTTAATTATTTTAGAATAAGCGAGAGAAAGTCGCCTTGGCGCTTCTGGCCCGTGGGAGGTTTCACCTTTTCTGACCTGGCTACGCGGAGGCCATTGGCAGAGCCGTCCTACGTCTTGCTTTTCCATTTCCCACTTTCTTGGCACTCAGCTACCTAAGTGCTTCCCTTCTGCAGGACTCAAGAACATGGAAGAAAGAATAAAAGAAAGAGCAAGCAGCATTTTACAAATAGTTTGGGAAAACTAAGTTAAGGAAAGGACGAGTTAAGCTGCAGATCCTCTGGTAAGCTTTCCTTGTGAACTTTGTCGTCTCCTGGCTTGACAGAAGGCAGGTGAAAGCACGGGGATCATACAGGCTGGGTGAGGTTTGCATGGATTCAAAGCAGCAAGGTTGAGGATTAACCCAAGTGACGAATGGCCTGACCTTCCAAAGTCCAGACATGGCCAGGGTGGCATGTCATGCTTTAAAGGAGGAAAGATGGGGGGGGGGGGGACAGTGGAGTGAGAACCTCACTGACCTGCTGCTTTCTGTCTCTTAAATTTGTGGCAAGGAGAGCATCACAGGCCCCATAGCGGAAGGGCAGGTCCAGCATGGTGCTTAGAGATGGTCAGCTTAGGGATGCTCCAGCACCTGGAGATGCAGGTCCAGCATGGTGCTTAGGGATGGTCAGCCTTCCAGGAATTGGCCCAGAGGCCTGTCGTCAAGGTAGGTGGCATTTGGGCATGGTGGGGGGAGGGTTGCTGTCCGCTGTGCAGGGATGCTAAGCTGTAGCCTGTAGACTGGTGTCTTACTCTCCACAAGCAACCAGAAAAATTTGGCTCATGGATTTGATAATATATGTAGATACAGCAGTAGTACTGGATGTGTTGAATTAACTCTCCCTGACTTTACTGAGACCGTTCTTCTGGGTCTCTCTCACCTGGCAAAGTACTAGCACTTACCATTAATTTTGCAAAATATTTACCCAGCTTGATATTTTAAAGTCGTTAATATAGCCTGTTTGGGTACTTAGAAGATTTTTCTCCCTGATATCTAAAAGTAGTGATAATAAGGCTATAATTGACACCCAGGCCAAGCTATTATTGACTTCGTCCGCAGTCACTTACCCTCCTCTGTTTGAGGTCCTGGAGTAACTCCTCTGTGTTTGGAAGCTTCCATGTGGTTTGTGCTTGCATTTCTGAAACACAAGCTGTTCATCTCAGTTTAGTTGTCTGAAGTGTATGTTGCTTAAAAAAACAAAAAAAGGGAACAATAGCAACAACCCTGATTGTTTTATTATACTTAATTTCCAGGATTCTTAGAAGTCAGTTGGTGGGGGGCAGGGAGAGAATATGAGAACAAGATGCCGTAAGGAATCTGAGGCTTAAGAAGGTGAAGGAAGTTCTCCAGAATCACACAGGTACCTGGAATTTAACTTTCCAGAGCACAGGGCCTTGTCACTCTGGTTCATAGCTCTGTCCAGGGCACAGAAGGTGCTCAGTAAATACCTACTGAATGAATGAATGAATGGGCCAAGCAAGATTCTGAGCCCAGGCCTAACTCAGTATGATCACGCCCCTTTTCAACACGTGCATTTAACTGCATTCAAGATGTAAGTATCGAACTGTCTCAAGTCCATGAGGTATAACTTTGAAAAGGTTATTTCTTCAGTCTTTACCTTCAGCCATGCCAGACTGAATCTCCCATTCCTCCCTTGACAATGTGCAACTTCCATAAACTTCCAAAGATAAATCCAGTTTGAAAAATCAATTTTAAAATTGATTTAAATCTTCTCCCTTTTCCCCAGTGCAACTTGACCCTGACTCACAGCCTTTGAAGTGAAGGGAGAGTTGGGGTATCTTGCTCTTTCACTCATTCTTCCCCTTGCTCATCTGGGGTCTAGCACCCCTCCCCCAGGTTGGGGACAGAAAAGAAGCACTGGGGATAAGGCAGGGAAGGTGAACATCTCTACACTTTGCTGCATGCAGATGCTGTCCTCTCCATGCTGGTCGAGGCTGTGTCTCTGGCTAGCAGCTGGCTCAGCACATCCCAGGTCTCTGCTCCCTGACTCAGGGGCTCTGCCTCTGGCTGGACCCTTCCTAACCCCACTCTCTCACTGACAGGGACCTCTTACCCCATAGCAGCCATCTTGGGTAGGTATCCACAAGATGGCTCAAGTCGGGCTTTATAACATGGTGTTCGTTTGAGTTCCAGGAAACTCACTTGACCTTGCCTCTCCAAACTGGGGGTGTGTTGGCTTCTTCCCTGGTGTCCCCTCCCTCCCCTTCTACCTTCCCTCCTTTCTCTCCAGTTCTCTTCTGCTCTGGACACAGGGGAAATCAGCCAATCCCTTGTCTTAGTAAATGGCAACCAGTGAAAGAGAGGTTGGTCTTTCTTCTTGCAGATACCCCCAGTCTGTCTGTGTGATTCACTTGATATCCCCACCAATTGGTGGGCAGGGGAATGAGCTGGAAAGGCTGTGGAGCCTGAAAGAATATGGCCCTGCCCTCTCCTCAAGGGACTCTTCCTCTCCCTGTCCCCAGTATTCTAAGAGAGACCAGGAAGCTGGTATTAACAGGGCTGGCTCTGTTACTTTGGAGGAGGTATAGGACCCCAATTTTATTAGAAATTGGGTCACTTAGTGGTTCTCTGTCCTCAGTGGTGGGCTTTGATCTCCAATGCTGAGGCAGTGGGAGAAATTATACCAAGATTTTATCACAGACACTTAGATACCAAAGGCATTTTAGCAGAAGGAAAAGCATGTATGTTGAGTTACATCATTCGTTGTCTGAAGGGTTAAAAAGTATTGTAATCTTATGAATTGGGGAGATTAACAGGCAGGCTGGGAATATTCCAGCAGCATTTGTGCATTATCTCATTTATTCTTGAAATCAGTATACGGACATGAATGTTCAAAGATGTTCAAGACCGAGCCATTTATAACCATGTAAACCTGGTAACAACCTTAGACGTTCATTACCATTTTAGCTGTAAAAACTTTTGATGGAGCTTTTTACTGATATGGGAAAATGTTCAGCATTTTTTACCTGGTGAGAAAAGTAGCTTATAGAGCACAACATTTGCTATATGCGGAGAAATAAATTGGGCAAATACAAAAAAATGAACAGAAAGCGATTCTATTTTATTTTTACTTTTCTGTAGTTTTTGAACTTTTTAATAAGGAATCTTTTTTTTTTTACATATGTAAAAATATTTTTTTAGAGATTTATTTACTCGTTTGAGAGAGCATGCACGCGAGTGTGTGTGTGTGGGGCGGGGTGAGGGAGAGAGAGAGAGAGAGAGGATCCAAACACTCCACGCTGAGCAAGGAACCTGACGTGGGGCTCGATCCTACAACCCCAAGATCATGACCCCAGCTGAAACCAAGAGTCGGATGCTCAGTGGACTGTGCCACCCAAGCTCCCTTGTAAAAATATTTTTGAAAGGAATTGTACAATTGATGAAAAGTTAGAATATGTAATTGTATCAGCTCTTCCGTCTTTTAGATGTCCTATGTCCTTAATTACTGATGATTTTTTTAATATTTCATAGTTTCCAAACATTAAAGCTTTTAGTTTTTTTTCTTACTTGGCCTCGTAGGTAATACTTCATTCCACAATCTGGCTTATATTTCAACAGCTGTACGTCCTAAATATTATTTGGCATTTGTAAGTGCATGTGGTAATTTGGAAAAATGCCTTTATTACAATATAAATCTTCCAAGTAACTTGAAAATCATGCTCTGGCCTTCAGTTTGAAGACTAGACAATGTGAATACTCTTAACTCGTACCAAGAGCCTCCAAATGCTATATTAGTCTTATATCCTGACTATTTTGTAATTTAATGGAATCAGTAAAGTGTTTCAGGGAAATTATTTCCACAGCGCTTAAGTGCCTACAGCTTCATAAACCAGAATGGAGTTTTAGCAGGCAGAGAAATCGTGGCATCACAGATCTGTATCTCCTAGTCCAGACAGTTGAAAATCAGCCTCTAAGCTCTGTGGGTTAGGAGCCTACCTTGGGGTCTAATTTCCTGTAATACCTCCAGGCCTAGCAAAAGCAAGTTGATTAATACAGGTGATTACGATGAGGAAACATTTACTTAGCCCTGAATGTGTGCAAGGCACATTATATGTGGTTTTCATGCATTGTCTTGTTTTAACCGCACAATGGCTCTTTGGGACAGGTGGTTCTTAACCTCTTCTGAAGGGACAGGGACAGAGCTGGCGTATGCATAGTAATGTGTGAGAAGTCTAAGTATTTTCGATGCCAAGCTGGCCTAAAATTCCATAGTTATGGACTCACCTTGGGAAGACTTTTGATTAGGTGTATTGAAATTCAGGTTAAATTAGAGTATTTACATAAAAGTCTGTATACAGTGTGGGTTTGAATAAATTGACATAGCAGTGAGAAAAGGCACAAAAGTTCCTTAGTGTTATATGAAAAATTTTCTAAGAATTTATTTTGGTTGGTATGTTAAAAATTTTATATATATATTTGTAAAGATTTTATTTATTTGAGAGAGAGAACGCGCACGAGCAGGGGAGGGGCAGAGGGAGAGGGAGAAGCAGAATCCCCGCTGAGCAGGGAGCCCGATTTAGGGCTCAATCCCGGGACCCCGGGATCATAACCTGAGCCAAGGCAGATGCCCAACAGACTGAGCCACCCAGGTGCCCCATAAAAATTTTTATATTTTTTTAATTTAAATTTTAGTTAACACCCAGTGCAGTTTTGGTTTCTGGAGTGGAATTTAGTGATTCGTCACTTGCATATAACACCCAGTGCTCATCACAAATGCCCTCCTTAACACCCATCACCCATCTAGCCCATCCCGCACTCACCTCTATCCAGCAACCCTGTTGGTTCTCTGTAGTTAAGTGTCTCTTATGGCTTGTATCCCTCTCTTTTTTTCTTTTCCCCTAAGAATTTTTTTTAATGTTTGTCACATTTTACTTTATTGTATAAAATCTGTAGAATCCCATTTATGTTCTAAGTATTGTCATTGATATAGTCAATACAAATAGAACAATTCAAAGGCAGGATAAGCAGGCAAATCATTCTAATATAGTGCAGGATGTGCTGAGGGTAGACGTAGTGGTATTTAAGCTGGGCTGGAAGGATTTTTGACAACTTCAGGAAAATAGTACTAGCCTAAAATGTTGGAGGCAGATCCTGAGAATGGTTTGGCTTTTATGAATACTAGGGGGAATCATGGGGTTATCTGAGTTAATCCCTGTCATTCATTCCAAGAAGATTACCACCTTCTAGCAGAATGCTCTTTATATAAGAAGAGGGTATTGGAGGAACATATGGTGGTCTTACATTTTGAAACTTCAAGTCTAAAAGTCTGGTCTAGAGTGATGGCAGTCAACCTTGCGTTCCTGTTTTCAAGTTCCAAGTGTAGTTGACATCTTCATTGTTTGATAGGCATATGAACAACCTTTTTCTTTGTTATGTGACATTTATATCAACCAAAATTTCTACATTTTTGTGTTCTTATTTTATTCATGTCTTGGTTAATTGGACCATGTCTTTGAAAAGTTTCACAGGAGCATTTAAGTAAGGGTATTCTTGGTCTTTGCATGTTTGAGAACGTGTTTCTGCTTTCCGCACGGCTGAAGGACTGTGGGCTAGATAGAATTGCTCTATGGCGCTTTATTCCTCTCAGAACTCTGTTGGTGGTGGTCCATTGTCTTCTGGTATTCAGAGTTTTGGAGAAATCTGAGCCAGCCTGATTTGGGGAGACTTTGAAAATAAGCTGTTTTCTATCTGGATACCAATAGAGTTTTTTTTCCTCTATCCTTCAAATTAAAAAAGAAAATGTCAACAAAATGTGTCTTGAAATACTGGTCTCTTCCCTCTTGCCCTCCCCTCTCACTAATTCTAGCTACTACTTAGAGACTCATTTAATTTTCTCGATAAACGTTTCTTTAGCTCAGGGTAGTTTGCTTTTATTCTCTTATTTCTTAACTTTGCTGAGATTTCTCCATCGTACATTATGTTGCCTGGATCCTTTTTATTTTTTCCTCTCCTCCTTACTGTCTTTTTTCCTTTAAGTTACATTTGTCTTTTCCTTTAATTTCAAATTTCCTAGATTCCTCTGTCTTCTCTTCACTATTTCCAACACATTTTAAATTTGGCATCTCCATGTAGTCTTCTCTGAATCCAGATTGTTCTATGGAGAAGTTTCATGGACCTATTTTTCTCCTGAATCTAGTTGAAAACACACATTAGGAAACCTCTCTGGTTTCTTAAGGACTCATTCTGTTACAGGAATAAATGTGCTCTGATTCTCAAAGACATTCTCTTCGGATTGGGGGAGCTTTTCTTAGGGCCTGTGCTGTTTCTCTCCGCTAATATTTATAGCGTGAAGGCTGTGATCATCTGGAACTGAGGGACGAAGAGATGGGTTCTATCAGATATTTTAAGATTCCTATTCAAATATTTCAATCCAAAAAAAAAAAGCAGAAGGGAAACTTAAGAGTTGTCAGTCTACACTTTGCCATTCAGAAGTCCGGCAGCCTGAGGAGGGTATGGGATCAGCTGATTGCAGCAGGAAGCTGTCTGTGCCAAGTTCACTGGCAGTGGCGGCTTGGAATCCACTGGGGCAGCTTCCCCTTCTTGGCTGGGCGCAGTTGCCTTCCTTAGGCACTGGCCACACATGCCTGCACTGCTGGTCCCTTGTGTTTTTTCAGTGTCCCGTTGGCACGTGGCGCACTCCGTGATGACCCACCATCACCATCACCCTTGATCCCTCTGAGTTAGGCACCACGAGTGGAGTTTTTCTGGGATATCTTCTGGGCATGTTCCTGGAGGGCAAGTGGGCAGCTCGTCATTGTCATTCGTCCTCTTGGCCTTTCTTTAGACTTGTCACATCTGCCTAAAACTACAAGAAATTGCCTGAAGTCTCTGGCTTGTGGATACCCACTTTCCATAGTTTCCTGTGCAGATACAAGCCTTCCCTTCATTTTATATGCTGCAGTTCATTTTAATGGGACACTGATAAACCGTTCAAGATATTTAAGGCATTGATGAATTTTCCCAGGGTCCAAACGACTTTAGTCACTTGGCTTAGAATATAATTGCAGCTGGAACTCCTGGGCTTGTGTGCGGCCGGCAGCGGATCTCATCTGTGCTGTAGCCAGTCAGGAAATCTGGGCTTGGCCATGGGTGTATATTGTGAATGTGAACATCAGCCAATCCTAGAGGAAAAGAACCACTATTGAAAATAACAGAATGGGCATTCCCTGAGGAGTGTGAATAATAACCATATTAGCTAACACTTACTGAATGCTTACCATGTGCCAGACACTGTTCTAAATATTTAGCAAATACTTGATTCATTCAACTTTCACAGCAACTCTATGATAGAGGTTACTCTGATGATTTCTTATCCTACAGTCGAGGCACACAAGAGGTAAATCACTTGCCCGAGCTCTCAGTGGTGGAACGGGGCTCTGAATGCAGGCAGTCTGGCTTCTGGGTCCAAGCATTAAAGCACTATATTAGACTGCATTTCAACAAGTGGGACTGAGATTGGCGATCTGATAGTGTAAGGAGTTTGGATTTGTTAGAATCGACAGAAGGGAGCCATCTGATGCCTAGCAGTGCAGGGAGGTGTCAAGATGAAAATGTCAAGATAACAAATTGTTGCAATGGAAAGGCTATCTTGAGGGAACCACGAGGGCTGGCTTCTTCCTTAGTATTTTTACTAGCAACGTTATCTTTGAAAAAGCTCCATGCTTTGCTGGTGTCTTTTACTCAGGCAAACATTCATTCACTTGATAAACATTTATCCATCACTGGCCACATCAGCCCTTGTGCTAGATGCCTGGGAAACAGATTAAGGGCTGGGGTCCCTCCCCTTGAACTCACAGTCTACGGCACACCAGTAGATGTACGCCAAGTGACTTTTAGTGGAAATTATTTCAAGTGGTAATAAGTTGTATGTAGCATATCCTGGAAAATGGAGCTTCAAAATTCAAAAGCGTCCGTGTTTTTATTTCATTGGTTTTTTTTTAAGATTTTATTTATTTATTTGAGCAAGAGAGTGTGTGCACAAGCATGGGGAGCAGGAGCAGTTCCAATATTGCTTGACTGAAGTTTCTCCCTTTGGGTGGTTTTTCTGTGTGTTCACTTGGCATCTAGCTCAATCATAAAATTCTAAGGCAAGACATTTTGGGGGAGTCCCTTGTGGGATCCAAAAAGGTAATGAATGAGGCTTCACAAATAGGAACATTGATGAGTTTCCCAAAGTTTTCTGTATTTGTTAGCGTCCTTAGTTTTGGCTTCTCTGTTGCTCTAAGAAATGCGCGGCTCCAGAGTTAAGCGTTCTTGGGCTTTTCTTGGGGGGCCCTAGGTCTTCCAGGTACTGGGGGAGATAACAGTGCAAGATGGCCCTTATACACATGCTCGGGTGATGCCTCAGCAAAATCAGACTGATGATAAACATCACAGCCCCTCATCTTGTGCTCTTAAAAAACACTGCCCTCTGCCTTTAGATGTCAGGAAGAAATAATTTCATGGAACGAGATTTTTTCCCCTGTGGGTGGATATTGGAGTTTATTTTGGGTTCGCTATTATTGGAGTGTAGGAAGGCTGTAACAGATATGCCCTTTCTTGAGAACTATGAGTTTTGGCATAAATAAATCAGTGGTGTCTCTTGCCTCAAATATATTAAAATATCCAGACTACTTAAAATTAACCTCTGATAACATTAGACAGTGTGCTTAGATGTGTATAGTATTTTGATTTTTTAAGTTACTTCAGGAATTTGGAATAGTAATGATGAATTGGAACACTGGATGGTCCCCTCCGATTGGAAGAAAGTTCTATTTTAATGTATTGAGTATTTAAAAATATACAGAGATTTATTAGGGGGGTCATTTTGGAAGAAGATGAAAATTTCTGCCATCAAGTACTATCTGTTCGGGGAGTCAAATATTTTTAGATGTACTGTTATCTCCTATTTTACAAATGAGGAAACAGAGATGTACAGAGTTAAATAACTTCTCTAGGGTCACACGGCTAGTAAGTTGTAGAGCCAGAATTTGGATCCAGAAACTCAGAATGCAAGCTCTTAGCCCCTGTGCCATATTGCCTCTCTGTAACAAGACAAAAAAAAAAAAAAAAGGGGAAAACACCAAAAAATGGGAAAACCATATGCTTTGAATGCTAGCGTAAAATTTTGTTAGAATGAATGGCAGGGAACAACATTCAGCCTTGGTAGCAGAGAGATGGCAAGATAAAAATGAAAGAGGAAAAATTACTTGAGTGGTTACAATGTCAGAAGTGGAAAGAATATCTTGGATTCTGGAGCCAAGGGCTTGGCTAGAGCTCCAAGCTTTAGTGTGGGGTATGGCAGGGACTGGGGGTGGGGGGAGCTGGGCAGAGTGGAATTTAAGATTTGAAACTGGATTAAGACCAGCCTTCAGTTGTGTGTGTGTGCAGGGGGACACTAAAGAACATGGGGTCTCTTGTTGGCCATGGACAGCCATAGATGATTTTGTGTAGGAAAGTGAGCTAGAGTGGCAGGCAAGAGTTTTTAACCAGCAGGGAGGTTGATATGGGAGAAAGGAAGTTGGGGGTAGCTGGAAGCAGAAAGGTCAGTTAAGAGGTTATTGATTTTCTATTTAAAAAATTGTGTAGCCCCCTTTACCCATTTCTCCCACCCCCCAATGAGTAAAGAGGGTATACATTTTTTAAAGAAAAAATAAAACCAAAGCAAAACATAGCTTACTGACTGTCACACTTCGTCAGGTTAAACAAACCAACCATTAATATTCCTGTTTTTGGGATGGGAAAATGAGTCCAGCGTGGCGAGCTGGCTTGCCTGCAATCACATAGTGAAAGCTGTCACCACACAGCATTTTTTTTTTTTTTTTTTTTTTTGGTGGTTGATTACTACAGAAAGGAGGAAGAGCTGGGACTCTGAGCCACATCAGCCCTGTTCCTTCCAGTGCATCGCTTCTCCCTCCTTCACGCTCAATAACTTTACAGATGCTCTGGGCACCAGATAGTTTCTTGATTTAAACATTTTAAAACAAACATGTAATGTGAATCCACTGGAATCTACAGAACTAGGCATTTATCTAAATCTGAATATAAAAGAGCGGTGCAAATCAAAGGTGGACCTGGCTCTTGCGAGCCAGCATCCTGCTTTGGAACCTTGTCCTGTTTAGGAAAACCCCGAGGCTGCCTCTGCACTGGTGTGGGGTTCCCGGAATGGGCAACTTTGAGAGTCATGTTTGTTGGCCGGCTTTCTATGTAGGAAAGAGTGCAGGAGACCAGATGGAGGGAAAAGACCTATTACACATCCTCCAACTTGCAGGAGCAGAAGTGTGGTTAAGCTTAGAACTTAAGGGAGAACTAAAGAACCAGGACAAGAGTCCAGAAGCTGTGCTAAGCGTGAAACCACAGTTTTAGTACAACACAGCTTGGATGGCCTAGAAAAAGCCTTCTACTCAAATTGAAAGAATGTTGGACAAAGATGATCTCAGTTATTGCTATGTCACAAATGACCTGGAAATTGATGGCATGAAACATTCTTTGTGTTATGCTCACAGATGAAGCGTCAGGCGTTTGAACAGGATGCCGTAGGAACGGCAGCGAGAGTTGTCTGTTTAAGATGTCGGGGACTCAGATGGGAGGGACTCAGATGGGAGGGCCCCTCACAGCTTGGGGACTGGAGTCATCTGGATGGCCACTTCTTTACTCACATATATGGCAGCAGAGCTGAGATGGTCCGATGGTGCACTCAACCTGGGACACCTGCATGTGGCTTTGCACGTGGCTTTGCCTGCCTCACGCATGACGATCAGCATAGGTAGAGTGTTGATTCCCAGAAAGCCAGATGGAAGTTGCATGGCCTTCTCTGACCTATCATTGAGAGTCAAAGAGCGCCGTCTTAGCTATATTCTGTTACAAGCAAGTCAGCTCAGAGTCGAGGACTTAGATACCACCTCAAAGGATTGACATCGGTGATCTGTTTTCCACAGGCAATTAGCAGATAAATTAAATCAACAAAATCTCCCTTGATAATCTTAAATTCAAATGTATACCTTTGTTTTAATACCTATAATTAGACAAATGT